>NC_134404.1:283976515-284649459 GCF_038048845.1 Mixophyes fleayi | reverse complement strand
TCGCCTTTTACTAAAGATTTCCGTGGAGAGGAGCAAAACTGAGTTTTAACTCAATTTTTGCATGCCCCATCTGACTGGGGTTTCATTTTGATGTATAAAGATAAAGTAAACTTGCTCACCATTTCTAAGCCTGGATGAGGGCTCATTTGCATACTAAGTGACTGTCTCCTTTTGATCAGAAATGCTTTTTTTGACAGTGTTCATTCCTTGAAAGAGCCATAAGCACATGGAAAAGAGGGTGAAAGCTGCATATGGAGCAAGGCAAGGTGGAGCCTGAGATGCACCTGCAATTCCTTCTTCAGAGCTGGGTGCTCACTCTCAGGTGAACCAGGACTGCTGGCACTGCACCCAGACAAGAAGTGGACTCTTGGTCATGCTCTGGTTTCTCTTCAGAGCGCACAAATCTTTCGCCTTTTACTAAAGATTTCCGTGGAGAGGAGCAAAACTGAGTTTTAACTCAATTTTTGCATGCCCCATCTGACTGGGGTTTCATTTTCATGTATAAAGATAAAGTAAACTTGCTCCCGATTTCTAAGCCTGGATGAGGGCTCATTTGCATACTAAGTGACTGTCTCCTTTTGATGAGAAATGCTTTTTTTGACAGTGTTCATTCCTTGAAAGAGCCATAAGCACATGGAAAAGAGGGTGAAAGCTGCATATGGGGCAAGGTGGAGCCTGAGATGCACCTGCAATTGTTTCTTCAGAGCTGGGTGCTCACTCTCAGGTGAACCAGGACTGCTGGCACTGCACCCAGACAAGAAGTGGACTCTTGGTCATGCTCTGGTTTCTCTTCAGAACGCAGAAATCTTTCGCCTTTTACTAAAGATTTCCGTGGAGAGGAGCAAAACTGAGTTTTAACTCAGTTTTTGCATGCCCCATCTGACTGGGGTTTCATTTTCATGTATAAAGATAAAGTAAACTTGCTCACCATTTCTAAGCCTGGATGAGGGCTCATTTGCATACTAAGTGACTGCCTCCTTTTGATCAGAATTGCTTTTTTTGACAGTGTTCATTCCTTGAAAGAGCCATAAGCACATGGAAAAGAGGGTGAAAGCTGCATATGGAGCAAGGCAAGGTGGAGCCTGAGATGCACCTGCAATTCTTTCTTCAGAGCTGGGTGCTCACTCTCAGGTGAACCAGGACTGCTGGCACTGCACCCAGACAAGAAGTGGACTCTTGGTCATGCTCTGGTTTCTCTTCAGAACGCACAAATCTTTCGCCTTTTACTAAAGATTTCCGTGGAGAGGAGCAAAACTGAGTTTTAACTCAATTTTTGCATGCCCCATCTGACTGGGGTTTCATTTTCATGTATAAAGATAAAGTAAACTTGCTCACCATTTCTAAGCCTGGATGAGGGCTCATTTGCATACTAAGTGACTGCCTCCTTTTGATCAGAAATGCTTTTTTTGACAGTGTTCGTTCCTTGAAAGAGCCATAAGCACATGGAAAAGAGGGTGAAAGCTGCATATGGAGCAAGGCAAGGTGGAGCCTGAGATGCACCTGCAATTCTTTCTTCAGAGCTGGGTGCTCACTCTCAGGTGAACCAGGACTGCTGGCACTGCACCCAGACAAGAAGTGGACTCTTGGTCATGCTCTGGTTTCTCTTCAGAACGCACAAATCTTTCGCCTTTTACTAAAGATTTCCGTGGAGAGGAGCAAAACTGAGTTTTAACTCAATTTTTGCATGCCCCATCTGACTGGGGTTTCATTTTCATGTATAAAGATAAAGTAAACTTGCTCACCATTTCTAAGCCTGGATGAGGGCTCATTTGCATACTAAGTGACTGCCTCCTTTTGATCAGAAATGCTTTTTTTGACAGTGTTCATTCCTTGAAAGAGCCATAAGCACATGGAGAAAAAGAGGGTGAAAGCTGCATATGGAGCAAGGCAAGGTGGAGCCTGAGATGCACCTGCAATTCTTTCTTCAGAGCTGGGTGCTCTCTCTCAGGTGAACCAGGACTGCTGGCACTGCACCCAGACAAGAAGTGGACTCTTGGTCATGCTCTGGTTTCTCTTCAGAATGCACAAATCTTTCGCCTTTTACTAAAGATTTCCGTGGAGAGGAGCAAAACTGAGTTTTAACTCAATTTTTGCATGCCCCATCTGACTGGGGTTTCATTTTGATGCATAAAGATAAAGTAAACTTGCTCACCATTTCTAAGCCTGGATGAGGGCTCATTTGCATACTAAGTGACTGCCTCCTTTTGATCAGAAATGCTTTTTTTGACAGTGTTCGTTCCTTGAAAGAGCCATAAGCACATGGAAAAGAGGGTGAAAGCTGCATATGGAGCAAGGCAAGGTGGAGCCTGAGATGCACCTGCAATTCTTTCTTCAGAGCTGGGTGCTCACTCTCAAGTGAACCAGGACTGCTGGCACTGCACCCAGACAAGAAGTGGACTCTTGGTCATGCTCTGGTTTCTCTTCAGAACGCACAAATCTTTCGCCTTTTACTAAAGATTTCCGTGGAGAGGAGCAAAACTGAGTTTTAACTCAATTTTTGCATGCCCCATCTGACTGGGGTTTCATTTTGATGTATAAAGATAAAGTAAACTTGCTCACCATTTCTAAGCCTGGATGAGGGCTCATTTGCATACTAAGTGACTGCCTCCTTTTGATCAGAAATGCTTTTTTTGACAGTGTTTATTCCTTGAAAGAGCCATAAGCACATGGAGAAAAAGAGGGTGAAAGCTGCATATGGAGCAAGGCAAGGTGGAGCCTGAGATGCACCTGCAATTCTTTCTTCAGAGCTGGGTGCTCACTCTCAGGTGAACCAGGACTGCTGGCACTGCACCCAGACAAGAAGTGGACTCTTGGTCATGCTCTGGTTTCTCTTCAGAGCGCACAAATCTTTCGCCTTTTACTAAAGATTTCCGTGGAGAGGAGCAAAACTGAGTTTTAACTCAATTTTTGCATGCCCCATCTGACTGGGGTTTCATTTTCATGTATAAAGATAAAGTAAACTTGCTCCCCATTTCTAAGCCTGGATGAGGGCTCATTTGCATACTAAGTGACTGCCTCCTTTTGATCAGAATTGCTTTTTTTGACAGTGTTCATTCCTTGAAAGAGCCATAAGCACATGGAAAAGAGGGTGAAAGCTGCATATGGAGCAAGGCAAGGTGGAGCCTGAGATGCACCTGCAATTCTTTCTTCAGAGCTGGGTGCTCACTCTCAGGTGAACCAGGACTGCTGGCACTGCACCCAGACAAGAAGTGGACTCTTGGTCATGTTCTGGTTTCTCTTCAGAACGCACAAATCTTTCGCCTTTTACTAAAGATTTCCGTGGAGAGGAGCAAAACTGAGTTTTAACTCAATTTTTGCATGCCCCATCTGACTGGGGTTTCATTTTCATGTATAAAGATAAAGTAAACTTGCTCCCCATTTCTAAGCCTGGATGAGGGCTCATTTGCATACTAAGTGACTGCCTCCTTTTGATCAGAATTGCTTTTTTTGACAGTGTTCATTCCTTGAAAGAGCCATAAGCACATGGAAAAGAGGGTGAAAGCTGCATATGGAGCAAGGCAAGGTGGAGCCTGAGATGCACCTGCAATTCTTTCTTCAGAGCTGGGTGCTCACTCTCAGGTGAACCAGGACTGCTGGCACTGCACCCAGACAAGAAGTGGACTCTTGGTCATGCTCTGGTTTCTCTTCAGAACGCACAAATCTTTCGCCTTTTACTAAAGATTTCCGTGGAGAGGAGCAAAACTGAGTTTTAACTCAATTTTTGCATGCCCCATCTGACTGGGGTTTCATTTTGATGCATAAAGATAAAGTAAACTTGCTCACCATTTCTAAGCCTGGATGAGGGCTCATTTGCATACTAAGTGACTGCCTCCTTTTGATCAGAAATGCTTTTTTTGACAGTGTTCGTTCCTTGAAAGAGCCATAAGCACATGGAAAAGAGGGTGAAAGCTGCATATGGAGCAAGGCAAGGTGGAGCCTGAGATGCACCTGCAATTCTTTCTTCAGAGCTGGGTGCTCACTCTCAGGTGAACCAGGACTGCTGGCACTGCACCCAGACAAGAAGTGGACTCTTGGTCATGCTCTGGTTTCTCTTCAGAACGCACAAATCTTTCGCCTTTTACTAAAGATTTCTGTGGAGAGGAGCAAAACTGAGTTTTAACTCAATTTTTGCATGCCCCATCTGACTGGGGTTTCATTTTGATGTATAAAGATAAAGTAAACTTGCTCACCATTTCTAAGCCTGGATGAGGGCTCATTTGCATACTAAGTGACTGCCTCCTTTTGATCAGAAATGCTTTTTTTGACAGTGTTTATTCCTTGAAAGAGCCATAAGCACATGGAGAAAAAGAGGGTGAAAGCTGCATATGGAGCAAGGCAAGGTGGAGCCTGAGATGCACCTGCAATTCTTTCTTCAGAGCTGGGTGCTCACTCTCAGGTGAACCAGGACTGCTGGCACTGCACCCAGACAAGAAGTGGACTCTTGGTCATGCTCTGGTTTCTCTTCAGAACGCACAAATCTTTCGCCTTTTACTAAAGATTTCCGTGGAGAGGAGCAAAACTGAGTTTTAACTCAATTTTTGCATGCCGCATCTGACTGGGGTTTCATTTTCATGTATAAAGATAAAGTAAACTTGCTCACCATTTCTAAGCCTGGATGAGGGCTCATTTGCATACTAAGTGACTGCCTCCTTTTGATCAGAAATGCTTTTTTTGACAGTGTTCATTCCTTGAAAGAGCCATAAGCACATGGAAAAGAGGGTGAAAGCTGCATATGGAGCAAGGCAAGGTGGAGCCTGAGATGCACCTGCAATTCCTTCTTCAGAGCTGGGTGCTCACTCTCAGGTGAACCAGGACTGCTGGCACTGCACCCAGACAAGAAGTGGACTCTTGGTCATGCTCTGGTTTCTCTTCAGAACGCACAAATCTTTCGCCTTTTACTAAAGATTTCCGTGGAGAGGAGCAAAACTGAGTTTTAACTCAATTTTTGCATGCCCCATCTGACTGGGGTTTCATTTTGATGTATAAAGATAAAGTAAACTTGCTCACCATTTCTAAGCCTGGATGAGGGCTCATTTGCATACTAAGTGACTGTCTCCTTTTGATCAGAAATGCTTTTTTTGACAGTGTTCATTCCTTGAAAGAGCCATAAGCACATGGAAAAGAGGGTGAAAGCTGCATATGGAGCAAGGCAAGGTGGAGCCTGAGATGCACCTGCAATTCCTTCTTCAGAGCTGGGTGCTCACTCTCAGGTGAACCAGGACTGCTGGCACTGCACCCAGACAAGAAGTGGACTCTTGGTCATGCTCTGGTTTCTCTTCAGAACGCACAAATCTTTCGCCTTTTACTAAAGATTTCCGTGGAGAGGAGCAAAACTGAGTTTTAACTCAATTTTTGCATGCCCCATCTGACTGGGGTTTCATTTTGATGCATAAAGATAAAGTAAACTTGCTCACCATTTCTAAGCCTGGATGAGGGCTCATTTGCATACTAAGTGACTGCCTCCTTTTGATCAGAAATGCTTTTTTTGACAGTGTTCGTTCCTTGAAAGAGCCATAAGCACATGGAAAAGAGGGTGAAAGCTGCATATGGAGCAAGGCAAGGTGGAGCCTGAGATGCACCTGCAATTCTTTCTTCAGAGCTGGGTGCTCACTCTCAAGTGAACCAGGACTGCTGGCACTGCACCCAGACAAGAAGTGGACTCTTGGTCATGCTCTGGTTTCTCTTCAGAACGCACAAATCTTTCGCCTTTTACTAAAGATTTCCGTGGAGAGGAGCAAAACTGAGTTTTAACTCAATTTTTGCATGCCCCATCTGACTGGGGTTTCATTTTGATGCATAAAGATAAAGTAAACTTGCTCACCATTTCTAAGCCTGGATGAGGGCTCATTTGCATACTAAGTGACTGCCTCCTTTTGATCAGAAATGCTTTTTTTGACAGTGTTCGTTCCTTGAAAGAGCCATAAGCACATGGAAAAGAGGGTGAAAGCTGCATATGGAGCAAGGCAAGGTGGAGCCTGAGATGCACCTGCAATTCTTTCTTCAGAGCTGGGTGCTCACTCTCAGGTGAACCAGGACTGCTGGCACTGCACCCAGACAAGAAGTGGACTCTTGGTCATGCTCTGGTTTCTCTTCAGAACGCACAAATCTTTCGCCTTTTACTAAAGATTTCTGTGGAGAGGAGCAAAACTGAGTTTTAACTCAATTTTTGCATGCCCCATCTGACTGGGGTTTCATTTTGATGTATAAAGATAAAGTAAACTTGCTCACCATTTCTAAGCCTGGATGAGGGCTCATTTGCATACTAAGTGACTGCCTCCTTTTGATCAGAAATGCTTTTTTTGACAGTGTTTATTCCTTGAAAGAGCCATAAGCACATGGAGAAAAAGAGGGTGAAAGCTGCATATGGAGCAAGGCAAGGTGGAGCCTGAGATGCACCTGCAATTCTTTCTTCAGAGCTGGGTGCTCACTCTCAGGTGAACCAGGACTGCTGGCACTGCACCCAGACAAGAAGTGGACTCTTGGTCATGCTCTGGTTTCTCTTCAGAACGCACAAATCTTTCGCCTTTTACTAAAGATTTCTGTGGAGAGGAGCAAAACTGAGTTTTAACTCAATTTTTGCATGCCCCATCTGACTGGGGTTTCATTTTGATGTATAAAGATAAAGTAAACTTGCTCACCATTTCTAAGCCTGGATGAGGGCTCATTTGCATACTAAGTGACTGCCTCCTTTTGATCAGAAATGCTTTTTTTGACAGTGTTTATTCCTTGAAAGAGCCATAAGCACATGGAGAAAAAGAGGGTGAAAGCTGCATATGGAGCAAGGCAAGGTGGAGCCTGAGATGCACCTGCAATTCTTTCTTCAGAGCTGGGTGCTCACTCTCAGGTGAACCAGGACTGCTGGCACTGCACCCAGACAAGAAGTGGACTCTTGGTCATGCTCTGGTTTCTCTTCAGAACGCACAAATCTTTCGCCTTTTACTAAAGATTTCCGTGGAGAGGAGCAAAACTGAGTTTTAACTCAATTTTTGCATGCCGCATCTGACTGGGGTTTCATTTTCATGTATAAAGATAAAGTAAACTTGCTCACCATTTCTAAGCCTGGATGAGGGCTCATTTGCATACTAAGTGACTGCCTCCTTTTGATCAGAAATGCTTTTTTTGACAGTGTTCATTCCTTGAAAGAGCCATAAGCACATGGAAAAGAGGGTGAAAGCTGCATATGGAGCAAGGCAAGGTGGAGCCTGAGATGCACCTGCAATTCCTTCTTCAGAGCTGGGTGCTCACTCTCAGGTGAACCAGGACTGCTGGCACTGCACCCAGACAAGAAGTGGACTCTTGGTCATGCTCTGGTTTCTCTTCAGAACGCACAAATCTTTCGCCTTTTACTAAAGATTTCCGTGGAGAGGAGCAAAACTGAGTTTTAACTCAATTTTTGCATGCCCCATCTGACTGGGGTTTCATTTTGATGTATAAAGATAAAGTAAACTTGCTCACCATTTCTAAGCCTGGATGAGGGCTCATTTGCATACTAAGTGACTGTCTCCTTTTGATCAGAAATGCTTTTTTTGACAGTGTTCATTCCTTGAAAGAGCCATAAGCACATGGAAAAGAGGGTGAAAGCTGCATATGGAGCAAGGCAAGGTGGAGCCTGAGATGCACCTGCAATTCCTTCTTCAGAGCTGGGTGCTCACTCTCAGGTGAACCAGGACTGCTGGCACTGCACCCAGACAAGAAGTGGACTCTTGGTCATGCTCTGGTTTCTCTTCAGAACGCACAAATCTTTCGCCTTTTACTAAAGATTTCCGTGGAGAGGAGCAAAACTGAGTTTTAACTCAATTTTTGCATGCCCCATCTGACTGGGGTTTCATTTTCATGTATAAAGATAAAGTAAACTTGCTCCCCATTTCTAAGCCTGGATGAGGGCTCATTTGCATACTAAGTGACTGCCTCCTTTTGATCAGAAATGCTTTTTTTGACAGTGTTCATTCCTTGAAAGAGCCATAAGCACATGGAAAAGAGGGTGAAAGCTGCATATGGAGCAAGGCAAGGTGGAGCCTGAGATGCACCTGCAATTCCTTCTTCAGAGCTGGGTGCTCACTCTCAGGTGAACCAGGACTGCTGGCACTGCACCCAGACAAGAAGTGGACTCTTGGTCATGCTCTGGTTTCTCTTCAGAACGCACAAATCTTTCGCCTTTTACTAAAGATTTCCGTGGAGAGGAGCAAAACTGAGTTTTAACTCAATTTTTGCATGCCCCATCTGACTGGGGTTTCATTTTGATGTATAAAGATAAAGTAAACTTGCTCACCATTTCTAAGCCTGGATGAGGGCTCATTTGCATACTAAGTGACTGTCTCCTTTTGATCAGAAATGCTTTTTTTGACAGTGTTCATTCCTTGAAAGAGCCATAAGCACATGGAAAAGAGGGTGAAAGCTGCATATGGAGCAAGGCAAGGTGGAGCCTGAGATGCACCTGCAATTCCTTCTTCAGAGCTGGGTGCTCACTCTCAGGTGAACCAGGACTGCTGGCACTGCACCCAGACAAGAAGTGGACTCTTGGTCATGCTCTGGTTTCTCTTCAGAACGCACAAATCTTTCGCCTTTTACTAAAGATTTCCGTGGAGAGGAGCAAAACTGAGTTTTAACTCAATTTTTGCATGCCCCATCTGACTGGGGTTTCATTTTCATGTATAAAGATAAAGTAAACTTGCTCCCCATTTCTAAGCCTGGATGAGGGCTCATTTGCATACTAAGTGACTGCCTCCTTTTGATCAGAATTGCTTTTTTTGACAGTGTTCATTCCTTGAAAGAGCCATAAGCACATGGAAAAGAGGGTGAAAGCTGCATATGGAGCAAGGCAAGGTGGAGCCTGAGATGCACCTGCAATTCTTTCTTCAGAGCTGGGTGCTCACACTCAGGTGAACCAGGACTGCTGGTACTGCACCCAGACAAGAAGTGGACTCTTGGTCATGCTCTGGTTTCTCTTCAGAACGCACAAATCTTTCGCCTTTTACTAAAGATTTCTGTGGAGAGCAGCAAAACTGAGTTTTAACTCAATTTTTGCATGCCCCATCTGACTGGGGTTTCATTTTGATGTATAAAGTTAAAGTAAACTTGCTCACCATTTCTAAGCCTGCATGAGGGTTCATTTGCATACTAAGTGACTGCCTCCTTTTGATCAGAAATGCTTTTTTTGACAGTGTTCATTCCTTGAAAGAGCCATAAGCACATGGAAAAGAGGGTGAAAGCTGCATATGGGGCAAGGTGGAGCCTGAGATGCACCTGCAATTGTTTCTTCAGAGCTGGGTGCTCACTCTCAGGTGAACCAGGACTGCTGGCACTGCACCCAGACAAGAAGTGGACTCTTGGTCATGCTCTGGTTTCTCTTCAGAACGCAGAAATCTTTCGCCTTTTACTAAAGATTTCCGTGGAGAGGAGCAAAACTGAGTTTTAACTCAGTTTTTGCATGCCCCATCTGACTGGGGTTTCATTTTCATGTATAAAGATAAAGTAAACTTGCTCACCATTTCTAAGCCTGGATGAGGGCTCATTTGCATACTAAGTGACTGCCTCCTTTTGATCAGAATTGCTTTTTTTGACAGTGTTCATTCCTTGAAAGAGCCATAAGCACATGGAAAAGAGGGTGAAAGCTGCATATGGAGCAAGGCAAGGTGGAGCCTGAGATGCACCTGCAATTCTTTCTTCAGAGCTGGGTGCTCACTCTCAGGTGAACCAGGACTGCTGGCACTGCACCCAGACAAGAAGTGGACTCTTGGTCATGCTCTGGTTTCTCTTCAGAACGCACAAATCTTTCGCCTTTTACTAAAGATTTCCGTGGAGAGGAGCAAAACTGAGTTTTAACTCAATTTTTGCATGCCCCATCTGACTGGGGTTTCATTTTCATGTATAAAGATAAAGTAAACTTGCTCACCATTTCTAAGCCTGGATGAGGGCTCATTTGCATACTAAGTGACTGCCTCCTTTTGATCAGAAATGCTTTTTTTGACAGTGTTCATTCCTTGAAAGAGCCATAAGCACATGGAGAAAAAGAGGGTGAAAGCTGCATATGGAGCAAGGCAAGGTGGAGCCTGAGATGCACCTGCAATTCTTTCTTCAGAGCTGGGTGCTCCCTCTCAGGTGAACTAGGACTGCTGGCACTGCACCCAGACAAGAAGTGGACTCTTGGTCATGCTCTGGTTTCTCTTCAGAACGCATAAATCTTTCGCCTTTTACTAAAGATTTCCGTGGAGAGGAGCAAAACTGAGTTTTAACTCAATTTTTGCATGCCCCATCTGACTGGGGTTTTATTTTCATGTATAAAGATAAAGTAAACTTGCTCCCCATTTCTAAGCCTGGATGAGGGCTCATTTGCATACTAAGTGACTGCCTCCTTTTGATCAGAATTGCTTTTTTTGACAGTGTTGATTCCTTGAAAGAGCCATAAGCACATGGAAAAGAGGGTGAAAGCTGCATATGGAGCAAGGCAAGGTGGAGCCTGAGATGCACCTGCAATTCTTTCTTCAGAGCTGGGTGCTCACTCTCAGGTGAACCAGGACTGCTGGCACTGCACCCAGACAAGAAGTGGACTCTTGGTCATGCTCTGGTTTCTCTTCAGAACGCACAAATCTTTCGCCTTTTACTAAAGATTTCTGTGGAGAGGAGCAAAACTGAGTTTTAACTCAATTTTTGCATGCCCCATCTGACTGGGGTTTCATTTTGATGTATAAAGATAAAGTAAACTTGCTCCCCATTTCTAAGCCTGGATGAGGGCTCATTTGCATACTAAGTGACTGCCTCCTTTTGATCAGAATTGCTTTTTTTGACAGTGTTCATTCCTTGAAAGAGCCATAAGCACATGGAAAAGAGGGTGAAAGCTGCATATGGAGCAAGGCAAGGTGGAGCCTGAGATGCACCTGCAATTCTTTCTTCAGAGCTGGGTGCTCACTCTCAGGTGAACCAGGACTGCTGGCACTGCACCCAGACAAGAAGTGGACTCTTGGTCATGTTCTGGTTTCTCTTCAGAACGCACAAATCTTTCGCCTTTTACTAAAGATTTCCGTGGAGAGGAGCAAAACTGAGTTTTAACTCAATTTTTGCATGCCCCATCTGACTGGGGTTTCATTTTGATGTATAAAGATAAAGTAAACTTGCTCACCATTTCTAAGCCTGGATGAGGGCTCATTTGCATACTAAGTGACTGCCTCCTTTTGATCAGAAATGCTTTTTTTGACAGTGTTCATTCCTTGAAAGAGCCATAAGCACATGGAAAAGAGGGTGAAAGCTGCATATGGAGCAAGGCAAGGTGGAGCCTGAGATGCACCTGCAATTCCTTCTTCAGAGCTGGGTGCTCACTCTCAGGTGAACCAGGACTGCTGGCACTGCACCCAGACAAGAAGTGGACTCTTGGTCATGCTCTGGTTTCTCTTCAGAACGCACAAATCTTTCGCCTTTTACTAAAGATTTCCGTGGAGAGGAGCAAAACTGAGTTTTAACTCAATTTTTGCATGCCCCATCTGACTGGGGTTTCATTTTGATGTATAAAGATAAAGTAAACTTGCTCACCATTTCTAAGCCTGGATGAGGGCTCATTTGCATACTAAGTGACTGTCTCCTTTTGATCAGAAATGCTTTTTTTGACAGTGTTCATTCCTTGAAAGAGCCATAAGCACATGGAAAAGAGGGTGAAAGCTGCATATGGAGCAAGGCAAGGTGGAGCCTGAGATGCACCTGCAATTCCTTCTTCAGAGCTGGGTGCTCACTCTCAGGTGAACCAGGACTGCTGGCACTGCACCCAGACAAGAAGTGGACTCTTGGTCATGCTCTGGTTTCTCTTCAGAACGCACAAATCTTTCGCCTTTTACTAAAGATTTCCGTGGAGAGGAGCAAAACTGAGTTTTAACTCAATTTTTGCATGCCCCATCTGACTGGGGTTTCATTTTGATGCATAAAGATAAAGTAAACTTGCTCACCATTTCTAAGCCTGGATGAGGGCTCATTTGCATACTAAGTGACTGCCTCCTTTTGATCAGAAATGCTTTTTTTGACAGTGTTCGTTCCTTGAAAGAGCCATAAGCACATGGAAAAGAGGGTGAAAGCTGCATATGGAGCAAGGCAAGGTGGAGCCTGAGATGCACCTGCAATTCTTTCTTCAGAGCTGGGTGCTCACTCTCAAGTGAACCAGGACTGCTGGCACTGCACCCAGACAAGAAGTGGACTCTTGGTCATGCTCTGGTTTCTCTTCAGAACGCACAAATCTTTCGCCTTTTACTAAAGATTTCCGTGGAGAGGAGCAAAACTGAGTTTTAACTCAATTTTTGCATGCCCCATCTGACTGGGGTTTCATTTTGATGCATAAAGATAAAGTAAACTTGCTCACCATTTCTAAGCCTGGATGAGGGCTCATTTGCATACTAAGTGACTGCCTCCTTTTGATCAGAAATGCTTTTTTTGACAGTGTTCGTTCCTTGAAAGAGCCATAAGCACATGGAAAAGAGGGTGAAAGCTGCATATGGAGCAAGGCAAGGTGGAGCCTGAGATGCACCTGCAATTCTTTCTTCAGAGCTGGGTGCTCACTCTCAGGTGAACCAGGACTGCTGGCACTGCACCCAGACAAGAAGTGGACTCTTGGTCATGCTCTGGTTTCTCTTCAGAACGCACAAATCTTTCGCCTTTTACTAAAGATTTCTGTGGAGAGGAGCAAAACTGAGTTTTAACTCAATTTTTGCATGCCCCATCTGACTGGGGTTTCATTTTGATGTATAAAGATAAAGTAAACTTGCTCACCATTTCTAAGCCTGGATGAGGGCTCATTTGCATACTAAGTGACTGCCTCCTTTTGATCAGAAATGCTTTTTTTGACAGTGTTTATTCCTTGAAAGAGCCATAAGCACATGGAGAAAAAGAGGGTGAAAGCTGCATATGGAGCAAGGCAAGGTGGAGCCTGAGATGCACCTGCAATTCTTTCTTCAGAGCTGGGTGCTCACTCTCAGGTGAACCAGGACTGCTGGCACTGCACCCAGACAAGAAGTGGACTCTTGGTCATGCTCTGGTTTCTCTTCAGAACGCACAAATCTTTCGCCTTTTACTAAAGATTTCTGTGGAGAGGAGCAAAACTGAGTTTTAACTCAATTTTTGCATGCCCCATCTGACTGGGGTTTCATTTTGATGTATAAAGATAAAGTAAACTTGCTCACCATTTCTAAGCCTGGATGAGGGCTCATTTGCATACTAAGTGACTGCCTCCTTTTGATCAGAAATGCTTTTTTTGACAGTGTTTATTCCTTGAAAGAGCCATAAGCACATGGAGAAAAAGAGGGTGAAAGCTGCATATGGAGCAAGGCAAGGTGGAGCCTGAGATGCACCTGCAATTCTTTCTTCAGAGCTGGGTGCTCACTCTCAGGTGAACCAGGACTGCTGGCACTGCACCCAGACAAGAAGTGGACTCTTGGTCATGCTCTGGTTTCTCTTCAGAACGCACAAATCTTTCGCCTTTTACTAAAGATTTCCGTGGAGAGGAGCAAAACTGAGTTTTAACTCAATTTTTGCATGCCCCATCTGACTGGGGTTTCATTTTGATGTATAAAGATAAAGTAAACTTGCTCACCATTTCTAAGCCTGGATGAGGGCTCATTTGCATACTAAGTGACTGTCTCCTTTTGATCAGAAATGCTTTTTTTGACAGTGTTCATTCCTTGAAAGAGCCATAAGCACATGGAAAAGAGGGTGAAAGCTGCATATGGAGCAAGGCAAGGTGGAGCCTGAGATGCACCTGCAATTCCTTCTTCAGAGCTGGGTGCTCACTCTCAGGTGAACCAGGACTGCTGGCACTGCACCCAGACAAGAAGTGGACTCTTGGTCATGCTCTGGTTTCTCTTCAGAACGCACAAATCTTTCGCCTTTTACTAAAGATTTCCGTGGAGAGGAGCAAAACTGAGTTTTAACTCAATTTTTGCATGCCCCATCTGACTGGGGTTTCATTTTCATGTATAAAGATAAAGTAAACTTGCTCCCCATTTCTAAGCCTGGATGAGGGCTCATTTGCATACTAAGTGACTGCCTCCTTTTGATCAGAAATGCTTTTTTTGACAGTGTTCATTCCTTGAAAGAGCCATAAGCACATGGAAAAGAGGGTGAAAGCTGCATATGGAGCAAGGCAAGGTGGAGCCTGAGATGCACCTGCAATTCCTTCTTCAGAGCTGGGTGCTCACTCTCAGGTGAACCAGGACTGCTGGCACTGCACCCAGACAAGAAGTGGACTCTTGGTCATGCTCTGGTTTCTCTTCAGAACGCACAAATCTTTCGCCTTTTACTAAAGATTTCCGTGGAGAGGAGCAAAACTGAGTTTTAACTCAATTTTTGCATGCCCCATCTGACTGGGGTTTCATTTTGATGTATAAAGATAAAGTAAACTTGCTCACCATTTCTAAGCCTGGATGAGGGCTCATTTGCATACTAAGTGACTGTCTCCTTTTGATCAGAAATGCTTTTTTTGACAGTGTTCATTCCTTGAAAGAGCCATAAGCACATGGAAAAGAGGGTGAAAGCTGCATATGGAGCAAGGCAAGGTGGAGCCTGAGATGCACCTGCAATTCCTTCTTCAGAGCTGGGTGCTCACTCTCAGGTGAACCAGGACTGCTGGCACTGCACCCAGACAAGAAGTGGACTCTTGGTCATGCTCTGGTTTCTCTTCAGAACGCACAAATCTTTCGCCTTTTACTAAAGATTTCCGTGGAGAGGAGCAAAACTGAGTTTTAACTCAATTTTTGCATGCCCCATCTGACTGGGGTTTCATTTTCATGTATAAAGATAAAGTAAACTTGCTCCCCATTTCTAAGCCTGGATGAGGGCTCATTTGCATACTAAGTGACTGCCTCCTTTTGATCAGAATTGCTTTTTTTGACAGTGTTCATTCCTTGAAAGAGCCATAAGCACATGGAAAAGAGGGTGAAAGCTGCATATGGAGCAAGGCAAGGTGGAGCCTGAGATGCACCTGCAATTCTTTCTTCAGAGCTGGGTGCTCACACTCAGGTGAACCAGGACTGCTGGTACTGCACCCAGACAAGAAGTGGACTCTTGGTCATGCTCTGGTTTCTCTTCAGAACGCACAAATCTTTCGCCTTTTACTAAAGATTTCTGTGGAGAGCAGCAAAACTGAGTTTTAACTCAATTTTTGCATGCCCCATCTGACTGGGGTTTCATTTTGATGTATAAAGTTAAAGTAAACTTGCTCACCATTTCTAAGCCTGCATGAGGGTTCATTTGCATACTAAGTGACTGCCTCCTTTTGATCAGAAATGCTTTTTTTGACAGTGTTCATTCCTTGAAAGAGCCATAAGCACATGGAAAAGAGGGTGAAAGCTGCATATGGGGCAAGGTGGAGCCTGAGATGCACCTGCAATTGTTTCTTCAGAGCTGGGTGCTCACTCTCAGGTGAACCAGGACTGCTGGCACTGCACCCAGACAAGAAGTGGACTCTTGGTCATGCTCTGGTTTCTCTTCAGAACGCAGAAATCTTTCGCCTTTTACTAAAGATTTCCGTGGAGAGGAGCAAAACTGAGTTTTAACTCAGTTTTTGCATGCCCCATCTGACTGGGGTTTCATTTTCATGTATAAAGATAAAGTAAACTTGCTCACCATTTCTAAGCCTGGATGAGGGCTCATTTGCATACTAAGTGACTGCCTCCTTTTGATCAGAATTGCTTTTTTTGACAGTGTTCATTCCTTGAAAGAGCCATAAGCACATGGAAAAGAGGGTGAAAGCTGCATATGGAGCAAGGCAAGGTGGAGCCTGAGATGCACCTGCAATTCTTTCTTCAGAGCTGGGTGCTCACTCTCAGGTGAACCAGGACTGCTGGCACTGCACCCAGACAAGAAGTGGACTCTTGGTCATGCTCTGGTTTCTCTTCAGAACGCACAAATCTTTCGCCTTTTACTAAAGATTTCCGTGGAGAGGAGCAAAACTGAGTTTTAACTCAATTTTTGCATGCCCCATCTGACTGGGGTTTCATTTTCATGTATAAAGATAAAGTAAACTTGCTCACCATTTCTAAGCCTGGATGAGGGCTCATTTGCATACTAAGTGACTGCCTCCTTTTGATCAGAAATGCTTTTTTTGACAGTGTTCATTCCTTGAAAGAGCCATAAGCACATGGAGAAAAAGAGGGTGAAAGCTGCATATGGAGCAAGGCAAGGTGGAGCCTGAGATGCACCTGCAATTCTTTCTTCAGAGCTGGGTGCTCACTCTCAGGTGAACTAGGACTGCTGGCACTGCACCCAGACAAGAAGTGGACTCTTGGTCATGCTCTGGTTTCTCTTCAGAACGCATAAATCTTTCGCCTTTTACTAAAGATTTCCGTGGAGAGGAGCAAAACTGAGTTTTAACTCAATTTTTGCATGCCCCATCTGACTGGGGTTTTATTTTCATGTATAAAGATAAAGTAAACTTGCTCCCCATTTCTAAGCCTGGATGAGGGCTCATTTGCATACTAAGTGACTGCCTCCTTTTGATCAGAATTGCTTTTTTTGACAGTGTTGATTCCTTGAAAGAGCCATAAGCACATGGAAAAGAGGGTGAAAGCTGCATATGGAGCAAGGCAAGGTGGAGCCTGAGATGCACCTGCAATTCTTTCTTCAGAGCTGGGTGCTCACTCTCAGGTGAACCAGGACTGCTGGCACTGCACCCAGACAAGAAGTGGACTCTTGGTCATGCTCTGGTTTCTCTTCAGAACGCACAAATCTTTCGCCTTTTACTAAAGATTTCTGTGGAGAGGAGCAAAACTGAGTTTTAACTCAATTTTTGCATGCCCCATCTGACTGGGGTTTCATTTTGATGTATAAAGATAAAGTAAACTTGCTCCCCATTTCTAAGCCTGGATGAGGGCTCATTTGCATACTAAGTGACTGCCTCCTTTTGATCAGAATTGCTTTTTTTGACAGTGTTCATTCCTTGAAAGAGCCATAAGCACATGGAAAAGAGGGTGAAAGCTGCATATGGAGCAAGGCAAGGTGGAGCCTGAGATGCACCTGCAATTCTTTCTTCAGAGCTGGGTGCTCACTCTCAGGTGAACCAGGACTGCTGGCACTGCACCCAGACAAGAAGTGGACTCTTGGTCATGTTCTGGTTTCTCTTCAGAACGCACAAATCTTTCGCCTTTTACTAAAGATTTCCGTGGAGAGGAGCAAAACTGAGTTTTAACTCAATTTTTGCATGCCCCATCTGACTGGGGTTTCATTTTGATGTATAAAGATAAAGTAAACTTGCTCACCATTTCTAAGCCTGGATGAGGGCTCATTTGCATACTAAGTGACTGCCTCCTTTTGATCAGAAATGCTTTTTTTGACAGTGTTCATTCCTTGAAAGAGCCATAAGCACATGGAGAAAAAGAGGGTGAAAGCTGCATATGGAGCAAGGCAAGGTGGAGCCTGAGATGCACCTGCAATTCTTTCTTCAGAGCTGTGTGCTCACTCTCAGGTGAACCAGGACTGCTGGCACTGCACCCAGACAAGAAGTGGACTCTTGGTCATGCTCTGGTTTCTCTTCAGAACGCACAAATCGTTCGCCTTTTACTAAAGATTTCCTTGGAGAGGAGCAAAACTGAGTTTTAACTCAATTTTTGCATGCCCCATCTGACTGGGGTTTCATTTTGATGTATAAAGATAAAGTAAACTTGCTCACCATTTCTAAGCCTGGATGAGGGCTCATTTGCATACTAAGTGACTGCCTCCTTTTGATCAGAAATGCTTTTTTTGACAGTGTTCATTCCTTGAAAGAGCCATAAGCACATGGAAAAGAGGGTGAAAGCTGCATATGGAGCAAGGCAAGGTGGAGCCTGAGATGCACCTGCAATTCCTTCTTCAGAGCTGGGTGCTCACTCTCAGGTGAACCAGGACTGCTGGCACTGCACCCAGACAAGAAGTGGACTCTTGGTCATGCTCTGGTTTCTCTTCAGAATGCACAAATCTTTCGCCTTTTACTAAAGATTTCCGTGGAGAGGAGCAAAACTGAGTTTTAACTCAATTTTTGCATGCCCCATCTGACTGGGGTTTTATTTTCATGTGTAAAGATAAAGTAAACTTGCTCCCCATTTCTAAGCCTGGATGAGGGCTCATTTGCATACTAAGTGACTGCCTCCTTTTGATCAGAATTGCTTTTTTTGACAGTGTTCATTCCTTGAAAGAGCCATAAGCACATGGAAAAGAGGGTGAAAGCTGCATATGGAGCAAGGCAAGGTGGAGCCTGAGATGCACCTGCAATTCTTTCTTCAGAGCTGGGTGCTCACTCTCAGGTGAACCAGGACTGCTGGCACTGCACCCAGACAAGAAGTGGACTCTTGGTCATGCTCTGGTTTTTCTTCAGAACGCAGAAATCTTTCGCCTTTTACTAAAGATTTCCGTGGAGAGGAGCAAAACTGAGTTTTAACTCAATTTTTGCATGCCCCATCTGACTGGGGTTTCATTTTGATGTATAAAGATAAAGTAAACTTGCTCACCATTTCTAATCCTGGATGAGGGCTCATTTGCATACTAAGTGACTGCCTCCTTTTGATCAGAAATGCTTTTTTTGACAGTGTTTATTCCTTGAAAGAGCCATAAGCACATGGAGAAAAAGAGGGTGAAAGCTGCATATGGAGCAAGGCAAGGTGGAGCCTGAGATGCACCTGCAATTCTTTCTTCAGAGCTGGGTGCTCACTCTCAGGTGAACCAGGACTGCTGGCACTGCACCCAGACAAGAAGTGGACTCTTGGTCATGCTCTGGTTTCTCTTCAGAACGCACAAATCTTTCGCCTTTTACTAAAGATTTCCGTGGAGAGGAGCAAAACTGAGTTTTAACTCAATTTTTGCATGCCCCATCTGACTGGGGTTTCATTTTCATGTATAAAGATAAAGTAAACTTGCTCACCATTTCTAAGCCTGGATGAGGGCTCATTTGCATACTAAGTGACTGCCTCCTTTTGATCAGAAATGCTTTTTTTGACAGTGTTCATTCCTTGAAAGAGCCATAAGCACATGGAGAAAAAGAGGGTGAAAGCTGCATATGGAGCAAGGCAAGGTGGAGCCTGAGATGCACCTGCAATTCTTTCTTCAGAGCTGGGTGCTCACTCTCAGGTGAACCAGGACTGCTGGCACTGCACCCAGACAAGAAGTGGACTCTTGGTCATGCTCTGGTTTCTCTTCAGAACGCACAAATCTTTCGCCTTTTACTAAAGATTTCCGTGGAGAGGAGCAAAACTGAGTTTTAACTCAATTTTTGCATGCCCCATCTGACTGGGGTTTCATTTTGATGTATAAAGATAAAGTAAACTTGCTCACCATTTCTAAGCCTGGATGAGGGCTCATTTGCATACTAAGTGACTGCCTCCTTTTGATCAGAAATGCTTTTTTTGACAGTGTTCGTTCCTTGAAAGAGCCATAAGCACATGGAAAAGAGGGTGAAAGCTGCATATGGAGCAAGGCAAAGTGGAGCCTGAGATGCACCTGCAATTCTTTCTTCAGAGCTGGGTGCTCACTCTCAGGTGAACCAGGACTGCTGGCACTGCACCCAGACAAGAAGTGGACTCTTGGTCATGCTCTGGTTTCTCTTCAGAACGCACAAATCTTTCGCCTTTTACTAAAGATTTCCGTGGAGAGGAGCAAAACTGAGTTTTAACTCAATTTTTGCATGCCCCATCTGACTGGGGTTTCATTTTCATGTATAAAGATAAAGTAAACTTGCTCACCATTTCTAAGCCTGGATGAGGGCTCATTTGCATACTAAGTGACTGCCTCCTTTTGATCAGAAATGCTTTTTTTGACAGTGTTTATTCCTTGAAAGAGCCATAAGCACATGGAGAAAAAGAGGGTGAAAGCTGCATATGGAGCAAGGCAAGGTGGAGCCTGAGATGCACCTGCAATTCTTTCTTCAGAGCTGGGTGCTCACTCTCAGGTGAACCAGGACTGCTGGCACTGCACCCAGACAAGAAGTGGACTCTTGGTCATGCTCTGGTTTCTCTTCAGAACGCACAAATCTTTCGCCTTTTACTAAAGATTTCCGTGGAGAGGAGCAAAACTGAGTTTTAACTCAATTTTTGCATGCCCCATCTGACTGGGGTTTCATTTTCATGTATAAAGATAAAGTAAACTTGCTCCCCATTTCTAAGCCTGGATGAGGGCTCATTTGCATACTAAGTGACTGCCTCCTTTTGATCAGAATTGCTTTTTTTGACAGTGTTCATTCCTTGAAAGAGCCATAAGCACATGGAAAAGAGGGTGAAAGCTGCATATGGAGCAAGGCAAGGTGGAGCCTGAGATGCACCTGCAATTCTTTCTTCAGAGCTGGGTGCTCACTCTCAGGTGAACCAGGACTGCTGGCACTGCACCCAGACAAGAAGTGGACTCTTGGTCATGCTCTGGTTTCTCTTCAGAACGCACAAATCTTTCGCATTTTACTAAAGATTTCCGTGGAGAGGAGCAAAACTGAGTTTTAACTCAATTTTTGCATGCCCCATCTGACTGGGGTTTCATTTTGATGTATAAAGATAAAGTAAACTTGCTCACCATTTCTAAGCCTGGATGAGGGCTCATTTGCATACTAAGTGACTGCCTCCTTTTGATCAGAATTGCTTTTTTTGACAGTGTTCATTCCTTGAAAGAGCCATAAGCACATGGAAAAGAGGGTGAAAGCTGCATATGGAGCAAGGCAAGGTGGAGCCTGAGATGCACCTGCAATTCTTTCTTCAGAGCTGGGTGCTCACTCTCAGGTGAACCAGGACTGCTGGCACTGCACCCAGACAAGAAGTGGACTCTTGGTCATGTTCTGGTTTCTCTTCAGAACGCACAAATCTTTCGCCTTTTACTAAAGATTTCCGTGGAGAGGAGCAAAACTGAGTTTTAACTCAATTTTTGCATTTGCCCCATCTGACTGGGGTTTCATTTTGATGTATAAAGATAAAGTAAACTTGCTCACCATTTCTAAGCCTGGATGAGGGCTCATTTGCATACTAAGTGACTGCCTCCTTTTGATCAGAAATGCTTTTTTTGACAGTGTTCATTCCTTGAAAGAGCCATAAGCACATGGAGAAAAAGAGGGTGAAAGCTGCATATGGAGCAAGGCAAGGTGGAGCCTGAGATGCACCTGCAATTCTTTCTTCAGAGCTGGGTGCTCACTCTCAGGTGAACCAGGACTGCTGGCACTGCACCCAGACAAGAAGTGGACTCTTGGTCATGCTCTGGTTTCTCTTTAGAACACACAAATCTTTCGCCTTTTACTAAAGATTTCCGTGGAGAGGAGCAAAACTGAGTTTTAACTCAATTTTTGCATGCCCCATCTGACTGGGGTTTCATTTTCATGTATAAAGATAAAGTAAACTTGCTCACCATTTCTAAGCCTGGATGAGGGCTCATTTGCATACTAAGTGACTGCCTCCTTTTGATCAGAAATGCTTTTTTTGACAGTGTTCATTCCTTGAAAGAGCCATAAGCACATGGAGAAAAAGAGGGTGAAAGCTGCATATGGAGCAAGGCAAGGTGGAGCCTGAGATGCACCTGCAATTCTTTCTTCAGAGCTGGGTACTCACTCTCAGATGAACTAGGACTGCTGGCACTGCACCCAGACAAGAAGTGGACTCTTGGTCATGCTCTGGTTTCTCTTCAGAACGCACAAATCTTTCGCCTTTTACTAAAGATTATCGTGGAGAGGAGCAAAACTGAGTTTTAACTCAATTTTTGCATGCCCCATCTGACTGGGGTTTCATTTTGATGTATAAAGATAAAGTAAACTTGCTCACCATTTCTAAGCCTGGATGAGGGCTCATTTGCATACTAAGTGACTGCCTCCTTTTGATCAGAAATGCTTTTTTTTGACAGTGTTTATTCCTTGAAAGAGCCATAAGCACATGGAGAAAAAGAGGGTGAAAGCTGCATATGGAGCAAGGCAAGGTGGAGCCTGATATGCACCTGCAATTCTTTCTTCAGAGCTGGGTGCTCACTCTCAGGTGAACCAGGACTGCTGGCACTGCACCCAGACAAGAAGTGGACTCTTGGTCATGCTCTGGTTTCTCTTCAGAACGCACAAATCTTTCGCCTTTTACTAAAGATTTCCGTGGAGAGGAGCAAAACTGAGTTTTAACTCAATTTTTGCATGCCCCATCTGACTGGGGTTTCATTTTCATGTATAAAGATAAAGTAAACTTGCTCCCCATTTCTAAGCCTGGATGAGGGCTCATTTGCATACTAAGTGACTGCCTCCTTTTGATCAGAATTGCTTTTTTTGACAGTGTTCATTCCTTGAAAGAGCCATAAGCACATGGAAAAGAGGGTGAAAGCTGCATATGGAGCAAGGCAAGGTGGAGCCTGAGATGCACCTGCAATTCTTTCTTCAGAGCTGGGTGCTCACTCTCAGGTGAACCAGGACTGCTGGCACTGCACCCAGACAAGAAGTGGACTCTTGGTCATGTTCTGGTTTCTCTTCAGAACGCACAAATCTTTCGCCTTTTACTAAAGATTTCCGTGGAGAGGAGCAAAACTGAGTTTTAACTCAATTTTTGCATGCCCCATCTGACTGGGGTTTCATTTTCATGTATAAAGATAAAGTAAACTTGCTCACCATTTCTAAGCCTGGATGTGGGCTCATTTGCATACTAAGTGACTGCCTCCTTTTGATCAGAAATGCTTTTTTTGACAGTGTTCATTCCTTGAAAGAGCCATAAGCACATGGAGAAAAAGAGGGTGAAAGCTGCATATGGAGCAAGGCAAGGTGGAGCCTGAGATGCACCTGCAATTCTTTCTTCAGAGCTGGGTGCTCACTCTCAGGTGAACCAGGACTGCTGGCACTGCACCCAGACAAGAAGTGGACTCTTGGTCATGCTCTGGTTTCTCTTCAGAACGCACAAATCTTTCGCCTTTTACTAAAGATTTCCGTGGAGAGGAGCAAAACTGAGTTTTAACTCAATTTTTGCATGCCCCATCTGACTGGGGTTTCATTTTCATGTATAAAGATAAAGTAAACTTGCTCACCATTTCTAAGCCTGGATGAGGGCTCATTTGCATACTAAGTGACTGCCTCCTTTTGATCAGAAATGCTTTTTTTGACAGTGTTCATTCCTTGAAAGAGCCATAAGCACATGGAGAAAAAGAGGGTGAAAGCTGCATATGGAGCAAGGCAAGGTGGAGCCTGAGATGCACCTGCATTTCTTTCTTCAGAGCTGGGTGCTCTCTCTCAGGTGAACCAGGACTGCTGGCACTGCACCCAGACAAGAAGTGGACTCTTGGTCATGCTCTGGTTTCTCTTCAGAACGCACAAATCTTTCGCCTTTTACTAAAGATTTCCGTGGAGAGGAGCAAAACTGAGTTTTAAGTCAATTTTTGCATGCCCCATCTGACTGGGGTTTCATTTTGATGTATAAAGATAAAGTAAACTTGCTCACCATTTCTAAGCCTGGATGAGGGCTCATTTGCATACTAAGTGACTGCCTCCTTTTGATCAGAAATGCTTTTTTTGGCAGTGTTCATTCCTTGAAAGAGCCATAAGCACATGGAGAAAAAGAGGGTGAAAGCTGCATATGGAGCAAGGCAAGGTGGAGCCTGAGATGCACCTGCAATTCTTTCTTCAGAGCTGGGTACTCACTCTCAGGTGAACTAGTACTGCTGGCACTGCACCCAGACAAGAAGTGGACTCTTGGTCATGCTCTGGTTTCTCTTCAGAACGCACAAATCTTTCGCCTTTTACTAAAGATTTCCGTGGAGAGGAGCAAAACTGAGTTTTAACTCAATTTTTGCATGCCCCATCTGACTGGGGTTTCATTTTGATGTATAAAGATAAAGTAAACTTGCTCACCATTTCTAAGCCTGGATGAGGGCTCATTTGCATACTAAGTGACTGCCTCCTTTTGATCAGAAATGCTTTTTTTGACAGTGTTCATTCCTTGAAAGAGCCATAAGCACATAGAAAAGAGGGTGAAAGCTGCATATGGAGCAAGGCAAGGTGGAGCCTGAGATGCACCTGCAATTCTTTCTTCAGAGCTGGGTGCTCACTCTCAGGTGAACCAGGACTGCTGGCACTGCACCCAGACAAGAAGTGGTCTCTTGTTCATGCTCTGGTTTCTCTTCAGAACGCACAAATCTTTCGCCTTTTACTAAAGATTTCCGTGGAGAGGAGCAAAACTGAGTTTTAACTCAATTTTTGCATGCCCCATCTGACTGGGGTTTCATTTTCATGTATAAAGATAAAGTAAACTTGCTCACCATTTCTAAGCCTGGATGAGGGCTCATTTGCATACTAAGTGACTGCCTCCTTTTGATCATAAATGCTTTTTTTGACAGTGTTCATTCCTTGAAAGAGCCATAAGCACATGGAGAAAAAGAGGGTGAAAGCTGCATATGGAGCAAGGCAAGGTGGAGCCTGAGATGCACCTGCAATTCTTTCTTCAGAGCTGGGTACTCACTCTCAGGTGAACTAGGACTGCTGGCACTGCACCCAGACAAGAAGTGGACTCTTGGTCATGCTCTGGTTTCTCTTCAGAACGCACAAATCTTTCGCCTTTTACTAAAGATTATCGTGGAGAGGAGCAAAACTGAGTTTTAACTCAATTTTTGCATGCCCCATCTGACTGGGGTTTCATTTTGATGTATAAAGATAAAGTAAACTTGCTCACCATTTCTAAGCCTGGATGAGGGCTCATTTGCATACTAAGTGACTGCCTCCTTTTGATCAGAAATGTTTTTTTGACAGTGTTTATTCCTTGAAAGAGCCATAAGCACATGGAGAAAAAGAGGGTGAAAGCTGCATATGGAGCAAGGCAAGGTGGAGCCTGATATGCACCTGCAATTCTTTCTTCAGAGCTGGGTGCTCACTCTCAGGTGAACCAGGACTGCTGGCACTGCACCCAGACAAGAAGTGGACTCTTGGTCATGCTCTGGTTTCTCTTCAGAACGCACAAATCTTTCGCCTTTTACTAAAGATTTCCGTGGAGAGGAGCAAAACTGAGTTTTAACTCAATTTTTGCATGCCCCATCTGACTGGGGTTTCATTTTCATGTATAAAGATAAAGTAAACTTGCTCCCCATTTCTAAGCCTGGATGAGGGCTCATTTGCATACTAAGTGACTGCCTCCTTTTGATCAGAATTGCTTTTTTTGACAGTGTTCATTCCTTGAAAGAGCCATAAGCACATGGAAAAGAGGGTGAAAGCTGCATATGGAGCAAGGCAAGGTGGAGCCTGAGATGCACCTGCAATTCTTTCTTCAGAGCTGGGTGCTCACTCTCAGGTGAACCAGGACTGCTGGCACTGCACCCAGACAAGAAGTGGACTCTTGGTCATGTTCTGGTTTCTCTTCAGAACGCACAAATCTTTCGCCTTTTACTAAAGATTTCCGTGGAGAGGAGCAAAACTGAGTTTTAACTCAATTTTTGCATGCCCCATCTGACTGGGGTTTCATTTTCATGTATAAAGATAAAGTAAACTTGCTCACCATTTCTAAGCCTGGATGTGGGCTCATTTGCATACTAAGTGACTGCCTCCTTTTGATCAGAAATGCTTTTTTTGACAGTGTTCATTCCTTGAAAGAGCCATAAGCACATGGAGAAAAAGAGGGTGAAAGCTGCATATGGAGCAAGGCAAGGTGGAGCCTGAGATGCACCTGCAATTCTTTCTTCAGAGCTGGGTGCTCACTCTCAGGTGAACCAGGACTGCTGGCACTGCACCCAGACAAGAAGTGGACTCTTGGTCATGCTCTGGTTTCTCTTCAGAACGCACAAATCTTTCGCCTTTTACTAAAGATTTCCGTGGAGAGGAGCAAAACTGAGTTTTAACTCAATTTTTGCATGCCCCATCTGACTGGGGTTTCATTTTCATGTATAAAGATAAAGTAAACTTGCTCACCATTTCTAAGCCTGGATGAGGGCTCATTTGCATACTAAGTGACTGCCTCCTTTTGATCAGAAATGCTTTTTTTGACAGTGTTCATTCCTTGAAAGAGCCATAAGCACATGGAGAAAAAGAGGGTGAAAGCTGCATATGGAGCAAGGCAAGGTGGAGCCTGAGATGCACCTGCATTTCTTTCTTCAGAGCTGGGTGCTCTCTCTCAGGTGAACCAGGACTGCTGGCACTGCACCCAGACAAGAAGTGGACTCTTGGTCATGCTCTGGTTTCTCTTCAGAACGCACAAATCTTTCGCCTTTTACTAAAGATTTCCGTGGAGAGGAGCAAAACTGAGTTTTAAGTCAATTTTTGCATGCCCCATCTGACTGGGGTTTCATTTTGATGTATAAAGATAAAGTAAACTTGCTCACCATTTCTAAGCCTGGATGAGGGCTCATTTGCATACTAAGTGACTGCCTCCTTTTGATCAGAAATGCTTTTTTTGGCAGTGTTCATTCCTTGAAAGAGCCATAAGCACATGGAGAAAAAGAGGGTGAAAGCTGCATATGGAGCAAGGCAAGGTGGAGCCTGAGATGCACCTGCAATTCTTTCTTCAGAGCTGGGTACTCACTCTCAGGTGAACTAGTACTGCTGGCACTGCACCCAGACAAGAAGTGGACTCTTGGTCATGCTCTGGTTTCTCTTCAGAACGCACAAATCTTTCGCCTTTTACTAAAGATTTCCGTGGAGAGGAGCAAAACTGAGTTTTAACTCAATTTTTGCATGCCCCATCTGACTGGGGTTTCATTTTGATGTATAAAGATAAAGTAAACTTGCTCACCATTTCTAAGCCTGGATGAGGGCTCATTTGCATACTAAGTGACTGCCTCCTTTTGATCAGAAATGCTTTTTTTGACAGTGTTTATTCCTTGAAAGAGCCATAAGCACATTGAGAAAAAGAGGGTGAAAGCTGCATATGGAGCAAGGCAAGGTGGAGCCTGAGATGCACCTGCAATTCTTTCTTCAGAGCTGGGTGCTCACTCTCAGGTGAACCAGGACTGCTGGCACTGCACCCAGACAAGAAGTGGTCTCTTGTTCATGCTCTGGTTTCTCTTCAGAACGCACAAATCTTTCGCCTTTTACTAAAGATTTCCGTGGAGAGGAGCAAAACTGAGTTTTAACTCAATTTTTGCATGCCCCATCTGACTGGGGTTTCATTTTGATGTATAAAGATAACGTAAACTTGCTCACCATTTCTAAGCCTGGATGAGGGCTCATTTGCATACTAAGTGACTGCCTCCTTTTGATCAGAAATGCTTTTTTTGACAGTGTTTATTCCTTGAAAGAGCCATAAGCACATGGAAAAGAGGGTGAAAGCTGCATATGGAGCAAGGCAAGGTGGAGCCTGAGATGCACCTGCAATTCTTTCTTCAGAGCTGGGTGCTCACTCTCAGGTGAACCAGGACTGCTGGCACTGCACCCAGACAAGAAGTGGACTCTTGGTCATGCTCTGGTTTCTCTTCAGAACGCACAAATCTTTCGCCTTTTACTAAAGATTTCCGTGGAGAGGAGCAAAACTGAGTTTTAACTCAATTTTTGCATGCCCCATCTGACTGGGGTTTCATTTTCATGTATAAAGATAAAGTAAACTTGCTCACCATTTCTAAGCCTGGATGAGGGCTCATTTGCATACTAAGTGACTGCCTCCTTTTGATCAGAAATGCTTTTTTTGACAGTGTTCATTCCTTGAAAGAGCCATAAGCACATGGAAAAGAGGGTGAAAGCTGCATATGGAGCAAGGCAAGGTGGAGCCTGAGATGCACCTGCAATTCCTTCTTCAGAGCTGGGTGCTCACTCTCAGGTGAACCAGGACTGCTGGCACTGCACCCAGACAAGAAGTGGACTCTTGGTCATGCTCTGGTTTCTCTTCAGAACGCACAAATCTTTCGCCTTTTACTAAAGATTTCCGTGGAGAGGAGCAAAACTGAGTTTTAAGTCAATTTTTGCATGCCCCATCTGACTGGGGTTTCATTTTGATGTATAAAGATAAAGTAAACTTGCTCACCATTTCTAAGCCTGGATGAGGGCTCATTTGCATACTAAGTGACTGCCTCCTTTTGATCAGAAATGCTTTTTTTGGCAGTGTTCATTCCTTGAAAGAGCCATAAGCACATGGAGAAAAAGAGGGTGAAAGCTGCATATGGAGCAAGGCAAGGTGGAGCCTGAGATGCACCTGCAATTCTTTCTTCAGAGCTGGGTACTCACTCTCAGGTGAACTAGTACTGCTGGCACTGCACCCAGACAAGAAGTGGACTCTTGGTCATGCTCTGGTTTCTCTTCAGAACGCACAAATCTTTCGCCTTTTACTAAAGATTTCCGTGGAGAGGAGCAAAACTGAGTTTTAACTCAATTTTTGCATGCCCCATCTGACTGGGGTTTCATTTTGATGTATAAAGATAAAGTAAACTTGCTCACCATTTCTAAGCCTGGATGAGGGCTCATTTGCATACTAAGTGACTGCCTCCTTTTGATCAGAAATGCTTTTTTTGACAGTGTTTATTCCTTGAAAGAGCCATAAGCACATTGAGAAAAAGAGGGTGAAAGCTGCATATGGAGCAAGGCAAGGTGGAGCCTGAGATGCACCTGCAATTCTTTCTTCAGAGCTGGGTGCTCACTCTCAGGTGAACCAGGACTGCTGGCACTGCACCCAGACAAGAAGTGGACTCTTGGTCATGCTCTGGTTTCTCTTCAGAACGCACAAATCTTTCGCCTTTTACTAAAGATTTCCGTGGAGAGGAGCAAAACTGAGTTTTAAGTCAATTTTTGCATGCCCCATCTGACTGGGGTTTCATTTTCATGTATAAAGATAAAGTAAACTTGCTCACCATTTCTAAGCCTGGATGAGGGCTCATTTGCATACTAAGTGACTGCCTCCTTTTGATCAGTAATGCTTTTTTTGACAGTGTTCATTCCTTGAAAGAGCCATAAGCACATGGAAAAGAGGGTGAAAGCTGCATATGGAGCAAGGCAAGGTGGAGCCTGAGATGCACCTGCAATTCTTTCTTCAGAGCTGGGTGCTCACTCTCAGGTGAACCAGGACTGCTGGCACTGCACCCAGACAAGAAGTGGTCTCTTGTTCATGCTCTGGTTTCTCTTCAGAACGCACAAATCTTTCGCCTTTTACTAAAGATTTCCGTGTAGAGGAGCAAAACTGAGTTTTAACTCAATTTTTGCATGCCCCATCTGACTGGGGTTTCATTTTGATGTATAAAGATAACGTAAACTTGCTCACCATTTCTAAGCCTGGATGAGGGCTCATTTGCATACTAAGTGACTGCCTCCTTTTGATCAGAAATGCTTTTTTTGACAGTGTTCGTTCCTTGAAAGAGCCATAAGCACATGGAAAAGAGGGTGAAAGCTGCATATGGAGCAAGGCAAGGTGGAGCCTGAGATGCACCTGCAATTCTTTCTTCAGAGCTGGGTGCTCACTCTCAGGTGAACCAGGACTGCTGGCACTGCACCCAGACAAGAAGTGGACTCTTGGTCATGCTCTGGTTTCTCTTCAGAACGCATAAATCTTTCGCCTTTTACTAAAGATTTCCATGGAGAGGAGCAAAACTGAGTTTTAACTCAATTTTTGCATGCCCCATCTGACTGGGGTTTCATTTTCATGTATAAAGATAAAGTAAACTTGCTCACCATTTCTAAGCCTGGATGAGGGCTCATTTGCATACTAAGTGACTGCCTCCTTTTGATCAGAAATGCTTTTTTTGACAGTGTTTATTCCTTGAAAGAGCCATAAGCACATGGAAAAGAGGGTGAAAGCTGCATATGGAGCAAGGCAAGGTGGAGCCTGAGATGCACCTGCAATTCTTTCTTCAGAGCTGGGTGCTCACTCTCAGGTGAACCAGGACTGCTGGCACTGCACCCAGACAAGAAGTGGTCTCTTGTTCATGCTCTGGTTTCTCTTCAGAACGCACAAATCTTTCGCCTTTTACTAAAGATTTCCGTGGAGAGGAGCAAAACTGAGTTTTAACTCAGTTTTTGCATGCCCCATCTGACTGGGGTTTCATTTTGATGTATAAAGATAACGTAAACTTGCTCACCATTTCTAAGCCTGGATGAGGGCTCATTTGCATACTAAGTGATTGCCTCCTTTTGATCAGAAATGCTTTTTTTGACAGTGTTCATTCCTTGAAAGAGCCATAAGCACATGGAGAAAAAGAGGGTGAAAGCTGCATATGGAGCAAGGCAAGGTGGAGCCTGAGATGCACCTGCAATTCTTTCTTCAGAGCTGGGTGCTCACTCTCAGGTGAACCAGGACTGCTGGCACTGCACCCAGACAAGAAGTGGACTCTTGGTCATGCTCTGGTTTCTCTTCAGAACGCACAAATCTTTCGCCTTTTACTAAAGATTTCCGTGGAGAGGAGCAAAACTGAGTTTTAACTCAATTTTTGCATGCCCCATCTGACTGGGGTTTCATTTTCATGTATAAAGATAAAGTAAACTTGCTCACCATTTCTAAGCCTGGATGAGGGCTCATTTGCATACTAAGTGACTGCCTCCTTTTGATCAGAAATGCTTTTTTTGACAGTGTTCATTCCTTGAAAGAGCCATAAGCACATGGAAAAGAGGGTGAAAGCTGCATATGGAGCAAGGCAAGGTGGAGCCTGAGATGCACCTGCAATTCCTTCTTCAGAGCTGGGTGCTCACTCTCAGGTGAACCAGGACTGCTGGCACTGCACCCAGACAAGAAGTGGACTCTTGGTCATGCTCTGGTTTCTCTTCAGAACGCACAAATCTTTCGCCTTTTACTAAAGATTTCCGTGGAGAGGAGCAAAACTGAGTTTTAACTCAATTTTTGCATGCCCCATCTGACTGGGGTTTCATTTTGATGTATAAAGATAAAGTAAACTTGCTCACCATTTCTAAGCCTGGATGAGGGCTCATTTGCATACTAAGTGACTGTCTCCTTTTGATCAGAAATGCTTTTTTTGACAGTGTTCATTCCTTGAAAGAGCCATAAGCACATGGAAAAGAGGGTGAAAGCTGCATATGGAGCAAGGCAAGGTGGAGCCTGAGATGCACCTGCAATTCCTTCTTCAGAGCTGGGTGCTCACTCTCAGGTGAACCAGGACTGCTGGCACTGCACCCAGACAAGAAGTGGACTCTTGGTCATGCTCTGGTTTCTCTTCAGAACACACAAATCTTTCGCCTTTTACTAAAGATTTCCGTGGAGAGGAGCAAAACTGAGTTTTAACTCAATTTTTGCATGCCCCATCTGACTGGGGTTTCATTTTGATGTATAAAGATAAAGTAAACTTGCTCACCATTTCTAAGCCTGGATGAGGGCTCATTTGCATACTAAGTGACTGCCTCCTTTTGATCAGAAATGCTTTTTTTGACAGTGTTTATTCCTTGAAAGAGCCATAAGCACATGGAGAAAAAGAGGGTGAAAGCTGCATATGGAGCAAGGCAAGGTGGAGCCTGAGATGCACCTGCAATTCTTTCTTCAGAGCTGGGTGCTCACTCTCAGGTGAACCAGGACTGCTGGCACTGCACCCAGACAAGAAGTGGACTCTTGGTCATGCTCTGGTTTCTCTTCAGAACGCACAAATCTTTCGCCTTTTACTAAAGATTTCCGTGGAGAGGAGCAAAACTGAGTTTTAACTCAATTTTTGCATGCCCCATCTGACTGGGGTTTCATTTTCATGTATAAAGATAAAGTAAACTTGCTCACCATTTCTAAGCCTGGATGAGGGCTCATTTGCATACTAAGTGACTGCCTCCTTTTGATCAGAAATGCTTTTTTTGACAGTGTTCATTCCTTGAAAGAGCCATAAGCACATGGAAAAGAGGGTGAAAGCTGCATATGGAGCAAGGCAAGGTGGAGCCTGAGATGCACCTGCAATTCTTTCTTCAGAGCTGGGTGCTCACTCTCAGGTGAACCAGGACTGCTGGCACTGCACCCAGACAAGAAGTGGTCTCTTGTTCATGCTCTGGTTTCTCTTCAGAACGCACAAATCTTTCGCCTTTTACTAAAGATTTCCGTGGAGAGGAGCAAAACTGAGTTTTAACTCAATTTTTGCATGCCCCATCTGACTGGGGTTTCATTTTGATGTATAAAGATAACGTAAACTTGCTCACCATTTCTAAGCCTGGATGAGGGCTCATTTGCATACTAAGTGACTGCCTCCTTTTGATCAGAAATGCTTTTTTTGACAGTGTTCGTTCCTTGAAAGAGCCATAAGCACATGGAAAAGAGGGTGAAAGCTGCATATGGAGCAAGGCAAGGTGGAGCCTGAGATGCACCTGCAATTCTTTCTTCAGAGCTGGGTGCTCACTCTCAGGTGAACCAGGACTGCTGGCACTGCACCCAGATAAGAAGTGGACTCTTGGTCATGCTCTGGTTTCTCTTCAGAACGCATAAATCTTTCGCCTTTTACTAAAGATTTCCGTGGAGAGGAGCAAAACTGAGTTTTAACTCAATTTTTGCATGCCCCATCTGACTGGGGTTTCATTTTCATGTATAAAGATAAAGTAAACTTGCTCACCATTTCTAAGCCTGGATGAGGGCTCATTTGCATACTAAGTGACTGCCTCCTTTTGATCAGAAATGCTTTTTTTGACAGTGTTCATTCCTTGAAAGAGCCATAAGCACATGGAAAAGAGGGTGAAAGCTGCATATGGAGCAAGGCAAGGTGGAGCCTGAGATGCACCTGCAATTCTTTCTTCAGAGCTGGGTGCTCACTCTCAGGTGAACCAGGACTGCTGGCACTGCACCCAGACAAGAAGTGGTCTCTTGTTCATGCTCTGGTTTATCTTCAGAACGCACAAATCTTTCGCCTTTTACTAAAGATTTCCGTGGAGAGGAGCAAAACTGAGTTTTAACTCAGTTTTTGCATGCCCCATCTGACTGGGGTTTCATTTTGATGTATAAAGATAACGTAAACTTGCTCACCATTTCTAAGCCTGGATGAGGGCTCATTTGCATACTAAGTGACTGCCTCCTTTTGATCAGAAATGCTTTTTTTGACAGTGTTCATTCCTTGAAAGAGCCATAAGCACATGGAGAAAAAGAGGGTGAAAGCTGCATATGGAGCAAGGCAAGGTGGAGCCTGAGATGCACCTGCAATTCTTTCTTCAGAGCTGGGTGCTCACTCTCAGGTGAACCAGGACTGCTGGCACTGCACCCAGACAAGAAGTGGACTCTTGGTCATGCTCTGGTTTCTCTTCAGAACGCACAAATCTTTCGCCTTTTACTAAAGATTTCCGTGGAGAGGAGCAAAACTGAGTTTTAACTCAATTTTTGCATGCCCCATCTGACTGGGGTTTCATTTTCATGTATAAAGATAAAGTAAACTTGCTCACCATTTCTAAGCCTGGATGAGGGCTCATTTGCATACTAAGTGACTGCCTCCTTTTGATCAGAAATGCTTTTTTTGACAGTGTTCATTCCTTGAAAGAGCCATAAGCACATGGAAAAGAGGGTGAAAGCTGCATATGGAGCAAGGCAAGGTGGAGCCTGAGATGCACCTGCAATTCCTTCTTCAGAGCTGGGTGCTCACTCTCAGGTGAACCAGGACTGCTGGCACTGCACCCAGACAAGAAGTGGACTCTTGGTCATGCTCTGGTTTCTCTTCAGAACGCACAAATCTTTCGCCTTTTACTAAAGATTTCCGTGGAGAGGAGCAAAACTGAGTTTTAACTCAATTTTTGCATGCCCCATCTGACTGGGGTTTCATTTTGATGTATAAAGATAAAGTAAACTTGCTCACCATTTCTAAGCCTTGATGAGGGCTCATTTGCATACTAAGTGACTGTCTCCTTTTGATCAGAAATGCTTTTTTTGACAGTGTTCATTCCTTGAAAGAGCCATAAGCACATGGAGAAAAAGAGGGTGAAAGCTGCATATGGAGCAAGGCAAGGTGGAGCCTGAGATGCACCTGCAATTCTTTCTTCAGAGCTGGGTACTCACTCTCAGGTGAACTAGGACTGCTGGCACTGCACCCAGACAAGAAGTGGACTCTTGGTCATGCTCTGGTTTCTCTTCAGAACGCACAAATCTTTCGCCTTTTACTAAAGATTTCCGTGGAGAGGAGCAAAACTGAGTTTTAACTCAATTTTTGCATGCCCCATCTGACTGGGGTTTCATTTTGATGTATAAAGATAAAGTAAACTTGCTCACTATTTCTAAGCCTGGATGAGGGCTCATTTGCATACTAAGTGACTGCCTCCTTTTGATCAGAAATGCTTTTTTTGACAGTGTTCGTTCCTTGAAAGAGCCATAAGCACATGGAAAAGAGGGTGAAAGCTGCATATGGAGCAAGGCAAGGTGGAGCCTGAGATGCACCTGCAATTCTTTCTTCAGAGCTGGGTGCTCACTCTCAGGTGAACCAGGACTGCTGGCACTGCACCCAGACAAGAAGTGGACTCTTGGTCATGCCCTGGTTTCTCTTCAGAACGCACAAATCTTTCGCCTTTTACTAAAGATTTCTGTGGAGAGGAGCAAAACTGAGTTTTAACTCAATTTTTGCATGTCCCATCTGACTGGGGTTTCATTTTGATGTATAAAGATAAAGTAAACTTGCTCCCCATTTCTAAGCCTGGATGAGGGCTCATTTGCATACTAAGTGACTGCCTCCTTTTGATCAGAATTGCTTTTTTTGACAGTGTTCATTCCTTGAAAGAGCCATAAGCACATGGAGAAAAAGAGGGTGAAAGCTGCATATGGAGCAAGGCAAGGTGGAGCCTGAGATGCACCTGCAATTCTTTCTTCAGAGCTGGGTGCTCACTCTCAGGTGAACCAGGACTGCTGGCACTGCACCCAGACAAGAAGTGGACTCTTGGTCATGCTCTGGTTTCTCTTCAGAACGCACAAATCTTTCGCCTTTTACTAAAGATTTCCGTGGAGAGGAGCAAAACTGAGTTTTAACTCAATTTTTGCATGCCCCATCTGACTGGGGTTTCATTTTCATGTATAAAGATAAAGTAAACTTGCTCACCATTTCTAAGCCTGGATGAGGGCTCATTTGCATACTAAGTGACTGCCTCCTTTTGATCAGAAATGCTTTTTTTGACAGTGTTTATTCCTTGAAAGAGCCATAAGCACATGGAGAAAAAGAGGGTGAAAGCTGCATATGGAGCAAGGCAAGGTGGAGCCTGAGATGCACCTGCAATTCTTTCTTCAGAGCTGGGTGCTCACTCTCAGGTGAACCAGGACTGCTGGCACTGCACCCAGACAAGAAGTGGACTCTTGGTCATGCTCTGGTTTCTCTTCAGAACGCACAAATCTTTCGCCTTTTACTAAAGATTTCCGTGGAGAGGAGCAAAACTGAGTTTTAACTCAATTTTTGCATGCCCCATCTGACTGGGGTTTCATTTTCATGTATAAAGATAAAGTAAACTTGCTCACCATTTCTAAGCCTGGATGAGGGCTCATTTGCATACTAAGTGACTGCCTCCTTTTGATCAGAAATGCTTTTTTTGACAGTGTTCATTCCTTGAAAGAGCCATAAGCACATGGAAAAGAGGGTGAAAGCTGCATATGGAGCAAGGCAAGGTGGAGCCTGAGATGCACCTGCAATTCTTTCTTCAGAGCTGGGTGCTCACTCTCAGGTGAACCAGGACTGCTGGCACTGCACCCAGACAAGAAGTGGTCTCTTGTTCATGCTCTGGTTTCTCTTCAGAACGCACAAATCTTTCGCCTTTTACTAAAGATTTCCGTGGAGAGGAGCAAAACTGAGTTTTAACTCAATTTTTGCATGCCCCATCTGACTGGGGTTTCATTTTGATGTATAAAGATAACGTAAACTTGCTCACCATTTCTAAGCCTGGATGAGGGCTCATTTGCATACTAAGTGACTACCTCCTTTTGATCAGAAATGCTTTTTTTGACAGTGTTCGTTCCTTGAAAGAGCCATAAGCACATGGAAAAGAGGGTGAAAGCTGCATATGGATCAAGGCAAGGTGGAGCCTGAGATGCACCTGCAATTCTTTCTTCAGAGCTGGGTGCTCACTCTCAGGTGAACCAGGACTGCTGGCACTGCACCCAGACAAGAAGTGGACTCTTGGTCATGCTCTGGTTTCTCTTCAGAACGCATAAATCTTTCGCCTTTTACTAAAGATTTCCGTGGAGAGGAGCAAAACTGAGTTTTAACTCAATTTTTGCATGCCCCATCTGACTGGGGTTTCATTTTCATGTATAAAGATAAAGTAAACTTGCTCACCATTTCTAAGCCTGGATGAGGGCTCATTTGCATACTAAGTGACTGCCTCCTTTTGATCAGAAATGCTTTTTTTGACAGTGTTCATTCCTTGAAAGAGCCATAAGCACATGGAAAAGAGGGTGAAAGCTGCATATGGAGCAAGGCAAGGTGGAGCCTGAGATGCACCTGCAATTCTTTCTTCAGAGCTGGGTGCTCACTCTCAGGTGAACCAGGACTGCTGGCACTGCACCCAGACAAGAAGTGGTCTCTTGTTCATGCTCTGGTTTCTCTTCAGAACGCACAAATCTTTCGCCTTTTACTAAAGATTTCCGTGGAGAGGAGCAAAACTGAGTTTTAACTCAGTTTTTGCATGCCCCATCTGACTGGGGTTTCATTTGATGTATAAAGATAACGTAAACTTGCTCACCATTTCTAAGCCTGGATGAGGGCTCATTTGCATACTAAGTGACTGCCTCCTTTTGATCAGAAATGCTTTTTTTGACAGTGTTCATTCCTTGAAAGAGCCATAAGCACATGGAGAAAAAGAGGGTGAAAGCTGCATATGGAGCAAGGCAAGGTGGAGCCTGAGATGCACCTGCAATTCTTTCTTCAGAGCTGGGTGCTCACTCTCAGGTGAACCAGGACTGCTGGCACTGCACCCAGACAAGAAGTGGACTCTTGGTCATGCTCTGGTTTCTCTTCAGAACGCACAAATCTTTCGCCTTTTACTAAAGATTTCCGTGGAGAGGAGCAAAACTGAGTTTTAACTCAATTTTTGCATGCCCCATCTGACTGGGGTTTCATTTTCATGTATAAAGATAAAGTAAACTTGCTCACCATTTCTAAGCCTGGATGAGGGCTCATTTGCATACTAAGTGACTGCCTCCTTTTGATCAGAAATGCTTTTTTGACAGTGTTCATTCCTTGAAAGAGCCATAAGCACATGGAAAAGAGGGTGAAAGCTGCATATGGAGCAAGGCAAGGTGGAGCCTGAGATGCACCTGCAATTCCTTCTTCAGAGCTGGGTGCTCACTCTCAGGTGAACCAGGACTGCTGGCACTGCACCCAGACAAGAAGTGGTCTCTTGGTCATGCTCTGGTTTCTCTTCAGAACGCACAAATCTTTCGCCTTTTACTAAAGATTTCCGTGGAGAGGAGCAAAACTGAGTTTTAACTCAATTTTTGCATGCCCCATCTGACTGGGGTTTCATTTTGATGTATAAAGATAAAGTAAACTTGCTCACCATTTCTAAGCCTGGATGAGGGCTCATTTGCATACTAAGTGACTGTCTCCTTTTGATCAGAAATGCTTTTTTTGACAGTGTTCATTCCTTGAAAGAGCCATAAGCACATGGAAAAGAGGGTGAAAGCTGCATATGGAGCAAGGCAAGGTGGAGCCTGAGATGCACCTGCAATTCCTTCTTCAGAGCTGGGTGCTCACTCTCAGGTGAACCAGGACTGCTGGCACTGCACCCAGACAAGAAGTAGACTCTTGGTCATGCTCTGGTTTCTCTTCAGAACGCACAAATCTTTCGCCTTTTACTAAAGATTTCTGTGGAGAGGAGCAAAACTGAGTTTTAACTCAATTTTTGCATGCCCCATCTGACTGGGGTTTCATTTTGATGTATAAAGATAAAGTAAACTTGCTCCCCATTTCTAAGCCTGGATGAGGGCTCATTTGCATACTAAGTGACTGCCTCCTTTTGATCAGAATTGCTTTTTTTGACAGTGTTCATTCCTTGAAAGAGCCATAAGCACATGGAGAAAAAGAGGGTGAAAGCTGCATATGGAGCAAGGCAAGGTGGAGCCTGAGATGCACCTGCAATTCTTTCTTCAGAGCTGGGTGCTCACTCTCAGGTGAACCAGGACTGCTGGCACTGCACCCAGACAAGAAGTGGACTCTTGGTCATGCTCTGGTTTCTCTTCAGAACGCACAAATCTTTCGCCTTTTACTAAAGATTTCCGTGGAGAGGAGCAAAACTGAGTTTTAACTCAATTTTTGCATGCCCCATCTGACTGGGGTTTCATTTTCATGTATAAAGATAAAGTAAACTTGCTCACCATTTCTAAGCCTGGATGAGGGCTCATTTGCATACTAAGTGACTGCCTCCTTTTGATCAGAAATGCTTTTTTTGACAGTGTTCATTCCTTGAAAGAGCCATAAGCACATGGAAAAGAGGGTGAAAGCTGCATATGGAGCAAGGCAAGGTGGAGCCTGAGATGCACCTGCAATTCCTTCTTCAGAGCTGGGTGCTCACTCTCAGGTGAACCAGGACTGCTGGCACTGCACCCAGACAAGAAGTGGACTCTTGGTCATGCTCTGGTTTCTCTTCAGAACGCACAAATCTTTCGCCTTTTACTAAAGATTTCCGTGGAGAGGAGCAAAACTGAGTTTTAACTCAATTTTTGCATGCCCCATCTGACTGGGGTTTCATTTTGATGTATAAAGATAAAGTAAACTTGCTCACCATTTCTAAGCCTGGATGAGGGCTCATTTGCATACTAAGTGACTGTCTCCTTTTGATCAGAAATGCTTTTTTTGACAGTGTTCATTCCTTGAAAGAGCCATAAGCACATGGAAAAGAGGGTGAAAGCTGCATATGGAGCAAGGCAAGGTGGAGCCTGAGATGCACCTGCAATTCCTTCTTCAGAGCTGGGTGCTCACTCTCAGGTGAACCAGGACTGCTGGCACTGCACCCAGACAAGAAGTGGACTCTTGGTCATGCTCTGGTTTCTCTTCAGAACGCACAAATCTTTCGCCTTTTACTAAAGATTTCCGTGGAGAGGAGCAAAACTGAGTTTTAACTCAATTTTTGCATGCCCCATCTGACTGGGGTTTCATTTTGATGTATAAAGATAAAGTAAACTTGCTCACCATTTCTAAGCCTGGATGAGGGCTCATTTGCATACTAAGTGACTGCCTCCTTTTGATCAGAAATGCTTTTTTTGATAGTGTTCATTCCTTGAAAGAGCCATAAGCACATGGAGAAAAAGAGGGTGAAAGCTGCATATGGAGCAAGGCAAGGTGGAGCCTGAGATGCACCTGCAATTCTTTCTTCAGAGCTGGGTACTCACTCTCAGGTGAACTAGGACTGCTGGCACTGCACCCAGACAAGAAGTGGACTCTTGGTCATGCTCTGGTTTCTCTTCAGAACGCACAAATCTTTCGCCTTTTACTAAAGATTTCCGTGGAGAGGAGCAAAACTGAGTTTTAACTCAATTTTTGCATGCCCCATCTGACTGGGGTTTCATTTTCATGTATAAAGATAAAGTAAACTTGCTCCCCATTTCTAAGCCTGGATGAGGGCTCATTTGCATACTAAGTGACTGCCTCCTTTTGATCAGAATTGCTTTTTTTGACAGTGTTCATTCTTTGAAAGAGCCATAAGCACATGGAAAAGAGGGTGAAAGCTGCATATGGAGCAAGGCAAGGTGGAGCCTGAGATGCACCTGCAATTCTTTCTTCAGAGCTGGGTGCTCACTCTCAGGTGAACCAGGACTGCTGGCACTGCACCCAGACAAGAAGTGGATTCTTGGTCAAGCTCTGGTTTCTCTTCAGAACGCACAAATCTTTCGCCTTTTACTAAAGATTTCCGTGGAGAGGAGCAAAACTGAGTTTTAACTCAATTTTTGCATGCCCCATCTGACTGGGGTTTCATTTTGATGTATAAAGATAAAGTAAACTTGCTCACCATTTCTAAGCCTGGATGAGGGCTCATTTGCATACTAAGTGACTGCCTCCTTTTGATCAGAAATGCTTTTTTTGACAGTGTTCGTTCCTTGAAAGAGCCATAAGCACATGGAAAAGAGGGTGAAAGCTGCATATGGAGCAAGGCAAGGTGGAGCCTGAGATGCACCTGCAATTCTTTCTTCAGAGCTGGGTGCTCACTCTCAGGTGAACCAGGACTGCTGGCACTGCACCCAGACAAGAAGTGGACTCTTGGTCATGCTCTGGTTTCTCTTCAGAACGCACAAATCTTTCGCCTTTTACTAAAGATTTCTGTGGAGAGGAGCAAAACTGAGTTTTAACTCAATTTTTGCATGCCCCATCTGACTGGGGTTTCATTTTGATGTATAAAGATAAAGTAAACTTGCTCCCCATTTCTAAGCCTGGATGAGGGCTCATTTGCATACTAAGTGACTGCCTCCTTTTGATCAGAATTGCTTTTTTTGACAGTGTTCATTCCTTGAAAGAGCCATAAGCACATGGAGAAAAAGAGGGTGAAAGCTGCATATGGAGCAAGGCAAGGTGGAGCCTGAGATGCACCTGCAATTCTTTCTTCAGAGCTGGGTGCTCACTCTCAGGTGAACCAGGACTGCTGGCACTGCACCCAGACAAGAAGTGGACTCTTGGTCATGCTCTGGTTTCTCTTCAGAACGCACAAATCTTTCGCCTTTTACTAAAGATTTCCGTGGAGAGGAGCAAAACTGAGTTTTAACTCAATTTTTGCATGCCCCATCTGACTGGGGTTTCATTTTCATGTATAAAGATAAAGTAAACTTGCTCACCATTTCTAAGCCTGGATGAGGGCTCATTTGCATACTAAGTGACTGCCTCCTTTTGATCAGAAATGCTTTTTTTGACAGTGTTCATTCCTTGAAAGAGCCATAAGCACATGGAGAAAAAGAGGGTGAAAGCTGCATATGGAGCAAGGCAAGGTGGAGCCTGAGATGCACCTGCAATTCTTTCTTCAGAGCTGGGTGCTCTCTCTCAGGTGAACCAGGACTGCTGGCACTGCACCCAGACAAGAAGTGGACTCTTGGTCATGCTCTGGTTTCTCTTCAGAATGCACAAATCTTTCGCCTTTTACTAAAGATTTCCGTGGAGAGGAGCAAAACTGAGTTTTAACTCAATTTTTGCATGCCCCATCTGACTGGGGTTTCATTTTGATGTATAAAGATAAAGTAAACTTGCTCACCATTTCTAAGCCTGGATGAGGGCTCATTTGCATACTAAGTGACTGCCTCCTTTTGATCAGAAATGCTTTTTTTGACAGTGTTCATTCCTTGAAAGAGCCATAAGCACATGGAGAAAAAGAGGGTGAAAGCTGCATATGGAGCAAGGCAAGGTGGAGCCTGAGATGCACCTGCAATTCTTTCTTCAGAGCTGGGTGCTCACTCTCAGGTGAACCAGGACTGCTGGCACTGCACCCAGACAAGAAGTGGACTCTTGGTCATGCTCTGGTTTCTCTTCAGAACGCACAAATCTTTCGCCTTTTACTAAAGATTTCCGTGGAGAGGAGCAAAACTGAGTTTTAACTCAATTTTTGCATGCCCCATCTGACTGGGGTTTCATTTTCATGTATAAAGATAAAGTAAACTTGCTCACCATTTCTAAGCCTGGATGATGGCTCATTTGCATACTAAGTGACTGCCTCCTTTTGATCAGAAATGCTTTTTTTGACAGTGTTCGTTCCTTGAAAGAGCCATAAGCACATGGAAAAGAGGGTGAAAGCTGCATATGGAGCAAGGCAAGGTGGAGCCTGAGATGCACCTGCAATTCTTTCTTCAGAGCTGGGTGCTCACTCTCAGGTGAACCAGGACTGCTGGCACTGCACCCAGACAAGAAGTGGACTCTTGGTCATGCTCTGGTTTCTCTTCAGAACGCACAAATCTTTCGCCTTTTACTAAAGATTTCTGTGGAGAGGAGCAAAACTGAGTTTTAACTCAATTTTTGCATGCCCCATCTGACTGGGGTTTCATTTTGATGTATAAAGTTAAAGTAAACTTGCTCCCCATTTCTAAGCCTGGATGAGGGCTCATTTGCATACTAAGTGACTGCCTCCTTTTGATCAGAATTGCTTTTTTTGACAGTGTTCATTCCTTGAAAGAGCCATAAGCACATGGAGAAAAAGAGGGTGAAAGCTGCATATGGAGCAAGGCAAGGTGGAGCCTGAGATGCACCTGCAATTCTTTCTTCAGAGCTGGGTGCTCACTCTCAGGTGAACCAGGACTGCTGGCACTGCACCCAGACAAGAAGTGGACTCTTGGTCATGCTCTGGTTTCTCTTCAGAACGCACAAATCTTTCGCCTTTTACTAAAGATTTCCGTGGAGAGGAGCAAAACTGAGTTTTAACTCAATTTTTGCATGCCCCATCTGACTGGGGTTTCATTTTCATGTATAAAGATAAAGTAAACTTGCTCACCATTTCTAAGCCTGGATGAGGGCTCATTTGCATACTAAGTGACTGCCTCCTTTTGATCAGAAATGCTTTTTTTGACAGTGTTCATTCCTTGAAAGAGCCATAAGCACATGGAGAAAAAGAGGGTGAAAGCTGCATATGGAGCAAGGCAAGGTGGAGCCTGAGATGCACCTGCAATTCTTTCTTCAGAGCTGGGTGCTCTCTCTCAGGTGAACCAGGACTGCTGGCACTGCACCCAGACAAGAAGTGGACTCTTGGTCATGCTCTGGTTTCTCTTCAGAACGCACAAATCTTTCGCCTTTTACTAAAGATTTCCGTGGAGAGGAGCAAAACTGAGTTTTAACTCAATTTTTGCATGCCCCATCTGACTGGGGTTTCATTTTGATGTATAAAGATAAAGTAAACTTGCTCACCATTTCTAAGCCTGGATGAGGGCTCATTTGCATACTAAGTGACTGCCTCCTTTTGATCAGAAATGCTTTTTTTGACAGTGTTCATTCCTTGAAAGAGCCATAAGCACATGGAGAAAAAGAGGGTGAAAGCTGCATATGGAGCAAGGCAAGGTGGAGCCTGAGATGCACCTGCAATTCTTTCTTCAGAGCTGGGTGCTCACTCTCAGGTGAACCAGGACTGCTGGCACTGCACCCAGACAAGAAGTGGACTCTTGGTCATGCTCTGGTTTCTCTTCAGAACGCACAAATCTTTCGCCTTTTACTAAAGATTTCCGTGGAGAGGAGCAAAACTGAGTTTTAACTCAATTTTTGCATGCCCCATCTGACTGGGGTTTCATTTTCATGTATAAAGATAAAGTAAACTTGCTCACCATTTCTAAGCCTGGATGAGGGCTCATTTGCATACTAAGTGACTGCCTCCTTTTGATCAGAAATGCTTTTTTTGACAGTGTTCATTCCTTGAAAGAGCCATAAGCACATGGAAAAGAGGCTGAAAGCTGCATATGGAGCAAGGCAAGGTGGAGCCTGAGATGCACCTGCAATTCCTCCTTCAGAGCTGGGTGCTCACTCTCAGGTGAACCAGGACTGCTGGCACTGCACCCAGACAAGAAGTGGACTCTTGGTCATGCTCTGGTTTCTCTTCAGAACGCACAAATCTTTCGCCTTTTACTAAAGATTTCCGTGGAGAGGAGCAAAACTGAGTTTTAACTCAATTTTTGCATGCCCCATCTGACTGGGGTTTCATTTTGATGTATAAAGATAAAGTAAACTTGCTCACCATTTCTAAGCCTGGATGAGGGCTCATTTGCATACTAAGTGACTGTCTCCTTTTGATCAGAAATGCTTTTTTTGACAGTGTTCATTCCTTGAAAGAGCCATAAGCACATGGAAAAGAGGGTGAAAGCTGCATATGGAGCAAGGCAAGGTGGAGCCTGAGATGCACCTGCAATTCCTTCTTCAGAGCTGGGTGCTCACTCTCAGGTGAACCAGGACTGCTGGCACGGCACCCAGACAAGAAGTGGACTCTTGGTCATGCTCTGGTTTCTCTTCAGAACGCACAAATCTTTCGCCTTTTACTAAAGATTTCTGTGGAGAGCAGCAAAATTAGTTTTAACTCAATTTTTGCATGCCCCATCTGACTGGGGTTTCATTTTGATGTATAAAGTTAAAGTAAACTTGCTCACCATTTCTAAGCCTGCATGAGGGTTCATTTGCATACTAAGTGACTGCCTCCTTTTGATCAGAAATGCTTTTTTTGACAGTGTTCGTTCCTTGAAAGAGCCATAAGCACATGGAAAAGAGGGTGAAAGCTGCATATGGAGCAAGGCAAGGTGGAGCCTGAGATGCACCTGCAATTCTTTCTTCAGAGCTGGCTGCTCACTCTCAGGTGAACCAGGACTGCTGGCACTGCACCCAGACAAGAAGTGGACTCTTGGTCATGCTCTGGTTTCTCTTCAGAACGCACAAATCTTTCGCCTTTTACTAAAGATTTCCGTGGAGAGGAGCAAAACTGAGTTTTAACTCAATTTTTGCATGCCCCATCTGACTGGGGTTTCATTTTCATGTATAAAGATAAAGTAAACTTGCTCACCATTTCTAAGCCTGGATGAGGGCTCATTTGCATACTAAGTGACTGCCTCCTTTTGATCAGAAATGCTTTTTTTGACAGTGTTCATTCCTTGAAAGAGCCATAAGCACATGGAGAAAAAGAGGGTGAAAGCTGCATATGGAGCAAGGCAAGGTGGAGCCTGAGATGCACCTGCAATTCTTTCTTCAGAGCTGGGTGCTCTCTCTCAGGTGAACCAGGACTGCTGGCACTGCACCCAGACAAGAAGTGGACTCTTGGTCATGCTCTGGTTTCTCTTCAGAACGCACAAATCTTTCGCCTTTTACTAAAGATTTCCGTGGAGAGGAGCAAAACTGAGTTTTAACTCAATTTTTGCATGCCCCATCTGACTGGGGTTTCATTTTCATGTATAAAGATAAAGTAAACTTGCTCACCATTTCTAAGCCTGGATGAGGGCTCATTTGCATACTAAGTGACTGCCTCCTTTTGATCAGAAATGCTTTTTTTGACAGTGTTCATTCCTTGAAAGAGCCATAAGCACATGGAAAAGAGGGTGAAAGCTGCATATGGAGCAAGGCAAGGTGGAGCCTGAGATGCACCTGCAATTCCTTCTTCAGAGCTGGGTGCTCACTCTCAGGTGAACCAGGACTGCTGGCACTGCACCCAGACAAGAAGTGGACTCTTGGTCATGCTCTGGTTTCTCTTCAGAACGCACAAATCTTTCGCCTTTTACTAAAGATTTCCGTGGAGAGGAGCAAAACTGAGTTTTAACTCAATTTTTGCATGCCCCATCTGACTGGGGTTTCATTTTGATGTATAAAGATAAAGTAAACTTGCTCACCATTTCTAAGCCTGGATGAGGGCTCATTTGCATACTAAGTGACTGTCTCCTTTTGATCAGAAATGCTTTTTTTGACAGTGTTCATTCCTTGAAAGAGCCATAAGCACATGGAAAAGAGGGTGAAAGCTGCATATGGAGCAAGGCAAGGTGGAGCCTGAGATGCACCTGCAATTCCTTCTTCAGAGCTGGGTGCTCACTCTCAGGTGAACCAGGACTGCTGGCACGGCACCCAGACAAGAAGTGGACTCTTGGTCATGCTCTGGTTTCTCTTCAGAACGCACAAATCTTTCGCCTTTTACTAAAGATTTCTGTGGAGAGCAGCAAAACTGAGTTTTAACTCAATTTTTGCATGCCCCATCTGACTGGGGTTTCATTTTGATGTATAAAGTTAAAGTAAACTTGCTCACCATTTCTAAGCCTGCATGAGGGTTCATTTGCATACTAAGTGACTGCCTCCATTTGATCAGAAATGCTTTTTTTGACAGTGTTCATTCCTTGAAAGAGCCATAAGCACATGGAGAAAAAGAGTGTGAAAGCTGCATATGGAGCAAGGCAAGGTGGAGCCTGAGATGCACCTGCAATTCTTTCTTCAGAGCTGGGTGCTCACTCTCAGGTGAACCAGGACTGCTGGCACTGCACCCAGACAAGAAGTGGACTCTTGGTCATGCTCTGGTTTCTCTTCAGAACGCACAAATCTTTCGCCTTTTACTAAAGATTTCTGTGGAGAGGAGCAAAACTGAGTTTTAACTCAATTTTTGCATGCCCCATCTGACTGGGGTTTCATTTTCATGTATAAAGATAAAGTAAACTTGCTCACCATTTCTAAGCCTGGATGAGGGCTCATTTGCATACTAAGTGACTGCCTCCTTTTGATCAGAAATGCTTTTTTGGACAGTGTTCATTCCTTGAAAGAGCCATAAGCACATGGAGAAAAAGAGGGTGAAAGCTGCATATGGAGCAAGGCAAGGTGGAGCCTGAGATGCACCTGCAATTCTTTCTTCAGAGCTGGGTGCTCACTCTCAGGTGAACCAGGACTGCTGGCACTGCACCCAGACAAGAAGTGGACTCTTAGTCATGCTCTGGTTTCTCTTCAGAACGCACAAATCTTTCGCCTTTTACTAAAGCTTTCCGTGGAGAGGAGCAAAACTGAGTTTTAACTCAATTTTTGCATGCCCCATCTGACTGGGGTTTCATTTTCATGTATAAAGATAAAGTAACTTGCTCACCATTTCTAAGCCTGGATGAGGGTTCATTTGCATACTAAGTGACTGCCTCCATTTGATCAGAAATGCTTTTTTTGACAGTGTTCATTCCTTGAAAGAGCCATAAGCACATGGAGAAAAAGAGTGTGAAAGCTGCATATGGAGCAAGGCAAGGTGGAGCCTGAGATGCACCTGCAATTCTTTCTTCAGAGCTGGGTGCTCACTCTCAGGTGAACCAGGACTGCTGGCACTGCACCCAGACAAGAAGTGGACTCTTGGTCATGCTCTGGTTTCTCTTCAGAACGCACAAATCTTTCGCCTTTTACTAAAGATTTCTGTGGAGAGGAGCAAAACTGAGTTTTAACTCAATTTTTGCATGCCCCATCTGACTGGGGTTTCATTTTCATGTATAAAGATAAAGTAAACTTGCTCACCATTTCTAAGCCTGGATGAGGGCTCATTTGCATACTAAGTGACTGCCTCCTTTTGATCAGAAATGCTTTTTTGGACAGTGTTCATTCCTTGAAAGAGCCATAAGCACATGGAGAAAAAGAGGGTGAAAGCTGCATATGGAGCAAGGCAAGGTGGAGCCTGAGATGCACCTGCAATTCTTTCTTCAGAGCTGGGTGCTCACTCTCAGGTGAACCAGGACTGCTGGCACTGCACCCAGACAAGAAGTGGACTCTTAGTCATGCTCTGGTTTCTCTTCAGAACGCACAAATCTTTCGCCTTTTACTAAAGATTTCCGTGGAGAGGAGCAAAACTGAGTTTTAACTCAATTTTTGCATGCCCCATCTGACTGGGGTTTCATTTTCATGTATAAAGATAAAGTAAACTTGCTCACCATTTCTAAGCCTGGATGAGGGCTCATTTGCATACTAAGTGACTGCCTCCTTTTGATCAGAAATGCTTTTTTTGACAGTGTTCGTTCCTTGAAAGAGCCATAAGCACATGGAGAAAAAGAGGGTGAAAGCTGCATATGGAGCAAGGCAAGGTGGAGCCTGAGATGCACCTGCAATTCTTTCTTCAGAGCTGGGTGCTCTCTCTCAGGTGAACCAGGACTGCTGGCACTGCACCCAGACAAGAAGTGGACTCTTGGTCATGCTCTGGTTTCTCTTCAGAACGCACAAATCTTTCGCCTTTTACTAAAGATTTCCGTGGAGAGGAGCAAAACTGAGTTTTAACTCAATTTTTGCATGCCCCATCTGACTGGGGTTTCATTTTGATGTATAAAGATAAAGTAAACTTGCTCCCCATTTCTAAGCCTGGATGAGGGCTCATTTGCATACTAAGTGACTGCCTCCTTTTGATCAGAAATGCTTTTTTTGACAGTGTTCATTCCTTGAAAGAGCCATAAGCACATGGAAAAGAGGGTGAAAGCTGCATATGGAGCAAGGCAAGGTGGAGCCTGAGATGCACCTGCAATTCTTTCTTCAGAGCTGGGTGCTCACTCTCAGGTGAACCAGGACTGCTGGCACTGCACCCAGACAAGAAGTGGCCTCTTGGTCATGCTCTGGTTTCTCTTCAGAACGCACAAATCTTTCGCCTTTTACTAAAGATTTCCGTGGAGAGGAGCAAAACTGAGTTTTAACTCAATTTTTGCATGCCCCATCTGACTGGGGTTTCATTTTCATGTATAAAGATAAAGTAAACTTGCTCCCCATTTCTAAGCCTGGATGAGGGCTCATTTGCATACTAAGTGACTGCCTCCTTTTGATCAGAATTGCTTTTTTTGACAGTGTTCATTCCTTGAAAGAGCCATAAGCACATGGAAAAGAGGGTGAAAGCTGCATATGGAGCAAGGCAAGGTGGAGCCTGAGATGCACCTGCAATTCTTTCTTCAGAGCTGGGTGCTCACTCTCAGGTGAACCAGGACTGCTGGCACTGCACCCAGACAAGAAGTGGACTCTTGGTCATGTTCTGGTTTCTCTTCAGAACGCACAAATCTTTCGCCTTTTACTAAAGATTTCCGTGGAGAGGAGCAAAACTGAGTTTTAACTCAATTTTTGCATGCCCCATCTGACTGGGGTTTCATTTTGATGTATAAAGATAAAGTAAACTTGCTCACCATTTCTAAGCCTGGATGAGGGCTCATTTGCATACTAAGTGACTGCCTCCTTTTGATCAGAAATGCTTGTTTTGACAGTGTTCGTTCCTTGAAAGAGCCATAAGCACATGGAAAAGAGGGTGAAAGCTGCATATGGAGCAAGGCAAGGTGGAGCCTGAGATGCACCTGCAATTCTTTCTTCAGAGCTGGGTGCTCACTCTCAGGTGAACCAGGACTGCTGGCACTGCACCCAGACAAGAAGTGGACTCTTGGTCATGCTCTGGTTTCTCTTCAGAACGCACAAATCTTTCGCCTTTTACTAAAGATTTCCGTGGAGAGGAGCAAAACTGAGTTTTAACTCAATTTTTGCATGCCCCATCTGACTGGGGTTTCATTTTCATGTATAAAGATAAAGTAAACTTGCTCACCATTTCTAAGCCTGGATGAGGGCTCATTTGCATACTAAGTGACTGCCTCCTTTTGATCAGAAATGCTTTTTTTGACAGTGTTCATTCCTTGAAAGAGCCATAAGCACATGGAGAAAAAGAGGGTGAAAGCTGCATATGGAGCAAGGCAAGGTGGAGCCTGAGATGCACCTGCAATTCTTTCTTCATAGCTGGGTGCTCTCTCTCAGGTGAACCAGGACTGCTGGCACTGCACCCAGACAAGAAGTGGACTCTTGGTCATGCTCTGGTTTCTCTTCAGAACGCACAAATCTTTCGCCTTTTACTAAAGATTTCCGTGGAGAGGAGCAAAACTGAGTTTTAACTCAATTTGTGCATGCCCCATCTGACTGGGGTTTCATTTTGATGTATAAAGATAAAGTAAACTTGCTCCCCATTTCTAAGCCTGGATGAGGGCTCATTTGCATACTAAGTGACTGCCTCCTTTTGATCAGAATTGCTTTTTTTGACAGTGTTCATTCCTTGAAAGAGCCATAAGCACATGGAAAAGAGGGTGAAAGCTGCATATGGAGCAAGGCAAGGTGGAGCCTGAGATGCACCTGCAATTCTTTCTTCAGAGCTGGGTGCTCACTCTCAGGTGAACCAGGACTGCTGGCACTGCACCCAGACAAGAAGTGGACTCTTGGTCATGCTCTGGTTTCTCTTCAGAACGCACAAATCTTTCGCCTTTTACTAAAGATTTCCGTGGAGAGGAGCAAAACTGAGTTTTAACTCAATTTTTGCATGCCCCATCTGACTGGGGTTTCATTTTCATGTATAAAGATAAAGTAAACTTGCTCCCCATTTCTAAGCCTGGATGAGGGCTCATTTGCATACTAAGTGACTGCCTCCTTTTGATCAGAATTGCTTTTTTTGACAGTGTTCATTCCTTGAAAGAGCCATAAGCACATGGAAAAGAGGGTGAAAGCTGCATATGGAGCAAGGCAAGGTGGAGCCTGAGATGCACCTGCAATTCTTTCTTCAGAGCTGGGTGCTCACTCTCAGGTGAACCAGGACTGCTGGCACTGCACCCAGACAAGAAGTGGACTCTTGGTCATGTTCTGGTTTCTCTTCAGAACGCACAAATCTTTCGCCTTTTACTAAAGATTTCCGTGGAGAGGAGCAAAACTGAGTTTTAACTCAATTTTTGCATGCCCCATCTGACTGGGGTTTCATTTTGATGTATAAAGATAAAGTAAACTTGCTCACCATTTCTAAGCCTGGATGAGGGCTCATTTGCATACTAAGTGACTGCCTCCTTTTGATCAGAAATGCTTTTTTTGACAGTGTTCGTTCCTTGAAAGAGCCATAAGCACATGGAAAAGAGGGTGAAAGCTGCATATGGAGCAAGGCAAGGTGGAGCCTGAGATGCACCTGCAATTCTTTCTTCAGAGCTGGGTGCTCACTCTCAGGTGAACCAGGACTGCTGGCACTGCACCCAGACAAGAAGTGGACTCTTGGTCATGCTCTGGTTTCTCTTCAGAACGCACAAATCTTTCGCCTTTTACTAAAGATTTCCGTGGAGAGGAGCAAAACTGAGTTTTAACTCAATTTTTGCATGCCCCATCTGACTGGGGTTTCATTTTCATGTATAAAGATAAAGTAAACTTGCTCACCATTTCTAAGCCTGGATGAGGGCTCATTTGCATACTAAGTGACTGCCTCCTTTTGATCAGAAATGCTTTTTTTGACAGTGTTCATTCCTTGAAAGAGCCATAAGCACATGGAGAAAAAGAGGGTGAAAGCTGCATATGGAGCAAGGCAAGGTGGAGCCTGAGATGCACCTGCAATTCTTTCTTCATAGCTGGGTGCTCTCTCTCAGGTGAACCAGGACTGCTGGCACTGCACCCAGACAAGAAGTGGACTCTTGGTCATGCTCTGGTTTCTCTTCAGAACGCACAAATCTTTCGCCTTTTACTAAAGATTTCCGTGGAGAGGAGCAAAACTGAGTTTTAACTCAATTTGTGCATGCCCCATCTGACTGGGGTTTCATTTTGATGTATAAAGATAAAGTAAACTTGCTCCCCATTTCTAAGCCTGGATGAGGGCTCATTTGCATACTAAGTGACTGCCTCCTTTTGATCAGAATTGCTTTTTTTGACAGTGTTCATTCCTTGAAAGAGCCATAAGCACATGGAAAAGAGGGTGAAAGCTGCATATGGAGCAAGGCAAGGTGGAGCCTGAGATGCACCTGCAATTCTTTCTTCAGAGCTGGGTGCTCACTCTCAGGTGAACCAGGACTGCTGGCACTGCACCCAGACAAGAAGTGGACTCTTGGTCATGCTCTGGTTTCTCTTCAGAACGCACAAATCTTTCGCCTTTTACTAAAGATTTCCGTGGAGAGGAGCAAAACTGAGTTTTAACTCAATTTTTGCATGCCCCATCTGACTGGGGTTTCATTTTGATGTATAAAGATAAAGTAAACTTGCTCACCATTTCTAAGCCTGGATGAGGGCTCATTTGCATACTAAGTGACTGCCTCCTTTTGATCAGAAATGCTTTTTTTGACAGTGTTCATTCCTTGAAAGAGCCATAAGCACATGGAGAAAAAGAGGGTGAAAGCTGCATATGGAGCAAGGCAAGGTGGAGCCTGAGATGCACCTGCAATTCTTTCTTCAGAGCTGGGTGCTCACTCTCAGGTGAACCAGGACTGCTGGCACTGCACCCAGACAAGAAGTGGACTCTTGGTCATGCTCTGGTTTCTCTTCAGAACGCACAAATCTTTCGCCTTTTACTAAAGATTTCCGTGGAGAGGAGCAAAACTGAGTTTTAACTCAATTTTTGCATGCCCCATCTGACTGGGGTTTCATTTTCATGTATAAAGATAAAGTAAACTTGCTCACCATTTCTAAGCCTGGATGAGGGCTCATTTGCATACTAAGTGACTGCCTCCTTTTGATCAGAAATGCTTTTTTTGACAGTGTTCATTCCTTGAAAGAGCCATAAGCACATGGAGAAAAAGAGTGTGAAAGCTGCATATGGAGCAAGGCAAGGTGAAGCCTGAGATGCACCTGCAATTCTTTCTTCAGAGCTGGGTGCTCACTCTCAGGTGAACCAGGACTGCTGGCACTGCACCCAGACAAGAAGTGGACTCTTGGTCATGTTCTGGTTTCTCTTCAGAACGCACAAATCTTTCGCCTTTTACTAAAGCTTTCTGTGGAGAGGAGCAAAACTGAGTTTTAACTCAATTTTTGCATGCCCCATCTGACTGGGGTTTCATTTTGATGTATAAAGATAAAGTAAACTTGCTCACCATTTCTAAGCCTGGATGAGGGCTCATTTGCATACTAAGTGACTGCCTCCTTTTGATCAGAAATGCTTTTTTTGACAGTGTTCATTCCATGAAAGAGCCATAAGCACATGGAGAAAAAGAGGGTGAAAGCTGCATATGGAGCAAGGCAAGGTGGAGCGTGAGATGCACCTGCAATTCTTTCTTCAGAGCTGGGTGCTCACTCTCAGGTGAACCAGGACTGCTGGCACTGCACCCAGACAAGAAGTGGACTCTTGGTCATGCTCTGGTTTCTCTTCAGAACGCACAAATCTTTCGCCTTTTACTAAAGATTTCCGTGGAGACGAGCAAAACTGAGTTTTAACTCAATTTTTGCATGCCCCATCTGACTGGGGTTTCATTTTGATGTATAAAGATAAAGTAAACTTGCTCACCATTTCTAAGCCTGGATGAGGGCTCATTTGCATACTAAGTGACTGCCTCCTTTTGATCAGAAATGCTTTTTTTTGACAGTGTTCGTTCCTTGAAAGAGCCATAAGCACATGGAAAAGAGGGTGAAAGCTGCATATGGAGCAAGGCAAGGTGGAGCCTGAGATGCACCTGCAATTCTTTCTTCAGAGCTGGGTGCTCACTCTCAGGTGAACCAGGATTGCTGGCACTGCACCCAGACAAGAAGTGGACTCTTGGTCATGCTCTGGTTTCTCTTCAGAACGCACAAATCTTTCGCCTTTTACTAAAGATTTCCGTGGAGAGGAGCAAAACTGAGTTTTAACTCAATTTTTGCATGCCCCATCTGACTGGGGTTTCATTTTGATGTATAAAGATAAAGTAAACTTGCTCACCATTTCTAAGCCTGGATGAGGGCTCATTTGCATACTAAGTGACTGCCTCCTTTTGATCAGAAATGCTTTTTTTGACAGTGTTCATTCCTTGAAAGAGCCATAAGCACATGGAGAAAAAGAGGGTGAAAGCTGCATATGGAGCAAGGCAAGGTGGAGCCTGAGATGCACCTGCAATTCTTTCTTCAGAGCTGGGTGCTCACTCTCAGGTGAACCAGGACTGCTGGCACTGCACCCAGACAAGAAGTGGACTCTTGGTCATGCTCTGGTTTCTCTTCAGAACGCACAAATCTTTCGCCTTTTACTAAAGATTTCTGTGGAGAGGAGCAAAACTGAGTTTTAACTCAATTTTTGCATGCCCCATCTGACTGGGGTTTCATTTTCATGTATAAAGATAAAGTAAACTTGCTCCCCATTTCTAAGCCTGGATGAGGGCTCATTTGCATACTAAGTGACTGCCTCCTTTTGATCAGAATTGCTTTTTTTGACAGTGTTCATTCCTTGAAAGAGCCATAAGCACATGGAAAAGAGGGTGAAAGCTGCATATGGAGCAAGGCAAGGTGGAGCCTGAGATGCACCTGCAATTCTTTCTTCAGAGCTGGGTGCTCACTCTCAGGTGAACCAGGACTGCTGGCACTGCACCCAGACAAGAAGTGGACTTTGGTCATGCTCTGGTTTCTCTTCAGAACGCACAAATCTTTCGCCTTTTACTAAAGATTTCCGTGGAGAGGAGCAAAACTGAGTTTTAACTCAATTTTGCATGCCCCATCTGACTGGGGTTTCATTTTCATGTATAAAGATAAAGTAAACTTGCTCCCCATTTCTAAGCCTGGATGAGGGCTCATTTGCATACTAAGTGACTGCCTCCTTTTGATCAGAAATGCTTTTTTTGACAGTGTTCATTCCTTGAAAGAGCCATAAGCACATGGAGAAAAAGAGGGTGAAAGCTGCATATGGAGCAAGGCAAGGTGGAGCCTGAGATGCACCTGCAATTCTTTCTTCAGAGCTGGGTGCTCTCTCTCAGGTGAACCAGGACTGCTGGCACTGCATCCAGACAAGAAGTGGACTCTTGGTCATGCTCTGGTGTCTCTTCAGAACGCACAAATCTTTCGCCTTTTACTAAAGATTTCCGTGGAGAGGAGCAAAACTGAGTTTTAACTCAATTTTTGCATGCCCCATCTGACTGGGGTTTCATTTTGATGTATAAAGATAAAGTAAACTTGCTCACCATTTCTAAGCCTGGATGAGGGCTCATTTGCATACTAAGTGACTGCCTCCTTTTGATCAGAAATGCTTTTTTTGACAGTGTTCGTTCCTTGAAAGAGCCATAAGCACATGGAAAAGAGGGTGAAAGCTGCATATGGAGCAAGGCAAGGTGGAGCCTGAGATGCACCTGCAATTCTTTCTTCAGAGCTGGGTGCTCACTCTCAGGTGAACCAGGACTGCTGGCACTGCACACAGACAAGAAGTGGACTCTTGGTCATGCTCTGGTTTCTCTTCAGAACGCACAAATCTTTCGCCTTTTACTAAAGATTTCCGTGGAGAGGAGCAAAACTGAGTTTTAACTCAATTTTTGCATGCCCCATCTGACTGGGGTTTCATTTTCATGTATAAAGATAAAGTAAACTTGCTCACCATTTCTAAGCCTGGATGAGGGCTCATTTGCATACTAAGTGACTGCCTCCTTTTGATCAGAAATGCTTTTTTTGACAGTGTTCATTCCTTGAAAGAGCCATAAGCACATGGAGAAAAAGAGGGTGAAAGCTGCATATGGAGCAAGGCAAGGTGGAGCCTGAGATGCACCTGCAATTCTTTCTTCAGAGCTGGGTGCTCTCTCTCAGGTGAACCAGGACTGCTGGCACTGCACCCAGACAAGAAGTGGACTCTTGGTCATGCTCTGGTTTCTCTTCAGAACGCACAAATCTTTCGCCTTTTACTAAAGATTTCCGTGGAGAGGAGCAAAACTGAGTTTTAACTCAATTTTTGCATGCCCCATCTGACTGGGGTTTCATTTTCATGTATAAAGATAAAGTAAACTTGCTCCCCATTTCTAAGCCTGGATGAGGGCTCATTTGCATACTAAGTGACTGCCTCCTTTTGATCAGAATTGCTTTTTTTGACAGTGTTCATTCCTTGAAAGAGCCATAAGCACATGGAAAAGAGGGTGAAAGCTGCATATGGAGCAAGGCAAGGTGGAGCCTGAGATGCACCTGCAATTCTTTCTTCAGAGCTGGGTGCTCACTCTCAGGTGAACCAGGACTGCTGGCACTGCACCCAGACAAGAAGTGGACTCTTGGTCATGCTCTGGTTTCTCTTCAGAACGCACAAATCTTTCGCCTTTTACTAAAGATTTCCGTGGAGAGGAGCAAAACTGAGTTTTAACTCAATTTTGCATGCCCCATCTGACTGGGGTTTCATTTTCATGTATAAAGATAAAGTAAACTTGCTCCCCATTTCTAAGCCTGGATGAGGGCTCATTTGCATACTAAGTGACTGCCTCCTTTTGATCAGAAATGCTTTTTTTGACAGTGTTCATTCCTTGAAAGAGCCATAAGCACATGGAGAAAAAGAGGGTGAAAGCTGCATATGGAGCAAGGCAAGGTGGAGCCTGAGATGCACCTGCAATTCTTTCTTCAGAGCTGGGTGCTCTCTCTCAGGTGAACCAGGACTGCTGGCACTGCATCCAGACAAGAAGTGGACTCTTGGTCATGCTCTGGTTTCTCTTCAGAACGCACAAATCTTTCGCCTTTTACTAAAGATTTCCGTGGAGAGGAGCAAAACTGAGTTTTAACTCAATTTTTGCATGCCCCATCTGACTGGGGTTTCATTTTGATGTATAAAGATAAAGTAAACTTGCTCACCATTTCTAAGCCTGGATGAGGGCTCATTTGCATACTAAGTGACTGCCTCCTTTTGATCAGAAATGCTTTTTTTGACAGTGTTCGTTCCTTGAAAGAGCCATAAGCACATGGAAAAGAGGGTGAAAGCTGCATATGGAGCAAGGCAAGGTGGAGCCTGAGATGCACCTGCAATTCTTTCTTCAGAGCTGGGTGCTCACTCTCAGGTGAACCAGGACTGCTGGCACTGCACACAGACAAGAAGTGGACTCTTGGTCATGCTCTGGTTTCTCTTCAGAACGCACAAATCTTTCGCCTTTTACTAAAGATTTCCGTGGAGAGGAGCAAAACTGAGTTTTAACTCAATTTTTGCATGCCCCATCTGACTGGGGTTTCATTTTCATGTATAAAGATAAAGTAAACTTGCTCACCATTTCTAAGCCTGGATGAGGGCTCATTTGCATACTAAGTGACTGCCTCCTTTTGATCAGAAATGCTTTTTTTGACAGTGTTCATTCCTTGAAAGAGCCATAAGCACATGGAGAAAAAGAGGGTGAAAGCTGCATATGGAGCAAGGCAAGGTGGAGCCTGAGATGCACCTGCAATTCTTTCTTCAGAGCTGGGTGCTCACTCTCAGGTGAACCAGGACTGCTGGCACTGCACCCAGACAAGAAGTGGACTCTTGGTCATGCTCTGGTTTCTCTTCAGAACGCACAAATCTTTCGCCTTTTACTAAAGATTTCTGTGGAGAGGAGCAAAACTGAGTTTTAACTCAATTTTTGCATGCCCCATCTGACTGGGGTTTCATTTTCATGTATAAAGATAAAGTAAACTTGCTCCCCATTTCTAAGCCTGGATGAGGGCTCATTTGCATACTAAGTGACTGCCTCCTTTTGATCAGAATTGCTTTTTTTGACAGTGTTCATTCCTTGAAAGAGCCATAAGCACATGGAAAAGAGGGTGAAAGCTGCATATGGAGCAAGGCAAGGTGGAGCCTGAGATGCACCTGCAATTCTTTCTTCAGAGCTGGGTGCTCACTCTCAGGTGAACCAGGACTGCTGGCACTGCACCCAGACAAGAAGTGGACTTTGGTCATGCTCTGGTTTCTCTTCAGAACGCACAAATCTTTCGCCTTTTACTAAAGATTTCCGTGGAGAGGAGCAAAACTGAGTTTTAACTCAATTTTGCATGCCCCATCTGACTGGGGTTTCATTTTCATGTATAAAGATAAAGTAAACTTGCTCCCCATTTCTAAGCCTGGATGAGGGCTCATTTGCATACTAAGTGACTGCCTCCTTTTGATCAGAAATGCTTTTTTTGACAGTGTTCATTCCTTGAAAGAGCCATAAGCACATGGAGAAAAAGAGGGTGAAAGCTGCATATGGAGCAAGGCAAGGTGGAGCCTGAGATGCACCTGCAATTCTTTCTTCAGAGCTGGGTGCTCTCTCTCAGGTGAACCAGGACTGCTGGCACTGCATCCAGACAAGAAGTGGACTCTTGGTCATGCTCTGGTGTCTCTTCAGAACGCACAAATCTTTCGCCTTTTACTAAAGATTTCCGTGGAGAGGAGCAAAACTGAGTTTTAACTCAATTTTTGCATGCCCCATCTGACTGGGGTTTCATTTTGATGTATAAAGATAAAGTAAACTTGCTCACCATTTCTAAGCCTGGATGAGGGCTCATTTGCATACTAAGTGACTGCCTCCTTTTGATCAGAAATGCTTTTTTTGACAGTGTTCGTTCCTTGAAAGAGCCATAAGCACATGGAAAAGAGGGTGAAAGCTGCATATGGAGCAAGGCAAGGTGGAGCCTGAGATGCACCTGCAATTCTTTCTTCAGAGCTGGGTGCTCACTCTCAGGTGAACCAGGACTGCTGGCACTGCACACAGACAAGAAGTGGACTCTTGGTCATGCTCTGGTTTCTCTTCAGAACGCACAAATCTTTCGCCTTTTACTAAAGATTTCCGTGGAGAGGAGCAAAACTGAGTTTTAACTCAATTTTTGCATGCCCCATCTGACTGGGGTTTCATTTTCATGTATAAAGATAAAGTAAACTTGCTCACCATTTCTAAGCCTGGATGAGGGCTCATTTGCATACTAAGTGACTGCCTCCTTTTGATCAGAAATGCTTTTTTTGACAGTGTTCATTCCTTGAAAGAGCCATAAGCACATGGAGAAAAAGAGGGTGAAAGCTGCATATGGAGCAAGGCAAGGTGGAGCCTGAGATGCACCTGCAATTCTTTCTTCAGAGCTGGGTGCTCTCTCTCAGGTGAACCAGGACTGCTGGCACTGCACCCAGACAAGAAGTGGACTCTTGGTCATGCTCTGGTTTCTCTTCAGAACGCACAAATCTTTCGCCTTTTACTAAAGATTTCCGTGGAGAGGAGCAAAACTGAGTTTTAACTCAATTTTTGCATGCCCCATCTGACTGGGGTTTCATTTTCATGTATAAAGATAAAGTAAACTTGCTCCCCATTTCTAAGCCTGGATGAGGGCTCATTTGCATACTAAGTGACTGCCTCCTTTTGATCAGAATTGCTTTTTTTGACAGTGTTCATTCCTTGAAAGAGCCATAAGCACATGGAAAAGAGGGTGAAAGCTGCATATGGAGCAAGGCAAGGTGGAGCCTGAGATGCACCTGCAATTCTTTCTTCAGAGCTGGGTGCTCACTCTCAGGTGAACCAGGACTGCTGGCACTGCACCCAGACAAGAAGTGGACTCTTGGTCATGCTCTGGTTTCTCTTCAGAACGCACAAATCTTTCGCCTTTTACTAAAGATTTCCGTGGAGAGGAGCAAAACTGAGTTTTAACTCAATTTTGCATGCCCCATCTGACTGGGGTTTCATTTTCATGTATAAAGATAAAGTAAACTTGCTCCCCATTTCTAAGCCTGGATGAGGGCTCATTTGCATACTAAGTGACTGCCTCCTTTTGATCAGAAATGCTTTTTTTGACAGTGTTCATTCCTTGAAAGAGCCATAAGCACATGGAGAAAAAGAGGGTGAAAGCTGCATATGGAGCAAGGCAAGGTGGAGCCTGAGATGCACCTGCAATTCTTTCTTCAGAGCTGGGTGCTCTCTCTCAGGTGAACCAGGACTGCTGGCACTGCATCCAGACAAGAAGTGGACTCTTGGTCATGCTCTGGTTTCTCTTCAGAACGCACAAATCTTTCGCCTTTTACTAAAGATTTCCGTGGAGAGGAGCAAAACTGAGTTTTAACTCAATTTTTGCATGCCCCATCTGACTGGGGTTTCATTTTGATGTATAAAGATAAAGTAAACTTGCTCACCATTTCTAAGCCTGGATGAGGGCTCATTTGCATACTAAGTGACTGCCTCCTTTTGATCAGAAATGCTTTTTTTGACAGTGTTCGTTCCTTGAAAGAGCCATAAGCACATGGAAAAGAGGGTGAAAGCTGCATATGGAGCAAGGCAAGGTGGAGCCTGAGATGCACCTGCAATTCTTTCTTCAGAGCTGGGTGCTCACTCTCAGGTGAACCAGGACTGCTGGCACTGCACACAGACAAGAAGTGGACTCTTGGTCATGCTCTGGTTTCTCTTCAGAACGCACAAATCTTTCGCCTTTTACTAAAGATTTCCGTGGAGAGGAGCAAAACTGAGTTTTAACTCAATTTTTGCATGCCCCATCTGACTGGGGTTTCATTTTCATGTATAAAGATAAAGTAAACTTGCTCACCATTTCTAAGCCTGGATGAGGGCTCATTTGCATACTAAGTGACTGCCTCCTTTTGATCAGAAATGCTTTTTTTGACAGTGTTCATTCCTTGAAAGAGCCATAAGCACATGGAGAAAAAGAGGGTGAAAGCTGCATATGGAGCAAGGCAAGGTGGAGCCTGAGATGCACCTGCAATTCTTTCTTCAGAGCTGGGTGCTCTCTCTCAGGTGAACCAGGACTGCTGGCACTGCACCCAGACAAGAAGTGGACTCTTGGTCATGCTCTGGTTTCTCTTCAGAACGCACAAATCTTTCGCCTTTTACTAAAGATTTCCGTGGAGAGGAGCAAAACTGAGTTTTAACTCAATTTTTGCATGCCCCATCTGACTGGGGTTTCATTTTGATGTATAAAGATAAAGTAAACTTGCTCCCCATTTCTAAGCCTGGATGAGGGCTCATTTGCATACTAAGTGACTGCCTCCTTTTGATCAGAATTGCTTTTTTTGAGAGTGTTCATTCCTTGAAAGAGCCATAAGCACATGGAAAAGAGGGTGAAAGCTGCATATGGAGCAAGGCAAGGTGGAGCCTGAGATGCACCTGCAATTCTTTCTTCAGAGCTGGGTGCTCACTCTCAGGTGAACCAGGACTGCTGGCACTGCACCCAGACAAGAAGTGGACTCTTGGTCATGCTCTGGTTTCTCTTCAGAACGCACAAATCTTTCGCCTTTTACTAAAGATTTCCGTGGAGAGGAGCAAAACTGAGTTTTAACTCAATTTTTGCATGCCCCATCTGACTGGGGTTTCATTTTGATGTATAAAGATAAAGTAAACTTGCTCACCATTTCTAAGCCTGGATGAGGGCTCATTTGCATACTAAGTGACTGCCTCCTTTTGATCAGAAATGCTTTTTTTGACAGTGTTCATTCCTTGAAAGAGCCATAAGCACATGGAAAAGAGGGTGAAAGCTGCATATGGAGCAAGGCAAGGTGGAGCCTGAGATGCACCTGCAATTCTTTCTTCAGAGCTGGGTGCTCACTCTCAGGTGAACCAGGACTGCTGGCACTGCACCCAGACAAGAAGTGGACTCTTGGTCATGCTCTGGTTTCTCTTCAGAACGCACAAATCTTTCGCCTTTTACTAAAGATTTCCGTGGAGAGGAGCAAAACTGAGTTTTAACTCAATTTTTGCATGCCCCATCTGACTGGGGTTTCATTTTCATGTATAAAGATAAAGTAAACTTGCTCCCCATTTCTAAGCCTGGATGAGGGCTCATTTGCATACTAAGTGACTGCCTCCTTTTGATCAGAATTGCTTTTTTTGACTGTGTTCATTCCTTGAAAGAGCCATAAGCACATGGAAAAGAGGGTGAAAGCTGCATATGGAGCAAGGCAAGGTGGAGCCTGAGATGCACCTGCAATTCTTTCTTCAGAGCTGGGTGCTCACTCTCAGGTGAACCAGGACTGCTGGCACTGCACCCAGACAAGAAGTGGACTCTTGGTCATGCTCTGGTTTCTTTTCAGAACGCACAAATCTTTCGCCTTTTACTAAAGATTTCCGTGGAGAGGAGCAAAACTGAGTTTTAACTCAATTTTTGCATGCCCCATCTGACTGGGGTTTCATTTTCATGTATAAAGATAAAGTAAACTTGCTCCCCATTTCTAAGCCTGGATGAGGGCTCATTTGCATACTAAGTGACTGCCTCCTTTTGATCAGAATTGCTTTTTTGACAGTGTTCATTCCTTGAAAGAGCCATAAGCACATGGAAAAGAGGGTGAAAGCTGCATATGGAGCAAGGCAAGGTGGAGCCTGAGATGCACCTGCAATTCTTTCTTCAGAGCTGGGTGCTCACTCTCAGGTGAACCAGGACTGCTGGCACTGCACCCAGACAAGAAGTGGACTCTTGGTCATGCTCTGGTTTCTGTTCAGAACGCACAAATCTTTCGCCTTTTACTAAAGATTTCCGTGGAGAGGAGCAAAACTGAGTTTTAACTCAATTTTTGCATGCCCCATCTGACTGGGGTTTCATTTTCATGTATAAAGATAAAGTAAACTTGCTCCCCATTTCTAAGCCTGGATGAGGGCTCATTTGCATACTAAGTGACTGCCTCCTTTTGATCAGAAATGCTTTTTTTGACAGTGTTCATTCCTTGAAAGAGCCATAAGCACATGGAGAAAAAGAGGGTGAAAGCTGCATATGGAGCAAGGCAAGGTGGAGCCTGAGATGCACCTGCAATTCTTTCTTCAGAGCTGGGTGCTCTCTCTCAGGTGAACCAGGACTGCTGGCACTGCATCCAGACAAGAAGTGGACTCTTGGTCATGCTCTGGTTTTTCTTCAGAACGCACAAATCTTTCGCCTTTTACTAAAGATTTCCGTGGAGAGGAGCAAAACTGAGTTTTAACTCAATTTTTGCATGCCCCATCTGACTGGGGTTTCATTTTGATGTATAAAGATAAAGTAAACTTGCTCACCATTTCTAAGCCTGGATGAGGGCTCATTTGCATACTAAGTGACTGCCTCCTTTTGATCAGAAATGCTTTTTTTGACAGTGTTCATTCCTTGAAAGAGCCATAAGCACATGGAGAAAAAGAGGGTGAAAGCTGCATATGGAGCAAGGCAAGGTGGAGCCTGAGATGCACCTGCAATTCTTTCTTCAGAGCTGGGTGCTCACTCTCAGGTGAACCAGGACTGCTGGCACTGCACCCAGACAAGAAGTGGACTCTTGGTCATGCTCTGGTTTCTCTTCAGAACGCACAAATCTTTCGCCTTTTACTAAAGATTTCCGTGGAGAGGAGCAAAACTGAGTTTTAACTCAATTTTTGCATGCCCCATCTGACTGGGGTTTCATTTTGATGTATAAAGATAAAGTAAACTTGCTCACCATTTCTAAGCCTGGATGAGGGCTCATTTGCATACTAAGTGACTGCCTCCTTTTGATCAGAAATGCTTTTTTTGACAGTGTTCATTCCTTGAAAGAGCCATAAGCACATGGAAAAGAGGGTGAAAGCTGCATATGGAGCAAGGCAAGGTGGAGCCTGAGATGCACCTGCAATTCTTTCTTCAGAGCTGGGTGCTCACTCTCAGGTGAACCAGGACTGCTGGCACTGCACCCAGACAAGAAGTGGACTCTTGGTCATGCTCTGGTTTCTCTTCAGAACGCACAAATCTTTCGCCTTTTACTAAAGATTTCCGTGGAGAGGAGCAAAACTGAGTTTTAACTCAATTTTTGCATGCCCCATCTGACTGGGGTTTCATTTTCATGTATAAAGATAAAGTAAACTTGCTCCCCATTTCTAAGCCTGGATGAGGGCTCATTTGCATACTAAGTGACTGCCTCCTTTTGATCAGAATTGCTTTTTTTGACTGTGTTCATTCCTTGAAAGAGCCATAAGCACATGGAAAAGAGGGTGAAAGCTGCATATGGAGCAAGGCAAGGTGGAGCCTGAGATGCACCTGCAATTCTTTCTTCAGAGCTGGGTGCTCACTCTCAGGTGAACCAGGACTGCTGGCACTGCACCCAGACAAGAAGTGGACTCTTGGTCATGCTCTGGTTTCTTTTCAGAACGCACAAATCTTTCGCCTTTTACTAAAGATTTCCGTGGAGAGGAGCAAAACTGAGTTTTAACTCAATTTTTGCATGCCCCATCTGACTGGGGTTTCATTTTCATGTATAAAGATAAAGTAAACTTGCTCCCCATTTCTAAGCCTGGATGAGGGCTCATTTGCATACTAAGTGACTGCCTCCTTTTGATCAGAATTGCTTTTTTGACAGTGTTCATTCCTTGAAAGAGCCATAAGCACATGGAAAAGAGGGTGAAAGCTGCATATGGAGCAAGGCAAGGTGGAGCCTGAGATGCACCTGCAATTCTTTCTTCAGAGCTGGGTGCTCACTCTCAGGTGAACCAGGACTGCTGGCACTGCACCCAGACAAGAAGTGGACTCTTGGTCATGCTCTGGTTTCTCTTCAGAATGCACAAATCTTTCGCCTTTTACTAAAGATTTCCGTGGAGAGGAGCAAAACTGAGTTTTAACTCAATTTTTGCATGCCCCATCTGACTGGGGTTTCATTTTCATGTATAAAGATAAAGTAAACTTGCTCACCATTTCTAAGCCTGGATGAGGGCTCATTTGCATACTAAGTGACTGCCTCCTTTTGATCAGAAATGCTTTTTTTGACAGTGTTCATTCCTTGAAAGAGCCATAAGCACATGGAGAAAAAGAGGGTGAAAGCTGCATATGGAGCAAGGCAAGGTGGAGCCTGAGATGCACCTGCAATTCTTTCTTCAGAGCTGGGTGCTCACTCTCAGGTGAACCAGGACTGCTGGCACTGCACCCAGACAAGAAGTGGACTCTTGGTCATGCTCTGGTTTCTCTTCAGAACGCACAAATTTTTCGCCTTTTACTAAAGATTTCTGTGGAGAGGAGCAAAACTGAGTTTTAACTCAATTTTTGCATGCCCCATCTGACTGGGGTTTCATTTTGATGTATAAAGATAAAGTAAACTTGCTCCCCATTTCTAAGCCTGGATGAGGGCTCATTTGCATACTAAGTGACTGCCTCCTTTTGATCAGAATTGCTTTTTTTGACAGTGTTCATTCCTTGAAAGAGCCATAAGCACATGGAAAAGAGGGTGAAAGCTGCATATGGAGCAAGGCAAGGTGGAGCCTGAGATGCACCTGCAATTCTTTCTTCAGAGCTGGCTGCTCACTCTCAGGTGAACCAGGACTGCTGGCACTGCACCCAGACAAGAAGTGGACTCTTGGTCATGTTCTGGTTTCTCTTCAGAACGCACAAATCTTTCGCCTTTTACTAAAGATTTCCGTGGAGAGGAGCAAAACTGAGTTTTAACTCAATTTTTGCATGCCCCAACTGACTGGGGTTTCATTTTGATGTATAAAGATAAAGTAAACTTGCTCACCATTTCTAAGCCTGGATGAGGGCTCATTTGCATACTAAGTGACAGCCTCCTTTTGATCAGAAATGCTTTTTTTGACAGTGTTCATTCCTTGAAAGAGCCATAAGCACATGGAGAAAAAGAGGGTGAAAGCTGCATATGGAGCAAGGCAAGGTGGAGCCTGAGATGCACCTGCAATTCTTTCTTCAGAGCTGGGTGCTCACTCTCAGGTGAACCAGGACTGCTGGCACTGCACCCAGACAAGAAGTGGACTCTTGGTCATGCTCTGGTTTCTCTTCAGAACGCACAAATCTTTCGCCTTTTACTAAAGATTTCCGTGGAGAGGAGCAAAACTGAGTTTTAACTCAATTTTTGCATGCCCCATCTGACTGGGGTTTCATTTTGATGTATAAAGATAAAGTAAACTTGCTCACCATTTCTAAGCCTGGATGAGGGCTCATTTGCATACTAAGTGACTGCCTCCTTTTGATCAGAAATGCTTTTTTTGACAGTGTTCATTCCTTGAAAGAGCCATAAGCACATGGAGAAAAAGAGGGTGAAAGCTGCATATGGAGCAAGGCAAGGTGGAGCCTGAGATGCACCTGGAATTCTTTCTTCAGAGCTGGGTGCTCACTCTCAGGTGAACCAGGACTGCTGGCACTGCACCCAGACAAGAAGTGGACTCTTGGTCATGCTCTGGTTTCTCTTCAGAACGCACAAATCTTTCGCCTTTTACTAAAGATTTCCGTGGAGAGGAGCAAAACTGAGTTTTAACTCAATTTTTGCATGCCCCATCTGACTGGGGTTTCATTTTGATGTATAAAGATAAAGTAAACTTGCTCACCATTTCTAAGCCTGGATGAGGGCTCATTTGCATACTAAGTGACTGCCTCCTTTTGATCAGAAATGCTTTTTTTTGACAGTGTTCGTTTCTTGAAAGAGCCATAAGCACATGGAAAAGAGGGTGAAAGCTGCATATGGAGCAAGGCAAGGTGGAGCCTGAGATGCACCTGCAATTCTTTCTTCAGAGCTGGGTGCTCACTCTCAGGTGAACCAGGACTGCTGGCACTGCACCCAGACAAGAAGTGGACTCTTGGTCATGCTCTGGTTTCTCTTCAGAATGCACAAATCTTTCGCCTTTTACTAAAGATTTCCGTGGAGAGGAGCAAAACTGAGTTTTAACTCAATTTTTGCATGCCCCATCTGACTGGGGTTTCATTTTGATGTATAAAGATAAAGTAAACTTGCTCACCATTTCTAAGCCTGGATGAGGGCTTATTTGCATACTAAGTGACTGCCTCCTTTTGATCAGAAATGCTTTTTTTTGACAGTGTTCATTCCTTGAAAGAGCCATAAGCACATGGAGAAAAAGAGGGTGAAAGCTGCATATGGAGCAAGGCAAGGTGGAGCCTGAGATGCACCTGCAATTCTTTCTTCAGAGCTGGGTGCTCACTCTCAGGTGAACCAGGACTGCTGGCACTGCACCCAGACAAGAAGTGGACTCTTGGTCATGCTCTGGTTTCTCTTCAGAACGCACAAATCTTTCGCCTTTTACTAAAGATTTCCGTGGAGAGGAGCAAAACTGAGTTTTAACTCAATTTTTGCATGCCCCATCTGACTGGGGTTTCATTTTGATGTATAAAGATAAAGTAAACTTGCTCACCATTTCTAAGCCTGGATGAGGGCTTATTTGCATACTAAGTGACTGCCTCCTTTTGATCAGAAATGCTTTTTTTTGACAGTGTTCATTCCTTGAAAGAGCCATAAGCACATGGAGAAAAAGAGGGTGAAAGCTGCATATGGAGCAAGGCAAGGTGGAGCCTGAGATGCACCTGCAATTCTTTCTTCAGAGCTGGGTGCTCACTCTCAGGTGAACCAGGACTGCTGGCACTGCACCCAGACAAGAAGTGGACTCTTGGTCATGCTCTGGTTTCTCTTCAGAACGCACAAATCTTTCGCCTTTTACTAAAGATTTCCGTGGAGAGGAGCAAAACTGAGTTTTAACTCAATTTTTGCATGCCCCATCTGACTGGGGTTTCATTTTGATGTATAAAGATAAAGTAAACTTGCTCACCATTTCTAAGCCTGGATGAGGGCTCATTTGCATACTAAGTGACTGCCTCCTTTTGATCAGAAATGCTTTTTTTGACAGTGTTCATTCCTTGAAAGAGCCATAAGCACATGGAGAAAAAGAGGGTGAAAACTGCATATGGAGCAAGGCAAGGTGGAGCCTGAGATGCACCTGCAATTCTTTCTTCAGAGCTGGGTGCTCACTCTCAGGTGAACCAGGACTGCTGGCACTGCACCCAGACAAGAAGTGGACTCTTGGTCATGCTCTGGTTTCTCTTCAGAACACACAAATCTTTCGCCTTTTACTAAAGATTTCCGTGGAGAGGAGCAAAACTGAGTTTTAACTCAATTTTTGCATGCCCCATCTGACTGGGGTTTCATTTTCATGTATAAAGATAAAGTAAACTTGCTCACCATTTCTAAACCTGGATGAGGGCTCATTTGCATACTAAGTGACTGCCTCCTTTTGATCAGAAATGCTTTTTTTGACAGTGTTCATTCCTTGAAAGAGCCATAAGCACATGGAAAAGAGGGTGAAAGCTGCATATGGAGCAAGGCAAGGTGGAGCCTGAGATGCACCTGCAATTCTTTCTTCAGAGCTGGGTGCTCACTCTCAGGTGAACCAGGACTGCTGGCACTGCACCCAGACAAGAAGTGGACTCTTGGTCATGCTCTGGTTTCTCTTCAGAACGCACAAATCTTTCGCCTTTTACTAAAGATTTCCGTGGAGAGGAGCAAAACTGAGTTTTAACTCAATTTTTGCATGCCCCATCTGACTGGGGTTTCATTTTCATGTATAAAGATAAAGTAAACTTGCTCACCATTTCTAAGCCTGGATGAGGGCTCATTTGCATACTAAGTGACTGCCTCCTTTTGATCAGAAATGCTTTTTTTGACAGTGTTCATTCCTTGAAAGAGCCATAAGCACATGGAGAAAAAGAGGGTGAAAGCTGCATATGGAGCAAGGCAAGGTGGAGCCTGAGATGCACCTGCAATTCTTTCTTCAGAGCTGGGTGCTCACTCTCAGGTGAACCAGGACTGCTGGCACTGCACCCAGACAAGAAGTGGACTCTTGGTCATGCTCTGGTTTCTCTTCAGAACGCACAAATCTTTCGCCTTTTACTAAAGATTTCCGTGGAGAGGAGCAAAACTGAGTTTTAACTCAATTTTTGCATGCCCCATCTGACTGGGGTTTCATTTTGATGTATAAAGATAAAGTAAACTTGCTCCCCATTTCTAAGCCTGGATGAGGGCTCATTTGCATACTAAGTGACTGCCTCCTTTTGATCAGAATTGCTTTTTTTGACAGTGTTCATTCCTTGAAAGAGCCATAAGCACATGGAAAAGAGGGTGAAAGCTGCATATGGAGCAAGGCAAGGTGGAGCCTGAGATGCACCTGCAATTCTTTCTTCAGAGCTGGGTGCTCACTCTCAGGTGAACCAGGACTGCTGGCACTGCACCCAGACAAGAAGTGGACTCTTGGTCATGTTCTGGTTTCTCTTCAGAACGCACAAATCTTTCGCCTTTTACTAAAGATTTCCGTGGAGAGGAGCAAAACTGAGTTTTAACTCAATTTTTGCATGCCCCATCTGACTGGGGTTTCATTTTGATGTATAAAGATAAAGTAAACTTGCTCACCATTTCTAAGCCTGGATGAGGGCTCATTTGCATACTAAGTGACTGCCTCCTTTTGATCAGAAATGCTTTTTTTGACAGTGTTCATTCCTTGAAAGAGCCATAAGCACATGGAGAAAAAGAGGGTGAAAGCTGCATATGGAGCAAGGCAAGGTGGAGCCTGAGATGCACCTGGAATTCTTTCTTCAGAGTTGGGTGCTCACTCTCAGGTGAACCAGGACTGCTGGCACTGCACCCAGACAAGAAGTGGACTCTTGGTCATGCTCTGGTTTCTCTTCAGAATGCACAAATCTTTCGCCTTTTACTAAAGATTTCCGTGGAGAGGAGCAAAACTGAGTTTTAACTCAATTTTTGCATGCCCCATCTGACTGGGGTTTCATTTTGATGTATAAAGATAAAGTAAACTTGCTCACAATTTCTAAGCCTGGATGAGGGCTCATTTGCATACTAAGTGACTGCCTCCTTTTGATCAGAAATGCTTTTTTTTGACAGTGTTCATTCCTTGAAAGAGCCATAAGCACATGGAGAAAAAGAGGGTGAAAGCTGCATATGGAGCAAGGCAAGGTGGAGCCTGAGATGCACCTGCAATTCTTTCTTCAGAGCTGGGTGCTCACTCTCAGGTGAACCAGGACTGCTGGCACTGCACCCAGACAAGAAGTGGACTCTTGGTCATGCTCTGGTTTCTCTTCAGAATGCACAAATCTTTCGCCTTTTACTAAAGATTTCCGTGGAGAGGAGCAAAACTGAGTTTTAACTCAATTTTTGCATGCCCCATCTGACTGGGGTTTCATTTTGATGTATAAAGATAAAGTAAACTTGCTCACCATATCTAAGCCTGGATGAGGGCTCATTTGCATACTAAGTGACTGCCTCCTTTTGATCAGAAATGCTGTTTTTGACAGTGTTCATTCCTTGAAAGAGCCATAAGCACATGGAGAAAAAGAGGGTGAAAGCTGCATATGGAGCAAGGCAAGGTGGAGCCTGAGATGCACCTGCAATTCTTTCTTCAGAGCTGGGTGCTCACTCTCAGGTGAACCAGGACTGCTGGCACTGCACCCAGACAAGAAGTGGACTCTTGGTCATGCTCTGGTTTCTCTTCAGAACGCACAAATCTTTCGCCTTTTACTAAAGATTTCCGTGGAGAGGAGCAAAACTGAGTTTTAACTCAATTTTTGCATGCCCCATCTGACTGGGGTTTCATTTTGATGTATAAAGATAAAGTAAACTTGCTCACCATTTCTAAGCCTGGATGAGGGCTCATTTGCATACTAAGTGACTGCCTCCTTTTGATCAGAATTGCTTTTTTTGACAGTGTTCATTCCTTGAAAGAGCCATAAGCACATGGAAAAGAGGGTGAAAGCTGCATATGGAGCAAGGCAAGGTGGAGCCTGAGATGCACCTGCAATTCTTTCTTCAGAGCTGGGTGCTCACTCTCAGGTGAACCAGGACTGCTGGCACTGCACCCAGACAAGAAGTGGACTCTTGGTCATGTTCTGGTTTCTCTTCAGAACGCACAAATCTTTCGCCTTTTACTAAAGATTTCCGTGGAGAGGAGCAAAACTGAGTTTTAACTCAATTTTTGCATGCCCCATCTGACTGGGGTTTCATTTTGATGTATAAAGATAAAGTAAACTTGCTCACCATTTCTAAACCTGGATGAGGGCTCATTTGCATACTAAGTGTCTGCCTCCTTTTGATCAGAAATGCTTTTTTTGACAGTGTTCATTCCTTGAAAGAGCCATAAGCACATGGAGAAAAAGAGGGTGAAAGCTGCATATGGAGCAAGGCAAGGTGGAGCCTGAGATGCACCTGCAATTCTTTCTTCAGAGCTGGGTGCTCACTCTCAGGTGAACCAGGACTGCTGGCACTGCACCCAGACAAGAAGTGGACTCTTGGTCATGTTCTGGTTTCTCTTCAGAACGCACAAATCTTTCGTCTTTTACTAAAGATTTCCGTGGAGAGGAGCAAAACTGAGTTTTAACTCAATTTTTGCATGCCCCATCTGACTGGGGTTTCATTTTGATGTATAAAGATAAAGTAAACTTGCTCACCATTTCTAAGCCTGGATGAGGGCTCATTTGCATACTAAGTGACTGCCTCCTTTTGATCAGAAATGCTTTTTTTGACAGTGTTCATTCCTTGAAAGAGCCATAAGCACATGGAGAAAAAGAGGGTGAAAGCTGCATATGGAGCAAGGCAAGGTGGAGCCTGAGATGCACCTGCAATTCTTTCTTCAGAGCTGGGTGCTCACTCTCAGGTGAACCAGGACTGCTGGCACTGCACCCAGACAAGAAGTGGACTCTTGGTCATGCTCTGGTTTCTCTTCAGAACGCACAAATCTTTCGCCTTTTACTAAAGATTTCCGTGGAGAGGAGCAAAACTGAGTTTTAACTCAATTTTTGCATGCCCCATCTGACTGGGGTTTCATTTTGATGTATAAAGATAAAGTAAACTTACTCACCATATCTAAGCCTGGATGAGGGCTCATTTGCATACTAAGTGACTGCCTCCTTTTGATCAGAAATGCTTTTTTTGACAGTGTTCATTCCTTGAAAGAGCCATAAGCACATGGAGAAAAAGAGGGTGAAAGCTGCATATGGAGCAAGGCAAGGTGGAGCCTGAGATGCACCTGCAATTCTTTCTTCAGAGCTGGGTGCTCACTCTCAGGTGAACCAGGACTGCTGGCACTGCACCCAGACAAGAAGTGGACTCTTGGTCATGCTCTGGTTTCTCTTCAGAACGCACAAATCTTTCGCCTTTTACTAAAGATTTCCGTGGAGAGGAGCAAAACTGAGTATTAACTCAATTTTTGCATGCCCCATCTGACTGGGGTTTCATTTTGATGTATAAAGATAAAGTAAACTTGCTCACCATTTCTAAGCCTGGATGAGGGCTCATTTGCATACTAAGTGACTGCCTCCTTTTGATCAGAAATGCTTTTTTTGACAGTGTTCGTTCCTTGAAAGAGCCATAAGCACATGGAAAAGAGGGTGAAAGCTGCATATGGAGCAAGGCAAGGTGGAGCCTGAGATGCACCTGCAATTCTTTCTTCAGAGCTGGGTGCTCACTCTCAGGTGAACCAGGACTGCTGGCACTGCACCCAGACAAGAAGTGGACTCTTGGTCATGCTCTGGTTTCTCTTCAGAACGCACAAATCTTTCGCCTTTTACTAAAGATTTCCGTGGAGAGGAGCAAAACTGAGTTTTAACTCAATTTTTGCATGCCCCATCTGACTGGGGTTTCATTTTCATGTATAAAGATAAAGTAAACTTGCTCACCAATTCTAAACCTGGATGAGGGCTCATTTGCATACTAAGTGACTGCCTCCTTTTGATCAGAAATGCTTTTTTTGACAGTGTTCATTCCTTGAAAGAGCCATAAGCACATGGAAAAGAGGGTGAAAGCTGCATATGGAGCAAGGCAAGGTGGAGCCTGAGATGCACCTGCAATTCTTTCTTCAGAGCTGGGTGCTCACTCTCAGGTGAACCAGGACTGCTGGCACTGCACCCAGACAAGAAGTGGACTCTTGGTCATGCTCTGGTTTCTCTTCAGAACGCACAAATCTTTCGCCTTTTACTAAAGATTTCCGTGGAGAGGAGCAAAACTGAGTTTTAACTCAATTTTTGCATGCCCCATCTGACTGGGGTTTCATTTTCATGTATAAAGATAAAGTAAACTTGCTCACCATTTCTAAGCCTGGATGATGGCTCATTTGCATACTAAGTGACTGCCTCCTTTTGATCAGAAATGCTTTTTTTGACAGTGTTCATTCCTTGAAAGAGCCATAAGCACATGGAGAAAAAGAGGGTGAAAGCTGCATATGGAGCAAGGCAAGGTGGAGCCTGAGATGCACCTGCAATTCTTTCTTCAGAGCTGGGTGCTCACTCTCAGGTGAACCAGGACTGCTGGCACTGCACCCAGACAAGAAGTGGACTCTTGGTCATGCTCTGGTTTCTCTTCAGAACGCACAAATCTTTCGCCTTTTACTAAAGATTTCCGTGGAGAGGAGCAAAACTGAGTTTTAACTCAATTTTTGCATGCCCCATCTGACTGGGGTTTCATTTTGATGTATAAAGATAAAGTAAACTTGCTCACCATTTCTAAGCCTGGATGAGGGCTCATTTGCATACTAAGTGACTGCCTCCTTTTGATCAGAAATGCTTTTTTTGACAGTGTTCATTCCTTGAAAGAGCCATAAGCACATGGAGAAAAAGAGGGTGAAAGCTGCATATGGAGCAAGGCAAGGTGGAGCCTGAGATGCACCTGCAATTCTTTCTTCAGAGCTGGGTGCTCACTCTCAGGTGAACCAGGACTGCTGGCACTGCACCCAGACAAGAAGTGGACTCTTGGTCATGTTCTGGTTTCTCTTCAGAACGCACAAATCTTTCGCCTTTTACTAAAGATTTCCGTGGAGAGGAGCAAAACTGAGTATTAACTCAATTTTTGCATGCCCCATCTGACTGGGGTTTCATTTTGATGTATAAAGATAAAGTAAACTTGCTCACCATTTCTAAGCCTGGATGAGGGCTCATTTGCATACTAAGTGACTGCCTCCTTTTGATCAGAAATGCTTTTTTTGACAGTGTTCGTTCCTTGAAAGAGCCATAAGCACATGGAAAAGAGGGTGAAAGCTGCATATGGAGCAAGGCAAGGTGGAGCCTGAGATGCACCTGCAATTCTTTCTTCAGAGCTGGGTGCTCACTCTCAGGTGAACCAGGACTGCTGGCACTGCACCCAGACAAGAAGTGGACTCTTGGTCATGCTCTGGTTTCTCTTCAGAACGCACAAATCTTTCGCCTTTTACTAAAGATTTCCGTGGAGAGGAGCAAAACTGAGTTTTAACTCAATTTTTGCATGCCCCATCTGACTGGGGTTTCATTTTCATGTATAAAGATAAAGTAAACTTGCTCACCATTTCTAAGCCTGGATGAGGGCTCATTTGCATACTAAGTGACTGCCTCCTTTTGATCAGAAATGCTTTTTTTGACAGTGTTCGTTCCTTGAAAGAGCCATAAGCACATGGAAAAGAGGGTGAAAGCTGCATATGGAGCAAGGCAAGGTGGAGCCTGAGATGCACCTGCAATTCTTTCTTCAGAGCTGGGTGCTCACTCTCAGGTGAACCAGGACTGCTGGCACTGCACCCAGACAAGAAGTGGACTCTTGGTCATGCTCTGGTTTCTCTTCAGAACGCACAAATCTTTCGCCTTTTACTAAAGATTTCCGTGGAGAGGAGCAAAACTGAGTTTTAACTCAATTTTTGCATGCCCCATCTGACTGGGGTTTCATTTTCATGTATAAAGATAAAGTAAACTTGCTCACCATTTCTAAGCCTGGATGAGGGCTCATTTGCATACTAAGTGACTGCCTCCTTTTGATCAGAAATGCTTTTTTTGACAGTGTTCATTCCTTGAAAGAGCCATAAGCACATGGAGAAAAAGAGGGTGAAAGCTGCATATGGAGCAAGGCAAGGTGGAGCCTGAGATGCACCTGCAATTCTTTCTTCAGAGCTGGGTGCTCACTCTCAGGTGAACCAGGACTGCTGGCACTGCACCCAGACAAGAAGTGGACTCTTGGTCATGCTCTGGTTTCTCTTCAGAACGCACAAATCTTTCGCCTTTTACTAAAGATTTCCGTGGAGAGGAGCAAAACTGAGTTTTAACTCAATTTTTGCATGCCCCATCTGACTGGGGTTTCATTTTGATGTATAAAGATAAAGTAAACTTGCTCACCATTTCTAAGCCTGGATGAGGGCTCATTTGCATACTAAGTGACTGCCTCCTTTTGATCAGAATTGCTTTTTTTGACAGTGTTCATTCCTTGAAAGAGCCATAAGCACATGGAAAAGAGGGTGAAAGCTGCATATGGAGCAAGGCAAGGTGGAGCCTGAGATGCACCTGCAATTCTTTCTTCAGAGCTGGGTGCTCACTCTCAGGTGAACCAGGACTGCTGGCACTGCACCCAGACAAGAAGTGGACTCTTGGTCATGTTCTGGTTTCTCTTCAGAACGCACAAATCTTTCGCCTTTTACTAAAGATTTCCGTGGAGAGGAGCAAAACTGAGTTTTAACTCAATTTTTGCATGCCCCATCTGACTGGGGTTTCATTTTGATGTATAAAGATAAAGTAAACTTGCTCACCATTTCTAAGCCTGGATGAGGGCTCATTTGCATACTAAGTGACTGCCTCCTTTTGATCAGAAATGCTTTTTTTGACAGTGTTCATTCCTTGAAAGAGCCATAAGCACATGGAGAAAAAGAGGGTGAAAGCTGCATATGGAGCAAGGCAAGGTGGAGCCTGAGATGCACCTGCAATTCTTTCTTCAGAGCTGGGTGCTCACTCTCAGGTGAACCAGGACTGCTGGCACTGCACCCAGACAAGAAGTGGACTCTTGGTCATGCTCTGGTTTCTCTTCAGAACGCACAAATCTTTCGCCTTTTACTAAAGATTTCCGTGGAGAGGAGCAAAACTGAGTTTTAACTCAATTTTTGCATGCCCCATCTGACTGGGGTTTCATTTTGATGTATAAAGATAAAGTAAACTTGCTCACCATTTCTAAGCCTGGATGAGGGCTCATTTGCATACTAAGTGACTGCCTCCTTTTGATCAGAAATGCTTTTTTTGACAGTGTTCGTTCCTTGAAAGAGCCATAAGCACATGGAGAAAAAGAGGGTGAAAGCTGCATATGGAGCAAGGCAAGGTGGAGCCTGAGATGCACCTGCAATTCTTTCTTCAGAGCTGGGTGCTCACTCTCAGGTGAACCAGGACTGCTGGCACTGCACCCAGACAAGAAGTGGACTCTTGGTCATGCTCTGGTTTCTCTTCAGAACGCACAAATCTTTCGCCTTTTACTAAAGATTTCCGTGGAGAGGAGCAAAACTGAGTTTTAACTCAATTTTTGCATGCCCCATCTGACTGGGGTTTCATTTTCATGTATAAAGATAAAGTAAACTTGCTCACCATTTCTAAGCCTGGATGAGGGCTCATTTGCATACTAAGTGACTGCCTCCTTTTGATCAGAAATGCTTTTTTTGACAGTGTTCATTCCTTGAAAGAGCCATAAGCACATGGAGAAAAAGAGGGTGAAAGCTGCATATGGAGCAAGGCAAGGTGGAGCCTGAGATGCACCTGCAATTCTTTCTTCAGAGCTGGGTGCTCACTCTCAGGTGAACCAGGACTGCTGGCACTGCACCCAGACAAGAAGTGGACTCTTGGTCATGCTCTGGTTTCTCTTCAGAACGCACAAATCTTTCGCCTTTTACTAAAGATTTCCGTGGAGAGGAGCAAAACTGAGTTTTAACTTAATTTTTGCATGCCCCATCTGACTGGGGTTTCATTTTCATGTATAAAGATAAAGTAAACTTACTCACCATTTCTAAGCCTGGATGAGGGCTCATTTGCATACTAAGTGACTGCCTCCTTTTGATCAGAAATGCTTTTTTTTGACAGTGTTCATTCCTTGAAAGAGCCATAAGCACATGGAAAAGAGGGTGAAAGCTGCATATGGAGCAAGGCAAGGTGGAGCCTGAGATGTACCTGCAATTCTTTCTTCAGAGCTGGGTGCTCACTCTCAGGTGAACCAGGACTGCTGGCACTGCACCCAGACAAGAAGTGGACTCTTGGTCATGCTCTGGTTTCTCTTCAGAACGCACAAATCTTTCGCCTTTTACTAAAGATTTCCGTGGAGAGGAGCAAAACTGAGTTTTAACTCAATTTTTGCATGCCCCATCTGACTGGGGTTTCATTTTCATGTATAAAGATAAAGTAAACTTGCTCACCATTTCTAAGCCTGGATGAGGGCTCATTTGCATACTAAGTGACTGCCTCCTTTTGATCAGAAATGCTTTTTTTGACAGTGTTCATTCCTTGAAAGAGCCATAAGCACATGGAGAAAAAGAGGGTGAAAGCTGCATATGGAGCAAGGCAAGGTGGAGCCTGAGATGCACCTGCAATTCTTTCTTCAGAGCTGGGTGCTCACTCTCAGGTGAACCAGGACTGCTGGCACTGCACCCAGACAAGAAGTGGACTCTTGGTCATGTTCTGGTTTCTCTTCAGAACGCACAAATCTTTCGCCTTTTACTAAAGATTTCCGTGGAGAGGAGCAAAACTGAGTTTTAACTCAATTTTTGCATGCCCCATCTGACTGGGGTTTCATTTTGATGTATAAAGATAAAGTAAACTTGCTCACCATTTCTAAGCCTGGATGAGGGCTCATTTGCATACTAAGTGTCTGCCTCCTTTTGATCAGAAATGCTTTTTTTGACAGTGTTCATTCCTTGAAAGAGCCATAAGCACATGGAGAAAAAGAGGGTGAAAGCTGCATATGGAGCAAGGCAAGGTGGAGCCTGAGATGCACCTGCAATTCTTTCTTCAGAGCTGGGTGCTCACTCTCAGGTGAACCAGGACTGCTGGCACTGCACCCAGACAAGAAGTGGACTCTTGGTCATGCTCTGGTTTCTCTTCAGAACGCACAAATCTTTCGTCTTTTACTAAAGATTTCCATGGAGAGGAGCAAAACTGAGTTTTAACTCAATTTTTGCATGCCCCATCTGACTGGGGTTTCATTTTGATGTATAAAGATAAAGTAAACTTGCTCACCATTTCTAAGCCTGGATGAGGGCTCATTTGCATACTAAGTGACTGCCTCCTTTTGATCAGAAATGCTTTTTTTGACAGTGTTCGTTCCTTGAAAGAGCCATAAGCACATGGAGAAAAAGAGGGTGAAAGCTGCATATGGAGCAAGGCAAGGTGGAGCCTGAGATGCACCTGCAATTCTTTCTTCAGAGCTGGGTGCTCACACTCAGGTGAACCAGGACTGCTGGCACTGCACCCAGACAAGAAGTGGACTCTTGGTCATGCTCTGGTTTCTCTTCAGAACGCACAAATCTTTCGCCTTTTACTAAAGATTTCTGTGGAGAGGAGCAAAACTGAGTTTTAACTCAATTTTTGCATGCCCCATCTGACTGGGGTTTCATTTTCATGTATAAAGATAAAGTAAACTTGCTCACCATTTCTAAGCCTGGATGAGGGCTCATTTGTATACTAAGTGACTGCCTCCTTTTGATCAGAAATGCTTTTTTTGACAGTGTTCGTTCCTTGAAAGAGCCATAAGCACATGGAAAAGAGGGTGAAAGCTGCATATGGAGCAAGGCAAGGTGGAGCCTGAGATGCACCTGCAATTCTTTCTTCAGAGCTGGGTGCTCACTCTCAGGTGAACCAGGACTGCTGGCACTGCACCCAGACAAGAAGTGGACTCTTGGTCATGCTCTGGTTTCTCTTCAGAACGCACAAATCTTTCGCCTTTTACTAAAGATTTCCGTGGAGAGGAGCAAAACTGAGTTTTAACTCAATTTTTGCATGCCCCATCTGACTGGGGTTTCATTTTGATGTATAAAGATAAAGTAAACTTGCTCACCATTTCTAAGCCTGGATGAGGGCTCATTTGCATACTAAGTGACTGCCTCCTTTTGATCAGAAATGCTTTTTTTGACAGTGTTCGTTCCTTGAAAGAGCCATAAGCACATGGAGAAAAAGAGGGTGAAAGCTGCATATGGAGCAAGGCAAGGTGGAGCCTGAGATGCACCTGGAATTCTTTCTTCAGAGCTGGGTGCTCACTCTCAGGTGAACCAGGACTGCTGGCACTGCACCCAGACAAGAAGTGGACTCTTGGTCATGCTCTGGTTTCTCTTCAGAACGCACAAATCTTTCGCCTTTTACTAAAGATTTCTGTGGAGAGGAGCAAAACTGAGTTTTAACTCAATTTTTGCATGCCCCATCTGACTGGGGTTTCATTTTGATGTATAAAGATAAAGTAAACTTGCTCACCATTTCTAAGCCTGGATGAGGGCTCATTTGCATACTAAGTGACTGCCTCCTTTTGATCAGAAATGCTTTTTTTGACAGTGTTCGTTCCTTGAAAGAGCCATAAGCACATGGAAAAGAGGGTGAAAGCTGCATATGGAGCAAGGCAAGGTGGAGCCTGAGATGCACCTGCAATTCTTTCTTCAGAGTTGGGTGCTCACTCTCAGGTGAACCAGGACTGCTGGCACTGCACCCAGACAAGAAGTGGACTCTTGGTCATGCTCTGGTTTCTTTTCAGAATGCACAAATCTTTCGCCTTTTACTAAAGATTTCCGTGGAGAGGAGCAAAACTGAGTTTTAACTCAATTTTTGCATGCCCCATCTGACTGGGGTTTCATTTTGATGTATAAAGATAAAGTAAACTTGCTCACAATTTCTAAGCCTGGATGAGGGCTCATTTGCATACTAAGTGACTGCCTCCTTTTGATCAGAAATGCTTTTTTTTGACAGTGTTCATTCCTTGAAAGAGCCATAAGCACATGGAGAAAAAGAGGGTGAAAGCTGCATATGGAGCAAGGCAAGGTGGAGCCTGAGATGCACCTGCAATTCTTTCTTCAGAGCTGGGTGCTCACTCTCAGGTGAACCAGGACTGCTGGCACTGCACCCAGACAAGAAGTGGACTCTTGGTCATGCTCTGGTTTCTCTTCAGAACGCACAAATCTTTCGCCTTTTACTAAAGATTTCCGTGGAGAGGAGCAAAACTGAGTTTTAACTCAATTTTTGCATGCCCCATCTGACTGGGGTTTCATTTTGATGTATAAAGATAAAGTAAACTTGCTCACCATTTCTAAGCCTGGATGAGGGCTCATTTGCATACTAAGTGACTGCCTCCTTTTGATCAGAAATGCTTTTTTTGACAGTGTTCGTTCCTTGAAAGAGCCATAAGCACATGGAAAAGAGGGTGAAAGCTGCATATGGAGCAAGGCAAGGTGGAGCCTGAGATGCACCTGCAATTCTTTCTTCAGAGCTGGGTGCTCACTCTCAGGTGAACCAGGACTGCTGGCACTGCACCCAGACAAGAAGTGGACTCTTGGTCATGCTCTGGTTTCTCTTCAGAACGCACAAATCTTTCGCCTTTTACTAAAGATTTCCGTGGAGAGGAGCAAAACTGAGTTTTAACTCAATTTTTGCATGCCCCATCTGACTGGGGTTTCATTTTGATGTATAAAGATAAAGTAAACTTGCTCACCATTTCTAAGCCTGGATGAGGGCTCATTTGCATACTAAGTGTCTGCCTCCTTTTGATCAGAAATGCTTTTTTTGACAGTGTTCATTCCTTGAAAGAGCCATAAGCACATGGAGAAAAAGAGGGTGAAAGCTGCATATGGAGCAAGGCAAGGTGGAGCCTGAGATGCACCTGCAATTCTTTCTTCAGAGCTGGGTGCTCACTCTCAGGTGAACCAGGACTGCTGGCACTGCACCCAGACAAGAAGTGGACTCTTGGTCATGCTCTGGTTTCTCTTCAGAACGCACAAATCTTTCGCCTTTTACTAAAGATTTCCATGGAGAGGAGCAAAACTGAGTTTTAACTCAATTTTTGCATGCCCCATCTGACTGGGGTTTCATTTTGATGTATAAAGATAAAGTAAACTTGCTCACCATTTCTAAGCCTGGATGAGGGCTCATTTGCATACTAAGTGACTGCCTCCTTTTGATCAGAAATGCTTTTTTTGACAGTGTTCATTCCTTGAAAGAGCCATAAGCACATGGAGAAAAAGAGGGTGAAAGCTGCATATGGAGCAAGGCAAGGTGGAGCCTGAGATGCACCTGCAATTCTTTCTTCAGAGCTGGGTGCTCACTCTCAGGTGAACCAGGACTGCTGGCACTGCACCCAGACAAGAAGTGGACTCTTGGTCATGCTCTGGTTTCTCTTCAGAACGCACAAATCTTTCGCCTTTTACTAAAGATTTCCGTGGAGAGGAGCAAAACTGAGTTTTAACTCAATTTTTGCATGCCCCATCTGACTGGGGTTTCATTTTGATGTATAAAGATAAAGTAAACTTGCTCACCATATCTAAGCCTGGATGAGGGCTCATTTGCATACTAAGTGACTGCCTCCTTTTGATCAGAAATGCTTTTTTTGACAGTGTTCATTCCTTGAAAGAGCCATAAGCACATGGAGAAAAAGAGGGTGAAAGCTGCATATGGAGCAAGGCAAGGTGGAGCCTGAGATGCACCTGCAATTCTTTTTTCAGAGCTGGGTGCTCACTCTCAGGTGAACCAGGACTGCTGGCACTGCACCCAGACAAGAAGTGGACTCTTGGTCATGCTCTGGTTTCTCTTCAGAATGCACAAATCTTTCGCCTTTTACTAAAGATTTCCGTGGAGAGGAGCAAAACTGAGTTTTAACTCAATTTTTGCATGCCCCATCTGACTGGGGTTTCATTTTCATGTATAAAGATAAAGTAAACTTGCTCACCATTTCTAAGCCTGGATGAGGGCTCATTTGCATACTAAGTGACTGCCTCCTTTTGATCAGAAATGCCTTTTTTGACAGTGTTCATTCCTTGAAAGAGCCATAAGCACATGGAGAAAAAGAGGGTGAAAGCTGCATATGGAGCAAGGCAAGGTGGAGCCTGAGATGCACCTGCAATTCTTTCTTCAGAGCTGGGTGCTCACTCTCAGGTGAACCAGGACTGCTGGCACTGCACCCAGACAAGAAGTGGACTCTTGGTCATGCTCTGGTTTCTCTTCAGAACGCACAAATCTTTCGCCTTTTACTAAAGATTTCCGTGGAGAGGAGCAAAACTGAGTTTTAACTTAATTTTTGCATGCCCCATCTGACTGGGGTTTCATTTTCATGTATAAAGATAAAGTAAACTTACTCACCATTTCTAAGCCTGGATGAGGGCTCATTTGCATACTAAGTGACTGCCTCCTTTTGATCAGAAATGCTTTTTTTTGACAGTGTTCATTCCTTGAAAGAGCCATAAGCACATGGAAAAGAGGGTGAAAGCTGCATATGGAGCAAGGCAAGGTGGAGCCTGAGATGTACCTGCAATTCTTTCTTCAGAGCTGGGTGCTCACTCTCAGGTGAACCAGGACTGCTGGCACTGCACCCAGACAAGAAGTGGACTCTTGGTCATGCTCTGGTTTCTCTTCAGAACGCACAAATCTTTCGCCTTTTACTAAAGATTTCCGTGGAGAGGAGCAAAACTGAGTTTTAACTCAATTTTTGCATGCCCCATCTGACTGGGGTTTCATTTTCATGTATAAAGATAAAGTAAACTTGCTCACCATTTCTAAGCCTGGATGAGGGCTCATTTGCATACTAAGTGACTGCCTCCTTTTGATCAGAAATGCTTTTTTTGACAGTGTTCATTCCTTGAAAGAGCCATAAGCACATGGAGAAAAAGAGGGTGAAAGCTGCATATGGAGCAAGGCAAGGTGGAGCCTGAGATGCACCTGCAATTCTTTCTTCAGAGCTGGGTGCTCACTCTCAGGTGAACCAGGACTGCTGGCACTGCACCCAGACAAGAAGTGGACTCTTGGTCATGTTCTGGTTTCTCTTCAGAACGCACAAATCTTTCGCCTTTTACTAAAGATTTCCGTGGAGAGGAGCAAAACTGAGTTTTAACTCAATTTTTGCATGCCCCATCTGACTGGGGTTTCATTTTGATGTATAAAGATAAAGTAAACTTGCTCACCATTTCTAAGCCTGGATGAGGGCTCATTTGCATACTAAGTGTCTGCCTCCTTTTGATCAGAAATGCTTTTTTTGACAGTGTTCATTCCTTGAAAGAGCCATAAGCACATGGAGAAAAAGAGGGTGAAAGCTGCATATGGAGCAAGGCAAGGTGGAGCCTGAGATGCACCTGCAATTCTTTCTTCAGAGCTGGGTGCTCACTCTCAGGTGAACCAGGACTGCTGGCACTGCACCCAGACAAGAAGTGGACTCTTGGTCATGCTCTGGTTTCTCTTCAGAACGCACAAATCTTTCGCCTTTTACTAAAGATTTCCATGGAGAGGAGCAAAACTGAGTTTTAACTCAATTTTTGCATGCCCCATCTGACTGGGGTTTCATTTTGATGTATAAAGATAAAGTAAACTTGCTCACCATTTCTAAGCCTGGATGAGGGCTCATTTGCATACTAAGTGTCTGCCTCCTTTTGATCAGAAATGCTTTTTTTGACAGTGTTCATTCCTTGAAAGAGCCATAAGCACATGGAGAAAAAGAGGGTGAAAGCTGCATATGGAGCAAGGCAAGGTGGAGCCTGAGATGCACCTGCAATTCTTTCTTCAGAGCTGGGTGCTCACTCTCAGGTGAACCAGGACTGCTGGCACTGCACCCAGACAAGAAGTGGACTCTTGGTCATGCTCTGGTTTCTCTTCAGAACGCACAAATCTTTCGCCTTTTACTAAAGATTTCCATGGAGAGGAGCAAAACTGAGTTTTAACTCAATTTTTGCATGCCCCATCTGACTGGGGTTTCATTTTGATGTATAAAGATAAAGTAAACTTGCTCACCATTTCTAAGCCTGGATGAGGGCTCATTTGCATACTAAGTGACTGCCTCCTTTTGATCAGAAATGCTTTTTTTGACAGTGTTCATTCCTTGAAAGAGCCATAAGCACATGGAGAAAAAGAGGGTGAAAGCTGCATATGGAGCAAGGCAAGGTGGAGCCTGAGATGCACCTGCAATTCTTTCTTCAGAGCTGGGTGCTCACTCTCAGGTGAACCAGGACTGCTGGCACTGCACCCAGACAAGAAGTGGACTCTTGGTCATGCTCTGGTTTCTCTTCAGAACGCACAAATCTTTCGCCTTTTACTAAAGATTTCCGTGGAGAGGAGCAAAACTGAGTTTTAACTCAATTTTTGCATGCCCCATCTGACTGGGGTTTCATTTTGATGTATAAAGATAAAGTAAACTTGCTCACCATATCTAAGCCTGGATGAGGGCTCATTTGCATACTAAGTGACTGCCTCCTTTTGATCAGAAATGCTTTTTTTGACAGTGTTCATTCCTTGAAAGAGCCATAAGCACATGGAGAAAAAGAGGGTGAAAGCTGCATATGGAGCAAGGCAAGGTGGAGCCTGAGATGCACCTGCAATTCTTTTTTCAGAGCTGGGTGCTCACTCTCAGGTGAACCAGGACTGCTGGCACTGCACCCAGACAAGAAGTGGACTCTTGGTCATGCTCTGGTTTCTCTTCAGAACGCACAAATCTTTCGCCTTTTACTAAAGATTTCCGTGGAGAGGAGCAAAACTGAGTTTTAACTCAATTTTTGCATGCCCCATCTGACTGGGGTTTCATTTTGATGTATAAAGATAAAGTAAACTTGCTCACCATTTCTAAGCCTGGATGAGGGCTCATTTGCATACTAAGTGACTGCCTCCTTTTGATCAGAATTGCTTTTTTTGACAGTGTTCATTCCTTGAAAGAGCCATAAGCACATGGAAAAGAGGGTGAAAGCTGCATATGGAGCAAGGCAAGGTGGAGCCTGAGATGCACCTGCAATTCTTTCTTCAGAGCTGGGTGCTCACTCTCAGGTGAACCAGGACTGCTGGCACTGCACCCAGACAAGAAGTGGACTCTTGGTCATGTTCTGGTTTCTCTTCAGAACGCACAAATCTTTCGCCTTTTACTAAAGATTTCCGTGGAGAGGAGCAAAACTGAGTTTTAACTCAATTTTTGCATGCCCCATCTGACTGGGGTTTCATTTTGATGTATAAAGATAAAGTAAACTTGCTCACCATTTCTAAGCCTGGATGAGGGCTCATTTGCATACTAAGTGACTGCCTCCTTTTGATCAGAAATGCTTTTTTTGACAGTGTTCATTCCTTGAAAGAGCCATAAGCACATGGAGAAAAAGAGGGTGAAAGCTGCATATGGAGCAAGGCAAGGTGGAGCCTGAGATGCACCTGCAATTCTTTCTTCAGAGCTGGGTGCTCACTCTCAGGTGAACCAGGACTGCTGGCACTGCACCCAGACAAGAAGTGGACTCTTGGTCATGCTCTGGTTTCTCTTCAGAACGCACAAATCTTTCGCCTTTTACTAAAGATTTCCGTGGAGAGGAGCAAAACTGAGTTTTAACTCAATTTTTGCATGCCCCATCTGACTGGGGTTTCATTTTGATGTATAAAGATAAAGTAAACTTGCTCACCATTTCTAAGCCTGGATGAGGGCTCATTTGCATACTAAGTGACTGCCTCCTTTTGATCAGAAATGCTTTTTTTGACAGTGTTCATTCCTTGAAAGAGCCATAAGCACATGGAGAAAAAGAGGGTGAAAGCTGCATATGGAGCAAGGCAAGGTGGAGCCTGAGATGCACCTGCAATTCTTTCTTCAGAGCTGGGTGCTCACTCTCAGGTGAACCAGGACTGCTGGCACTGCACCCAGACAAGAAGTGGACTCTTGGTCATGCTCTGGTTTCTCTTCAGAACGCACAAATCTTTCGCCTTTTACTAAAGATTTCCGTGGAGAGGAGCAAAACTGAGTTTTAACTCAATTTTTGCATGCCCCATCTGACTGGGGTTTCATTTTGATGTATAAAGATAAAGTAAACTTGCTCACCATTTCTAAGCCTGGATGAGGGCTCATTTGCATACTAAGTGACTGCCTCCTTTTGATCAGAAATGCTTTTTTTGACAGTGTTCGTTCCTTGAAAGAGCCATAAGCACATGGAAAAGAGGGTGAAAGCTGCATATGGAGCAAGGCAAGGTGGAGCCTGAGATGCACCTGCAATTCTTTCTTCAGAGCTGGGTGCTCACTCTCAGGTGAACCAGGACTGCTGGCACTGCACCCAGACAAGAAGTGGACTCTTGGTCATGCTCTGGTTTCTCTTCAGAACGCACAAATCTTTCGCCTTTTACTAAAGATTTCCGTGGAGAGGAGCAAAACTGAGTTTTAACTCAATTTTTGCATGCCCCATCTGACTGGGGTTTCATTTTCATGTATAAAGATAAAGTAAACTTGCTCACCATTTCTAAGCCTGGATGAGGGCTCATTTGCATACTAAGTGACTGCCTCCTTTTGATCAGAAATGCTTTTTTTGACAGTGTTCGTTCCTTGAAAGAGCCATAAGCACATGGAAAAGAGGGTGAAAGCTGCATATGGAGCAAGGCAAGGTGGAGCCTGAGATGCACCTGCAATTCTTTCTTCAGAGCTGGGTGCTCACTCTCAGGTGAACCAGGACTGCTGGCACTGCACCCAGACAAGAAGTGGACTCTTGGTCATGCTCTGGTTTCTCTTCAGAACGCACAAATCTTTCGCCTTTTACTAAAGATTTCCGTGGAGAGGAGCAAAACTGAGTTTTAACTCAATTTTTGCATGCCCCATCTGACTGGGGTTTCATTTTCATGTATAAAGATAAAGTAAACTTGCTCACCATTTCTAAGCCTGGATGAGGGCTCATTTGCATACTAAGTGACTGCCTCCTTTTGATCAGAAATGCTTTTTTTGACAGTGTTCATTCCTTGAAAGAGCCATAAGCACATGGAGAAAAAGAGGGTGAAAGCTGCATATGGAGCAAGGCAAGGTGGAGCCTGAGATGCACCTGCAATTCTTTCTTCAGAGCTGGGTGCTCACTCTCAGGTGAACCAGGACTGCTGGCACTGCACCCAGACAAGAAGTGGACTCTTGGTCATGCTCTGGTTTCTCTTCAGAACGCACAAATCTTTCGCCTTTTACTAAAGATTTCCGTGGAGAGGAGCAAAACTGAGTTTTAACTTAATTTTTGCATGCCCCATCTGACTGGGGTTTCATTTTCATGTATAAAGATAAAGTAAACTTACTCACCATTTCTAAGCCTGGATGAGGGCTCATTTGCATACTAAGTGACTGCCTCCTTTTGATCAGAAATGCTTTTTTTTGACAGTGTTCATTCCTTGAAAGAGCCATAAGCACATGGAAAAGAGGGTGAAAGCTGCATATGGAGCAAGGCAAGGTGGAGCCTGAGATGTACCTGCAATTCTTTCTTCAGAGCTGGGTGCTCACTCTCAGGTGAACCAGGACTGCTGGCACTGCACCCAGACAAGAAGTGGACTCTTGGTCATGCTCTGGTTTCTCTTCAGAACGCACAAATCTTTCGCCTTTTACTAAAGATTTCCGTGGAGAGGAGCAAAACTGAGTTTTAACTCAATTTTTGCATGCCCCATCTGACTGGGGTTTCATTTTCATGTATAAAGATAAAGTAAACTTGCTCACCATTTCTAAGCCTGGATGAGGGCTCATTTGCATACTAAGTGACTGCCTCCTTTTGATCAGAAATGCTTTTTTTGACAGTGTTCATTCCTTGAAAGAGCCATAAGCACATGGAGAAAAAGAGGGTGAAAGCTGCATATGGAGCAAGGCAAGGTGGAGCCTGAGATGCACCTGCAATTCTTTCTTCAGAGCTGGGTGCTCACTCTCAGGTGAACCAGGACTGCTGGCACTGCACCCAGACAAGAAGTGGACTCTTGGTCATGTTCTGGTTTCTCTTCAGAACGCACAAATCTTTCGCCTTTTACTAAAGATTTCCGTGGAGAGGAGCAAAACTGAGTTTTAACTCAATTTTTGCATGCCCCATCTGACTGGGGTTTCATTTTGATGTATAAAGATAAAGTAAACTTGCTCACCATTTCTAAGCCTGGATGAGGGCTCATTTGCATACTAAGTGTCTGCCTCCTTTTGATCAGAAATGCTTTTTTTGACAGTGTTCATTCCTTGAAAGAGCCATAAGCACATGGAGAAAAAGAGGGTGAAAGCTGCATATGGAGCAAGGCAAGGTGGAGCCTGAGATGCACCTGCAATTCTTTCTTCAGAGCTGGGTGCTCACTCTCAGGTGAACCAGGACTGCTGGCACTGCACCCAGACAAGAAGTGGACTCTTGGTCATGCTCTGGTTTCTCTTCAGAACGCACAAATCTTTCGCCTTTTACTAAAGATTTCCATGGAGAGGAGCAAAACTGAGTTTTAACTCAATTTTTGCATGCCCCATCTGACTGGGGTTTCATTTTGATGTATAAAGATAAAGTAAACTTGCTCACCATTTCTAAGCCTGGATGAGGGCTCATTTGCATACTAAGTGACTGCCTCCTTTTGATCAGAAATGCTTTTTTTGACAGTGTTCATTCCTTGAAAGAGCCATAAGCACATGGAGAAAAAGAGGGTGAAAGCTGCATATGGAGCAAGGCAAGGTGGAGCCTGAGATGCACCTGCAATTCTTTCTTCAGAGCTGGGTGCTCACTCTCAGGTGAACCAGGACTGCTGGCACTGCACCCAGACAAGAAGTGGACTCTTGGTCATGCTCTGGTTTCTCTTCAGAACGCACAAATCTTTCGCCTTTTACTAAAGATTTCCGTGGAGAGGAGCAAAACTGAGTTTTAACTCAATTTTTGCATGCCCCATCTGACTGGGGTTTCATTTTGATGTATAAAGATAAAGTAAACTTGCTCACCATTTCTAAGCCTGGATGAGGGCTCATTTGCATACTAAGTGACTGCCTCCTTTTGATCAGAAATGCTTTTTTTGACAGTGTTCGTTCCTTGAAAGAGCCATAAGCACATGGAAAAGAGGGTGAAAGCTGCATATGGAGCAAGGCAAGGTGGAGCCTGAGATGCACCTGCAATTCTTTCTTCAGAGTTGGGTGCTCACTCTCAGGTGAACCAGGACTGCTGGCACTGCACCCAGACAAGAAGTGGACTCTTGGTCATGCTCTGGTTTCTTTTCAGAATGCACAAATCTTTCGCCTTTTACTAAAGATTTCCGTGGAGAGGAGCAAAACTGAGTTTTAACTCAATTTTTGCATGCCCCATCTGACTGGGGTTTCATTTTGATGTATAAAGATAAAGTAAACTTGCTCACAATTTCTAAGCCTGGATGAGGGCTCATTTGCATACTAAGTGACTGCCTCCTTTTGATCAGAAATGCTTTTTTTTGACAGTGTTCATTCCTTGAAAGAGCCATAAGCACATGGAGAAAAAGAGGGTGAAAGCTGCATATGGAGCAAGGCAAGGTGGAGCCTGAGATGCACCTGCAATTCTTTCTTCAGAGCTGGGTGCTCACTCTCAGGTGAACCAGGACTGCTGGCACTGCACCCAGACAAGAAGTGGACTCTTGGTCATGCTCTGGTTTCTCTTCAGAATGCACAAATCTTTCGCCTTTTACTAAAGATTTCCGTGGAGAGGAGCAAAACTGAGTTTTAACTCAATTTTTGCATGCCCCATCTGACTGGGTTTTCATTTTGATGTATAAAGATAAAGTAAACTTGCTCACCATATCTAAGCCTGGATGAGGGCTCATTTGCATACTAAGTGACTGCCTCCTTTTGATCAGAAATGCTTTTTTTGACAGTGTTCATTCCTTGAAAGAGCCATAAGCACATGGAGAAAAAGAGGGTGAAAGCTGCATATGGAGCAAGGCAAGGTGGAGCCTGAGATGCACCTGCAATTCTTTCTTCAGAGCTGGGTGCTCACTCTCAGGTGAACCAGGACTGCTGGCACTGCACCCAGACAAGAAGTGGACTCTTGGTCATGCTCTGGTTTCTCTTCAGAACGCACAAATCTTTCGCCTTTTACTAAAGATTTCCGTGGAGAGGAGCAAAACTGAGTTTTAACTCAATTTTTGCATGCCCCATCTGACTGGGGTTTCATTTTGATGTATAAAGATAAAGTAAACTTGCTCACCATTTCTAAGCCTGGATGAGGGCTCATTTGCATACTAAGTGACTGCCTCCTTTTGATCAGAATTGCTTTTTTTGACAGTGTTCATTCCTTGAAAGAGCCATAAGCACATGGAAAAGAGGGTGAAAGCTGCATATGGAGCAAGGCAAGGTGGAGCCTGAGATGCACCTGCAATTCTTTCTTCAGAGCTGGGTGCTCACTCTCAGGTGAACCAGGACTGCTGGCACTGCACCCAGACAAGAAGTGGACTCTTGGTCATGTTCTGGTTTCTCTTCAGAACGCACAAATCTTTCGCCTTTTACTAAAGATTTCCGTGGAGAGGAGCAAAACTGAGTTTTAACTCAATTTTTGCATGCCCCATCTGACTGGGGTTTCATTTTGATGTATAAAGATAAAGTAAACTTGCTCACCATTTCTAAGCCTGGATGAGGGCTCATTTGCATACTAAGTGACTGCCTCCTTTTGATCAGAAATGCTTTTTTTGACAGTGTTCATTCCTTGAAAGAGCCATAAGCACATGGAGAAAAAGAGGGTGAAAGCTGCATATGGAGCAAGGCAAGGTGGAGCCTGAGATGCACCTGCAATTCTTTCTTCAGAGCTGGGTGCTCACTCTCAGGTGAACCAGGACTGCTGGCACTGCACCCAGACAAGAAGTGGACTCTTGGTCATGCTCTGGTTTCTCTTCAGAACGCACAAATCTTTCGCCTTTTACTAAAGATTTCCGTGGAGAGGAGCAAAACTGAGTTTTAACTCAATTTTTGCATGCCCCATCTGACTGGGGTTTCATTTTGATGTATAAAGATAAAGTAAACTTGCTCACCATTTCTAAGCCTGGATGAGGGCTCATTTGCATACTAAGTGACTGCCTCCTTTTGATCAGAAATGCTTTTTTTGACAGTGTTCATTCCTTGAAAGAGCCATAAGCACATGGAGAAAAAGAGGGTGAAAGCTGCATATGGAGCAAGGCAAGGTGGAGCCTGAGATGCACCTGCAATTCTTTCTTCAGAGCTGGGTGCTCACTCTCAGGTGAACCAGGACTGCTGGCACTGCACCCAGACAAGAAGTGGACTCTTGGTCATGCTCTGGTTTCTCTTCAGAATGCACAAATCTTTCGCCTTTTACTAAAGATTTCCGTGGAGAGGAGCAAAACTGAGTTTTAACTCAATTTTTGCATGCCCCATCTGACTGGGGTTTCATTTTGATGTATAAAGATAAAGTAAACTTGCTCACCATTTCTAAGCCTGGATGAGGGCTCATTTGCATACTAAGTGACTGCCTCCTTTTGATCAGAAATGCTTTTTTTGACAGTGTTCGTTCCTTGAAAGAGCCATAAGCACATGGAAAAGAGGGTGAAAGCTGCATATGGAGCAAGGCAAGGTGGAGCCTGAGATGCACCTGCAATTCTTTCTTCAGAGCTGGGTGCTCACTCTCAGGTGAACCAGGACTGCTGGCACTGCACCCAGACAAGAAGTGGACTCTTGGTCATGCTCTGGTTTCTCTTCAGAACGCACAAATCTTTCGCCTTTTACTAAAGATTTCCGTGGAGAGGAGCAAAACTGAGTTTTAACTCAATTTTTGCATGCCCCATCTGACTGGGGTTTCATTTTCATGTATAAAGATAAAGTAAACTTGCTCACCATTTCTAAGCCTGGATGAGGGCTCATTTGCATACTAAGTGACTGCCTCCTTTTGATCAGAAATGCTTTTTTTGACAGTGTTCATTCCTTGAAAGAGCCATAAGCACATGGAGAAAAAGAGGGTGAAAGCTGCATATGGAGCAAGGCAAGGTGGAGCCTGAGATGCACCTGCAATTCTTTCTTCAGAGCTGGGTGCTCACTCTCAGGTGAACCAGGACTGCTGGCACTGCACCCAGACAAGAAGTGGACTCTTGGTCATGTTCTGGTTTCTCTTCAGAACGCACAAATCTTTCGCCTTTTACTAAAGATTTCCGTGGAGAGGAGCAAAACTGAGTTTTAACTCAATTTTTGCATGCCCCATCTGACTGGGGTTTCATTTTGATGTATAAAGATAAAGTAAACTTGCTCACCATTTCTAAGCCTGGATGAGGGCTCATTTGCATACTAAGTGACTGCCTCCTTTTGATCAGAAATGCTTTTTTTGACAGTGTTCATTCCTTGAAAGAGCCATAAGCACATGGAGAAAAAGAGGGTGAAAGCTGCATATGGAGCAAGGCAAGGTGGAGCCTGAGATGCACCTGCAATTCTTTCTTCAGAGCTGGGTGCTCACTCTCAGGTGAACCAGGACTGCTGGCACTGCACCCAGACAAGAAGTGGACTCTTGGTCATGCTCTGGTTTCTCTTCAGAACGCACAAATCTTTCGCCTTTTACTAAAGATTTCCGTGGAGAGGAGCAAAACTGAGTTTTAACTCAATTTTTGCATGCCCCATCTGACTGGGGTTTCATTTTGATGTATAAAGATAAAGTAAACTTGCTCACCATTTCTAAGCCTGGATGAGGGCTCATTTGCATACTAAGTGACTGCCTCCTTTTGATCAGAAATGCTTTTTTTGACAGTGTTCGTTCCTTGAAAGAGCCATAAGCACATGGAAAAGAGGGTGAAAGCTGCATATGGAGCAAGGCAAGGTGGAGCCTGAGATGCACCTGCAATTCTTTCTTCAGAGCTGGGTGCTCACTCTCAGGTGAACCAGGACTGCTGGCACTGCACCCAGACAAGAAGTGGACTCTTGGTCATGCTCTGGTTTCTCTTCAGAACGCACAAATCTTTCGCCTTTTACTAAAGATTTCCGTGGAGAGGAGCAAAACTGAGTTTTAACTCAATTTTTGCATGCCCCATCTGACTGGGGTTTCATTTTGATGTATAAAGATAAAGTAAACTTGCTCACCATTTCTAAGCCTGGATGAGGGCTCATTTGCATACTAAGTGACTGCCTCCTTTTGATCAGAAATGCTTTTTTTGACAGTGTTCGTTCCTTGAAAGAGCCATAAGCACATGGAAAAGAGGGTGAAAGCTGCATATGGAGCAAGGCAAGGTGGAGCCTGAGATGCACCTGCAATTCTTTCTTCAGAGCTGGGTGCTCACTCTCAGGTGAACCAGGACTGCTGGCACTGCACCCAGACAAGAAGTGGACTCTTGGTCATGCTCTGGTTTCTCTTCAGAACGCACAAATCTTTCGCCTTTTACTAAAGATTTCCGTGGAGAGGAGCAAAACTGAGTTTTAACTCAATTTTTGCATGCCCCATCTGACTGGGGTTTCATTTTGATGTATAAAGATAAAGTAAACTTGCTCACCATTTCTAAGCCTGGATGAGGGCTCATTTGCATACTAAGTGACTGCCTCCTTTTGATCAGAAATGCTTTTTTTGACAGTGTTCATTCCTTGAAAGAGCCATAAGCACATGGAGAAAAAGAGGGTGAAAGCTGCATATGGAGCAAGGCAAGGTGGAGCCTGAGATGCACCTGCAATTCTTTCTTCAGAGCTGGGTGCTCACTCTCAGGTGAACCAGGACTGCTGGCACTGCACCCAGACAAGAAGTGGACTCTTGGTCATGCTCTGGTTTCTCTTCAGAACGCACAAATCTTTCGCCTTTTACTAAAGATTTCCGTGGAGAGGAGCAAAACTGAGTTTTAACTCAATTTTTGCATGCCCCATCTGACTGGGGTTTCATTTTGATGTATAAAGATAAAGTAAACTTGCTCACCATTTCTAAGCCTGGATGAGGGCTCATTTGCATACTAAGTGACTGCCTCCTTTTGATCAGAAATGCTTTTTTTGACAGTGTTCGTTCCTTGAAAGAGCCATAAGCACATGGAAAAGAGGGTGAAAGCTGCATATGGAGCAAGGCAAGGTGGAGCCTGAGATGCATCTGCAATTCTTTCTTCAGAGCTGGGTGCTCACTCTCAGGTGAACCAGGACTGCTGGCACTGCACCCAGACAAGAAGTGGACTCTTGGTCATGCTCTGGTTTCTCTTCAGAACGCACAAATCTTTTGCCTTTTACTAAAGATTTCCGTGGAGAGGAGCAAAACTGAGTTTTAACTCAATTTTTGCATGCCCCATCTGACTGGGGTTTCATTTTGATGTATAAAGATAAAGTAAACTTGCTCACCATTTCTAAGCCTGGATGAGGGCTCATTTGCATACTAAGTGACTGCCTCCTTTTGATCAGAAATGCTTTTTTTGACAGTGTTCGTTCCTTGAAAGAGCCATAAGCACATGGAAAAGAGGGTGAAAGCTGCATATGGAGCAAGGCAAGGTGGAGCCTGAGATGCACCTGCAATTCTTTCTTCAGAGCTGGGTGCTCACTCTCAGGTGAACCAGGACTGCTGGCACTGCACCCAGACAAGAAGTGGACTCTTGGTCATGCTCTGGTTTCTCTTCAGAACGCACAAATCTTTCGCCTTTTACTAAAGATTTCCGTGGAGAGGAGCAAAACTGAGTTTTAACTCAATTTTTGCATGCCCCATCTGACTGGGGTTTCATTTTCATGTATAAAGATAAAGTAAACTTGCTCACCATTTCTAAGCCTGGATGAGGGCTCATTTGCATACTAAGTGACTGCCTCCTTTTGATCAGAAATGCTTTTTTTGACAGTGTTCGTTCCTTGAAAGAGCCATAAGCACATGGAAAAGAGGGTGAAAGCTGCATATGGAGCAAGGCAAGGTGGAGCCTGAGATGCACCTGCAATTCTTTCTTCAGAGCTGGGTGCTCACTCTCAGGTGAACCAGGACTGCTGGCACTGCACCCAGACAAGAAGTGGACTCTTGGTCATGCTCTGGTTTCTCTTCAGAACGCACAAATCTTTCGCCTTTTACTAAAGATTTCCGTGGAGAGGAGCAAAACTGAGTTTTAACTCAATTTTTGCATGCCCCATCTGACTGGGGTTTCATTTTCATGTATAAAGATAAAGTAAACTTGCTCACCATTTCTAAGCCTGGATGAGGGCTCATTTGCATACTAAGTGACTGCCTCCTTTTGATCAGAAATGCTTTTTTTGACAGTGTTCGTTCCTTGAAAGAGCCATAAGCACATGGAAAAGAGGGTGAAAGCTGCATATGGAGCAAGGCAAGGTGGAGCCTGAGATGCACCTGCAATTCTTTCTTCAAAGCTGGGTGCTCACTCTCAGGTGAACCAGGACTGCTGGCACTGCACCCAGACAAGAAGTGGACTCTTGGTCATGCTCTGGTTTCTCTTCAGAATGCACAAATCTTTCGCCTTTTACTAAAGATAGCCGTGGAGAGGAGCAAAACTGAGTTTTAACTCAATTTTTGCATGCCCCATCTGACTGGGGTTTCATTTTCATGTATAAAGATAAAGTAAACTTGCTCACCATTTCTAAGCCTGGATGAGGGCTCATTTGCATACTAAGTGACTGCCTCCTTTTGATCAGAAATGCTTTTTTTGACAGTGTTCATTCCTTGAAAGAGCCATAAGCACATGGAGAAAAGAGGGTGAAAGCTGCATATGGAGCAAGGCAAGGTGGAGCCTGAGATGCACCTGCAATTCTTTCTTCAGAGCTGGGTGCTCACTCTCAGGTGAACCAGGACTGCTGGCACTGCACCCAGACAAGAAGTGGACTCTTGGTCATGCTCTGGTTTCTCTTCAGAACACACAAATCTTTCGCCTTTTACTAAAGATTTCCGTGGAGAGGAGCAAAACTGAGTTTTAACTCAATTTTTGCATGCCCCATCTGACTGGGGTTTCATTTTCATGTATAAAGATAAAGTAAACTTGCTCACCATTTCTAAGCCTTGATGAGGGCTCATTTGCATACTAAGTGACTGCCTCCTTTTGATCAGAAATGCTTTTTTTGACAGTGTTCATTCCTTGAAAGAGCCATAAGCACATGGAGAAAAAGAGGGTGAAAGCTGCATATGGAGCAAGGCAAGGTGGAGCCTGAGATGCACCTGCAATTCTTTCTTCAGAGCTGGGTGCTCACTCTCAGGTGAACCAGGACTGCTGGCACTGCACCCAGACAAGAAGTGGACTCTTGGTCATGCTCTGGTTTCTCTTCAGAACGCACAAATCTTTCGCCTTTTACTAAAGATTTCCGTGGAGAGGAGCAAAACTGAGTTTTAACTCAATTTTTGCATGCCCCATCTGACTGGGGTTTCATTTTGATGTATAAAGATAAAGTAAACTTGCTCACCATTTCTAAGCCTGGATGAGGGCTCATTTGCATACTAAGTGACTGCCTCCTTTTGATCAGAAATGCTTTTTTTGACAGTGTTCATTCCTTGAAAGAGCCATAAGCACATGGAGAAAAAAAGGGTGAAAGCTGCATATGGAGCAAGGCAAGGTGGAGCCTGAGATGCACCTGCAATTCTTTCTTCAGAGCTGGGTGCTCACTCTCAGGTGAACCAGGACTGCTGGCACTGCACCCAGACAAGAAGTGGACTCTTGGTCATGCTCTGGTTTCTCTTCAGAACGCACAAATCTTTCGCCTTTTACTAAAGATTTCCGTGGAGAGGAGCAAAACTGAGTTTTAACTCAATTTTTGCATGCCCCATCTGACTGGGGTTTCATTTTCATGTATAAAGATAAAGTAAACTTGCTCACCATTTCTAAGCCTGGATGAGGGCTCATTTGCATACTAAGTGACTGCCTCCTTTTGATCAGAAATGCTTTTTTTGACAGTGTTCATTCCTTGAAAGAGCCATAAGCACATGGAGAAAAAGAGGGTGAAAGCTGCATATGGAGCAAGGCAAGGTGGAGCCTGAGATGCACCTGCAATTCTTTCTTCAGAGCTGGGTGCTCACTCTCAGGTGAACCAGGACTGCTGGCACTGCACCCAGACAAGAAGTGGACTCTTGGTCATGCTCTGGTTTCTCTTCAGAACGCACAAATATTTCGCCTTTTACTAAAGATTTCCGTGGAGAGGAGCAAAACTGAGTTTTAACTCAATTTTTGCATGCCCCATCTGACTGGGGTTTCATTTTGATGTATAAAGATAAAGTAAACTTGCTCACCATTTCTAAGCCTGGATGAGGGCTCATTTGCATACTAAGTGACTGCCTCCTTTTGATCAGAAATGCTTTTTTTTGACAGTGTTCATTCCTTGAAAGAGCCATAAGCACATGGAAAAGAGGGTGAAAGCTGCATATGGAGCAAGGCAAGGTGGAGCCTGAGATGCACCTGCAATTCTTTCTTCAGAGCTGGGTGCTCACTCTCAGGTGAACCAGGACTGCTGGCACTGCACCCAGACAAGAAGTGGACTCTTGGTCATGCTCTGGTTTCTCTTCAGAACGCACAAATCTTTCGCCTTTTACTAAAGATTTCCGTGGAGAGGAGCAAAACTGAGTTTTAACTCAATTTTTGCATGCCCCATCTGACTGGGGTTTCATTTTGATGTATAAAGATAAAGTAAACTTGCTCACCATTTCTAAGCCTGGATGAGGGCTCATTTGCATACTAAGTGACTGCCTCTTTTTGATCAGAATTGCTTTTTTTGACAGTGTTTATTCCTTGAAAGAGCCATAAACACATGGAAAAGAGGGTGAAAGCTGCATATGGAGCAAGGCAAGGTGGAGCCTGAGATGCACCTGCAATTCTTTCTTCAGAGCTGGGTGCTCACACTCAGGTGAACCAGGACTGCTGGCATTGCACCCAGACAAGAAGTGGACTCTTGGTCATGCTCTGGTTTCTCTTCAGAACGCACAAATCTTTCGCCTTTTACTAAAGATTTCCGTGGAGAGGAGCAAAACTGAGTTTTAACTCAATTTTTGCATGCCCCATCTGACTGGTGTTTCATTTTGATGTATAAAGATAAAGTAAACTTGCTCACCATTTCTAAGCCTGGATGAGGGCTCATTTGCATACTAAGTGACTGCCTCTTTTTGATCAGAATTGCTTTTTTTGACAGTGTTCATTCCTTGAAAGAGCCATAAACACATGGAAAAGAGGGTGAAAGCTGCATATGGAGCAAGGCAAGGTGGAGCCTGAGATGCACCTGCAATTCTTTCTTCAGAGCTGGGTGCTCACTCTCAGGTGAACCAGGACTGCTGGCACTGCACCCAGACAAGAAGTGGACTCTTGGTCATGCTCTGGTTTCTCTTCAGAACGCACAAATCTTTCGCCTTTTACTAAAGATTTCCGTGGAGAGGAGCAAAACTGAGTTTTAACTCAATTTTTGCATGCCCCATCTGACTGGGGTTTCATTTTGATGTATAAAGATAAAGTAAACTTGCTCACCATTTCTAAGCCTGGATGAGGGCTCATTTGCATACTAAGTGACTGCCTCCTTTTGATCAGAAATGCTTTTTTTTGACAGTGTTCATTCCTTGAAAGAGCCATAAGCACATGGAAAAGAGGGTGAAAGCTGCATATGGAGCAAGGCAAGGTGGAGCCTGAGATGCACCTGCAATTCTTTCTTCAGAGCTGGGTGCTCACTCTCAGGTGAACCAGGACTGCTGGCACTGCACCCAGACAAGAAGTGGACTCTTGGTCATGCTCTGGTTTCTCTTCAGAACGCACAAATCTTTCGCCTTTTACTAAAGATTTCCGTGGAGAGGAGCAAAACTGAGTTTTAACTCAATTTTTGCATGCCCCATCTGACTGGGGTTTCATTTTGATGTATAAAGATAAAGTAAACTTGCTCACCATTTCTAAGCCTGGATGAGGGCTCATTTGCATACTAAGTGACTGCCTCTTTTTGATCAGAATTGCTTTTTTTGACAGTGTTCATTCCTTGAAAGAGCCATAAACACATGGAAAAGAGGGTGAAAGCTGCATATGGAGCAAGGCAAGGTGGAGCCTGAGATGCACCTGCAATTCTTTCTTCAGAGCTGGGTGCTCACACTCAGGTGAACCAGGACTGCTGGCATTGCACCCAGACAAGAAGTGGACTCTTGGTCATGCTCTGGTTTCTCTTCAGAACGCACAAATCTTTCGCCTTTTACTAAAGATTTCCGTGGAGAGGAGCAAAACTGAGTTTTAACTCAATTTTTGCATGCCCCATCTGACTGGGGTTTCATTTTGATGTATAAAGATAAAGTAAACTTGCTCACCATTTCTAAGCCTGGATGAGGGCTCATTTGCATACTAAGTGACTGCCTCTTTTTGATCAGAATTGCTATTTTTGACAGTGTTCATTCCTTGAAAGAGCCATAAACACATGGAAAAGAGGGTGAAAGCTGCATATGGAGCAAGGCAAGGTGGAGCCTGAGATGCACCTGCAATTCTTTCTTCAGAGCTGGGTGCTCACTCTCAGGTGAACCAGGACTGCTGGCACTGCACCCAGACAAGAAGTGGACTCTTGGTCATGCTCTGGTTTCTCTTCAGAACGCACAAATCTTTCGCCTTTTACTAAAGATTTCCGTGGAGAGGAGCAAAACTGAGTTTTAACTCAATTTTTGCATGCCCCATCTGACTGGGGTTTCATTTTGATGTATAAAGATAAAGTAAACTTGCTCACCATTTCTAAGCCTGGATGAGGGCTCATTTGCATACTAAGTGACTGCCTCTTTTTGATCAGAATTGCTTTTTTTGACAGTGTTCATTCCTTGAAAGAGCCATAAACACATGGAAAAGAGGGTGAAAGCTGCATATGGAGCAAGGCAAGGTGGAGCCTGAGATGCACCTGCAATTCTTTCTTCAGAGCTGGGTGCTCACACTCAGGTGAACCAGGACTGCTGGCATTGCACCCAGACAAGAAGTGGACTCTTGGTCATGCTCTGGTTTCTCTTCAGAATGCACAAATCTTTCGCCTTTTACTAAAGATTTCCGTTGAGAGAAGCAAAACTGAGTTTTAACTCAATTTTTGCATGCCCCATCTGATTGGGGTTTCATTTTGATGTATAAAGTTAAAGTAAACTTGCTCACCATTTCTAAGCCTGGATGAGGGCTCATTTGCATACTAAGTGACTGCCTCCTTTTGATCAGAAATGCTTTTTTTGACAGTGTTCGTTCCTTGAAAGAGCCATAAGCACATGGAGAAAAAGAGGGTGAAAGCTGCATATGGAGCAAGGCAAGGTGGAGCCTGAGATGCACCTGCAATTCTTTCTTCAGAGCTGGGTGCTCACACTCAGGTGAACCAGGACTGCTGGCACTGCACCCAGACAAGAAGTGGACTCTTGGTCATGCTCTGGTTTCTCTTCAGAACGCACAAATCTTTCGCCTTTTACTAAAGATTTCCGTGGAGAGGAGCAAAACTGAGTTTTAACTCAATTTTTGCATGCCCCATCTGACTGGGGTTTCATTTTCATGTATAAAGATAAAGTAAACTTGCTCACCATTTCTAAGCCTGGATGAGGGCTCATTTGCATACTAAGTGACTGCCTCCTTTTGATCAGAAATGCTTTTTTTGACAGTGTTCATTCCTTGAAAGAGCCATAAGCACATGGAAAAGAGGGTGAAAGCTGCATATGGAGCAAGGCAAGGTGGAGCCTGAGATGCACCTGCAATTCTTTCTTCAGAGCTGGGTGCTCACTCTCAGGTGAACCAGGACTGCTGGCACTGCACCCAGACAAGAAGTGGACTCTTGGTCATGCTCTGGTTTCTCTTCAGAACGCACAAATCTTTCGCCTTTTACTAAAGATTTCCGTGGAGAGGAGCAAAACTGAGTTTTAACTCAATTTTTGCATGCCCCATCTGACTGGGGTTTCATTTTGATGTATAAAGATAAAGTAAACTTGCTCACCATTTCTAAGCCTGGATGAGGGCTCATTTGCATACTAAGTGACTGCCTCTTTTTGATCAGAATTGCTTTTTTTGACAGTGTTCATTCCTTGAAAGAGCCATAAGCACATGGAGAAAAAGAGGGTGAAAGCTGCATATGGAGCAAGGCAAGGTGGAGCCTGAGATGCACCTGCAATTCTTTCTTCAGAGCTGGGTGCTCACACTCAGGTGAACCAGGACTGCTGGCACTGCACCCAGACAAGAAGTGGACTCTTGGTCATGCTCTGGTTTCTCTTCAGAACGCACAAATCTTTCGCCTTTTACTAAAGATTTCCGTGGAGAGGAGCAAAACTGAGTTTTAACTCAATTTTTGCATGCCCCATCTGACTGGGGTTTCATTTTCATGTATAAAGATAAAGTAAACTTGCTCACCATTTCTAAGCCTGGATGAGGGCTCATTTGCATACTAAGTGACTGCCTCCTTTTGATCAGAAATGCTTTTTTTGACAGTGTTCATTCCTTGAAAGAGCCATAAGCACATGGAAAAGAGGGTGAAAGCTGCATATGGAGCAAGGCAAGGTGGAGCCTGAGATGCACCTGCAATTCTTTCTTCAGAGCTGGGTGCTCACTCTCAGGTGAACCAGGACTGCTGGCACTGCACCCAGACAAGAAGTGGACTCTTGGTCATGCTCTGGTTTCTCTTCAGAACGCACAAATCTTTCGCTTTTTACTAAAGATTTCCGTGGAGAGGAGCAAAACTGAGTTTTAGCTCAATTTTTGCATGCCCCATCTGACTGGGGTTTCATTTTGATGTATAAAGATAAAGTAAACTTGCTCACCATTTCTAAGCCTGGATGAGGGCTCATTTGCATACTAAGTGACTGCCTCTTTTTGATCAGAATTGCTTTTTTTGACAGTGTTCATTCCTTGAAAGAGCCATAAACACATGGAAAAGATGGTGAAAGCTGCATATGGAGCAAGGCAAGGTGGAGCCTGAGATGCACCTGCAATTCTTTCTTCAGAGCTGGGTGCTCACACTCAGGTGAACCAGGACTGCTGGCACTGCACCCAGACAAGAAGTGGACTCTTGGTCATGCTCTGGTTTCTCTTCAGAATGCACAAATCTTTCGCCTTTTACTAAAGATTTCCGTGGAGAGGAGCAAAACTGAGTTTTAACTCAATTTTTGCATGCCCCATCTGACTGGGGTTTCATTTTGATGTATAAAGATAAAGTAAACTTGCTCACCATTTCTAAGTCTGGATGAGGGCTCATTTGCATACTAAGTGACTGCCTCCTTTTGATCAGAAATGCTTTTTTTGACAGTGTTCATTCCTTGAAAGAGCCATAAGCACATGGAAAAGAGGGTGAAAGCTGCATATGGAGCAAGGCAAGGTGGAGCCTGAGATGCACCTGCAATTCTTTCTTCAGAGCTGGGTGCTCACTCTCAGGTGAACCAGGACTGCTGGCACTGCACCCAGACAAGAAGTGGACTCTTGGTCATGCTCTGGTTTCTCTTCAGAACGCACAAATCTTTCGCCTTTTACTAAAGATTTCCGTGGAGAGGAGCAAAACTGAGTTTTAACTCAATTTTTGCATGCCCCATCTGACTGGGGTTTCATTTTGATGTATAAAGATAAAGTAAACTTGCTCCCTATTTCTAAGCCTGGATGAGGGCTCATTTGCATACTAAGTGACTGCCTGTTTTTGATCAGAATTGCTTTTTTTGACAGTGTTCATTCCTTGAAAGAGCCATAAACACATGGAAAAGAGGGTGAAAGCTGCATATGGAGCAAGGCAAGGTGGAGCCTGAGATGCACCTGCAATTCTTTCTTCAGAGCTGGGTGCTCACTCTCAGGTGAACCAGGACTGCTGGCACTGCACCCAGACAAGAAGTGGACTCTTGGTTATGCTCTGGTTTCTCTTCAGAACGCACAAATCTTTCGCCTTTTACTAAAGATTTCCGTGGAGAAGAGCAAAACTGAGTTTTAACTCAATTTTTGCATGCCCCATCTGACTGGGGTTTCATTTTGATGTATAAAGATAAAGTAAACTTGCTCCCTATTTCTAAGCCTGGATGAGGGCTCATTTGCATACTAAGTGACTGCCTCTTTTTGATCAGAATTGCTTTTTTTGACAGTGTTCATTCCTTGAAAGAGCCATAAACACATGGAAAAGAGGGTGAAAGCTGCATATGGAGCAAGGCAAGGTGGAGCCTGAGATGCACCTGCAATTCTTTCTTCAGAGCTGGGTGCTCACACTCAGGTGAACCAGGACTGCTGGCACTGCACCCAGACAAGAAGTGGACTCTTGGTCATGCTCTGGTTTCTCTTCAGAACGCACAAATCTTTCGCCTTTTACTAAAGATTTCCGTGGAGAGGAGCAAAACTGAGTTTTAACTCAATTTTTGCATGCCCCATCTGACTGGGGTTTCATTTTGATGTATAAAGATAAAGTAAACTTGCTCACCATTTCTAAGCCTGGATGAGGGCTCATTTGCATACTAAGTGACTGCCTCTTTTTGATCAGAATTGCTTTTTTTGACAGTGTTCATTCCTTGAAAGAGCCATAAACACATGGAAAAGAGGGTGAAAGCTGCATATGGAGCAAGGCAAGGTGGAGCCTGAGATGCACCTGCAATTCTTTCTTCAGAGCTGGGTGCTCACACTCAGGTGAACCAGGACTGCTGGCACTGCACCCAGACAAGAAGTGGACTCTTGGTCATGCTCTGGTTTCTCTTCAGAACGCACAAATCTTTCGCCTTTTACTAAAGATTTCCGTGGAGAGGAGCAAAACTGAGTTTTAACTCAATTTTTGCATGCCACATCTGACTGGGGTTTCATTTTGATGTATAAAGATAAAGTAAACTTGCTCACCATTTCTAAGCCTGGATGAGGGCTCATTTGCATACTAAGTGACTGCCTCCTTTTGATCAGAAATGCTTTTTTTTGACAGTGTTCATTCCTTGAAAGAGCCATAAGCACATGGAAAAGAGGGTGAAAGCTGCATATGGAGCAAGGCAAGGTGGAGCCTGAGATGCACCTGCAATTCTTTCTTCAGAGCTGGGTGCTCACTCTCAGGTGAACCAGGACTGCTGGCACTGCACCCAGACAAGAAGTGGACTCTTGGTCATGCTCTGGTTTCTCTTCAGAACGCACAAATCTTTCGCCTTTTACTAAAGATTTCCGTGGAGAGGAGCAAAACTGAGTTTTAACTCAATTTTTGCATGCCCCATCTGACTGGGGTTTCATTTTCATGTATAAAGTTAAAGTAAACTTGCTCACCATTTCTAAGCCTGGATGAGGGCTCATTTGCATACTAAGTGACTGCCTCCTTTTGATCAGAAATGCTTTTTTTGACAGTGTTCATTCCTTGAAAGAGCCATAAGCACATGGAAAAGAGGGTGAAAGCTGCATATGGAGCAAGGCAAGGTGGAGCCTGAGATGCACCTGCAATTCTTTCTTCAGAGCTGGGTGCTCACACTCAGGTGAACCAGGACTGCTGGCATTGCACCCAGACAAGAAGTGGACTCTTGGTCATGCTCTGGTTTCTCTTCAGAACGCACAAATCTTTCGCCTTTTACTAAAGATTTCTGTGGAGAGGAGCAAAACTGAGTTTTAACTCAATTTTTGCATGCCCCATCTGACTGGGGTTTCATTTTGATGTATAAAGATAAAGTAAACTTGCTCACCATTTCTAAGCCTGGATGAGGGCTCATTTGCATACTAAGTGACTGCCTCTTTTTGATCAGAATTGCTTTTTTTGACAGTGTTCATTCCTTGAAAGAGCCATAAACACATGGAAAAGAGGGTGAAAGCTGCATATGGAGCAAGGCAAGGTGGAGCCTGAGATGCACCTGCAATTCTTTCTTCAGAGCTGGGTGCTCACACTCAGGTGAACCAGGACTGCTGGCACTGCACCCAGACAAGAAGTGGACTCTTGGTCATGCTCTGGTTTCTCTTCAGAACGCACAAATCTTTCGCCTTTTACTAAAGATTTCCGTGGAGAGGAGCAAAACTGAGTTTTAACTCAATTTTTGCATGCCCCATCTGATTGGGGTTTCATTTTGATGTATAAAGTTAAAGTAAACTTGCTCACCATTTCTAAGCCTGGATGAGGGCTCATTTGCATACTAAGTGACTGCCTCCTTTTGATCAGAAATGCTTTTTTTGACAGTGTTCGTTCCTTGAAAGAGCCATAAGCACATGGAGAAAAAGAGGGTGAAAGCTGCATATGGAGCAAGGCAAGGTGGAGCCTGAGATGCACCTGCAATTCTTTCTTCAGAGCTGGGTGCTCACACTCAGGTGAACCAGGACTGCTGGCACTGCACCCAGACAAGAAGTGGACTCTTGGTCATGCTCTGGTTTCTCTTCAGAACGCACAAATCTTTCGCCTTTTACTAAAGATTTCCGTGGAGAGGAGCAAAACTGAGTTTTAACTCAATTTTTGCATGCCCCATCTGACTGGGGTTTCATTTTCATGTATAAAGATAAAGTAAACTTGCTCACCATTTCTAAGCCTGGATGAGGGCTCATTTGCATACTAAGTGACTGCCTCCTTTTGATCAGAAATGCTTTTTTTGACAGTGTTCGTTCCTTGAAAGAGCCATAAGCACATGGAAAAGAGGGTGAAAGCTGCATATGGAGCAAGGCAAGGTGGAGCCTGAGATGCACCTGCAATTCTTTCTTCAGAGCTGGGTGCTCACTCTCAGGTGAACCAGGACTGCTGGCACTGCACCCAGACAAGAAGTGGACTCTTGGTCATGCTCTGGTTTCTCTTCAGAACGCACAAATCTTTCGCCTTTTACTAAAGATTTCCGTGGAGAGGAGCAAAACTGAGTTTTAACTCAATTTTTGTATGCCCCATCTGACTGGGGTTTCATTTTCATGTATAAAGATAAAGTAAACTTGCTCACCATTTCTAAGCCTGGATGAGGGCTCATTTGCATACTAAGTGACTGCCTCCTTTTGATCAGAAATGCTTTTTTTGACAGTGTTCATTCCTTGAAAGAGCCATAAGCACATGGAAAAGAGGGTGAAAGCTGCATATGGAGCAAGGCAAGGTGGAGCCTGAGATGCACCTGCAATTCTTTCTTCAGAGCTGGGTGCTCACTCTCAGGTGAACCAGGACTGCTGGCACTGCACCCAGACAAGAAGTGGACTCTTGGTCATGCTCTGGTTTCTCTTCAGAACGCACAAATCTTTCGCCTTTTACTAAAGATTTCCGTGGAGAGGAGCAAAACTGAGTTTTAACTCAATTTTTGCATGCCCCATCTGACTGGGGTTTCATTTTGATGTATAAAGATAAAGTAAACTTGCTCCCTATTTCTAAGCCTGGATGAGGGCTCATTTGCATACTAAGTGACTGCCTCTTTTTGATCAGAATTGCTTTTTTTGACAGTGTTCATTCCTTGAAAGAGCCATAAACACATGGAAAAGAGGGTGAAAGCTGCATATGGAGCAAGGCAAGGTGGAGCCTGAGATGCACCTGCAATTCTTTCTTCAGAGCTGGGTGCTCACACTCAGGTGAACCAGGACTGCTGGCACTGCACCCAGACAAGAAGTGGACTCTTGGTCATGCTCTGGTTTCTCTTCAGAACGCACAAATCTTTCGCCTTTTACTAAAGATTTCCGTGGAGAGGAGCAAAACTGAGTTTTAACTCAATTTTTGCATGCCCCATCTGACTGGGGTTTCATTTTGATGTATAAAGTTAAAGTAAACTTGCTCACCATTTCTAAGCCTGGATGAGGGCTCATTTGCATACTAAGTGACTGCCTCCTTTTGATCAGAAATGCTTTTTTTGACAGTGTTCATTCCTTGAAAGAGCCATAAGCACATGGAAAAGAGGGTGAAAGCTGCATATGGAGCAAGGCAAGGTGGAGCCTGAGATGCACCTGCAATTCTTTCTTCAGAGCTGGGTGCTCACACTCAGGTGAACCAGGACTGCTGGCATTGCACCCAGACAAGAAGTGGACTCTTGGTCATGCTCTGGTTTCTCTTCAGAACGCACAAATCTTTCGCCTTTTACTAAAGATTTCCGTGGAGAGGAGCAAAACTGAGTTTTAACTCAATTTTTGCATGCCCCATCTGACTGGGGTTTCATTTTGATGTATAAAGATAAAGTAAACTTGCTCACCATTTCTAAGCCTGGATGAGGGCTCATTTGCATACTAAGTGACTGCCTCTTTTTGATCAGAATTGCTTTTTTTGACAGTGTTCATTCCTTGAAAGAGCCATAAACACATGGAAAAGAGGGTGAAAGCTGCATATGGAGCAAGGCAAGGTGGAGCCTGAGATGCACCTGCAATTCTTTCTTCAGAGCTGGGTGCTCACACTCAGGTGAACCAGGACTGCTGGCACTGCACCCAGACAAGAAGTGGACTCTTGGTCATGCTCTGGTTTCTCTTCAGAACGCACAAATCTTTCGCCTTTTACTAAAGATTTCCGTGGAGAGGAGCAAAACTGAGTTTTAACTCAATTTTTGCATGCCCCATCTGATTGGGGTTTCATTTTGATGTATAAAGTTAAAGTAAACTTGCTCACCATTTCTAAGCCTGGATGAGGGCTCATTTGCATACTAAGTGACTGCCTCCTTTTGATCAGAAATGCTTTTTTTGACAGTGTTCGTTCCTTGAAAGAGCCATAAGCACATGGAGAAAAAGAGGGTGAAAGCTGCATATGGAGCAAGGCAAGGTGGAGCCTGAGATGCACCTGCAATTCTTTCTTCAGAGCTGGGTGCTCACACTCAGGTGAACCAGGACTGCTGGCACTGCACCCAGACAAGAAGTGGACTCTTGGTCATGCTCTGGTTTCTCTTCAGAACGCACAAATCTTTCGCCTTTTACTAAAGATTTCTGTGGAGAGGAGCAAAACTGAGTTTTAACTCAATTTTTGCATGCCCCATCTGACTGGGGTTTCATTTTCATGTATAAAGATAAAGTAAACTTGCTCACCATTTCTAAGCCTGGATGAGGGCTCATTTGTATACTAAGTGACTGCCTCCTTTTGATCAGAAATGCTTTTTTTGACAGTGTTCGTTCCTTGAAAGAGCCATAAGCACATGGAAAAGAGGGTGAAAGCTGCATATGGAGCAAGGCAAGGTGGAGCCTGAGATGCACCTGCAATTCTTTCTTCAGAGCTGGGTGCTCACTCTCAGGTGAACCAGGACTGCTGGCACTGCACCCAGACAAGAAGTGGACTCTTGGTCATGCTCTGGTTTCTCTTCAGAACGCACAAATCTTTCGCCTTTTACTAAAGATTTCCGTGGAGAGGAGCAAAACTGAGTTTTAACTCAATTTTTGCATGCCCCATCTGACTGGGGTTTCATTTTCATGTATAAAGATAAAGTAAACTTGCTCACCATTTCTAAGCCTGGATGAGGGCTCATTTGCATACTAAGTGACTGCCTCCTTTTGATCAGAAATGCTTTTTTTGACAGTGTTCGTTCCTTGAAAGAGCCATAAACACATGGAAAAGAGGGTGAAAGCTGCATATGGAGCAAGGCAAGGTGGAGCCTGAGATGCAACTGCAATTCTTTCTTCAGAGCTGGGTGCTCACACTCAGGTGAACCAGGACTGCTGGCACTGCACCCAGACAAGAAGTGGACTCTTGGTCATGCTCTGGTTTCTCTTCAGAACGCACAAATCTTTCGCCTTTTACTAAAGATTTCCGTGGAGAGGAGCAAAACTGAGTTTTAACTCAATTTTTGCATGCCCCATCTGACTGGGGTTTCATTTTGATGTATAAAGATAAAGTAAACTTGCTCACCATTTCTAAGCCTGGATGAGGGCTCATTTGCATACTAAGTGACTGCCTCCTTTTGATCAGAAATGCTTTTTTTGACAGTGTTCATTCCTTGAAAGAGCCATAAGCACATGGAAAAGAGGGTGAAAGCTGCATATGGAGCAAGGCAAGGTGGAGCCTGAGATGCACCTGCAATTCTTTCTTCAGAGCTGGGTGCTCACTCTCAGGTGAACCAGGACTGCTGGCACTGCACCCAGACAAGAAGTGGACTCTTGGTTATGCTCTGGTTTCTCTTCAGAACGCACAAATCTTTCGCCTTTTACTAAAGATTTCCGTGGAGAGGAGCAAAACTGAGTTTTAACTCAATTTTTGCATGCCCCATCTGACTGGGGTTTCATTTTGATGTATAAAGATAAAGTAAACTTGCTCCCTATTTCTAAGCCTGGATGAGGGCTCATTTGCATACTAAGTGACTGCCTCTTTTTGATCAGAATTGCTTTTTTTGACAGTGTTCATTCCTTGAAAGAGCCATAAACACATGGAAAAGAGGGTGAAAGCTGCATATGGAGCAAGGCAAGGTGGAGCCTGAGATGCACCTGCAATTCTTTCTTCAGAGCTGGGTGCTCACACTCAGATGAACCAGGACTGCTGGCACTGCACCCAGACAAGAAGTGGACTCTTGGTCATGCTCTGGTTTCTCTTCAGAACGCACAAATCTTTCGCCTTTTACTAAAGATTTCCGTGGAGAGGAGCAAAACTGAGTTTTAACTCAATTTTTGCATGCCCCATCTGACTGGGGTTTCATTTTGATGTATAAAGATAAAGTAAACTTGCTCACCATTTCTAAGCCTGGATGAGGGCTCATTTGCATACTAAGTGACTGCCTCCTTTTGATCAGAAATGCTTTTTTTTGACAGTGTTCATTCCTTGAAAGAGCCATAAGCACATGGAAAAGAGGGTGAAAGCTGCATATGGAGCAAGGCAAGGTGGAGCCTGAGATGCACCTGCAATTCTTTCTTCAGAGCTGGGTGCTCACTCTCAGGTGAACCAGGACTGCTGGCACTGCACCCAGACAAGAAGTGGACTCTTGGTCATGCTCTGGTTTCTCTTCAGAACGCACAAATCTTTCGCCTTTTACTAAAGATTTCCGTGGAGAGGAGCAAAACTGAGTTTTAACTCAATTTTTGCATGCCCCATCTGACTGGGGTTTCATTTTGATGTATAAAGATAAAGTAAACTTGCTCACCATTTCTAAGCCTGGATGAGGGCTCATTTGCATACTAAGTGACTGCCTCTTTTTGATCAGAATTGCTTTTTTTGACAGTGTTCATTCCTTGAAAGAGCCATAAACACATGGAAAAGAGGGTGAAAGCTGCATATGGAGCAAGGCAAGGTGGAGCCTGAGATGCACCTGCAATTCTTTCTTCAGAGCTGGGTGCTCACACTCAGGTGAACCAGGACTGCTGGCACTGCACCCAGACAAGAAGTGGACTCTTGGTCATGCTCTGGTTTCTCTTCAGAACGCACAAATCTTTCGCCTTTTACTAAAGATTTCCGTGGAGAGGAGCAAAACTGAGTTTTAACTCAATTTTTGCATGCCCCATCTGAGTGGGGTTTCATTTTGATGTATAAAGTTAAAGTAAACTTGCTCACCATTTCTAAGCCTGGATGAGGGCTCATTTGCATACTAAGTGACTGCCTCCTTTTGATCAGAAATGCTTTTTTTGACAGTGTTCGTTCCTTGAAAGAGCCATAAGCACATGGAGAAAAAGAGGGTGAAAGCTGCATATGGAGCAAGGCAAGGTGGAGCCTGAGATGCACCTGCAATTCTTTCTTCAGAGCTGGGTGCTCACACTCAGGTGAACCAGGACTGCTGGCACTGCACCCAGACAAGAAGTGGACTCTTGGTCATGCTCTGGTTTCTCTTCAGAACGCACAAATCTTTCGCCTTTTACTAAAGATTTCCGTGGAGAGGAGCAAAACTGAGTTTTAACTCAATTTTTGCATGCCCCATCTGACTGGGGTTTCATTTTGATGTATAAAGATAAAGTAAACTTGCTCACCATTTCTAAGCCTGGATGAGGGCTCATTTGCATACTAAGTGACTGCCTCCTTTTGATCAGAAATGCTTTTTTTTGACAGTGTTCATTCCTTGAAAGAGCCATAAGCACATGGAAAAGAGGGTGAAAGCTGCATATGGAGCAAGGCAAGGTGGAGCCTGAGATGCACCTGCAATTCTTTCTTCAGAGCTGGGTGCTCACTCTCAGGTGAACCAGGACTGCTGGCACTGCACCCAGACAAGAAGTGGACTCTTGGTCATGCTCTGGTTTCTCTTCAGAACGCACAAATCTTTCGCCTTTTACTAAAGATTTCCGTGGAGAGGAGCAAAACTGAGTTTTAACTCAATTTTTGCATGCCCCATCTGACTGGGGTTTCATTTTCATGTATAAAGTTAAAGTAAACTTGCTCACCATTTCTAAGCCTGGATGAGGGCTCATTTGCATACTAAGTGACTGCCTCCTTTTGATCAGAAATGCTTTTTTTGACAGTGTTCATTCCTTGAAAGAGCCATAAGCACATGGAAAAGAGGGTGAAAGCTGCATATGGAGCAAGGCAAGGTGGAGCCTGAGATGCACCTGCAATTCTTTCTTCAGAGCTGGGTGCTCACACTCAGGTGAACCAGGACTGCTGGCATTGCACCCAGACAAGAAGTGGACTCTTGGTCATGCTCTGGTTTCTCTTCAGAATGCACAAATCTTTCGCCTTTTACTAAAGATTTCCGTGGAGAGGAGCAAAACTGAGTTTTAACTCAATTTTTGCATGCCCCATCTGACTGGGGTTTCATTTTGATGTATAAAGATAAAGTAAACTTGCTCACCATTTCTAAGCCTGGATGAGGGCTCATTTGCATACTAAGTGACTGCCTCTTTTTGATCAGAATTGCTTTTTTGACAGTGTTCATTCCTTGAAAGAGCCATAAACACATGGAAAAGAGGGTGAAAGCTGCATATGGAGCAAGGCAAGGTGGAGCCTGAGATGCACCTGCAATTCTTTCTTCAGAGCTGGGTGCTCACTCTCAGGTGAACCAGGACTGCTGGCACTGCACCCAGACAAGAAGTGGACTCTTGGTCATGCTCTGGTTTCTCTTCAGAACGCACAAATCTTTCGCCTTTTACTAAAGATTTCCGTGGAGAGGAGCAAAACTGAGTTTTAACTCAATTTTTGCATGCCCCATCTGACTGGGGTTTCATTTTGATGTATAAAGATAAAGTAAACTTGCTCACCATTTCTAAGCCTGGATGAGGGCTCATTTGCATACTAAGTGACTGCCTCCTTTTGATCAGAAATGCTTTTTTTTGACAGTGTTCATTCCTTGAAAGAGCCATAAGCACATGGAAAAGAGGGTGAAAGCTGCATATGGAGCAAGGCAAGGTGGAGCCTGAGATGCACCTGCAATTCTTTCTTCAGAGCTGGGTGCTCACTCTCAGGTGAACCAGGACTGCTGGCACTGCACCCAGACAAGAAGTGGACTCTTGGTCATGCTCTGGTTTCTCTTCAGAACGCACAAATCTTTTGCCTTTTACTAAAGATTTCCGTGGAGAGGAGCAAAACTGAGTTTTAACTCAATTTTTGCATGCCCCATCTGACTGGGGTTTCATTTTCATGTATAAAGTTAAAGTAAACTTGCTCACCATTTCTAAGCCTGGATGAGGGCTCATTTGCATACTAAGTGACTGCCTCCTTTTGATCAGAAATGCTTTTTTTGACAGTGTTCATTCCTTGAAAGAGCCATAAGCACATGGAAAAGAGGGTGAAAGCTGCATATGGAGCAAGGCAAGGTGGAGCCTGAGATGCACCTGCAATTCTTTCTTCAGAGCTGGGTGCTCACACTCAGGTGAACCAGGACTGCTGGCATTGCACCCAGACAAGAAGTGGACTCTTGGTCATGCTCTGGTTTCTCTTCAGAACGCACAAATGTTTCGCCTTTTACTAAAGATTTCCGTGGAGAGGAGCAAAACTGAGTTTTAACTCAATTTTTGCATGCCCCATCTGACTGGGGTTTCATTTTGATGTATAAAGATAAAGTAAACTTGCTCACCATTTCTAAGCCTGGATGAGGGCTCATTTGCATACTAAGTGACTGCCTCTTTTTGATCAGAATTGCTTTTTTGACAGTGTTCATTCCTTGAAAGAGCCATAAACACATGGAAAAGAGGGTGAAAGCTGCATATGGAGCAAGGCAAGGTGGAGCCTGAGATGCACCTGCAATTCTTTCTTCAGAGCTGGGTGCTCACTCTCAGGTGAACCAGGACTGCTGGCACTGCACCCAGACAAGAAGTGGACTCTTGGTCATGCTCTGGTTTCTCTTCAGAATGCACAAATCTTTCGCCTTTTACTAAAGATTTCCGTGGAGAGGAGCAAAACTGAGTTTTAACTCAATTTTTGCATGCCCCATCTGACTGGGGTTTCATTTTGATGTATAAAGATAAAGTAAACTTGCTCACCATTTCTAAGCCTGGATGAGGGCTCATTTGCATACTAAGTGACTGCCTCCTTTTGATCAGAAATGCTTTTTTTTGACAGTGTTCATTCCTTGAAAGAGCCATAAGCACATGGAAAAGAGGGTGAAAGCTGCATATGGAGCAAGGCAAGGTGGAGCCTGAGATGCACCTGCAATTCTTTCTTCAGAGCTGGGTGCTCACTCTCAGGTGAACCAGGACTGCTGGCACTGCACCCAGACAAGAAGTGGACTCTTGGTCATGCTCTGGTTTCTCTTCAGAACGCACAAATCTTTTGCCTTTTACTAAAGATTTCCGTGGAGAGGAGCAAAACTGAGTTTTAACTCAATTTTTGCATGCCCCATCTGACTGGGGTTTCATTTTCATGTATAAAGTTAAAGTAAACTTGCTCACCATTTCTAAGCCTGGATGAGGGCTCATTTGCATACTAAGTGACTGCCTCCTTTTGATCAGAAATGCTTTTTTTGACAGTGTTCATTCCTTGAAAGAGCCATAAGCACATGGAAAAGAGGGTGAAAGCTGCATATGGAGCAAGGCAAGGTGGAGCCTGAGATGCACCTGCAATTCTTTCTTCAGAGCTGGGTGCTCACACTCAGGTGAACCAGGACTGCTGGCATTGCACCCAGACAAGAAGTGGACTCTTGGTCATGCTCTGGTTTCTCTTCAGAACGCACAAATGTTTCGCCTTTTACTAAAGATTTCCGTGGAGAGGAGCAAAACTGAGTTTTAACTCAATTTTTGCATGCCCCATCTGACTGGGGTTTCATTTTGATGTATAAAGATAAAGTAAACTTGCTCACCATTTCTAAGCCTGGATGAGGGCTCATTTGCATACTAAGTGACTGCCTCTTTTTGATCAGAATTGCTTTTTTGACAGTGTTCATTCCTTGAAAGAGCCATAAACACATGGAAAAGAGGGTGAAAGCTGCATATGGAGCAAGGCAAGGTGGAGCCTGAGATGCACCTGCAATTCTTTCTTCAGAGCTGGGTGCTCACACTCAGGTGAACCAGGACTGCTGGCACTGCACCCAGACAAGAAGTGGACTCTTGGTCATGCTCTGGTTTCTCTTCAGAACGCACAAATCTTTCGCCTTTTACTAAAGATTTCCGTGGAGAGGAGCAAAACTGAGTTTTAACTCAATTTTTGCATGCCCCATCTGATTGGGGTTTCATTTTGATGTATAAAGTTAAAGTAAACTTGCTCACCATTTCTAAGCCTGGATGAGGGCTCATTTGCATACTAAGTGACTGCCTCCTTTTGATCAGAAATGCTTTTTTTGACAGTGTTCGTTCCTTGAAAGAGCCATAAGCACATGGAGAAAAAGAGGGTGAAAGCTGCATATGGAGCAAGGCAAGGTGGAGCCTGAGATGCACCTGCAATTCTTTCTTCAGAGCTGGGTGCTCACACTCAGGTGAACCAGGACTGCTGGCACTGCACCCAGACAAGAAGTGGACTCTTGGTCATGCTCTGGTTTCTCTTCAGAACGCACAAATCTTTCGCCTTTTACTAAAGATTTCCGTGGAGAGGAGCAAAACTGAGTTTTAACTCAATTTTTGCATGCCCCATCTGACTGGGGTTTCATTTTCATGTATAAAGATAAAGTAAACTTGCTCACCATTTCTAAGCCTGGATGAGGGCTCATTTGCATACTAAGTGACTGCCTCCTTTTGATCAGAAATGCTTTTTTTGACAGTGTTCGTTCCTTGAAAGAGCCATAAGCACATGGAAAAGAGGGTGAAAGCTGCATATGGAGCAAGGCAAGGTGGAGCCTGAGATGCACCTGCAATTCTTTCTTCAGAGCTGGGTGCTCACTCTCAGGTGAACCAGGACTGCTGGCACTGCACCCAGACAAGAAGTGGACTCTTGGTCATGCTCTGGTTTCTCTTCAGAACGCACAAATCTTTCGCCTTTTACTAAAGATTTCCGTGGAGAGGAGCAAAACTGAGTTTTAACTCAATTTTTGCATGCCCCATCTGACTGGGGTTTCATTTTGATGTATAAAGATAAAGTAAACTTGCTCCCTATTTCTAAGCCTGGATGAGGGCTCATTTGCATACTAAGTGACTGCCTCTTTTTGATCAGAATTGCTTTTTTTGACAGTGTTCATTCCTTGAAAGAGCCATAAACACATGGAAAAGAGGGTGAAAGCTGCATATGGAGCAAGGCAAGGTGGAGCCTGAGATGCACCTGCAATTCTTTCTTCAGAGCTGGGTGCTCACACTCAGGTGAACCAGGACTGCTGGCACTGCACCCAGACAAGAAGTGGACTCTTGGTCATGCTCTGGTTTCTCTTCAGAACGCACAAATCTTTCGCCTTTTACTAAAGATTTCCGTGGAGAGGAGCAAAACTGAGTTTTAACTCAATTTTTGCATGCCCCATCTGACTGGGGTTTCATTTTCATGTATAAAGATAAAGTAAACTTGCTCACCATTTCTAAGCCTGGATGAGGGCTCATTTGCATACTAAGTGACTGCCTCCTTTTGATCAGAAATGCTTTTTTTGACAGTGTTCATTCCTTGAAAGAGCCATAAGCACATGGAAAAGAGGGTGAAAGCTGCATATGGAGCAGGGCAAGGTGGAGCCTGAGATGCACCTGCAATTCTTTCTTCAGAGCTGGGTGCTCACTCTCAGGTGAACCAGGACTGCTGGCACTGCACCCAGACAAGAAGTGGACTCTTGGTCATGCTCTGGTTTCTCTTCAGAACGCACAAATCTTTCGCCTTTTACTGAAGATTTCCGTGGAGAGGAGCAAAACTGAGTTTTAACTCAATTTTTGCATGCCCCATCTGACTGGGGTTTCATTTTGATGTATAAAGATAAAGTAAACTTGCTCCCTATTTCTAAGCCTGGATGAGGGCTCATTTGCATACTAAGTGACTGCCTCTTTTTGATCAGAATTGCTTTTTTTGACAGTGTTCATTCCTTGAAAGAGCCATAAACACATGGAAAAGAGGGTGAAAGCTGCATATGGATCAAGGCAAGGTGGAGCCTGAGATGCACCTGCAATTCTTTCTTCAGAGCTGGGTGCTCACACTCAGGTGAACCAGGACTGCTGGCACTGCACCCAGACAAGAAGTGGACTCTTGGTCATGCTCTGGTTTCTCTTCAGAACGCACAAATCTTTCGCCTTTTACTAAAGATTTCCGTGGAGAGGAGCAAAACTGAGTTTTAACTCAATTTTTGCATGCCCCATCTGACTGGGGTTTCATTTTGATGTATAAAGATAAAGTAAACTTGCTCACCATTTCTAAGCCTGGATGAGGGCTCATTTGCATACTAAGTGACTGCCTCCTTTTGATCAGAAATGCTTTTTTTGACAGTGTTCATTCCTTGAAAGAGCCATAAGCACATGGAGAAAAAGAGGGTGAAAGCTGCATATGGAGCAAGGCAAGGTGGAGCCTGAGATGCACCTGCAATTCTTTCTTCAGAGCTGGGTGCTCACTCTCAGGTGAACCAGGACTGCTGGCACTGCACCCAGACAAGAAGTGGACTCTTGGTCATGCTCTGGTTTCTCTTCAGAACGCACAAATCTTTCGCCTTTTACTAAAGATTTCCGTGGAGAGGAGCAAAACTGAGTTTTAACTCAATTTTTGCATGCCCCATCTGACTGGGGTTTCATTTTCATGTATAAAGATAAAGTAAACTTGCTCACCATTTCTAAGCCTGGATGAGGGCTCATTTGCATACTAAGTGACTGCCTCCTTTTGATCAGAAAGGCTTTTTTTGACAGTGTTCATTCCTTGAAAGAGCCATAAGCACATGGAAAAGAGGGTGAAAGCTGCATATGGAGCAGGGCAAGGTGGAGCCTGAGATGCACCTGCAATTCTTTCTTCAGAGCTGGGTGCTCACTCTCAGGTGAACCAGGACTGCTGGCACTGCACCCAGACAAGAAGTGGACTCTTGGTCATGCTCTGGTTTCTCTTCAGAACGCACAAATCTTTCGCCTTTTACTGAAGATTTCCGTGGAGAGGAGCAAAACTGAGTTTTAACTCAATTTTTGCATGCCCCATCTGACTGGGGTTTCATTTTGATGTATAAAGATAAAGTAAACTTGCTCCCTATTTCTAAGCCTGGATGAGGGCTCATTTGCATACTAAGTGACTGCCTCTTTTTGATCAGAATTGCTTTTTTTGACAGTGTTCATTCCTTGAAAGAGCCATAAACACATGGAAAAGAGGGTGAAAGCTGCATATGGATCAAGGCAAGGTGGAGCCTGAGATGCACCTGCAATTCTTTCTTCAGAGCTGGGTGCTCACACTCAGGTGAACCAGGACTGCTGGCACTGCACCCAGACAAGAAGTGGACTCTTGGTCATGCTCTGGTTTCTCTTCAGAACGCACAAATCTTTCGCCTTTTACTAAAGATTTCCGTGGAGAGGAGCAAAACTGAGTTTTAACTCAATTTTTGCATGCCCCATCTGACTGGGGTTTCATTTTGATGTATAAAGATAAAGTAAACTTGCTCACCATTTCTAAGCCTGGATGAGGGCTCATTTGCATACTAAGTGACTGCCTCCTTTTGATCAGAAATGCTTTTTTTGACAGTGTTCATTCCTTGAAAGAGCCATAAGCACATGGAGAAAAAGAGGGTGAAAGCTGCATATGGAGCAAGGCAAGGTGGAGCCTGAGATGCACCTGCAATTCTTTCTTCAGAGCTGGGTGCTCACTCTCAGGTGAACCAGGACTGCTGGCACTGCACCCAGACAAGAAGTGGACTCTTGGTCATGCTCTGGTTTCTCTTCAGAACGCACAAATCTTTTGCCTTTTACTAAAGATTTCCGTGGAGAGGAGCAAAACTGAGTTTTAACTCAATTTTTGCATGCCCCATCTGACTGGGGTTTCATTTTGATGTATAAAGATAAAGTAAACTTGCTCACCATTTCTAAGCCTGGATGAGGGCTCATTTGCATACTAAGTGACTGCCTCCTTTTGATCAGAAATGCTTTTTTTTGACAGTGTTCATTCCTTGAAAGAGCCATAAGCACATGGAAAAGAGGGTGAAAGCTGCATATGGAGCAAGGCAAGGTGGAGCCTGAGATGCACCTGCAATTCTTTCTTCAGAGCTGGGTGCTCACTCTCAGGTGAACCAGGACTGCTGGCACTGCACCCAGACAAGAAGTGGACTCTTGGTCATGCTCTGGTTTCTCTTCAGAACGCACAAATCTTTCGCCTTTTACTAAAGATTTCCGTGGAGAGGAGCAAAACTGAGTTTTAACTCAATTTTTGCATGCCCCATCTGACTGGGGTTTCATTTTGATGTATAAAGATAAAGTAAACTTGCTCACCATTTCTAAGCCTGGATGAGGGCTCATTTGCATACTAAGTGACTGCCTCTTTTTGATCAGAATTGCTTTTTTTGACAGTGTTCATTCCTTGAAAGAGCCATAAACACATGGAAAAGAGGGTGAAAGCTGCATATGGAGCAAGGCAAGGTGGAGCCTGAGATGCACCTGCAATTCTTTCTTCAGAGCTGGGTGCTCACACTCAGGTGAACCAGGACTGCTGGCACTGCACCCAGACAAGAAGTGGACTCTTGGTCATGCTCTGGTTTCTCTTCAGAATGCACAAATCTTTCGCATTTTACTAAAGATTTCCGTGGAGAGGAGCAAAACTGAGTTTTAACTCAATTTTTGCATGTATAAAGATAAAGTAAACTTGCTCACCATTTCTAAGCCTGGTTGAGACCTCATTTGCATTCTAAGTGACTGCCTCCTTTTGATCAGAAATGCTTTTGTTTGACAGTGTTCATTCCTTGAATGAGCCATAAGCGCATGGAGAAAAAGAGGGTGAAAGCTGCATATGGAGCATGGCAAGGGGGAGCCTGAGATGCATCTGCAATTCTTTCTTCAGAGCTGGGTGCTCACTCTCAAGTGAACCAGGACTGCTGGCACTTAACCCAGACAAGAAGTGGGCTCTTGGTCATGCTCTGGTTTCTCTTCAGAACGCACAAATCTTTCGCCTTTTACTAAAGATTTCCGTGGAGAGGAGCAAAACTGAGTTTTAACTCAATTTTTGCATGCCCCATCTGACTGGGGTTTCATTTTGATGTATAAAGATAAAGTAAACTTGCTCACCATTTCTAAGCCTGGATGAGGGCTCATTTGCATACTAAGTGACTGCCTCTTTTTGATCAGAATTGCTTTTTTTGACAGTGTTCATTCCTTGAAAGAGCCATAAACACATGGAAAAGAGGGTGAAAGCTGCATATGGAGCAAGGCAAGGTGGAGCCTGAGATGCACCTGCAATTCTTTCTTCAGAGCTGGGTGCTCACTCTCAGGTGAACCAGGACTGCTGGCACTGCACCCAGACAAGAAGTGGACTCTTGGTCATGCTCTGGTTTCTCTTCAGAACGCACAAATCTTTCGCCTTTTACTAAAGATTTCCGTGGAGAGGAGCAAAACTGAGTTTTAACTCAATTTTTGCATGCCCCATCTGACTGGGGTTTCATTTTGATGTATAAAGATAAAGTAAACTTGCTCACCATTTCTAAGCCTGGATGAGGGCTCATTTGCATACTAAGTGACTGCCTCCTTTTGATCAGAAATGCTTTTTTTTGACAGTGTTCATTCCTTGAAAGAGCCATAAGCACATGGAAAAGAGGGTGAAAGCTGCATATGGAGCAAGGCAAGGTGGAGCCTGAGATGCACCTGCAATTCTTTCTTCAGAGCTGGGTGCTCACTCTCAGGTGAACCAGGACTGCTGGCACTGCACCCAGACAAGAAGTGGACTCTTGGTCATGCTCTGGTTTCTCTTCAGAACGCACAAATCTTTTGCCTTTTACTAAAGATTTCCGTGGAGAGGAGCAAAACTGAGTTTTAACTCAATTTTTGCATGCCCCATCTGACTGGGGTTTCATTTTCATGTATAAAGTTAAAGTAAACTTGCTCACCATTTCTAAGCCTGGATGAGGGCTCATTTGCATACTAAGTGACTGCCTCCTTTTGATCAGAAATGCTTTTTTTGACAGTGTTCATTCCTTGAAAGAGCCATAAGCACATGGAAAAGAGGGTGAAAGCTGCATATGGAGCAAGGCAAGGTGGAGCCTGAGATGCACCTGCAATTCTTTCTTCAGAGCTGGGTGCTCACACTCAGGTGAACCAGGACTGCTGGCATTGCACCCAGACAAGAAGTGGACTCTTGGTCATGCTCTGGTTTCTCTTCAGAACGCACAAATGTTTCGCCTTTTACTAAAGATTTCCGTGGAGAGGAGCAAAACTGAGTTTTAACTCAATTTTTGCATGCCCCATCTGACTGGGGTTTCATTTTGATGTATAAAGATAAAGTAAACTTGCTCACCATTTCTAAGCCTGGATGAGGGCTCATTTGCATACTAAGTGACTGCCTCTTTTTGATCAGAATTGCTTTTTTGACAGTGTTCATTCCTTGAAAGAGCCATAAACACATGGAAAAGAGGGTGAAAGCTGCATATGGAGCAAGGCAAGGTGGAGCCTGAGATGCACCTGCAATTCTTTCTTCAGAGCTGGGTGCTCACTCTCAGGTGAACCAGGACTGCTGGCACTGCACCCAGACAAGAAGTGGACTCTTGGTCATGCTCTGGTTTCTCTTCAGAACGCACAAATCTTTCGCCTTTTACTAAAGATTTCCGTGGAGAGGAGCAAAACTGAGTTTTAACTCAATTTTTGCATGCCCCATCTGACTGGGGTTTCATTTTGATGTATAAAGATAAAGTAAACTTGCTCACCATTTCTAAGCCTGGATGAGGGCTCATTTGCATACTAAGTGACTGCCTCCTTTTGATCAGAAATGCTTTTTTTTGACAGTGTTCATTCCTTGAAAGAGCCATAAGCACATGGAAAAGAGGGTGAAAGCTGCATATGGAGCAAGGCAAGGTGGAGCCTGAGATGCACCTGCAATTCTTTCTTCAGAGCTGGGTGCTCACTCTCAGGTGAACCAGGACTGCTGGCACTGCACCCAGACAAGAAGTGGACTCTTGGTCATGCTCTGGTTTCTCTTCAGAACGCACAAATCTTTTGCCTTTTACTAAAGATTTCCGTGGAGAGGAGCAAAACTGAGTTTTAACTCAATTTTTGCATGCCCCATCTGACTGGGGTTTCATTTTCATGTATAAAGTTAAAGTAAACTTGCTCACCATTTCTAAGCCTGGATGAGGGCTCATTTGCATACTAAGTGACTGCCTCCTTTTGATCAGAAATGCTTTTTTTGACAGTGTTCATTCCTTGAAAGAGCCATAAGCACATGGAAAAGAGGGTGAAAGCTGCATATGGAGCAAGGCAAGGTGGAGCCTGAGATGCACCTGCAATTCTTTCTTCAGAGCTGGGTGCTCACACTCAGGTGAACCAGGACTGCTGGCATTGCACCCAGACAAGAAGTGGACTCTTGGTCATGCTCTGGTTTCTCTTCAGAACGCACAAATGTTTCGCCTTTTACTAAAGATTTCCGTGGAGAGGAGCAAAACTGAGTTTTAACTCAATTTTTGCATGCCCCATCTGACTGGGGTTTCATTTTGATGTATAAAGATAAAGTAAACTTGCTCACCATTTCTAAGCCTGGATGAGGGCTCATTTGCATACTAAGTGACTGCCTCTTTTTGATCAGAATTGCTTTTTTGACAGTGTTCATTCCTTGAAAGAGCCATAAACACATGGAAAAGAGGGTGAAAGCTGCATATGGAGCAAGGCAAGGTGGAGCCTGAGATGCACCTGCAATTCTTTCTTCAGAGCTGGGTGCTCACACTCAGGTGAACCAGGACTGCTGGCACTGCACCCAGACAAGAAGTGGACTCTTGGTCATGCTCTGGTTTCTCTTCAGAACGCACAAATCTTTCGCCTTTTACTAAAGATTTCCGTGGAGAGGAGCAAAACTGAGTTTTAACTCAATTTTTGCATGCCCCATCTGATTGGGGTTTCATTTTGATGTATAAAGTTAAAGTAAACTTGCTCACCATTTCTAAGCCTGGATGAGGGCTCATTTGCATACTAAGTGACTGCCTCCTTTTGATCAGAAATGCTTTTTTTGACAGTGTTCGTTCCTTGAAAGAGCCATAAGCACATGGAGAAAAAGAGGGTGAAAGCTGCATATGGAGCAAGGCAAGGTGGAGCCTGAGATGCACCTGCAATTCTTTCTTCAGAGCTGGGTGCTCACACTCAGGTGAACCAGGACTGCTGGCACTGCACCCAGACAAGAAGTGGACTCTTGGTCATGCTCTGGTTTCTCTTCAGAACGCACAAATCTTTCGCCTTTTACTAAAGATTTCCGTGGAGAGGAGCAAAACTGAGTTTTAACTCAATTTTTGCATGCCCCATCTGACTGGGGTTTCATTTTCATGTATAAAGATAAAGTAAACTTGCTCACCATTTCTAAGCCTGGATGAGGGCTCATTTGCATACTAAGTGACTGCCTCCTTTTGATCAGAAATGCTTTTTTTGACAGTGTTCGTTCCTTGAAAGAGCCATAAGCACATGGAAAAGAGGGTGAAAGCTGCATATGGAGCAAGGCAAGGTGGAGCCTGAGATGCACCTGCAATTCTTTCTTCAGAGCTGGGTGCTCACTCTCAGGTGAACCAGGACTGCTGGCACTGCACCCAGACAAGAAGTGGACTCTTGGTCATGCTCTGGTTTCTCTTCAGAACGCACAAATCTTTCGCCTTTTACTAAAGATTTCCGTGGAGAGGAGCAAAACTGAGTTTTAACTCAATTTTTGCATGCCCCATCTGACTGGGGTTTCATTTTGATGTATAAAGATAAAGTAAACTTGCTCCCTATTTCTAAGCCTGGATGAGGGCTCATTTGCATACTAAGTGACTGCCTCTTTTTGATCAGAATTGCTTTTTTTGACAGTGTTCATTCCTTGAAAGAGCCATAAACACATGGAAAAGAGGGTGAAAGCTGCATATGGAGCAAGGCAAGGTGGAGCCTGAGATGCACCTGCAATTCTTTCTTCAGAGCTGGGTGCTCACACTCAGGTGAACCAGGACTGCTGGCACTGCACCCAGACAAGAAGTGGACTCTTGGTCATGCTCTGGTTTCTCTTCAGAACGCACAAATCTTTCGCCTTTTACTAAAGATTTCCGTGGAGAGGAGCAAAACTGAGTTTTAACTCAATTTTTGCATGCCCCATCTGACTGGGGTTTCATTTTCATGTATAAAGATAAAGTAAACTTGCTCACCATTTCTAAGCCTGGATGAGGGCTCATTTGCATACTAAGTGACTGCCTCCTTTTGATCAGAAATGCTTTTTTTGACAGTGTTCATTCCTTGAAAGAGCCATAAGCACATGGAAAAGAGGGTGAAAGCTGCATATGGAGCAGGGCAAGGTGGAGCCTGAGATGCACCTGCAATTCTTTCTTCAGAGCTGGGTGCTCACTCTCAGGTGAACCAGGACTGCTGGCACTGCACCCAGACAAGAAGTGGACTCTTGGTCATGCTCTGGTTTCTCTTCAGAACGCACAAATCTTTCGCCTTTTACTGAAGATTTCCGTGGAGAGGAGCAAAACTGAGTTTTAACTCAATTTTTGCATGCCCCATCTGACTGGGGTTTCATTTTGATGTATAAAGATAAAGTAAACTTGCTCCCTATTTCTAAGCCTGGATGAGGGCGCATTTGCATACTAAGTGACTGCCTCTTTTTGATCAGAATTGCTTTTTTTGACAGTGTTCATTCCTTGAAAGAGCCATAAACACATGGAAAAGAGGGTGAAAGCTGCATATGGATCAAGGCAAGGTGGAGCCTGAGATGCACCTGCAATTCTTTCTTCAGAGCTGGGTGCTCACACTCAGGTGAACCAGGACTGCTGGCACTGCACCCAGACAAGAAGTGGACTCTTGGTCATGCTCTGGTTTCTCTTCAGAACGCACAAATCTTTCGCCTTTTACTAAAGATTTCCGTGGAGAGGAGCAAAACTGAGTTTTAACTCAATTTTTGCATGCCCCATCTGACTGGGGTTTCATTTTGATGTATAAAGATAAAGTAAACTTGCTCACCATTTCTAAGCCTGGATGAGGGCTCATTTGCATACTAAGTGACTGCCTCCTTTTGATCAGAAATGCTTTTTTTGACAGTGTTCATTCCTTGAAAGAGCCATAAGCACATGGAGAAAAAGAGGGTGAAAGCTGCATATGGAGCAAGGCAAGGTGGAGCCTGAGATGCACCTGCAATTCTTTCTTCAGAGCTGGGTGCTCACTCTCAGGTGAACCAGGACTGCTGGCACTGCACCCAGACAAGAAGTGGACTCTTGGTCATGCTCTGGTTTCTCTTCAGAACGCACAAATCTTTCGCCTTTTACTAAAGATTTCCGTGGAGAGGAGCAAAACTGAGTTTTAACTCAATTTTTGCATGCCCCATCTGACTGGGGTTTCATTTTCATGTATAAAGATAAAGTAAACTTGCTCACCATTTCTAAGCCTGGATGAGGGCTCATTTGCATACTAAGTGACTGCCTCCTTTTGATCAGAAAGGCTTTTTTTGACAGTGTTCATTCCTTGAAAGAGCCATAAGCACATGGAAAAGAGGGTGAAAGCTGCATATGGAGCAGGGCAAGGTGGAGCCTGAGATGCACCTGCAATTCTTTCTTCAGAGCTGGGTGCTCACTCTCAGGTGAACCAGGACTGCTGGCACTGCACCCAGACAAGAAGTGGACTCTTGGTCATGCTCTGGTTTCTCTTCAGAACGCACAAATCTTTCGCCTTTTACTGAAGATTTCCGTGGAGAGGAGCAAAACTGAGTTTTAACTCAATTTTTGCATGCCCCATCTGACTGGGGTTTCATTTTGATGTATAAAGATAAAGTAAACTTGCTCCCTATTTCTAAGCCTGGATGAGGGCTCATTTGCATACTAAGTGACTGCCTCTTTTTGATCAGAATTGCTTTTTTTGACAGTGTTCATTCCTTGAAAGAGCCATAAACACATGGAAAAGAGGGTGAAAGCTGCATATGGATCAAGGCAAGGTGGAGCCTGAGATGCACCTGCAATTCTTTCTTCAGAGCTGGGTGCTCACACTCAGGTGAACCAGGACTGCTGGCACTGCACCCAGACAAGAAGTGGACTCTTGGTCATGCTCTGGTTTCTCTTCAGAACGCACAAATCTTTCGCCTTTTACTAAAGATTTCCGTGGAGAGGAGCAAAACTGAGTTTTAACTCAATTTTTGCATGCCCCATCTGACTGGGGTTTCATTTTGATGTATAAAGATAAAGTAAACTTGCTCACCATTTCTAAGCCTGGATGAGGGCTCATTTGCATACTAAGTGACTGCCTCCTTTTGATCAGAAATGCTTTTTTTGACAGTGTTCATTCCTTGAAAGAGCCATAAGCACATGGAGAAAAAGAGGGTGAAAGCTGCATATGGAGCAAGGCAAGGTGGAGCCTGAGATGCACCTGCAATTCTTTCTTCAGAGCTGGGTGCTCACTCTCAGGTGAACCAGGACTGCTGGCACTGCACCCAGACAAGAAGTGGACTCTTGGTCATGCTCTGGTTTCTCTTCAGAACGCACAAATCTTTTGCCTTTTACTAAAGATTTCCGTGGAGAGGAGCAAAACTGAGTTTTAACTCAATTTTTGCATGCCCCATCTGACTGGGGTTTCATTTTGATGTATAAAGATAAAGTAAACTTGCTCACCATTTCTAAGCCTGGATGAGGGCTCATTTGCATACTAAGTGACTGCCTCCTTTTGATCAGAAATGCTTTTTTTTGACAGTGTTCATTCCTTGAAAGAGCCATAAGCACATGGAAAAGAGGGTGAAAGCTGCATATGGAGCAAGGCAAGGTGGAGCCTGAGATGCACCTGCAATTCTTTCTTCAGAGCTGGGTGCTCACTCTCAGGTGAACCAGGACTGCTGGCACTGCACCCAGACAAGAAGTGGACTCTTGGTCATGCTCTGGTTTCTCTTCAGAACGCACAAATCTTTCGCCTTTTACTAAAGATTTCCGTGGAGAGGAGCAAAACTGAGTTTTAACTCAATTTTTGCATGCCCCATCTGACTGGGGTTTCATTTTGATGTATAAAGATAAAGTAAACTTGCTCACCATTTCTAAGCCTGGATGAGGGCTCATTTGCATACTAAGTGACTGCCTCTTTTTGATCAGAATTGCTTTTTTTGACAGTGTTCATTCCTTGAAAGAGCCATAAACACATGGAAAAGAGGGTGAAAGCTGCATATGGAGCAAGGCAAGGTGGAGCCTGAGATGCACCTGCAATTCTTTCTTCAGAGCTGGGTGCTCACACTCAGGTGAACCAGGACTGCTGGCACTGCACCCAGACAAGAAGTGGACTCTTGGTCATGCTCTGGTTTCTCTTCAGAATGCACAAATCTTTCGCATTTTACTAAAGATTTCCGTGGAGAGGAGCAAAACTGAGTTTTAACTCAATTTTTGCATGTATAAAGATAAAGTAAACTTGCTCACCATTTCTAAGCCTGGTTGAGACCTCATTTGCATTCTAAGTGACTGCCTCCTTTTGATCAGAAATGCTTTTGTTTGACAGTGTTCATTCCTTGAATGAGCCATAAGCGCATGGAGAAAAAGAGGGTGAAAGCTGCATATGGAGCATGGCAAGGGGGAGCCTGAGATGCATCTGCAATTCTTTCTTCAGAGCTGGGTGCTCACTCTCAAGTGAACCAGGACTGCTGGCACTTAACCCAGACAAGAAGTGGGCTCTTGGTCATGCTCTGGTTTCTCTTCAGAACGCACAAATCTTTCGCCTTTTACTAAAGATTTCCGTGGAGAGGAGCAAAACTGAGTTTTAACTCAATTTTTGCATGCCCCATCTGACTGGGGTTTCATTTTGATGTATAAAGATAAAGTAAACTTGCTCACCATTTCTAAGCCTGGATGAGGGCTCATTTGCATACTAAGTGACTGCCTCCTTTTGATCAGAAATGCTTTTTTTGACAGTGTTCATTCCTTGAAAGAGCCATAAGCACATGGAGAAAAAGAGGGTGAAAGCTGCATATGGAGCAAGGCAAGGTGGAGCCTGAGATGCACCTGCAATTCTTTCTTCAGAGCTGGGTGCTCACTCTCAGGTGAACCAGGACTGCTGGCACTGCACCCAGACAAGAAGTGGACTCTTGGTCATGCTCTGGTTTCTCTTCAGAACGCACAAATCTTTCGCCTTTTACTAAAGATTTCCGTGGAGAGGAGCAAAACTGAGTTTTAACTCAATTTTTGCATGCCCCATCTGACTGGGGTTTCATTTTGATGTATAAAGATAAAGTAAACTTGCTCACCATTTCTAAGCATGGATGAGGGCTCATTTGCATACTAAGTGACTGCCTCCTTTTGATCAGAAATGCTTTTTTTTGACAGTGTTCATTCCTTGAAAGAGCCATAAGCACATGGAAAAGAGGGTGAAAGCTGCATATGGAGCAAGGCAAGGTGGAGCCTGAGATGCACCTGCAATTCTTTCTTCAGAGCTGGGTGCTCACTCTCAGGTGAACCAGGACTGCTGGCACTGCACCCAGACAAGAAGTGGACTCTTGGTCATGCTCTGGTTTCTCTTCAGAACGCACAAATCTTTTGCCTTTTACTAAAGATTTCCGTGGAGAGGAGCAAAACTGAGTTTTAACTCAATTTTTGCATGCCCCATCTGACTGGGGTTTCATTTTGATGTATAAAGATAAAGTAAACTTGCTCACCATTTCTAAGCCTGGATGAGGGCTCATTTGCATACTAAGTGACTGCCTCCTTTTGATCAGAAATGCTTTTTTTTGACAGTGTTCATTCCTTGAAAGAGCCATAAGCACATGGAAAAGAGGGTGAAAGCTGCATATGGAGCAAGGCAAGGTGGAGCCTGAGATGCACCTGCAATTCTTTCTTCAGAGCTGGGTGCTCACTCTCAGGTGAACCAGGACTGCTGGCACTGCACCCAGACAAGAAGTGGACTCTTGGTTATGCTCTGGTTTCTCTTCAGAACGCACAAATCTTTCGCCTTTTACTAAAGATTTCCGTGGAGAGGAGCAAAACTGAGTTTTAACTCAATTTTTGCATGCCCCATCTGACTGGGGTTTCATTTTGATGTATAAAGATAAAGTAAACTTGCTCCCTATTTCTAAGCCTGGATGAGGGCTCATTTGCATACTAAGTGACTGCCTCTTTTTGATCAGAATTGCTTTTTTTGACAGTGTTCATTCCTTGAAAGAGCCATAAACACATGGAAAAGAGGGTGAAAGCTGCATATGGAGCAAGGCAAGGTGGAGCCTGAGATGCACCTGCAATTCTTTCTTCAGAGCTGGGTGCTCACACTCAGGTGAACCAGGACTGCTGGCACTGCACCCAGACAAGAAGTGGACTCTTGGTCATGCTCTGGTTTTTCTTCAGAACGCACAAATCTTTCGCCTTTTACTAAAGATTTCCGTGGAGAGGAGCAAAACTGAGTTTTAACTCAATTTTTGCATGCCCCATCTGACTGGGGTTTCATTTTCATGTATAAAGATAAAGTAAACTTGCTCACCATTTCTAAGCCTGGATGAGGGCTCATTTGCATACTAAGTGACTGCCTCCTTTTGATCAGAAATGCTTTTTTTGACAGTGTTCATTCCTTGAAAGAGCCATAAGCACATGGAAAAGAGGGTGAAAGCTGCATATGGAGCAGGGCAAGGTGGAGCCTGAGATGCACCTGCAATTCTTTCTTCAGAGCTGGGTGCTCACTCTCAGGTGAACCAGGACTGCTGGCACTGCACCCAGACAAGAAGTGGACTCTTGGTCATGCTCTGGTTTCTCTTCAGAATGCACAAATCTTTCGCCTTTTACTGAAGATTTCCGTGGAGAGGAGCAAAACTGAGTTTTAACTCAATTTTTGCATGCCCCATCTGACTGGGGTTTCATTTTGATGTATAAAGATAAAGTAAACTTGCTCCCTATTTCTAAGCCTGGATGAGGGCTCATTTGCATACTAAGTGACTGCCTCTTTTTGATCAGAATTGCTTTTTTTGACAGTGTTCATTCCTTGAAAGAGCCATAAACACATGGAAAAGAGGGTGAAAGCTGCATATGGAGCAAGGCAAGGTGGAGCCTGAGATGCACCTGCAATTCTTTCTTCAGAGCTGGGTGCTCACACTCAGGTGAACCAGGACTGCTGGCACTGCACCCAGACAAGAAGTGGACTCTTGGTCATGCTCTGGTTTCTCTTCAGAACGCACAAATCTTTCGCCTTTTACTAAAGATTTCCGTGGAGAGGAGCAAAACTGAGTTTTAACTCAATTTTTGCATGCCCCATCTGACTGGGGTTTCATTTTGATGTATAAAGATAAAGTAAACTTGCTCACCATTTCTAAGCCTGGATGAGGGCTCATTTGCATACTAAGTGACTGCCTCCTTTTGATCAGAAATGCTTTTTTTGACAGTGTTCATTCCTTGAAAGAGCCATAAGCACATGGAGAAAAAGAGGGTGAAAGCTGCATATGGAGCAAGGCAAGGTGGAGCCTGAGATGCACCTGCAATTCTTTCTTCAGAGCTGGGTGCTCACTCTCAGGTGAACCAGGACTGCTGGCACTGCACCCAGACAAGAAGTGGACTCTTGGTCATGCTCTGGTTTCTCTTCAGAACGCACAAATCTTTTGCCTTTTACTAAAGATTTCCGTGGAGAGGAGCAAAACTGAGTTTTAACTCAATTTTTGCATGCCCCATCTGACTGGGGTTTCATTTTGATGTATAAAGATAAAGTAAACTTGCTCACCATTTCTAAGCCTGGATGAGGGCTCATTTGCATACTAAGTGACTGCCTCCTTTTGATCAGAAATGCTTTTTTTTGACAGTGTTCATTCCTTGAAAGAGCCATAAGCACATGGAAAAGAGGGTGAAAGCTGCATATGGAGCAAGGCAAGGTGGAGCCTGAGATGCACCTGCAATTCTTTCTTCAGAGCTGGGTGCTCACACTCAGGTGAACCAGGACTGCTGGCACTGCACCCAGACAAGAAGTGGACTCTTGGTCATGCTCTGGTTTCTCTTCAGAACGCACAAATCTTTCGCCTTTTACTAAAGATTTCTGTGGAGAGGAGCAAAACTGAGTTTTAACTCAATTTTTGCATGTATAAAGATAAAGTAAACTTGCTCACCATTTCTAAGCCTGGTTGAGACCTCATTTGCATTCTAAGTGACTGCCTCCTTTTGATCAGAAATGCTTTTGTTTGACAGTGTTCATTCCTTGAATGAGCCATAAGCGCATGGAGAAAAAGAGGGTGAAAGCTGCATATGGAGCATGGCAAGGGGGAGCCTGAGATGCATCTGCAATTCTTTCTTCAGAGCTGGGTGCTCACTCTCAAGTGAACCAGGACTGCTGGCACTTAACCCAGACAAGAAGTGGGCTCTTGGTCATGCTCTGGTTTCTCTTCAGAACGCACAAATCTTTCGCCTTTTACTAAAGATTTCCGTGGAGAGGAGCAAAACTGAGTTTTAACTCAATTTTTGCATGCCCCATCTGACTGGGGTTTCATTTTCATGTATAAAGATAAAGTAAACTTGCTCACCATTTCTAAGCCTGGATGAGGGCTCATTTGCATACTAAGTGACTGCCTCCTTTTGATCAGAAATGCTTTTTTTGACAGTGTTCATTCCTTGAAAGAGCCATAAGCACATGGAAAAGAGGGTGAAAGCTGCATATGGAGCAAGGCAAGGTGGAGCCTGAGATGCACCTGCAATTCTTTCTTCAGAGCTGGGTGCTCACTCTCAGGTGAACCAGGACTGCTGGCACTGCACCCAGACAAGAAGTGGACTCTTGGTCATGCTCTGGTTTCTCTTCAGAACGCACAAATCTTTCGCCTTTTACTAAAGATTTCCGTGGAGAGGAGCAAAACTGAGTTTTAACTCAATTTTTGCATGCCCCATCTGACTGGGGTTTCATTTTGATGTATAAAGATAAAGTAAACTTGCTCACCATTTCTAAGCCTGGATGAGGGCTCATTTGCATACTAAGTGACTGCCTCCTTTTGATCAGAAATGCTTTTTTTGACAGTGTTCATTCCTTGAAAGAGCCATAAGCACATGGAGAAAAAGAGGGTGAAAGCTGCATATGGAGCAAGGCAAGGTGGAGCCTGAGATGCACCTGCAATTCTTTCTTCAGAGCTGGGTGCTCACTCTCAGGTGAACCAGGACTGCTGGCACTGCACCCAGACAAGAAGTGGACTCTTGGTCATGCTCTGGTTTCTCTTCAGAACGCACAAATCTTTCGCCTTTTACTAAAGATTTCCGTGGAGAGGAGCAAAACTGAGTTTTAACTCAATTTTTGCATGCCCCATCTGACTGGGGTTTCATTTTGATGTATAAAGATAAAGTAAACTTGCTCACCATTTCTAAGCCTGGATGAGGGCTCATTTGCATACTAAGTGACTGCCTCCTTTTGATCAGAAATGCTTTTTTTTGACAGTGTTCATTCCTTGAAAGAGCCATAAGCACATGGAAAAGAGGGTGAAAGCTGCATATGGAGCAAGGCAAGGTGGAGCCTGAGATGCACCTGCAATTCTTTCTTCAGAGCTGGGTGCTCACTCTCAGGTGAACCAGGACTGCTGGCACTGCACCCAGACAAGAAGTGGACTCTTGGTCATGCTCTGGTTTCTCTTCAGAACGCACAAATCTTTTGCCTTTTACTAAAGATTTCCGTGGAGAGGAGCAAAACTGAGTTTTAACTCAATTTTTGCATGCCCCATCTGACTGGGGTTTCATTTTCATGTATAAAGTTAAAGTAAACTTGCTCACCATTTCTAAGCCTGGATGAGGGCTCATTTGCATACTAAGTGACTGCCTCCTTTTGATCAGAAATGCTTTTTTTGACAGTGTTCATTCCTTGAAAGAGCCATAAGCACATGGAAAAGAGGGTGAAAGCTGCATATGGAGCAAGGCAAGGTGGAGCCTGAGATGCACCTGCAATTCTTTCTTCAGAGCTGGGTGCTCACACTCAGGTGAACCAGGACTGCTGGCATTGCACCCAGACAAGAAGTGGACTCTTGGTCATGCTCTGGTTTCTCTTCAGAACGCACAAATCTTTCGCCTTTTACTAAAGATTTCCGTGGAGAGGAGCAAAACTGAGTTTTAACTCAATTTTTGTATGCCCCATCTGACTGGGGTTTCATTTTCATGTATAAAGATAAAGTAAACTTGCTCACCATTTCTGAGCCTGGATGAGGGCTCATTTGCATACTAAGTGACTGCCTCCTTTTGATCAGAAATGCTTTTTTTGACAGTGTTCATTCCTTGAAAGAGCCATAAGCACATGGAAAAGAGGGTGAAAGCTGCATATGGAGCAAGGCAAGGTGGAGCCTGAGATGCACCTGCAATTCTTTCTTCAGAGCTGGGTGCTCACTCTCAGGTGAACCAGGACTGCTGGCACTGCACCCAGACAAGAAGTGGACTCTTGGTCATGCTCTGGTTTCTCTTCAGAATGCACAAATCTTTCGCCTTTTACTAAAGATTTCCGTGGAGAGGAGCAAAACTGAGTTTTAACTCAATTTTTGCATGCCCCATCTGACTGGGGTTTCATTTTGATGTATAAAGATAAAGTAAACTTGCTCCCTATTTCTAAGCCTGGATGAGGGCTCATTTGCATACTAAGTGACTGCCTCTTTTTGATCAGAATTGCTTTTTTTGACAGTGTTCATTCCTTGAAAGAGCCATAAACACATGGAAAAGAGGGTGAAAGCTGCATATGGAGCAAGGCAAGGTGGAGCCTGAGATGCACCTGCAATTCTTTCTTCAGAGCTGGGTGCTCACACTCAGGTGAACCAGGACTGCTGGCACTGCACCCAGACAAGAAGTGGACTCTTGGTCATGCTCTGGTTTCTCTTCAGAACGCACAAATCTTTCGCCTTTTACTAAAGATTTCCGTGGAGAGGAGCAAAACTGAGTTTTAACTCAATTTTTGCATGCCCCATCTGACTGGGGTTTCATTTTGATGTATAAAGATAAAGTAAACTTGCTCACCATTTCTAAGCCTGGATGAGGGCTCATTTGCATACTAAGTGACTGCCTCCTTTTGATCAGAAATGCTTTTTTTGACAGTGTTCATTCCTTGAAAGAGCCATAAGCACATGGAAAAGAGGGTGAAAGCTGCATATGGAGCAGGGCAAGGTGGAGCCTGAGATGCACCTGCAATTCTTTCTTCAGAGCTGGGTGCTCACTCTCAGGTGAACCAGGACTGCTGGCACTGCACCCAGACAAGAAGTGGACTCTTGGTCATGCTCTGGTTTCTCTTCAGAACGCACAAATCTTTCGCCTTTTACTAAAGATTTCCGTGGAGAGGAGCAAAACTGAGTTTTAACTCAATTTTTGCATGCCCCATCTGACTGGGGTTTCATTTTGATGTATAAAGATAAAGTAAACTTGCTCCCTATTTCTAAGCCTGGATGAGGGCTCATTTGCATACTAAGTGACTGCCTCTTTTTGATCAGAATTGCTTTTTTTGACAGTGTTCATTCCTTGAAAGAGCCATAAACACATGGAAAAGAGGGTGAAAGCTGCATATGGAGCAAGGCAAGGTGGAGCCTGAGATGCACCTGCAATTCTTTCTTCAGAGCTGGGTGCTCACACTCAGGTGAACCAGGACTGCTGGCACTGCACCCAGACAAGAAGTGGACTCTTGGTCATGCTCTGGTTTCTCTTCAAAACGCACAAATCTTTCGCCTTTTACTAAAGATTTCCGTGGAGAGGAGCAAAACTGAGTTTTAACTCAATTTTTGCATGCCCCATCTGACTGGGGTTTCATTTTGATGTATAAAGATAAAGTAAACTTGCTCACCATTTCTAAGCCTGGATGAGGGCTCATTTGCATACTAAGTGACTGCCTCCTTTTGATCAGAAATGCTTTTTTTGACAGTGTTCATTCCTTGAAAGAGCCATAAGCACATGGAGAAAAAGAGGGTGAAAGCTGCATATGGAGCAAGGCAAGGTGGAGCCTGAGATGCACCTGCAATTCTTTCTTCAGAGCTGGGTGCTCACTCTCAGGTGAACCAGGACTGCTGGCACTGCACCCAGACAAGAAGTGGACTCTTGGTCATGCTCTGGTTTCTCTTCAGAACGCACAAATCTTTTGCCTTTTACTAAAGATTTCCGTGGAGAGGAGCAAAACTGAGTTTTAACTCAATTTTTGCATGCCCCATCTGACTGGGGTTTCATTTTGATGTATAAAGATAAAGTAAACTTGCTCACCATTTCTAAGCCTGGATGAGGGCTCATTTGCATACTAAGTGACTGCCTCCTTTTGATCAGAAATGCTTTTTTTTGACAGTGTTCATTCCTTGAAAGAGCCATAAGCACATGGAAAAGAGGGTGAAAGCTGCATATGGAGCAAGGCAAGGTGGAGCCTGAGATGCACCTGCAATTCTTTCTTCAGAGCTGGGTGCTCACTCTCAGGTGAACCAGGACTGCTGGCACTGCACCCAGACAAGAAGTGGACTCTTGGTCATGCTCTGGTTTCTCTTCAGAACGCACAAATCTTTCGCCTTTTACTAAAGATTTCCGTGGAGAGGAGCAAAACTGAGTTTTAACTCAATTTTTGCATGTATAAAGATAAAGTAAACTTGCTCACCATTTCTAAGCCTGGTTGAGACCTCATTTGCATTCTAAGTGACTGCCTCCTTTTGATCAGAAATGCTTTTGTTTGACAGTGTTCATTCCTTGAATGAGCCATAAGCGCATGGAGAAAAAGAGGGTGAAAGCTGCATATGGAGCATGGCAAGGGGGAGCCTGAGATGCATCTGCAATTCTTTCTTCAGAGCTGGGTGCTCACTCTCAAGTGAACCAGGACTGCTGGCACTTAACCCAGACAAGAAGTGGACTCTTGGTCATGCTCTGGTTTCTCTTCAGAACGCACAAATCTTTCGCCTTTTACTAAAGATTTCCGTGGAGAGGAGCAAAACTGAGTTTTAACTCAATTTTTGCATGCCCCATCTGACTGGGGTTTCATTTTGATGTATAAAGATAAAGTAAACTTGCTCACCATTTCTAAGCCTGGATGAGGGCTCATTTGCATACTAAGTGACTGCCTCCTTTTGATCAGAAATGCTTTTTTTGACAGTGTTCATTCCTTGAAAGAGCCATAAGCACATGGAAAAGAGGGTGAAAGCTGCATATGGAGCAAGGCAAGGTGGAGCCTGAGATGCACCTGCAATTCTTTCTTCAGAGCTGGGTGCTCACTCTCAGGTGAACCAGGACTGCTGGCACTGCACCCAGACAAGAAGTGGACTCTTGGTCATGCTCTGGTTTCTCTTCAGAACGCACAAATCTTTTGCCTTTTACTAAAGATTTCCGTGGAGAGGAGCAAATCTGAGTTTTAACTAAATTTTTGCATGCCCCATCTGACTGGGGTTTCATTTTCATGTATAAAGATAAAGTAAACTTGCTCACCATTTCTAAGCCTGGATGAGGGCTCATTTGCATACTAAGTGACTGCCTCCTTTTGATCAGAAATGCTTTTTTTGACAGTGTTCATTCCTTGAAAGAGCCATAAGCACATGGAAAAGAGGGTGAAAGCTGCATATGGAGCAAGGCAAGGTGGAGCCTGAGATGCACCTGCAATTCTTTCTTCAGAGCTGGGTGCTCACTCTCAGGTGAACCAGGACTGCTGGCACTGCACCCAGACAAGAAGTGGACTCTTGGTCATGCTCTGGTTTCTCTTCAGAACGCACAAATCTTTCGCCTTTTACTAAAGATTTCCGTGGAGAGGAGCAAAACTGAGTTTTAACTCAATTTTTGCATGTATAAAGATAAAATAAACTTGCTCACCATTTCTAAGCCTGGTTGAGACCTCATTTGCATTCTAAGTGACTGCCTCCTTTTGATCAGAAATGCTTTTGTTTAACAGTGTTCATTCCTTGAATGAGCCATAAGCGCATGGAGAAAAAGAGGGTGAAAGCTGCATATGGAGCATGGCAAGGGGGAGCCTGAGATGCATCTGCAATTCTTTCTTCAGAGCTGGGTGCTCACTCTCAAGTGAACCAGGACTGCTGGCACTTAACCCAGACAAGAAGTGGGCTCTTGGTCATGCTCTGGTTTCTCTTCAGAACGCACAAATCTTTCGCCTTTTACTAAAGATTTCCGTGGAGAGGAGCAAAACTGAGTTTTAACTCAATTTTTGCATGCCCCATCTGACTGGGGTTTCATTTTCATGTATAAAGATAAAGTAAACTTGCTCACCATTTCTAAGCCTGGATGAGGGCTCATTTGCATACTAAGTGACTGCCTCCTTTTGATCAGAAATGCTTTTTTTGACAGTGTTCATTCCTTGAAAGAGCCATAAGCACATGGAAAAGAGGGTGAAAGCTGCATATGGAGCAAGGCAAGGTGGAGCCTGAGATGCACCTGCAATTCTTTCTTCAGAGCTGGGTGCTCACTCTCAGGTGAACCAGGACTGCTGGCACTGCACCCAGACAAGAAGTGGACTCTTGGTCATGCTCTGGTTTCGCTTCAGAACGCACAAATCTTTCGCCTTTTACTAAAGATTTCCGTGGAGAGGAGCAAAACTGAGTTTTAACTCAATTTTTGCATGCCCCATCTGACTGGGGTTTCATTTTGATGTATAAAGATAAAGTAAACTTGCTCACCATTTCTAAGCCTGGATGAGGGCTCATTTGCATACTAAGTGACTGCCTCCTTTTGATCAGAAATGCTTTTTTTGACAGTGTTCATTCCTTGAAAGAGCCATAAGCACATGGAGAAAAAGAGGGTGAAAGCTGCATATGGAGCAAGGCAAGGTGGAGCCTGAGATGCACCTGCAATTCTTTCTTCAGAGCTGGGTGCTCACTCTCAGGTGAACCAGGACTGCTGGCACTGCACCCAGACAAGAAGTGGACTCTTGGTCATGCTCTGGTTTCTCTTCAGAACGCACAAATCTTTCGCCTTTTACTAAAGATTTCCGTGGAGAGGAGCAAAACTGAGTTTTAACTCAATTTTTGTATGCCCCATCTGACTGGGGTTTCATTTTGATGTATAAAGATAAAGTAAACTTGCTCACCATTTCTAAGCCTGGATGAGGGCTCATTTGCATACTAAGTGACTGCCTCCTTTTGATCAGAAATGCTTTTTTTTGACAGTGTTCATTCCTTGAAAGAGCCATAAGCACATGGAAAAGAGGGTGAAAGCTGCATATGGAGCAAGGCAAGGTGAAGCCTGAGATGCACCTGCAATTCTTTCTTCAGAGCTGGGTGCTCACTCTCAGGTGAACCAGGACTGCTGGCACTGCACCCAGACAAGAAGTGGACTCTTGGTCATGCTCTGGTTTCTCTTCAGAACGCACAAATCTTTTGCCTTTTACTAAAGATTTCCGTGGAGAGGAGCAAAACTGAGTTTTAACTCAATTTTTGCATGCCCCATCTGACTGGGGTTTTATTTTCATGTATAAAGTTAAAGTAAACTTGCTCACCATTTCTAAGCCTGGATGAGGGCTCATTTGCATACTAAGTGACTGCCTCCTTTTGATCAGAAATGCTTTTTTTGACAGTGTTCATTCCTTGAAAGAGCCATAAGCACATGGAAAAGAGGGTGAAAGCTGCATATGGAGCAAGGCAAGGTGGAGCCTGAGATGCACCTGCAATTCTTTCTTCAGAGCTGGGTGCTCACACTCAGGTGAACCAGGACTGCTGGCATTGCACCCAGACAAGAAGTGGACTCTTGGTCATGCTCTGGTTTCTCTTCAGAACGCACAAATCTTTCGCCTTTTACTAAAGATTTCCGTGGAGAGGAGCAAAACTGAGTTTTAACTCAATTTTTGCATGCCCCATCTGATTGGGGTTTCATTTTGATGTGTAAAGTTAAAGTAAACTTGCTCACCATTTCTAAGCCTGGATGAGGGCTCATTTGCATACTAAGTGAGTGCCTCCTTTTCATCAGAAATGCTTTTTTTGACAGTGTTCGTTCCTTGAAAGAGCCATAAGCACATGGAGAAAAAGAGGGTGAAAGCTGCATATGGAGCAAGGCAAGGTGGAGCCTGAGATGCACCTGCAATTCTTTCTTCAGAGCTGGGTGCTCACACTCAGGTGAACCAGGACTGCTGGCACTGCACCCAGACAAGAAGTGGACTCTTGGTCATGCTCTGGTTTCTCTTCAGAACGCACAAATCTTTCGCCTTTTACTAAAGATTTCCGTGGAGAGGAGCAAAACTGAGTTTTAACTCAATTTTTGCATGCCCCATCTGACTGGGGTTTCATTTTTATGTATAAAGATAAAGTAAACTTGCTCACCATTTCTAAGCCTGGATGAGGGCTCATTTGCATACTAAGTGACTGCCTCCTTTTGATCAGAAATGCTTTTTTTGACAGTGTTCATTCCTTGAAAGAGCCATAAGCACATGGAGAAAAAGAGGGTGAAAGCTGCATATGGAGCAAGGCAAGGTGGAGCCTGAGATGCACCTGCAATTCTTTCTTCAGAGCTGGGTGCTCACTCTCAGGTGAACCAGGACTGCTGGCACTGCACCCAGACAAGAAGTGGACTCTTGGTTATGCTCTGGTTTCTCTTCAGAACGCACAAATCTTTCGCCTTTTACTAAAGATTTCCGTGGAGAGGAGCAAAACTGAGTTTTAACTCAATTTTTGCATGCCCCATCTGACTGGGGTTTCATTTTGATGTATAAAGATAAAGTAAACTTGCTCACCATTTCTAAGCCTGGATGAGGGCTCATTTGCATACTAAGTGACTGCCTCCTTTTGATCAGAAATGCTTTTTTTTGACAGTGTTCATTCCTTGAAAGAGCCATAAGCACATGGAAAAGAGGGTGAAAGCTGCATATGGAGCAAGGCAAGGTGGAGCCTGAGATGCACCTGCAATTCTTTCTTCAGAGCTGGGTGCTCACTCTCAGGTGAACCAGGACTGCTGGCACTGCACCCAGACAAGAAGTGGACTCTTGGTCATGCTCTGGTTTCTCTTCAGAACGCACAAATCTTTCGCCTTTTACTAAAGATTTCCGTGGAGAGGAGCAAAACTGAGTTTTAACTCAATTTTTGCATGTATAAAGATAAAGTAAACTTGCTCACCATTTCTAAGCCTGGTTGAGACCTCATTTGCATTCTAAGTGACTGCCTCCTTTTGATCAGAAATGCTTTTGTTTAACAGTGTTCATTCCTTGAATGAGCCATAAGCGCATGGAGAAAAAGAGGGTGAAAGCTGCATATGGAGCATGGCAAGGGGGAGCCTGAGATGCATCTGCAATTCTTTCTTCAGAGCTGGGTGCTCACTCTCAAGTGAACCAGGACTGCTGGCACTTAACCCAGACAAGAAGTGGGCTCTTGGTCATGCTCTGGTTTCTCTTCAGAACGCACAAATCTTTCACCTTTTACTAAAGATTTCCGTGGAGAGGAGCAAAACTGAGTTTTAACTCAATTTTTGCATGCCCCATCTGACTGGGGTTTCATTTTCATGTATAAAGATAAAGTAAACTTGCTCACCATTTCTAAGCCTGGATGAGGGCTCATTTGCATACTAAGTGACTGCCTCCTTTTGATCAGAAATGCTTTTTTTGACAGTGTTCATTCCTTGAAAGAGCCATAAGCACATGGAAAAGAGGGTGAAAGCTGCATATGGAGCAAGGCAAGGTGGAGCCTGAGATGCACCTGCAATTCTTTCTTCAGAGCTGGGTGCTCACTCTCAGGTGAACCAGGACTGCTGGCACTGCACCCAGACAAGAAGTGGACTCTTGGTCATGCTCTGGTTTCTCTTCAGAACGCACAAATCTTTCGCCTTTTACTAAAGATTTCCGTGGAGAGGAGCAAAACTGAGTTTTAACTCAATTTTTGCATGCCCCATCTGACTGGGGTTTCATTTTGATGTATAAAGATAAAGTAAACTTGCTCACCATTTCTAAGCCTGGATGAGGGCTCATTTGCATACTAAGTGACTGCCTCCTTTTGATCAGAAATGCTTTTTTTGACAGTGTTCATTCCTTGAAAGAGCCATAAGCACATGGAGAAAAAGAGGGTGAAAGCTGCATATGGAGCAAGGCAAGGTGGAGCCTGAGATGCACCTGCAATTCTTTCTTCAGAGCTGGGTGCTCACTCTCAGGTGAACCAGGACTGCTGGCACTGCACCCAGACAAGAAGTGGACTCTTGGTCATGCTCTGGTTTCTCTTCAGAACGCACAAATCTTTCGCCTTTTACTAAAGATTTCCGTGGAGAGGAGCAAAACTGAGTTTTAACTCAATTTTTGCATGCCCCATCTGACTGGGGTTTCATTTTGATGTATAAAGATAAAGTAAACTTGCTCACCATTTCTAAGCCTGGATGAGGGCTCATTTGCATACTAAGTGACTGCCTCCTTTTGATCAGAAATGCTTTTTTTTGACAGTGTTCATTCCTTGAAAGAGCCATAAGCACATGGAAAAGAGGGTGAAAGCTGCATATGGAGCAAGGCAAGGTGGAGCCTGAGATGCACCTGCAATTCTTTCTTCAGAGCTGGGTGCTCACACTCAGGTGAACCAGGACTGCTGGCACTGCACCCAGACAAGAAGTGGACTCTTGGTCATGCTCTGGTTTCTCTTCAGAACGCACAAATCTTTCGCCTTTTACTAAAGATTTCCGTGGAGAGGAGCAAAACTGAGTTTTAACTCAATTTTTGCATGCCCCATCTGACTGGGGTTTCATTTTCATGTATAAAGATAAAGTAAACTTGCTCACCATTTCTAAGCCTGGATGAGGGCTCATTTGCATACTAAGTGACTGCCGCTTTTTGATCAGAATTGCTTTTTTTGACAGTGTTCATTCCTTGAAAGAGCCATAAACACATGGAAAAGAGGGTGAAAGCTGCATATGGAGCAAGGCAAGGTGGAGCCTGAGATGCACCTGCAATTCTTTCTTCAGAGCTGGGTGCTCACACTCAGGTGAACCAGGACTGCTGGCACTGCACCCAGACAAGAAGTGGACTCTTGGTCATGCTCTGGTTTCTCTTCAGAACGCACAAATCTTTCGCCTTTTACTAAAGATTTCCGTGGAGAGGAGCAAAACTGAGTTTTAACTCAATTTTTGCATGCCCCATCTGATTGGGGTTTCATTTTGATGTGTAAAGTTAAAGTAAACTTGCTCACCATTTCTAAGCCTGGATGAGGGCTCATTTGCATACTAAGTGAGTGCCTCCTTTTGATCAGAAATGCTTTTTTTGACAGTGTTCGTTCCTTGAAAGAGCCATAAGCACATGGAGAAAAAGAGGGTGAAAGCTGCATATGGAGCAAGGCAAGGTGGAGCCTGAGATGCACCTGCAATTCTTTCTTCAGAGCTGGGTGCTCACACTCAGGTGAACCAGGACTGCTGGCACTGCACCCAGACAAGAAGTGGACTCTTGGTCATGCTCTGGTTTCTCTTCAGAACGCACAAATCTTTCGCCTTTTACTAAAGATTTCCGTGGAGAGGAGCAAAACTGAGTTTTAACTCAATTTTTGCATGCCCCATCTGACTGGGGTTTCATTTTCATGTATAAAGATAAAGTAAACTTGCTCACCATTTCTAAGCCTGGATGAGGGCTCATTTGCATACTAAGTGACTGCCTCCTTTTGATCAGAAATGCTTTTTTTGACAGTGTTCATTCCTTGAAAGAGCCATAAGCACATGGAGAAAAAGAGGGTGAAAGCTGCATATGGAGCAAGGCAAGGTGGAGCCTGAGATGCACCTGCAATTCTTTCTTCAGAGCTGGGTGCTCACTCTCAGGTGAACCAGGACTGCTGGCACTGCACCCAGACAAGAAGTGGACTCTTGGTCATGCTCTGGTTTCTCTTCAGTACGCACAAATCTTTCGCCTTTTACTAAAGATTTCCGTGGAGAGGAGCAAAACTGAGTTTTAACTCAATTTTTGCATGCCCCATCTGACTGGGGTTTCATTTTGATGTATAAAGATAAAGTAAACTTGCTCACCATTTCTAAGCCTGGATGAGGGCTCATTTGCATACTAAGTGACTGCCTCCTTTTGATCAGAAATGCTTTTTTTTGACAGTGTTCATTCCTTGAAAGAGCCATAAGCACATGGAAAAGAGGGTGAAAGCTGCATATGGAGCAAGGCAAGGTGGAGCCTGAGATGCACCTGCAATTCTTTCTTCAGAGCTGGGTGCTCACTCTCAGGTGAACCAGGACTGCTGGCACTGCACCCAGACAAGAAGTGGACTCTTGGTCATGCTCTGGTTTCTCTTCAGAACGCACAAATCTTTCGCCTTTTACTAAAGATTTCCGTGGAGAGGAGCAAAACTGAGTTTTAACTCAATTTTTGCATGCCCCATCTGACTGGGGTTTCATTTTGATGTATAAAGATAAAGTAAACTTGCTCACCATTTCTAAGCCTGGATGAGGGCTCATTTGCATACTAAGTGACTGCCTCTTTTTGATCAGAATTGCTTTTTTTGACAGTGTTCATTCCTTGAAAGAGCCATAAACACATGGAAAAGAGGGTGAAAGCTGCATATGGAGCAAGGCAAGGTGGAGCCTGAGATGCACCTGCAATTCTTTCTTCAGAGCTGGGTGCTCACACTCAGGTGAACCAGGACTGCTGGCATTGCACCCAGACAAGAAGTGGACTCTTGGTCATGCTCTGGTTTCTCTTCAGAACGCACAAATCTTTCGCCTTTTACTAAAGATTTCCGTGGAGAGGAGCAAAACTGAGTTTTAACTCAATTTTTGCATGCCCCATCTGACTGGTGTTTCATTTTGATGTATAAAGATAAAGTAAACTTGCTCACCATGTCTAAGCCTGGATGAGGGCTCATTTGCATACTAAGTGACTGCCTCTTTTTGATCAGAATTGCTTTTTTTGACAGTGTTCATTCCTTGAAAGAGCCATAAACACATGGAAAAGAGGGTGAAAGCTGCATATGGAGCAAGGCAAGGTGGAGCCTGAGATGCACCTGCAATTCTTTCTTCAGAGCTGGGTGCTCACTCTCAGGTGAACCAGGACTGCTGGCACTGCACCCAGACAAGAAGTGGACTCTTGGTCATGCTCTGGTTTCTCTTCAGAACGCACAAATCTTTCGCCTTTTACTAAAGATTTCCGTGGAGAGGAGCAAAACTGAGTTTTAACTCAATTTTTGCATGCCCCATCTGACTGGGGTTTCATTTTCATGTATAAAGATAAAGTAAACTTGCTCACCATTTCTAAGCCTGGATGAGGGCTCATTTGCATACTAAGTGACTGCCTCCTTTTGATCAGAAATGCTTTTTTTTGACAGTGTTCATTCCTTGAAAGAGCCATAAGCACATGGAAAAGAGGGTGAAAGCTGCATATGGAGCAAGGCAAGGTGGAGCCTGAGATGCACCTGCAATTCTTTCTTCAGAGCTGGGTGCTCACTCTCAGGTGAACCAGGACTGCTGGCACTGCACCCAGACAAGAAGTGGACTCTTGGTCATGCTCTGGTTTCTCTTCAGAACGCACAAATCTTTCGCCTTTTACTAAAGATTTCCGTGGAGGGGAGCAAAACTGAGTTTTAACTCAATTTTTGCATGCCCCATCTGACTGGGGTTTCATTTTGATGTATAAAGATAAAGTAAACTTGCTCACCATTTCTAAGCCTGGATGAGGGCTCATTTGCATACTAAGTGACTGCCTCTTTTTGATCAGAATTGCTTTTTTTGACAGTGTTCATTCCTTGAAAGAGCCATAAACACATGGAAAAGAGGGTGAAAGCTGCATATGGAGCAAGGCAAGGTGGAGCCTGAGATGCACCTGCAATTCTTTCTTCAGAGCTGGGTGCTCACACTCAGGTGAACCAGGACTGCTGGCATTGCACCCAGACAAGAAGTGGACTCTTGGTCATGCTCTGGTTTCTCTTCAGAACGCACAAATCTTTCGCCTTTTACTAAAGATTTCCGTGGAGAGGAGCAAAACTGAGTTTTAACTCAATTTTTGCATGCCCCATCTGACTGGGGTTTCATTTTGATGTATAAAGATAAAGTAAACTTGCTCACCATTTCTAAGCCTGGATGAGGGCTCATTTGCATACTAAGTGACTGCCTCTTTTTGATCAGAATTGCTTTTTTTGACAGTGTTCATTCCTTGAAAGAGCCATAAACACATGGAAAAGAGGGTGAAAGCTGCATATGGAGCAAGGCAAGGTGGAGCCTGAGATGCACCTGCAATTCTTTCTTCAGAGCTGGGTGCTCACTCTCAGGTGAACCAGGACTGCTGGCACTGCACCCAGACAAGAAGTGGACTCTTGGTCATGCTCTGGTTTCTCTTCAGAACGCACAAATCTTTCGCCTTTTACTAAAGATTTCCGTGGAGAGGAGCAAAACTGAGTTTTAACTCAATTTTTGCATGCCCCATCTGACTGGGGTTTCATTTTGATGTATAAAGATAAAGTAAACTTGCTCACCATTTCTAAGCCTGGATGAGGGCTCATTTGCATACTAAGTGACTGCCTCTTTTTGATCAGAATTGCTTTTTTTGACAGTGTTCATTCCTTGTAAGAGCCATAAACACATGGAAAAGAGGGTGAAAGCTGCATATGGAGCAAGGCAAGGTGGAGCCTGAGATGCACCTGCAATTCTTTCTTCAGAGCTGGGTGCTCACACTCAGGTGAACCAGGACTGCTGGCATTGCACCCAGACAAGAAGTGGACTCTTGGTCATGCTCTGGTTTCTCTTCAGAACGCACAAATCTTTCGCCTTTTACTAAAGATTTCCGTTGAGAGGAGCAAAACTGAGTTTTAACTCAATTTTTGCATGCCCCATCTGATTGGGGTTTCATTTTGATGTATAAAGTTAAAGTAAACTTGCTCACCATTTCTAAGCCTGGATGAGGGCTCATTTGCATACTAAGTGACTGCCTCCTTTTGATCAGAAATGCTTTTTTTGACAGTGTTCGTTCCTTGAAAGAGCCATAAGCACATGGAGAAAAAGAGGGTGAAAGCTGCATATGGAGCAAGGCAAGGTGGAGCCTGAGATGCACCTGCAATTCTTTCTTCAGAGCTGGGTGCTCACACTCAGGTGAACCAGGACTGCTGGCACTGCACCCAGACAAGAAGTGGACTCTTGGTCATGCTCTGGTTTCTCTTCAGAACGCACAAATCTTTCGCCTTTTACTAAAGATTTCCGTGGAGAGGAGCAAAACTGAGTTTTAACTCAATTTTTGCATGCCCCATCTGACTGGGGTTTCATTTTCATGTATAAAGATAAAGTAAACTTGCTCACCATTTCTAAGCCTGGATGAGGGCTCATTTGCATACTAAGTGACTGCCTCCTTTTGATCAGAAATGCTTTTTTTGACAGTGTTCATTCCTTGAAAGAGCCATAAGCACATGGAAAAGAGGGTGAAAGCTGCATATGGAGCAAGGCAAGGTGGAGCCTGAGATGCACCTGCAATTCTTTCTTCAGAGCTGGGTGCTCACTCTCAGGTGAACCAGGACTGCTGGCACTGCACCCAGACAAGAAGTGGACTCTTGGTCATGCTCTGGTTTCTCTTCAGAACGCACAAATCTTTCGCCTTTTACTAAAGATTTCCGTGGAGAGGAGCAAAACTGAGTTTTAACTCAATTTTTGCATGCCCCATCTGACTGGGGTTTCATTTTGATGTATAAAGATAAAGTAAACTTGCTCACCATTTCTAAGCCTGGATGAGGGCTCATTTGCATACTAAGTGACTGCCTCTTTTTGATCAGAATTGCTTTTTTTGACAGTGTTCATTCCTTGAAAGAGCCATAAGCACATGGAGAAAAAGAGGGTGAAAGCTGCATATGGAGCAAGGCAAGGTGGAGCCTGAGATGCACCTGCAATTCTTTCTTCAGAGCTGGGTGCTCACACTCAGGTGAACCAGGACTGCTGGCACTGCACCCAGACAAGAAGTGGACTCTTGGTCATGCACTGGTTTCTCTTCAGAACGCACAAATCTTTCGCCTTTTACTAAAGATTTCCGTGGAGAGGAGCAAAACTGAGTTTTAACTCAATTTTTGCATGCCCCATCTGACTGGGGTTTCATTTTCATGTATAAAGATAAAGTAAACTTGCTCACCATTTCTAAGCCTGGATGAGGGCTCATTTGCATACTAAGTGACTGCCTCCTTTTGATCAGAAATGCTTTTTTTGACAGTGTTCATTCCTTGAAAGAGCCATAAGCACATGGAAAAGAGGGTGAAAGCTGCATATGGAGCAAGGCAAGGTGGAGCCTGAGATGCACCTGCAATTCTTTCTTCAGAGCTGGGTGCTCACTCTCAGGTGAACCAGGACTGCTGGCACTGCACCCAGACAAGAAGTGGACTCTTGGTCATGCTCTGGTTTCTCTTCAGAACGCACAAATCTTTCGCCTTTTACTAAAGATTTCCGTGGAGAGGAGCAAAACTGAGTTTTAACTCAATTTTTGCATGCCCCATCTGACTGGGGTTTCATTTTGATGTATAAAGATAAAGTAAACTTGCTCACCATTTCTAAGCCTGGATGAGGGCTCATTTGCATACTAAGTGACTGCCTCTTTTTGATCAGAATTGCTTTTTTTGACAGTGTTCATTCCTTGAAAGAGCCATAAGCACATGGAAAAGAGGGTGAAAGCTGCATATGGAGCAAGGCAAGGTGGAGCCTGAGATGCACCTGCAATTCTTTCTTCAGAGCTGGGTGCTCACTCTCAGGTGAACCAGGACTGCTGGCACTGCACCCAGACAAGAAGTGGACTCTTGGTCATGCTCTGGTTTCTCTTCAGAACGCACAAATCTTTCGCCTTTTACTAAAGATTTCCGTGGAGAGGAGCAAAACTGAGTTTTAACTCAATTTTTGCATGCCCCATCTGACTGGGGTTTCATTTTGATGTATAAAGATAAAGTAAACTTGCTCACCATTTCTAAGCCTGGATGAGGGCTCATTTGCATACTAAGTGACTGCCTCTTTTTGATCAGAATTGCTTTTTTTGACAGTGTTCATTCCTTGAAAGAGCCATAAACACATGGAAAAGAGGGTGAAAGCTGCATATGGAGCAAGGCAAGGTGGAGCCTGAGATGCACCTGCAATTCTTTCTTCAGAGCTGGGTGCTCACACTCAGGTGAACCAGGACTGCTGGCACTGCACCCAGACAAGAAGTGGACTCTTGGTCATGCTCTGGTTTCTCTTCAGAATGCACAAATCTTTCGCCTTTTACTAAAGATTTCCGTGGAGAGGAGCAAAACTGAGTTTTAACTCAATTTTTGCATGCCCCATCTGACTGGGGTTTCATTTTGATGTATAAAAATAAAGTAAACTTGCTCCCCATTTCTAAGTCTGGATGAGGGCTCATTTGCATACTAAGTGACTGCCTCCTTTTGATCAGAAATGCTTTTTTTGACAGTGTTCATTCCTTGAAAGAGCCATAAGCACATGGAAAAGAGGGTGAAAGCTGCATATGGAGCAAGGCAAGGTGGAGCCTGAGATGCACCTGCAATTCTTTCTTCAGAGCTGGGTGCTCACTCTCAGGTGAACCAGGACTGCTGGCACTGCACCCAGACAAGAAGTGGACTCTTGGTCATGCTCTGGTTTCTCTTCAGAACGCACAAATCTTTCGCCTTTTACTAAAGATTTCCGTGGAGAGGAGCAAAACTGAGTTTTAACTCAATTTTTGCATGCCCCATCTGACTGGGGTTTCATTTTGATGTATAAAGATAAAGTAAACTTGCTCACCATTTCTAAGCCTGGGTGAGGGCTCATTTGCATACTAAGTGACTGCCTCCTTTTGATCAGAAATGCTTTTTTTGACAGTGTTCATTCCTTGAAAGAGCCATAAACACATGGAGAAAAAGAGGGTGAAAGCTGCATATGGAGCAAGGCAAGGTGGAGCCTGAGATGCACCTGCAATTCTTTCTTCAGAGCTGGGTGCTCACTCTCAGGTGAACCAGGACTGCTGGCACTGCACCCAGACAAGAAGTGGACTCTTGGTCATGCTCTGGTTTCTCTTCAGAACGCACAAATCTTTCGCCTTTTACTAAAGATTTCCGTGGAGAGGAGCAAAACTGAGTTTTAACTCAATTTTTGCATGCCCCATCTGACTGGGGTTTCATTTTGATGTATAAAGATAAAGTAAACTTGCTCACCATTTCTAAGCCTGGATGAGGGCTCATTTGCATACTAAGTGACTGCCTCCTTTTGATCAGAAATGCTTTTTTTTGACAGTGTTCATTCCTTGAAAGAGCCATAAGCACATGGAAAAAAGGGTGAAAGCTGCATATGGAGCAAGGCAAGGTGGAGCCTGAGATGCACCTGCAATTCTTTCTTCAGAGCTGGGTGCTCACTCTCAGGTGAACCAGGACTGCTGGCACTGCACCCAGACAAGAAGTGGACTCTTGGTCATGCTCTGGTTTCTCTTCAGAACGCACAAATCTTTCGCCTTTTACTAAAGATTTCCGTGGAGAGGAGCAAAACTGAGTTTTAACTCAATTTTTGCATGCCCCATCTGACTGGGGTTTCATTTTCATGTATAAAGATAAAGTAAACTTGCTCACCATTTCTAAGCCTGGATGAGGGCTCATTTGCATACTAAGTGACTGCCTCCTTTTGATCAGAAATGCTTTTTTTGACAGTGTTCATTCCTTGAAAGAGCCATAAGCACATGGAGAAAAAGAGGGTGAAAGCTGCATATGGAGCAAGGCAAGGTGGAGCCTGAGATGCACCTGCAATTCTTTCTTCAGAGCTGGGTGCTCACTCTCAGGTGAACCAGGACTGCTGGCACTGCACCCAGACAAGAAGTGGACTCTTGGTCATGCTCTGGTTTCTCTTCAGAACGCACAAATCTTTCGCCTTTTACTAAAGATTTCCGTGGAGAGGAGCAAAACTGAGTTTTAACTCAATTTTTGCATGCCCCATCTGACTGGGGTTTCATTTTGATGTATAAAGATAAAGTAAACTTGCTCACCATTTCTAAGCCTGGATGAGGGCTCATTTGCATACTAAGTGACTGCCTCCTTTTGATCAGAAATGCTTTTTTTTGACAGTGTTCATTCCTTGAAAGAGCCATAAGCACATGGAAAAGAGGGTGAAAGCTGCATATGGAGCAAGGCAAGGTGGAGCCTGAGATGCACCTGCAATTCTTTCTTCAGAGCTGGGTGCTCACTCTCAGGTGAACCAGAACTGCTGGCACTGCACCCAGACAAGAAGTGGACTCTTGGTCATGCTCTGGTTTCTCTTCAGAACGCACAAATCTTTTGCCTTTTACTAAAGATTTCCGTGGAGAGGAGCAAAACTGAGTTTTAACTCAATTTTTGCATGCCCCATCTGACTGGGGTTTCATTTTCATGTATAAAGATAAAGTAAACTTGCTCACCATTTCTAAGCCTGGATGAGGGCTCATTTGCATACTAAGTGACTGCCTCTTTTTGATCAGAATTGCTTTTTTTGACAGTGTTCATTCCTTGAAAGAGCCATAAACACATGGAAAAGAGGGTGAAAGCTGCATATGGAGCAAGGCAAGGTGGAGCCTGAGATGCACCTGCAATTCTTTCTTCAGAGCTGGGTGCTCACACTCAGGTGAACCAGGACTGCTGGCACTGCACCCAGACAAGAAGTGGACTCTTGGTCATGCTCTGGTTTCTCTTCAGAACGCACAAATCTTTCGCCTTTTACTAAAGATTTCCGTGGAGAGGAGCAAAACTGAGTTTTAACTCAATTTTTGCATGCCCCATCTGATTGGGGTTTCATTTTGATGTGTAAAGTTAAAGTAAACTTGCTCACCATTTCTAAGCCTGGATGAGGGCTCATTTGCATACTAAGTGAGTGCCTCCTTTTGATCAGAAATGCTTTTTTTGACAGTGTTCGTTCCTTGAAAGAGCCATAAGCACATGGAGAAAAAGAGGGTGAAAGCTGCATATGGAGCAAGGCAAGGTGGAGCCTGAGATGCACCTGCAATTCTTTCTTCAGAGCTGGGTGCTCACACTCAGGTGAACCAGGACTGCTGGCACTGCACCCAGACAAGAAGTGGACTCTTGGTCATGCTCTGGTTTCTCTTCAGAACGCACAAATCTTTCGCCTTTTACTAAAGATTTCCGTGGAGAGGAGCAAAACTGAGTTTTAACTCAATTTTTGCATGCCCCATCTGACTGGGGTTTCATTTTCATGTATAAAGATAAAGTAAACTTGCTCACCATTTCTAAGCCTGGATGAGGGCTCATTTGCATACTAAGTGACTGCCTCCTTTTGATCAGAAATGCTTTTTTTTGACAGTGTTCATTCCTTGAAAGAGCCATAAGCACATGGAAAAGAGGGTGAAAGCTGCATATGGAGCAAGGCAAGGTGGAGCCTGAGATGCACCTGCAATTCTTTCTTCAGAGCTGGGTGCTCACTCTCAGGTGAACCAGGACTGCTGGCACTGCACCCAGACAAGAAGTGGACTCTTGGTCATGCTCTGGTTTCTCTTCAGAACGCACAAATCTTTCGCCTTTTACTAAAGATTTCCGTGGAGAGGAGCAAAACTGAGTTTTAACTCAATTTTTGCATGCCCCATCTGACTGGGGTTTCATTTTGATGTATAAAGATAAAGTAAACTTGCTCACCATTTCTAAGCCTGGATGAGGGCTCATTTGCATACTAAGTGACTGCCTCTTTTTGATCAGAATTGCTTTTTTTGACAGTGTTCATTCCTTGAAAGAGCCATAAACACATGGAAAAGAGGGTGAAAGCTGCATATGGAGCAAGGCAAGGTGGAGCCTGAGATGCACCTGCAATTCTTTCTTCAGAGCTGGGTGCTCACACTCAGGTGAACCAGGACTGCTGGCATTGCACCCAGACAAGAAGTGGACTCTTGGTCATGCTCTGGTTTCTCTTCAGAACGCACAAATCTTTCGCCTTTTACTAAAGATTTCCGTGGAGAGGAGCAAAACTGAGATTTAACTCAATTTTTGCATGCCCCATCTGACTGGTGTTTCATTTTGATGTATAAAGATAAAGTAAACTTGCTCACCATTTCTAAGCCTGGATGAGGGCTCATTTGCATACTAAGTGACTGCCTCTTTTTGATCAGAATTGCTTTTTTTGACAGTGTTCATTCCTTGAAAGAGCCATAAACACATGGAAAAGAGGGTGAAAGCTGCATATGGAGCAAGGCAAGGTGGAGCCTGAGATGCACCTGCAATTCTTTCTTCAGAGCTGGGTGCTCACTCTCAGGTGAACCAGGACTGCTGGCACTGCACCCAGACAAGAAGTGGACTCTTGGTCATGCTCTGGTTTCTCTTCAGAACGCACAAATCTTTCGCCTTTTACTAAAGATTTCCGTGGAGAGGAGCAAAACTGAGTTTTAACTCAATTTTTGCATGCCCCATCTGACTGGGGTTTCATTTTGATGTATAAAGATAAAGTAAACTTGCTCACCATTTCTAAGCCTGGATGAGGGCTCATTTGCATACTAAGTGACTGCCTCCTTTTGATCAGAAATGCTTTTTTTTGACAGTGTTCATTCCTTGAAAGAGCCATAAGCACATGGAAAAGAGGGTGAAAGCTGCATATGGAGCAAGGCAAGGTGGAGCCTGAGATGCACCTGCAATTCTTTCTTCAGAGCTGGGTGCTCACTCTCAGGTGAACCAGGACTGCTGGCACTGCACCCAGACAAGAAGTGGACTCTTGGTCATGCTCTGGTTTCTCTTCAGAACGCACAAATCTTTCGCCTTTTACTAAAGATTTCCGTGGAGAGGAGCAAAACTGAGTTTTAACTCAATTTTTGCATGCCCCATCTGACTGGGGTTTCATTTTGATGTATAAAGATAAAGTAAACTTGCTCACCATTTCTAAGCCTGGATGAGGGCTCATTTGCATACTAAGTGACTGCCTCTTTTTGATCAGAATTGCTTTTTTTGACAGTGTTCATTCCTTGAAAGAGCCATAAACACATGGAAAAGAGGGTGAAAGCTGCATATGGAGCAAGGCAAGGTGGAGCCTGAGATGCACCTGCAATTCTTTCTTCAGAGCTGGGTGCTCACACTCAGGTGAACCAGGACTGCTGGCATTGCACCCAGACAAGAAGTGGACTCTTGGTCATGCTCTGGTTTCTCTTCAGAACGCACAAATCTTTCGCCTTTTACTAAAGATTTCCGTGGAGAGGAGCAAAACTGAGTTTTAACTCAATTTTTGCATGCCCCATCTGACTGGGGTTTCATTTTGATGTATAAAGATAAAGTAAACTTGCTCACCATTTCTAAGCCTGGATGAGGGCTCATTTGCATACTAAGTGACTGCCTCTTTTTGATCAGAATTGCTTTTTTTGACAGTGTTCATTCCTTGAAAGAGCCATAAACACATGGAAAAGAGGGTGAAAGCTGCATATGGAGCAAGGCAAGGTGGAGCCTGAGATGCACCTGCAATTCTTTCTTCAGAGCTGGGTGCTCACACTCAGGTGAACCAGGACTGCTGGCATTGCACCCAGACAAGAAGTGGACTCTTGGTCATGCTCTGGTTTCTCTTCAGAACGCACAAATCTTTCGCCTTTTACTAAAGATTTCCGTTGAGAGGAGCAAAACTGAGTTTTAACTCAATTTTTGCATGCCCCATCTGATTGGGGTTTCATTTTGATGTATAAAGTTAAAGTAAACTTGCTCACCATTTCTAAGCCTGGATGAGGGCTCATTTGCATACTAAGTGACTGCCTCCTTTTGATCAGAAATGCTTTTTTTGACAGTGTTCGTTCCTTGAAAGAGCCATAAGCACATGGAAAAGAGGGTGAAAGCTGCATATGGAGCAAGGCAAGGTGGAGCCTGAGATGCACCTGCAATTCTTTCTTCAGAGCTGGGTGCTCACTCTCAGGTGAACCAGGACTGCTGGCACTGCACCCAGACAAGAAGTGGACTCTTGGTCATGCTCTGGTTTCTCTTCAGAACGCACAAATCTTTCGCCTTTTACTAAAGATTTCCGTGGAGAGGAGCAAAACTGAGTTTTAACTCAATTTTTGCATGCCCCATCTGACTGGGGTTTCATTTTGATGTATAAAGATAAAGTAAACTTGCTCACCATTTCTAAGCCTGGATGAGGGCTCATTTGCATACTAAGTGACTGCCTCCTTTTGATCAGAAATGCTTTTTTTGACAGTGTTCATTCCTTGAAAGAGCCATAAGCACATGGAAAAGAGGGTGAAAGCTGCATATGGAGCAAGGCAAGGTGGAGCCTGAGATGCACCTGCAATTCTTTCTTCAGAGCTGGGTGCTCACTCTCAGGTGAACCAGGACTGCTGGCACTGCACCCAGACAAGAAGTGGACTCTTGGTCATGCTCTGGTTTCTCTTCAGAACGCACAAATCTTTCGCCTTTTACTAAAGATTTCCGTGGAGAGGAGCAAAACTGAGTTTTAACTCAATTTTTGCATGCCCCATCTGACTGGGGTTTCATTTTGATGTATAAAGATAAAGTAAACTTGCTCACCATTTCTAAGCCTGGATGAGGGCTCATTTGCATACTAAGTGACTGCCTCTTTTTGATCAGAATTGCTTTTTTTGACAGTGTTCATTCCTTGAAAGAGCCATAAACACATGGAAAAGAGGGTGAAAGCTGCATATGGAGCAAGGCAAGGTGGAGCCTGAGATGCACCTGCAATTCTTTCTTCAGAGCTGGGTGCTCACACTCAGGTGAACCAGGACTGCTGGCACTGCACCCAGACAAGAAGTGGACTCTTGGTCATGCTTTGGTTTCTCTTCAGAATGCACAAATCTTTCGCCTTTTACTAAAGATTTCCGTGGAGAGGAGCAAAACTGAGTTTTAACTCAATTTTTGCATGCCCCATCTGACTGGGGTTTCATTTTGATGTATAAAGATAAAGTAAACTTGCTCCCCATTTCTAAGTCTGGATGAGGGCTCATTTGCATACTAAGTGACTGCCTCCTTTTGATCAGAAATGCTTTTTTTGACAGTGTTCATTCCTTGAAAGAGCCATAAGCACATGGAAAAGAGGGTGAAAGCTGCATATGGAGCAAGGCAAGGTGGAGCCTGAGATGCACCTGCAATTCTTTCTTCAGAGCTGGGTGCTCACTCTCAGGTGAACCAGGACTGCTGGCACTGCACCCAGACAAGAAGTGGACTCTTGGTCATGCTCTGGTTTCTCTTCAGAACGCACAAATCTTTCGCCTTTTACTAAAGATTTCCGTGGAGAGGAGCAAAACTGAGTTTTAACTCAATTTTTGCATGCCCCATCTGACTGGGGTTTCATTTTGATGTATAAAGATAAAGTAAACTTGCTCACCATTTCTAAGCCTGGATGAGGGCTCATTTGCATACTAAGTGACTGCCTCCTTTTGATCAGAAATGCTTTTTTTGACAGTGTTCATTCCTTGAAAGAGCCATAAACACATGGAGAAAAAGAGGGTGAAAGCTGCATATGGAGCAAGGCAAGGTGGAGCCTGAGATGCACCTGCAATTCTTTCTTCAGAGCTGGGTGCTCACTCTCAGGTGAACCAGGACTGCTGGCACTGCACCCAGACAAGAAGTGGACTCTTGGTCATGCTCTGGTTTCTCTTCAGAACGCACAAATCTTTCGCCTTTTACTAAAGATTTCCGTGGAGAGGAGCAAAACTGAGTTTTAACTCAATTTTTGCATGCCCCATCTGACTGGGGTTTCATTTTGATGTATAAAGATAAAGTAAACTTGCTCACCATTTCTAAGCCTGGATGAGGGCTCATTTGCATACTAAGTGACTGCCTCCTTTTGATCAGAAATGCTTTTTTTTGACAGTGTTCATTCCTTGAAAGAGCCATAAGCACATGGAAAAAAGGGTGAAAGCTGCATATGGAGCAAGGCAAGGTGGAGCCTGAGATGCACCTGCAATTCTTTCTTCAGAGCTGGGTGCTCACTCTCAGGTGAACCAGGACTGCTGGCACTGCACCCAGACAAGAAGTGGACTCTTGGTCATGCTCTGGTTTCTCTTCAGAACGCACAAATCTTTCGCCTTTTACTAAAGATTTCCGTGGAGAGGAGCAAAACTGAGTTTTAACTCAATTTTTGCATGCCCCATCTGACTGGGGTTTCATTTTGATGTATAAAGATAAAGTAAACTTGCTCACCATTTCTAAGCCTGGATGAGGGCTAATTTGCATACTAAGTGACTGCCTCCTTTTGATCAGAAATGCTTTTTTTGACAGTGTTCATTCCTTGAAAGAGCCATAAGCACATGGAAAAGAGGGTGAAAGCTGCATATGGAGCAAGGCAAGGTGGAGCCTGAGATGCACCTGCAATTCTTTCTTCAGAGCTGGGTGCTCACTCTCAGGTGAACCAGGACTGCTGGCACTGCACCCAGACAAGAAGTGGACTCTTGGTCATGCTCTGGTTTCTCTTCAGAACGCACAAATCTTTCGCCTTTTACTAAAGATTTCCGTGGAGAGGAGCAAAACTGAGTTTTAACTCAATTTTTGCATGTATAAAGATAAAGTAAACTTGCTCACCATTTCTAAGCCTGGTTGAGACCTCATTTGCATTCTAAGTGACTGCCTCCTTTTGATCAGAAATGCTTTTGTTTGACAGTGTTCATTCCTTGAATGAGCCATAAGCGCATGGAGAAAAAGAGGGTGAAAGCTGCATATGGAGCATGGCAAGGGGGAGCCTGAGATGCATCTGCAATTCTTTCTTCAGAGCTGGGTGCTCACTCTCAAGTGAACCAGGACTGCTGGCACTTAACCCAGACAAGAAGTGGGCTCTTGGTCATGCTCTGGTTTCTCTTCAGAACGCACAAATCTTTCGCCTTTTACTAAAGATTTCCGTGGAGAGGAGCAAAACTGAGTTTTAACTCAATTTTTGCATGCCCCATCTGACTGGGGTTTCATTTTGATGTATAAAGATAAAGTAAACTTGCTCCCTATTTCTAAGCCTGGATGAGGGCTCATTTGCATACTAAGTGACTGCCTCTTTTTGATCAGAATTGCTTTTTTTGACAGTGTTCATTCCTTGAAAGAGCCATAAACACATGGAAAAGAGGGTGAAAGCTGCATATGGAGCAAGGCAAGGTGGAGCCTGAGATGCACCTGCAATTCTTTCTTCAGAGCTGGGTGCTCACACTCAGGTGAACCAGGACTGCTGGCACTGCACCCAGACAAGAAGTGGACTCTTGGTCATGCTCTGGTTTCTCTTCAGAACACACAAATCTTTCGCCTTTTACTAAAGATTTCCGTGGAGAGGAGCAAAACTGAGTTTTAACTCAATTTTTGCATGCCCCATCTGACTGGGGTTTCATTTTGATGTATAAAGATAAAGTAAACTTGCTCACCATTTCTAAGCCTGGATGAGGGCTCATTTGCATACTAAGTGACTGCCTCTTTTTGATCAGAATTGCTTTTTTTGACAGTGTTCATTCCTTGAAAGAGCCATAAACACATGGAAAAGAGGGTGAAAGCTGCATATGGAGCAAGGCAAGGTGGAGCCTGAGATGCACCTGCAATTCTTTCTTCAGAGCTGGGTGCTCACTCTCAGGTGAACCAGGACTGCTGGCACTGCACCCAGACAAGAAGTGGACTCTTGGTCATGCTCTGGTTTCTCTTCAGAACGCACAAATCTTTCGCCTTTTACTAAAGATTTCCGTGGAGAGGAGCAAAACTGAGTTTTAACTCAATTTTTGCATGCCCCATCTGACTGGGGTTTCATTTTGATGTATAAAGATAAAGTAAACTTGCTCACCATTTCTAAGCCTGGATGAGGGCTCATTTGCATACTAAGTGACTGCCTCTTTTTGATCAGAATTGCTTTTTTTGACAGTGTTCATTCCTTGAAAGAGCCATAAACACATGAAAAAGAGGGTGAAAGCTGCATATGGAGCAAGGCAAGGTGGAGCCTGAGATGCACCTGCAATTCTTTCTTCAGAGCTGGGTGCTCACACTCAGGTGAACCAGGACTGCTGGCATTGCACCCAGACAAGAAGTGGACTCTTGGTCATGCTCTGGTTTCTCTTCAGAACGCACAAATCTTTCGCCTTTTACTAAAGATTTCCGTGGAGAGGTGCAAAACTGAGTTTTAACTCAATTTTTGCATGCCCCATCTGATTGGGGTTTCATTTTGATGTATAAAGTTAAAGTAAACTTGCTCACCATTTCTAAGCCTGGATGAGGGCTCATTTGCATACTAAGTGACTGCCTCCTTTTGATCAGAAATGCTTTTTTTGACAGTGTTCGTTCCTTGAAAGAGCCATAAGCACATGGAGAAAAAGAGGGTGAAAGCTGCATATGGAGCAAGGCAAGGTGGAGCCTGAGATGCACCTGCAATTCTTTCTTCAGAGCTGGGTGCTCACTCTCAGGTGAACCAGGACTGCTGGCACTGCACCCAGACAAGAAGTGGACTCTTGGTCATGCTCTGGTTTCTCTTCAGAACGCACAAATCTTTCGCCTTTTACTAAAGATTTCCGTGGAGAGGAGCAAAACTGAGTTTTAACTCAATTTTTGCATGCCCCATCTGACTGGGGTTTCATTTTGATGTATAAAGATAAAGTAAACTTGCTCACCATTTCTAAGCCTGGATGAGGGCTCATTTGCATACTAAGTGACTGCCTCCTTTTGATCAGAAATGCTTTTTTTGACAGTGTTCATTCCTTGAAAGAGCCATAAACACATGGAGAAAAAGAGGGTGAAAGCTGCATATGGAGCAAGGCAAGGTGGAGCCTGAGATGCACCTGCAATTCTTTCTTCAGAGCTGGGTGCTCACTCTCAGGTGAACCAGGACTGCTGGCACTGCACCCAGACAAGAAGTGGACTCTTGGTCATGCTCTGGTTTCTCCTCAGAACGCACAAATCTTTCGCCTTTTACTAAAGATTTCCGTGGAGAGGAGCAAAACTGAGTTTTAACTCAATTTTTGCATGCCCCATCTGACTGGGGTTTCATTTTGATGTATAAAGATAAAGTAAACTTGCTCACCATTTCTAAGCCTGGATGAGGGCTCATTTGCATACTAAGTGACTGCCTCCTTTTGATCAGAAATGCTTTTTTTTGACAGTGTTCATTCCTTGAAAGAGCCATAAGCACATGGAAAAGAGGGTGAAAGCTGCATATGGAGCAAGGCAAGGTGGAGCCTGAGATGCACCTGCAATTCTTTCTTCAGAGCTGGGTGCTCACTCTCAGGTGAACCAGGACTGCTGGCACTGCACCCAGACAAGAAGTGGACTCTTGGTCATGCTCTGGTTTCTCTTCAGAACGCACAAATCTTTCGCCTTTTACTAAAGATTTCCGTGGAGAGGAGCAAAACTGAGTTTTAACTCAATTTTTGCATGCCCCATCTGACTGGGGTTTCATTTTGATGTATAAAGATAAAGTAAACTTGCTCACCATTTCTAAGCCTGGATGAGGGCTAATTTGCATACTAAGTGACTGCCTCCTTTTGATCAGAAATGCTTTTTTTGACAGTGTTCATTCCTTGAAAGAGCCATAAGCACATGGAAAAGAGGGTGAAAGCTGCATATGGAGCAAGGCAAGGTGGAGCCTGAGATGCACCTGCAATTCTTTCTTCAGAGCTGGGTGCTCACTCTCAGGTGAACCAGGACTGCTGGCACTGCACCCAGACAAGAAGTGGACTCTTGGTCATGCTCTGGTTTCTCTTCAGAACGCACAAATCTTTCGCCTTTTACTAAAGATTTCCGTGGAGAGGAGCAAAACTGAGTTTTAACTCAATTTTTGCATGTATAAAGATAAAGTAAACTTGCTCACCATTTCTAAGCCTGGTTGAGACCTCATTTGCATTCTAAGTGACTGCCTCCTTTTGATCAGAAATGCTTTTGTTTGACAGTGTTCATTCCTTGAATGAGCCATAAGCGCATGGAGAAAAAGAGGGTGAAAGCTGCATATGGAGCATGGCAAGGTGGAGCCTGAGATGCACCTGCAATTCTTTCTTCAGAGCTGGGTGCTCACTCTCAGGTGAACCAGGACTGCTGGCACTGCACCCAGACAAGAAGTGGACTCTTGGTCATGCTCTGGTTTCTCTTCAGAACGCACAAATCTTTCGCCTTTTACTAAAGATTTCCGTGGAGAGGAGCAAAACTGAGTTTTAACTCAATTTTTGCATGCCCCATCTGACTGGGGTTTCATTTTGATCTATAAAGATAAAGTAAACTTGCTCCCCATTTCTAAGCCTGGATGAGGGCTCATTTGCATACTAAGTGACTGCCTCCTTTTGATCAGAAATGCTTTTTTTGACAGTGTTCATTCCTTGAAAGAGCCATAAGCACATGGAAAAGAGGGTGAAAGCTGCATATGGAGCAAGGCAAGGTGGAGCCTGAGATGCACCTGCAATTCTTTCTTCAGAGCTGGGTGCTCACTCTCAGGTGAACCAGGACTGCTGGCACTGCACCCAGACAAGAAGTGGACTCTTGGTCATGCTCTGGTTTCTCTTCAGAACGCACAAATCTTTCGCCTTTTACTAAAGATTTCCGTGGAGAGGAGCAAAACTGAGTTTTAACTCAATTTTTGCATGCCCCATCTGACTGGGGTTTCATTTTGATGTATAAAGATAAAGTAAACTTGCTCCCCATTTCTAAGCCTGGATGAGGGCTCATTTGCATACTAAGTGACTGCCTCCTTTTGATCAGAATTGCTTTTTTTGACAGTGTTCATTCCTTGAAAGAGCCATAAGCACATGGAAAAGAGGGTGAAAGCTGCATATGGAGCAAGGCAAGGTGGAGCCTGAGATGCACCTGCAATTCTTTCTTCAGAGCTGGGTGCTCACACTCAGGTGAACCAGGACTGCTGGCACTGCACCCAGACAAGAAGTGGACTCTTGGTCATGCTCTGGTTTCTCTTCAGAACGCACAAATCTTTCGCCTTTTACTAAAGATTTCCGTGAAGAGGAGCAAAACTGAGTTTTAACTCAATTCTTGCATGCCCCATCTGACTGGGGTTTCATTTTGATGTATAAAGATAAAGTAAATTTGCTCACCATTTCTAAGCCTGGTTGAGACCTCATTTGCATTCTAAGTGACTGCCTCCTTTTGATCAGAAATGCTTTTGTTTGACAGTGTTCATTCCTTGAATGAGCCATAAGCGCATGGAGAAAAAGAGGGTGAAAGCTGCATATGGAGCATGGCAAGGGGGAGCCTGAGATGCATCTGCAATTCTTTCTTCAGAGCTGGGTGCTCACTCTCAAGTGAACCAGGACTGCTGGCACTTAACCCAGACAAGAAGTGGGCTCTTGGTCATGCTCTGGTTTCTCTTCAGAACGCACAAATCTTTCGCCTTTTACTAAAGATTTCCGTGGAGAGGAGCAAAACTGAGTTTTAACTCAGTTTTTGCATGCCCCATCTGACTGGGGTTTTATTTTGATCTATAAAGATAAAGTAAATTTGCTCACCATTTCTAAACCTGGATGAGGGCTCATTTGCATACTAAGTGACTGCCTTCTTTTGATCAGAAATGCTTTTTTTGACAGTGTTCATTCCTTGAAAGAGCTATAAGCACATGGAAAAGAGGGTGAAAGCTGCATATGGAGCAAGGCAAGGTGGAGCCTGAGATGCACCTGCAATTCTTTCTTCAGAGCTGGGTGCTCACTCTTAGGTGAACCAGGACTGCTGGCACTGCACCCAGACAAGAAGTGGACTCTTGGTCATGCTCTGGTTTCTCTTCAGAATGCACAAATCTTTCGCCTTTTACTAAAGATTTCCGTGGAGAGGAGCAAAACTTAGTTTTAACTCAGTATTTGCATGCCCCATCTGACTGGGGTTTTATTTTGATGTATAAAGATAAAGTAAATTTGCTCACCATTTCTAAACCTGGATGAGGGCTCATTTGCATACTAAGTGACTGCCTCCTTTTGATCAGAAATGCTTTTTTTGACAGTGTTCATTCCTTGAAAAAACCATAAGCACATGGAAAAGAGGGTGAAAGCTGCATATGGAGCAAGGCAAGGTGGAGCCTGTGATGTACCTGCAATTCTTTCTTCAGAGCTGGGTGCTCACTCTCAGGTGAACCAGGACTGCTGGCACTGCACCCAGACAAGAAGTGGACTCTTGGTCATGCTCTGGTTTCTCTTCAGAACGCACAAATCTTTCGCCTTTTACTAAAGATTTCCGTGGAGAGGAGCAAAACTGAGTTTTAACTCAATTTTTGCATGCCCCATCTGACTGGGGTTTCATTTTCATGTATAAAGATAAAGTAAACTTGCTCACCATTTCTAAGCATGGATGAGGGCTCATTTGCATACTAAGTGACTGCCTCCTTTTGATCAGAAATGCTTTTTTTGACACATGTTCATTCCTTGAAAGAGCCATAAGCACATGGAAAAGAGGGTGAAAGCTGCATATGGAGCAAGGCAAGGTGGAGCCTGAGATGCATCTGCAATTCTTTCTTCAGAGCTGGGTGCTCACTCTCAAGTGAACCAGGACTGCTGGCACTTAACGCAGACAAGAAGTGGACTCTTGGTCATGCTCTGGTTTCTCTTCAGAATGCATAAATCTTTCGCTTTTTACTAAAGATTTCCGTGAAGAGGAGCAAAACTGAGTTTTAACTCAATTTTTGCATGCCCCATCTGACTGGGGTTTCATTTTGATGTATAAAGATAAAGTAAATTTGCTCACCATTTCTAAACCTGGATGATGGCTCATTTGCATACTAAGTGACTGCCTCCTTTTGATTAGAAATGCTGTTGTTTCACAGTGTTCATTCCTTGAATGAGCCATAAGCACATGGAAAAGAGTGTGAAAGCTGCATATGGAGCAAGGCAAGGTGGAGCCTGAGATGCACCTGCAATTCTTTCTTCAGAGCTGGGTGCTCACTCTCAGGTGAACCAGGACTGTTGGCATTGCACCCAGACAAGAAGTGGACTCTTGGTCATGCTCTGGTTTCTCTTCAGAACGCAGAAATCTTTCGCCTTTTACTAAAGATTTCCGTGGAGAGGAGCAAAACTGAGTTTTAACTCAATTTTTGCATGTATAAAGATAAAGTAAACTTGCTCACCATTTCTAAGCCTGGTTGAGGGCTCATTTGCATACTAAGTGACTGCCTCCTTTTGATCAGAAATGCTTTTGTTTGACAGTGTTCATTTCTTGAGTGAGCCATAAGCGCATGGAAAAGAGGGTGAAAGCTGCATATGGAGCAAGGCAAGGGGGAGCCTGAGATGCATCTGCAATTCTTTGTTCAGAGCTGGGTGCTCACTCTCAAGTGAACCAGGACTGCCGGCACTTAACGCAGACAAGAAGTGGACTCTTGGTCATGCTCTGGTTTCTCTTCAGAATGCATAAATCTTTCGCCTTTTACTAAAGATTTCCGTGAAGAGGAGCAAAACTGAGTTTTAACTCAGTTTTTGCATGCCCCATCTGACTGGGGTTTCATTTTGATGTATAAAGATAAAGTAAATTTGCTCACCATTTCTAAACCTGGATGAGGGCTCATTTGCATACTAAGTGACTGCCTCCTTTTGATTAGAAATGCTGTTGTTTCACAGTGTTCATTCCTTGAATGAGCCATAAGCACATGGAAAAGAGTGTGAAAGCTGCATATGGAGCAAGGCAAGGTGGAGCCTGAGATGCACCTGCAATTCTTTCTTCAGAGCTGGGTGCTCACTCTCAGGTGAACCAGGACTGCTGGCACTGCACCCAGACAAGAAGTGGACTCTTGGTCATGCTCTGGTTTCTCTTCAGAATGCACACATTTTTCGCCTTTTACTAAAGAGTTCCATGGAGAGGAGCAAAACTGAGTTTCAACTCAATTTTTGCATGCTCCATCTGACTGGGGTTTCATTTTGATGTATAAAGATAAAGTAAACGTGCTCACCATTTCTAAGCCTGGATGAGGGTTCATTTGCATGCTAAGTGACTGTCTCCTTTTGATCAGAAATGCTTTTTTTGACACATGTTCATTCCTTGAAAGAGCCATAAGCACATGGAAAAGAGGGTGAAAGCTGCATATGGAGCAAGGCAAGGTGGAGCCTGAGATGCATCTGCAATTCTTTCTTCAGAGCTGGGTGCTCACTCTCAAGTGAACCAGGACTGCTGGCACTTAACGCAGACAAGAAGTGGACTCTTGGTCATGCTCTGGTTTCTCTTCAGAATGCATAAATCTTTCGCTTTTTACTAAAGATTTCCGTGAAGAGGAGCAAAACTGAGTTTTAACTCAATTTTTGCATGCCCCATCTGACTGGGGTTTCATTTTGATGTATAAAGATAAAGTAAATTTGCTCACCATTTCTAAACCTGGATGACGGCTCATTTGCATACTAAGTGACTGCCTCCTTTTGATTAGAAATGCTGTTGTTTCACAGTGTTCATTCCTTGAATGAGCCATAAGCACATGGAAAAGAGTGTGAAAGCTGCATATGGAGCAAGGCAAGGTGGAGCCTGAGATGCACCTGCAATTCTTTCTTCAGAGCTGGGTGCTCACTCTCAGGTGAACCAGGACTGTTGGCATTGCACCCAGACAAGAAGTGGACTCTTGGTCATGCTCTGGTTTCTCTTCAGAACGCAGAAATCTTTCGCCTTTTACTAAAGATTTCCGTGGAGAGGAGCAAAACTGAGTTTTAACTCAATTTTTGCATGTATAAAGATAAAGTAAATTTGCTCACCATTTCTAAGCCTGGTTGAGGGCTCATTTGCATACTAAGTGACTGCCTCCTTTTGATCAGAAATGCTTTTGTTTGACAGTGTTCATTTCTTGAGTGAGCCATAAGCGCATGGAAAAGAGGGTGAAAGCTGCATATGGAGCAAGGCAAAGGGGAGCCTGAGATGCATCTGCAATTCTTTGTTCAGAGCTGGGTGCTCACTCTCAAGTGAACCAGGACTGCCGGCACTTAACGCAGACAAGAAGTGGACTCTTGGTCATGCTCTGGTTTCTCTTCAGAATGCATAAATCTTTCGCCTTTTACTAAAGATTTCCGTGAAGAGGAGCAAAACTGAGTTTTAACTCAGTTTTTGCATGCCCCATCTGACTGGGGTTTCATTTTGATGTATAAAGATAAAGTAAATTTGCTCACCATTTCTAAACCTGGATGAGGGCTCATTTGCATACTAAGTGACTGCCTCCTTTTGATTAGAAATGCTGTTGTTTCACAGTGTTCATTCCTTGAATGAGCCATAAGCACATGGAAAAGAGTGTGAAAGCTGCATATGGAGCAAGGCAAGGTGGAGCCTGAGATGCACCTGCAATTCTTTCTTCAGAGCTGGGTGCTCACTCTCAGGTGAACCAGGACTGCTGGCACTGCACCCAGACAAGAAGTGGACTCTTGGTCATGCTCTGGTTTCTCTTCAGAATGCACACATTTTTCATCTTTTACTAAAGAGTTCCATGGAGAGGAGCAAAACTGAGTTTCAACTCAATTTTTGCATGCTCCATCTGACTGGGGTTTCATTTTGATGTATAAAGATAAAGTAAACGTGCTCACCATTTCTAAGCCTGGATGAGGGCTCATTTGCATGCTAAGTGACTGTCTCCTTTTGATCAGAAATGCTTTTTTTGACAGTGTTCATTCCTTGAAAGAGCTATAAGCACATGGAAAAGAGGGTGAAAGCTGCATATGGAGCAAGGCAAGGTGGAGCCTGAGATGCACCTGCAATTCTTTCTTCAGAGCTGGGTGCTCACTCTCAGGTGAACCAGGACTGCTGGCACTGCACCCAGACAAGAAGTGGACTCTTGGTCATGCTCTGGTTTCTCTTCAGAATGCACACATTTTTCGCCTTTTACTAAAGAGTTCCATGGAGAGGAGCAAAACTGAGTTTCAACTCAATTTTTGCATGCCCCATTTGACTGGGGTTTCATTTTGATGTATAAAGATAAAGTAAATTTGCTCACCATTTCTAAACCTGGATGAGGGCTCATTTGCATACTAAGTGACTGCCTCCTTTTGATTAGAAATGCTGTTGTTTCACAGTGTTCATTCCTTGAATGAGCCATAAGCACATGGAAAAGAGGGTAAAAGCTGCATATGGAGCAAGGCAAGGTGGAGCCTGAGATGCACCTGCAATTCTTTCTTCAGAGCTGGGTGCTCACTCTCAGGTGAACCAGGACTGCTGGCACTGCACCCAGACAAGAAGTGGACTCTTGGTCATGCTCTGGTTTCTCTTCAGAACGCAGAAATCTTTCGCCTTTTACTAAAGATTTCCGTGGAGAGGAGCAAAACTGAATCTTAGCTCAATTTTTGCATGCCTCATCTGACTGGGGTTTCATTTTGATGTATAAAGATAAAGTAAACTTGCTCACCATTTCTAAGCCTGGATGAGGGCTCATTTGCATACTAAGTGACTGCCTCCTTTTGATCAGAAATGCTTTTTTTGACAGTGTTCATTCCTTGAAAAAACCATAAGCACATGGAAAAGAGGGTGAAAGCTGCATATGGAGCAAGGCAAGGTGGAGTCTGAGATGTACCTGCAATTCTTTCTTCAGAGCTGGGTGCTCACTCTCAGGTGAACCAGGACTGCTGGCACTGCACCCAGACAAGAAGTGGACTCTTGGTCATGCTCTGGTTTCTCTTCAGAATGCACATATCTTTTGCCTTTTACTAAAGATTTCTGTGGAGAGGAGCAAAACTGAGCCTTAACTCAATTCTTGCATGCCCCATCTGACTGGGGTTTCATTTTGATGTATAAAGATAAAGTAAACTTGCTCACCATTTCTAAGCCTGGATGAGGGCTCATTTGCATACTAAGTGACTGCCTCCTTTTGATCAGAAATGCTTTTTTTGACAGTGTTCATTCCTTGAAAAAACCATAAGCACATGGAAAAGAGGGTGAAAGCTGCATATGGAGCAAGGCAAGGTGGAGTCTGAGATGTACCTGCAATTCTTTCTTCAGAGTTGGGTGCTCACTCTCAGGTGAACCAGGACTGCTGGCACTGCACCCAGACAAGAAGTGGACTCTTGGTCATGCTCTGGTTTCTCTTCAGAACGCACAAATCTTTCGCCTTTTACTAAAGATTTCCGTGGAGAGGAGCAAAACTGAGTTTTAACTCAATTTTTGCATGCCCCATCTGACTGGGGTTTCATTTTGATGTATAAAGATAAAGTAAACTTGCTCACCATTTCTAAGCCTGTATGAGGGCTCATTTGCATACTAAGTGACTGCCTCCTTTTGATCAGAAATGCTTTTCTTTGACAGTGTTCATTCCTTGAAAGAGCCATAAGCACATGGAAAAGAGGGTGAAAGCTGCATATGGAGCAAGGCAAGGTGGAGCCTGAGATGCACCTGCAATTCTTTCTTCAGAGTTGGGTGCTCACTCTCAGGTGAACCAGGACTGCTGGCACTGCACCCAGACAAGAAGTGGACTCTTGGTCATGCTCTGGTTTATCTTCAGAAATGCACAAATATTTCACGTTTTATTAAAGATTTCTGTTTAGAGGAGCAAAACTGAGTTTTAGCTCAATTTTTGCATGCCCCATCTGACTGGGGTTTCATTTTGATGTATAAAAATAAAGTAAACTTATTTGGCACTTCTAGGCCTGGATGAGGGCCCATTTGCATAGTAAGTGACTGCCTCCTTTTGATCAGAAATGCATTTATTGACAGTGTTCATTCCTTGAGCTGTCTGCTCACTCTCAGGTGAACCAGTACTGTTGTCACTGCACCCAGATAAGAACTTAAGATAGGCAGTTTCATGGACATTTTTGTTTAGTGTTTATGGTCTTTTTGATGATCTCTCTTTTTTCTGGAGTGTGGTGTTACTGATTGTGTGCTAACACCACATGAGAATGGAGCCAGAATTCTTTACTTTAGCAGACTGCAGGTGGAGTTTTTTTGTTGGTTTGCAGTGCAAGAACAGGGATTAGGTAGGGTGCATGGTGAAGCTTTTTTTTCTGTCTCCTTGCCGTTAAACTGCTTGAAGGCTAGTTCACTGTGTGTGAGTGTTTCTTATTTTTATTGTTATTCACTGTTACTGCTAAAGACTGCTACATTCTAGTGATAAGACCAGGCTTTTGTTTTCTCAAACTGACACTGAACTGAAGCTACATTGACATCATATTACATGGACAAAAATGAATGCGCATATTTACATTTTCTGTGTGGTTATGTGGATATGCATGTATTCCTGTATGCTTGAATCTATATTGTATTATAACAGTACCATTATCATAATTTATATCTGCAGCCCTGTACTTGCATCCTAACTATATTGGGAATAAATTGATATTCATATCTGGGAAGTACTGGAGAAGCTGAGCGAATTTGTGCAAAGCATTACCGAGATGGATTTGATTATTGCTATGTGAGTGGTCTAACGGCTCGTAAATTATTTTGAACTATATTCTGGAAAAGCCTTTGAAATTCCTATACAAATTTGGCTTATCTGGCGTATCTATTCTACTAGATAGTTGTACAGGAGCATCATTTAACTTGTGTTTATTTAAAATATTAAACCTGCTGGTCAGTGTTTAATGAAGTGCATTTCGTCTGTTCCATCACAGTCCAATGGCCTTTGTCAGAGACACATATAGACAATGTTTATTAACACAAACACACACATACACACACAGTCTGAGAAAGTACAGCATTCACAGGAATCTGACACAGGTATGCTGAACCATTTAACTGTTTATTAGCAGTTGTCAGGATGGTAAAACAGTTCCAATGCTGGTTCAGCAATCATATCAGGAACAGTGCACAAAAATTCCCCACCACCTAAATCTGGCTAGACATTTACTTCCATGTCTGCAAGCCAGCGACTTACTGGCATTGGTGATCCCACCCACACATACAGACAGTGCCTTTATCCTCCACTCAAGCACTACTACAAATCACAGCAAACCAATCACACCCTTGTGGAACAAAAAAAGGATCCCAGGGAACCTTTAACCCTGTCTGCAACCTGCTGCTGCAGACTGGCTGTGTTTTTAGCAGTTCCCTTAAAGGGGAACTATGGCGAATATGCCTCTTTGCCACATACCCCTCCCCTTAGCTTCGCCAACCTTGGTGACGCTGACACTGCGGAGAGCGTGTCCCCGCCCTAGGAACAGATCGTCCCTTGTGGGAACTTTGTTTCCCTGCACAACTGCGTTTACAAACGCGGCTTGTGGCTCCTCCCTATCATGCCAAGATTTCTGCTTTATCAAAGCCGATTAGCGGATTGCGCGTCAGGCGTTTCTGTGCTCTGCTGTTCCTCACTATATATATTACAGTTCTCTGCCACTGTCTGACCGCCAGAATTATTACTATCACTGATTAAGTCATTCACATTGCCGCTTATTAAGAGTACCTGTCTGGTTACCATATAGCGTACACTGCGCTTATAATTTGCTAAACCTAGCAGACGCCAGGCATGGCTTCCAATAGGGAATCCCCTCAGACCTCATGCAGCTAATAATATATAACGCCGGGTTACCTCAATTAAATCTACCAATTTAGGACTGTTATAACATAGTAGTCAACATAGGGTTACTTGAATCAGAGATACAGTCTGGAACATTCTAATCTTACAATAGTGCACAGGCTTTGGTTTAATTTATTTGGTCTATAATGTGCACTAGATAATATCTGTGTAACTACGAGCTGCTAATTATACAATAAAGCACCTAACGTGCTGCTATCTGAGTCAGAGAGACAGACTGGAACTGGGTAAACTTATAACGACACATAGTTTACAGAACAATTTATTTAACCCATATTGTTAACCAGTAATAACTCTCTATGCAAATGAGAGCTGCATATTTGAGTATACTTTAGACAGATTCTCTAGTTAGGGGATCCTTTCTGACTATTAGCACTTATATAATATTTATGTCACTTAATGTTGGACCTACTTGTTAAGTAGAATTATCCATCAGTGACCTATTATAGTATTACTTTGGTCAGAGAGATCGCTATTGAGACCTAGTATAAACATCAGTACATAGTCTCCCGTTTAATTGAATCAATCAAAGAAGGGATATATCATTATCATTAATAGTTTTCTATCCATGATGGCAGTACTATCACTGACAGGACAGAGCCTATCGAAATTGAAGAGTTATATTAAGGTTATTTTTTACCTCCATTGATTTCTATAATAACAGCAACACAGTTTAGCAGTATTACTGCTTTTTAACTGTATTCTAATATTTGGTTTCTCTATCTATTTTCATCTTTTAATATTTTCGCTAATTATGTGGATTTCTAATAAAGTTTGCACTTGTACACATATTTTTGTGTTTTAATCAATAATAATAAAGTTGTTAAATACAAGAAAAAATTCTCTTTCAGATACTGTTTAAATTTTCTATTAACCCTTCTAGTGCCCCATAAGGCCTACTCTTCTCTTTCTTAATTGTTGTCACAAACCCAAAACTACATTTACTACATCTCAAAGAGCTTTAAGCGCCATACCCATTCCTGAGTCTTTATCTTTACAGGCAGCCAGCTATGAAGTTGCACTTAAAGTAGGCCCTGACACCGTTTCGTTGGTCTCTGAGACTGCGCGAGAAATGCTTACAGTTATTATGCCTGTCATAGAACAGAAATTAGATAGTGCTCAAACCGCTATAGCAACGGCAGCGACCCAACTTAAACATAATAAAAAAACAAATAATTTCTTTGGAATCCCAGGTGGGTGAAGAGGAAGATAATCTAGTTTCATTACAAACCACTGTGACTGCCCTATCTAAAACTATTTTATCATTGAAAGATAAAATAGACAACCTTGAAAACTATAATAGGCAAAACAATATACATTTTGTGGGTATCCCAGAAACCATTACAAACTGCACTTGTTCACACTTTGGGTTTGTCCAAAGGGGGTTTTCCAGCAACTATTGAAAAGGCTCATAGACTAGGCCTGAAGAGCAGTAAGGGTGAGTCATTTGAATTTGATTCTGGAGAACACAGAGAGCCAGTGTAGGAATTTGCAAAGTGGTGCAGCAGATGTGGAGCTGTGAGAGAACCCGATAGCAAGAGGTTGCTATAATCAAGACGGGTAATCACGAGAGAATGGAAAAGAGTTTTGGTAGCACATTGAATAATAAAAGGACATATTAAGATAGATCCAACAGGACTGGGAGAGAGTCTGGATGTGAGGAATAAAGCAGAGGTTGGAGTCAAGTGTGCCACCAAGGTTGCAGGCTTGGGAGACTGGGGAAATTGTGGTGTATTGACAGTGAGGGAGATTTTAAGGCAGGTGGTGACTCTGCAGGAGGGAAGATAATAAGCTCTGTTTTGGACATGTTGAGCTTTAGGTAGCGTTGGGACATACATGTGGAGATAGCAGAAAGACAGTTGGTTATCTATACAGAAAATTCTCTTTTGGGAGACCTCAACAGGAGTTATGCAAGGCCATATTATTGCTTACTTGGCTAAAAAAAGAAAAGATATTAAAAACTAAATATAATTTTTTGCATCAGTTCATGAAACAGGCATTTGATATCTATATTTCCTGCCCCTCTACGACTAATCTAGACATATATGATTAAGCCAAACAATTGTAAGAAAGTTTTCTATTATCCAGCACTCAAACTAGCATTGATTACACCAGAAATAAATTTTGCAGATGGGCGAATAAAACAAGCAAATTGTTGGCTAACATAATCAAGTCACAAAAGGGATGCAATCAGGTGCTTGCTATCAAAGACCCGACTACTGGTAACTGTTTATCTGCTACTCCAGATATACTATTTCAGTTTCAAACATATAATGACTTATATAGCTATAACTGTATTAAGCTCAACTGACGGATCCAAAATTACATTGCATCACACAACTAATCGAAGAGGCTAATCTTTCCAAATTTAATAGTGCTCAGCGTGAAAAGCTGAACTCAGATATTACAGAACAGGAGGTGGAAGTGGTAATTACAAATTTGGCTTCTATTAAATCTTCTGTCCCTTATGGCAATAACGGGGATTATTATAAAATGTTACAACATAATCTGGTGCATTTCCTGACTTCTCTTTAACATAAAATAAATAAAGAGCATCTATCTTATCCAAAGTTCAATGAGGCTCATACTATCTTTCTTCCGAAGTCAGGTAAGAGCCCAGGGGGTAAATGTATTAATCTCCGGATTCTTGAACTCCCACGAGTTCGGCGTCTTCAGTGCTTAAATTTAAAGCGGCGCTGCCTTGTAAAGGGAAGTCGAGTATGAGAACGACCACAAGGAATGTCAAACCTCATTATACACATAACCAGAAAGAGGATCCGATAACAATATCAATGAGAAGGAAGTTTTATGAATACCACCCTCAGGTCCCATGTAAAAAGGGAAGGAGATAGACATGGGGTGAGCACATTTAATCCACAGTGGGAAACACCATTGTGGGAATCATCAACTAGAAATAGGTCTGATATTTTAAGAGAAAGGTCTTTTTTAGACTGGGGTGGGAAAGGTTAAGGAAGAAGATTAAGATAGGTATTAAGTTTAAGAATGCAAAAATGAAGGTATGTAAAAGAAGAGGGAAAAAATGAGGGAAAAACAAGTTCAAAAATTGGAAATAGAAAGATAAACCGTTCGATCCTGTAGTAATTAAAAACAACACAGAAATGAAAACAAATATTTTTAATCTAAATTCATATAATCTAACAGAAGGTGAGGTACTATTATTAAGGAAAGCATTAAAAGTTACCCCCACCAATAATATCAACTCCTTTGATATGTTTGTAGACTTACAAAAATTTGTCAGGAAAATCACCATAAAAAAGTTTTTTTAAACTAAAGAAAATAATGGAGAAAACATCAGTACAGACGAATTTGAGAAATTAGTAAAATTTAAAAGTAGATCCATCTTTTTTCCCACACATGTGAAAGGAAACTTAATCGAAACGTTTAAAAAAAATGGTAGCAGAGGATATTGGAAAAATCGAATAAAAGAAGGTTTTCAAATTTGACTTTTAAGGAAAGAAAATTGATGGACAATACAAAGATCATTATAAAACCCGAAGATAAGGACGAGGGAGTGGTAATTATGGATGTTGATATATATGTACGAGAAATTCAGACACAACTGAATTCAGAGGGAACATACAGAAAACTGAGGAAGGATCCTACGGAACAGATAGGTAAAGATCTTGACATGTTGATAAAGAAATACAAAGATATGAGAGCTATAGATGATGAAACATCAAAATATATACATCTAGAATATCCTAGGGTTCCAGTAATATACATATTACAAAAAATTCATAAAGATAGTACCAACCCTCCAGAGAGGCCCATTGTGTCAGGAACAGGATCCATCACAATCAATCTGTTAGAAAGTTCTGGCTAATTATTTTTAACCAATAGCCCTAACAATCTAAGTCTTATTTGAAAGACACAATGGACTTTCTTAGCAATTTGTCTAACATTGTTTGGGATCCTGATTTGATCCGGCAGATGTGAAATCTCTATGCACCATAATCGAACATGATTTGGGTATAGAAGCCTTAAAATCCAGTCTTTTAAATACTACATATACAGAAGAACTTAAGACTTTCATTATAGATGGAATTGAGTTTGTATTATCACGCAATTATTTTAGGTTCCAGGGGAACTATTTTTTACAGTGTGTCGGAACGACTATGGGCACCTGGTTCGCCCCAAGTTGCGCCAACATTTTCATGGCCCACTGGGAGGTCAAGAGTGTTTGGTCGGGCCATGACTTTGTGGCGAGCCTGGTGTCCTGGTATTGTTACATAGACTACATATTTTTTGTGTGGAGAGGATCTGAACAGGACCTGCAGTCCTTTTTTAGCTATCGCAACTCAAATAAGTATAACATTGAATTAATCTTTGAATGGAGTAGATCGAAACAAACCAAAAATTTTCATAAACGCACAGACACTGTGAGTTGCATTGATTACAACAGTAACCATCACAAGAACTGGTTGAATAATGTGCCATTAGGACAGATGAAGAAGATGAAACGTAATTGCACAGAGGACAGTGTATTCAATGAACAAGTGAAGTAGATGAAACATGCTTTTAGTACTAGAGGTTATCAAGAGGAATTATTGAATAAGGCAGAGGACAAACTAAGGAAAGTGAATAGAGGAGATCTTCTAAAGCATAATAGTAAAAGTCCATCTATAAGAAATACGAAATATGAATGGGCATTATTATTATTATTATTATTAATATTTATTTATAAGGCGCTACAAGGCGTCCGCAGCGCCGTACAGAGACAAACAAAATTACAATACAATGGAAGACAGCACAGTACAGTAAACACAGCAACTCAGTAAGCTCAATGCACAGCATTCATTGAGCATTCATTTCAGGTTATAATATTAACCATAAAAAAGTTGAAATGGTGCTTAAAAAACACTGGGAAATTTTAAAGAGGGATACAGTAATAAGAAATATGATCCCAGAAAAAAACACTTTAATTTATAGAAAAGCCCCCAATTTAAAAGCTAAGTTGGTAAGGAGCCATCTCCCGGAGGAGATAAGACATTCTATTAGAACGAAGGGCTTTCACAGGTGTGGTCTTTGTGTGGCGTGCAAATGTGGCGTGCAAAATATGCAAAATTGGGTGTAACAAGTATACTAACCTTAAGTTAAATGGACAAGAATGTAAGATAGACCAATTTATAACATGTGTAACAAAAGGAGGCATTTAGCTGGCAATATGCAGAGAAAGCAGGGAAATAGAGTAAAACATTGGCACAGTTATGTACCTAGGTGGAGATTAAACCAGGTAAAAACATATGTGTAGTTTAAAATTAGTTTACTTACATGATTTAAAAGCTGCTTCCTCTCAGCAAACAGACAGGGTGGGTCTGATAGTCTAAACAGAGCCAGGGATGGGCGTTTCCTTTTAAAGAGAAGGTGGGTGTGTCACCTGTCCATCAAGCTAGGCCTGTGGGAGGAGTGTCAGGTATAAAACCCTGCTTGTTTCATTGTTCAGGGAGATCAACGCTGGGCTAGCTGGCTGATCTGGACAGAGAGCTGGACTATGTATAGTAAGTGTTGAGGGTCTCCATAATTGCTGTGCAAGTATATGGTGTCAAAACATTATTACCATCCTGACAATAAAGAACCATAAAAAGGAAGAAGTTGTACGCGTGTGCTTCACCAGTAGCGGGCTCTTGCCACATATGTCATTTGAAGAATGTAATTTATGCGATTCAGTGCACCTCTGAAAAATTATATATAAGAAGAACCACACGACCATTAAAAGTGAGATGTACAACATCAAGAGTGGTTTTGAAGCGCATGCACTCTCGCATCATTTCAAAGTTACACATTCTTGTTCGGGAGAACATATAAAAGGCTTCTGGGGTCTTCAGAAAATTAAAAAATGTTGAAGGAACAGAGATGTTTTAACTTCTTTGTCGAAATTAAAAATGAGATGGATCTATAATTTAGACACGCTAATTCCTAAGAGGTTAAATGCGGACTTCGAGTTGAAGGGGTTCCTATAATGGAGGAGTGTCATGTTCTGTGTAAAACCATTAATGTGTATCTTAAGGAACAATGTGTACATGTGATTGGGGATTTATTGTATATTGTTAACATTACATTATTGAATAATTCAGACTGCCCGCTATCTTATGGATATTGTGAGTTAAATGTAGCTCATTCATTTGTTTTATTTTCTCTCTTGTTCTGATAAAACCCGGTATTTCCAGAAGTGGACAGTATGTAATATGTAATACAGAGAGGATCATTTGTATGTATTAGCTAGTTTAGAATTGTAATAGAGTAATATCAGAGATTTGAATTACATCATGATGGGGCTCTTTAATAATCCAAGTCTCGATGTGAGGAAAAGACAACTTCCGCTATTGCTGCGGAATCAAGACCCGCTTTGGTGCTAATTAGAAACAAATGATTCTAAAACGGAGGACTATAAATGTGGACTATAATTTACCTTGTCAAAGACTTGCTAAATAAGTTGAAACGCGTTGGTTTTATTTCCTGGAGGACTGATCGCGGAGATAGTAGATGTGACTGTGGTGAGCCGATTTCAACTGTGAATTACCTACCTTGTTTGAATGCTTTAACATATACTGCTCATGGTACGGGTCCATTTTTTACACATGTGAAGTGTTATTAAATGATAATGTGCCAGATACAAAGGTGATTGGGGGTGCATTTCCTCATAAAGCCATGGATTATCTAATAGAGACTATTCTTCCCATTTTATTACCTTACAGTATTACACTATGAAAGGTTTTATGTGTTTTTTAAGGTTTGATTCTAGAAATCCGTTATATGAAAATGCATTGTATGTCCGATTAAAGAATAACAAAGGGTGTGCAAAAAGAGCGCTCCATATATGTATATTTCATTTTAACGCAGAACATGCCTTTGATACAGTCTCTTGGCAACATCTTTATTTAGCATTGGAAATGAGGGCTTTCGGACAAGAATTTCTACAGATCATTAGATTTCTCTACACCAATCCGAAAACTTCTTGTTTTATTAATGGACAACTTAGTTCCCCAATAATAATGGCACAGGGCACTAGACATGGTTGCCCTCTTTTGCCACTTTTGTTTAACTCAGCATTAGATGTTCTTCGCATTTTACAAAACCATCCTGTCTGGGATAAGGGTTGTGTCACTCACCGGACTGTGAGTGCTTCTTCCCGGACTATTAGGAACCTTGGACGTCCTCTATCCTGAGGGACTGCGCATGCGCAGCCCTTTCCAAACCTTCAGTGTATGTTCCTTTAACTTAATTGGCAGATCAGGCAACCTCCCTATATTAAGCACCTGTGGTCAACACCACGTTGCCTGATCTTGGAGTCTCATTCCCCATGAGTCTCTGAAGGTGTTCCTGTGTTTCCTTGTTTATTCAGCCCTGCTGATTCCTGTGGTTTCCAAACCACTTCTACCTCTGTGGTTTCCAAACCACTTCTGCTACTGTGGTTCCCATACCACTTCTACCATCTACTGAATCATCGTGACTGTGAGCTGATTCCTATCCGCTGCCTCCGTGCACTACAGTCTTCTAATCACTTCAACTCTACCATGTATCATTGGGACTGTTAGCTGATGCCTATCCGCTGCCTCCGTGCATTACAGGCTTCAACCACATCCACTCACCTGTTCATGATTGTGACTGCCAGCTGATTCCTATCCGCTGCCTCCGTGCACTACAGGCTTCAACCTGCAACTCGTCTGTGTTTCATCATCGTGACTGCTAGCTGATTCCTATCCGCTGCCTCCGTGCACTACAGTCTTCAACCTGCAACCCGTCTGTGTTTCATCGTGACTGTTTGGCTGATTCCTATCCGCTGCCTCTGTGCGCTTCAGTCTTCAGTCCTTGTCAACGCTCCCGTGTTTTCTTGAGTCTGCCTCCACTATTGCTACCCGCTATTCTCCGTGATCAACAGTGCCTGTTCAACTCTGCTCTCCCGTGTCCCATCGTTACTGCACCTGCTGGTTGCTATTGGCTACCTCCGTGTTCCCGCAGAGACCCGCTGCTGCTACTCCTCAGCACTACTCATCCATCTACTGCTGATCCGCTCTCCACGCTTTCCTGTGTTCCCTGCTGGTCTACCTTCCCGTGCGCTGCACCTACTAGACCACCGCTTCACCCATCCAGGGACTTCGCATCCTGCCGGCCTCCTGCCGTTCAGGTATCTCTGCACTCCTGTCTGACTGCCTCCTGAACCACGGTATGCATACTTCTCATTGACTGTGCTGTGTATTGCATACCTTGCTGGACTGTGTTGGTTCTCCTCTGGAGTGTGCTATCCGCTGAGTCTATTGCCATCATTGACTGTGTTATCTTATGCTGGACTACTTCAAGAGACTTTCTATATTGGCAGTATTGTTCAGTCATTTATACATTTATATTGTGCATATTACTGTGGATCAAAGTCAAGGTGCCCGTGTATATATTGTGTTGCAGTCTCTCCCCGTGCACCTCCTCACATATATATTCAGTAGTACAACTTGCTAGTGGCAGACCACTGACTCCTGTTTACAGTTTCACCTGTTCCAGTATCCTCTCACATAGCAGTGGTACAACTTGCTAACGCAGACCACTGACTCCCCGGATATCTCCACTTGGATTCCATTCCTTCACTCAGACAGCGGTACAACTTGCTATCCGCAGACCGCTGACTCTCATCACCTCCTCGTTTCTGTTGGACATTCCTCCTCACTATAGCAGTGGTACAACTTGCTACCGCAGACCACTGACTACCTTCACGTGTCCTTTGTCCATACAGTTCCTCGTGTATTACTACCTCCATATTGCCAGTGCTGCTAGTCATAGACTTTCCTGAGCATCTCATCATCTGCTATTTCCTGTTCCGTGATCACCCTGCTACCAGAGTACCATATTACCACCTATACTGCTCTGGTAAGCCTATCACCTGGTGATCCCTGGGTAAAGACTCCTAGTGCCCGTGACAGTAAGATCAGGCCATGACAGACCCAGATACGGAACCTACTGCTAAAGAGATGCTGCAGCATCTGGTCAGTCGTGTGGAGCAACAGGATGCTCGCCAACAGCTGTTACTTCAATGTTACCAATCGTTAACCTCCCAAGGAACATCTGGACAGACTGTTACAGCTAGTATTGAAGCTCCTGTGCTTTCCTCCGTTTCCCCAGTGCCATCCCAGGTGTCTACAGCTCCTACGCTTCACCTGCCTACTCCGTCAAAATATGACGGGGACCCCAAAACTTGTAGAGGTTTCCTTAACCAATGTTCAGTCCATTTTGAACTCCAACCTCAAAATTTTTCTACCCATCGTTCCAGAGTGGCCTATCTTATCTCATTGTTTTCTGGACAAGCCCTGGCTTGGGCCTCCCCTCTGTGGGAAAGAAACGATCCAATTCTACAAGATAGTGCCAAATTCATTTCCACGTTCCGAAGTGTGTTCGATGAACCAGGTCGTGTGACCTCCGCTGCTTCCAGCATTCTTCGTTTGCGACAAGGCTCCCATACAGTAGGACAGTATGTCATTCAATTTAGGATCTTAGCCTCTGAACTTCAGTGGAACACTGAAGCATTAGTTGCCGCCTTCTGGCAGGGGCTCTCCGATAAAATTAAAGATGCACTGACTACCCAAGAGCTTCCTTCGTCACTAGAAGATTTGATCTCTCTTTGCCATCGTGTAGACATGAGATTTCGTGAAAGAGAATCTGAGAAAACAACTTCTGCTAAAGCACCTCTTCGTTTAAACCCTCAATTTCGTCCAGTTTCACCTTCTGTGATTCCCATGGAGATAGGACGTTCCAAATTATCTTTAGAAGAGAGGAAACGAAGAGTAAAGAATAGACTCTGTATCTATTGTGCTGATTCCACACATATGCTCAGTTCTTGCCCTAAGAAATCGGGAAATGCCAGGCCCTAACTAGTTCTGGAGAGGTGAAGTTAGGGTCCCTGGAGTCCTCTCCATTGTCTATGAAATCTAAAGTCTGCGCTTTCGATGTTACGATTTCCTTTGCTACTAAATCCTTTGAGTCACAGGCATTGATTGATTCCGGAGCAGCAGGAAATTTCATTTCTAAATCACTAGTGAATCAATGGTCCCTACCAGTGATCACTTTAAAAACACCCATTACTGTGACGGCTATAGATGGATCACGTCTCATCAATGGTCTCATCACCCAGAGTACGTCTCCAGTAACCCTTCAGATTGGTGTACTACACCATGAAGAAATTTCGTTTTTAATTCTTCCTGTTACGACAAGTCCGATTGTCTTAGGCCTTCCATGGCTTCAATGTCACTCTCCCCAGATTGACTGGCGCACCCCTCAAGTTACGTCTTGGGGGCCTGAATGTCACCATCGTTGTCTCTCTCAAGTTATTCCTCTTAAAGTACAGCAATCTTCCATCTCATCTTCCTCCCCGGGACTCCCTCCTCAGTATGCTTCATTTGCCGATGTGTTTGATAAAGCTCAGTCTGAACGTCTTCCTCCTCATCGTTCTTGGGATTGTCCGATCGACCTTCTACCTGGCAAGACTCCTCCCAGGGGTCGGGTCTATCCTCTCTCGTTACCTGAAACTCAAGCCACATCTGAGTACATACAGGAGAATCTCCAGCGTGGGTTCATTCGACCTTCCACCTCTCCCGCTGGAGCTGGGTTCTTCTTCGTCAAAAAGAAGGATGGATCATTACGCCCTTGTATAGATTTTCGTGGACTCAACGCCATTACTATCAAGAATCGGTATCCCATTCCGCTGATCACTGAGCTATTTGATCGCATCAAGGGAGCTCGGATATTTACTAAGTTGGATCTTCGTGGTGCCTACAATTTAATTAGAATCCGTTCCGGTGACGAATGGAAGACCGCGTTTAACACCAGAGATGGGCATTACGAATATTTAGTAATGCCCTTCGGGCTGTGTAATGCCCCCGCGGTTTTCCAGGGTTTCATCAATGAGATCTTTCGGGACTTATTATATGTATGTGTCGTTGTCTACCTGGACGACATATTGATCTTCTCACAGGACCTGCCTTCTCATCACCAACATGTGGCAGAGGTCCTCTCCAGACTACGGAAAAACTCATTGTTCTGTAAATTGGAAAAATGTTCATTCGAGTTACCCCAGATTCCATTCTTGGGGTATATAGTTTCCGGAGTTGGCCTGAAGATGGATCCAGACAAAGTAAATGCTGTACTACATTGGCCTCAGCCAACTACTCTTCGTGCCATCCAGCGTTTTTTAGGTTTTGCCAATTACTATAGACGCTTCATTCAAGACTTCTCATCCATTGCTTCTCCCATTGTGGCCTTAACTCGGAAAGGGGCTAATACTAAGCAATGGTCATCTGAGGCTCTCCAAGCCTTTCAAATCCTCAAAGAGTCCTTCTCGTCTGCTCCCATTCTGCGACAACCTGATGTGACACTCCCCTTCTTCCTAGAAGTAGATGCCTCTAATGTGGGCTTAGGAGCTATTCTCTCCCAACGCTCGGAGCAACAAAAATTACATCCTTGTGCCTTCTACTCTCGGGGTCTTCTGCCCGCAGAGAAAAACTATACTATCGGGGACAAGGAGTTGCTGGCCATCAAAGCTGCATTAGAGGAATGGAGATACTTGTTGGAAGGAGCTCGCCATCCGGTGACGATCTTCACGGATCATAAGAACTTGTCATATTTGCAATCTGCTCAATGCTTGAACCCTCGTCAAGCAAGATGGTCTCTTTTCTTTTCCCGTTTTGAATTAATTATAACCTTCAAACCAGCTGCTAAGAACAAGAAAGCTGACGCTCTATCTCGAGCTTTTGTGACGTCCTCTGATGTAGAAGAGGTTCCCAACCATGCTATTCTAGACCCCAAATGTATTTCTCTGGCTGCTTCATCCACCAAAATGCTACCATTTGGGAAGACCCTCGTGCCTCCTACTCTGAGGAGGAAAATCCTTTCGTGGTTCCATGCCTCTCGTTTTTCTGGACACGCCGGTGAACATAAGACCTTTGAGATTCTCTCTCGTAGTTACTGGTGGCCTTCAATGAGGAGAGACGTCAAAGAGTTTATTGCTTCCTGTGATTTATGTTCTCAGTTCAAATCCTCCCGCAGAACTCCAGCAGGGTTGCTGCGACCACTACCCATTCCGTCCAAGCCTTGGACCCATATTAGTATGGATTTCGTTACTGATTTGCCACCAAGTAAGAATCACAATACTATTTGGGTAGTGGTAGACAGATTTTCGAAGATGGCTCATTTCGTCCCTCTGTCCGGTTTACCTTCCTCGTCTACTCTGGCTGAACATTTCATTAAAGAAATCTTCCGCATCCATGGATGTCCGTCTGAGATTGTGTCAGATAGAGGAGTACAATTCGTTTCCAGATTCTGGCGGGCCCTTTGTAAAACCTTGGGCATACGATTAGCACTCTCATCGTCTTACCATCCGCAATCTAACGGACAAACGGAACGAGTCAATCAAGATCTTGAGACTTTTATTAGGATGTTCTCTTCAGCCAACCAAGACAACTGGGTAGAATTGCTCCCTTGGGCTGAATTCGCCCATAACAACATGTACCATGAGTCATCATCCAAAACTCCATTCTTTGTGGTCTACGGTCACCATCCGTCTTTTCCGGAATTTCCTGCCCTCCCGCCCACCCAAGTTCCTGCTGTGGAGACTGCTTGTCAGACCTTCAAAAATATCTGGTCTCAGGTCAAAACCTGTTTAAAGAAGACATCTAACAAATATAAGTCTTTCGCAGATAAGAAGAGGCGGGCTATTCCACCACTAAAAATTGGAGATCGTGTCTGGTTATCTACCAAAAATATTCGTTTGAAGGTTCCATCTATGAAATTCGCCCCTCGTTTTATTGGTCCATATAGGATCATTCAAGTTATCAATCCAGTATGTGTTAAACTTCTTCTTCCTAAGAATCTTCGGATCTCCAATGCCTTCCATGTGTCCTTGCTCAAACCTCTCATCATCAACCGTTTCTCGACTCCTTCCTCAGCACCGCAGCCAGTTCAAGTTCATCAGGAGGAGGATTTCGAGATTACTGAGGTATTGGATGCAAAAATTTCGCGAGGAGTCCTCCGTTTCCTCGTTCATTGGAAGGGCTTTGGTCCTGAGGAGCGTTCATGGATCAAAGCTGAAGATCTTAATGCTCCTGCCCTTCTGAAGAAGTTTTATTCCAAAAATCCGGACAAGCCCGGTTCCAGGCGTTCTGTGCCCACCTTTAAAAGGGGGGGTACTGTCACTCACCGGACTGTGAGTGCTTCTTCCCGGACTATTAGGAACCTTGGACGTCCTCTATCCTGAGGGACTGCGCATGCGCAGCCCTTTCCAAACCTTCAGTGTATGTTCCTTTAACTTAATTGGCAGATCAGGCAACCTCCCTATATTAAGCACCTGTGGTCAACACCACGTTGCCTGATCTTGGAGTCTCATTCCCCATGAGTCTCTGAAGGTGTTCCTGTGTTTCCTTGTTTATTCAGCCCTGCTGATTCCTGTGGTTTCCAAACCACTTCTACCTCTGTGGTTTCCAAACCACTTCTGCTACTGTGGTTCCCATACCACTTCTACCATCTACTGAATCATCGTGACTGTGAGCTGATTCCTATCCGCTGCCTCCGTGCACTACAGTCTTCTAATCACTTCAACTCTACCATGTATCATTGGGACTGTTAGCTGATGCCTATCCGCTGCCTCCGTGCATTACAGGCTTCAACCACATCCACTCACCTGTTCATGATTGTGACTGCCAGCTGATTCCTATCCGCTGCCTCCGTGCACTACAGGCTTCAACCTGCAACTCGTCTGTGTTTCATCATCGTGACTGCTAGCTGATTCCTATCCGCTGCCTCCGTGCACTACAGTCTTCAACCTGCAACCCGTCTGTGTTTCATCGTGACTGTTTGGCTGATTCCTATCCGCTGCCTCTGTGCGCTTCAGTCTTCAGTCCTTGTCAACGCTCCCGTGTTTTCTTGAGTCTGCCTCCACTATTGCTACCCGCTATTCTCCGTGATCAACAGTGCCTGTTCAACTCTGCTCTCCCGTGTCCCATCGTTACTGCACCTGCTGGTTGCTATTGGCTACCTCCGTGTTCCCGCAGAGACCCGCTGCTGCTACTCCTCAGCACTACTCATCCATCTACTGCTGATCCGCTCTCCACGCTTTCCTGTGTTCCCTGCTGGTCTACCTTCCCGTGCGCTGCACCTACTAGACCACCGCTTCACCCATCCAGGGACTTCGCATCCTGCCGGCCTCCTGCCGTTCAGGTATCTCTGCACTCCTGTCTGACTGCCTCCTGAACCACGGTATGCATACTTCTCATTGACTGTGCTGTGTATTGCATACCTTGCTGGACTGTGTTGGTTCTCCTCTGGAGTGTGCTATCCGCTGAGTCTATTGCCATCATTGACTGTGTTATCTTATGCTGGACTACTTCAAGAGACTTTCTATATTGGCAGTATTGTTCAGTCATTTATACATTTATATTGTGCATATTACTGTGGATCAAAGTCAAGGTGCCCGTGTATATATTGTGTTGCAGTCTCTCCCCGTGCACCTCCTCACATATATATTCAGTAGTACAACTTGCTAGTGGCAGACCACTGACTCCTGTTTACAGTTTCACCTGTTCCAGTATCCTCTCACATAGCAGTGGTACAACTTGCTAACGCAGACCACTGACTCCCCGGATATCTCCACTTGGATTCCATTCCTTCACTCAGACAGCGGTACAACTTGCTATCCGCAGACCGCTGACTCTCATCACCTCCTCGTTTCTGTTGGACATTCCTCCTCACTATAGCAGTGGTACAACTTGCTACCGCAGACCACTGACTACCTTCACGTGTCCTTTGTCCATACAGTTCCTCGTGTATTACTACCTCCATATTGCCAGTGCTGCTAGTCATAGACTTTCCTGAGCATCTCATCATCTGCTATTTCCTGTTCCGTGATCACCCTGCTACCAGAGTACCATATTACCACCTATACTGCTCTGGTAAGCCTATCACCTGGTGATCCCTGGGTAAAGACTCCTAGTGCCCGTGACAGGTTGGTAGTCAGGAAATTAGATTAGTGGCATATGCCAACAATTTATTATTGTTTCTATCTGATCCCCACCTAACTTTGTTGTCATTATTTGAAATAATTGGGGAGTATTTTAGGTTATCAGGTTTCCTGATTAATCAATCAAATTCAATTGTGATGTCTTTGGGATTAGAGAATAGGCCCTTATTGAGTAGGTCCATCTCTCCCTGTCCTGGACTAATAAATCACTTACCTATCTTGGTATGCTTGGTTGCTAAGGAATAGTCATTAACTGTATAGTCTTAAAATGAGAAAGGTGGAACAGAGAATTTAGAAACTGTATTGTAAATCTAAGAGGCAGAGAATTAGCCTATTTAAACTCCAGCAAAGTAGGTCTGATGGTGGCATTAATTTTCCTAATCTTAAATTATACAGCTATGCAAGAACTTTAATGTTTATTAGAAACTGGCTGCACATTGGTAATATTTTCATAAATTATAATTTGGAACAATCTTTTTTCTCTGGTGTGGAATTGTTCATTTTTCTTCATTTTCATAAACATAAAATCCCAAGAGATATTTTGAACAACCCTTTTTTGATGACGATCTGGAAGGCCTGGCATTTTATTTACCATACATTTCATTTGAATAGCAATTGCTCATTGTATTTACCATCTTTACACAATCCAGACTTTCAATCTGGTCATGCTTCTTACCCTTTTAACTATTGGAACATGTGGGGTATTAAATGTGTTAAATCATTGGTAAACATCCCATTACAGGAGTCCTTTACAATACCCAAGATCCTGGACAAATTGGAGCTTCCACATACACAGGTGTTTGAGATATTTCAGGCGCGACATTATGTGAACACTATATGAAAATCTTTACATCCTGTAAATTGGAGCAATTACCTAGATCGGCTGATGGATAAGCCATTTTTTGGTAGAAATGCTATTTCAACTCATTATAAACTGTTGAGAAGCTCCTTTGACACACGTTTATCCCACTGGTTGAGTATTATCCTTCGTATCTCAATAGAGATATGAAGTATACCCACTACACACAGTCTCTTCTAGTACTGATAAAGAAATGTTTTATAACATTTTTCATAGAGGATATTTGTACCTAAATCGTAGACACATTATAGGTCTTTCTGAATCCAGCAGCTGTCCTAAATGTAAACTGTATGTGGGAGTGTCCATGTATTAAACAAGTTTGGACGCAGTACACTTTTGACATTTTATTGAATCATGTACCTCCTCTGACCCTGGGGTGGGCTATCCTGGGGTTTATTCCTGAGACTCTCTGAATGACAAAGGGAAACAAGAAGTTATTATTGATTATTCTAGCGGCTGCTAGAAAAAGTATACTGCAGATGTGGATTCAAGAGTCCCCACCATTCTTGGCCTTATTTAAAATTAAACTGTTTTATATCTTCCCGATGGACTGGTTGGAATCCTCTTTGCTTAAAGAAAGATTGATTAATGTAATTTTTTCAGTTTTGGGAGCAATATGTCAACTCAATGCCCAGTTCTGTCAAAGGGCAAATCCATTTATGTTTTGGATCAATATTTTGGTATGAGTCTAGATTACTGGGAGATGATCCTCTGATTGTTTTTACGGGTGGTTAATTCCCTCAAATATATAGTGGTCTAGTAATTTCCTACTAGATGCTAATAGCGACAGGTGTAAATTCTGACATACATAAAAGTAGACGCCCCCGCATTGCCCCTTTAATGCCATCAGCCCTTACAAGTGATATCAGTGTTAGTGTCGGGATGTGTGTTTGTTTGAATTCTGGCATGTCACTATTTCAAGACGTCTACTTTCATGTATGTCAGAATTTACACCTGTCACTATTAACATCTAGTAGGAAATTACATCAGCCGGTTTTAAAATGTTGTGGTAAATATTGTTGGCGTTTAGAGATTTGTGATCACGTACCCTACCCAATTATACAGGAAGGCATAAAATTCCCTAAATTCACTAACAATTTCCAGGGTGCATAAGTACAGGAATGTGATGGGGGGGATTTTTATTCTATCAATAAGGCCTAGAGCACGTTTCTGACAAAGATATTTAGCCAACATAGGATCCGTTTTTTCAGCTATATCATAAAAGCTTTGCTGAAGTTTCTGCATGAGCAAGGCCGCCCCCGACGAGATAATATCATGTTTAATTGACCCTTCAGGGACTCAATTTGCAATTACAGGAAAGGATCATAGTTTTGCTGATGTTGGACCAAAAGTGCTGCAATATGTTGCTCAAGAGTGGACACTTCTAGGGCAGCAAGCTTGTTAGCCACCAAGGCAGCACTAATGAGGTGACCATATACGGTGGCTTTATAAGCTTCCAATACAACACCTGTCACAATTTCTGGGTATGTGTTCTCCTGAAAATAAATCAGAGATCACCGTTTGGATGCCAGAGAATGTTGTCTCATTTAACAACAGTGAATCATCTCCATGGGCGAGAATATTGCTGCAATAAATCCAAGAGTATATACACACTAGTATGGTTTTATTTAAGGCCAGATCCAGAAAAACATTTAAGTCACCTCCCACTATAAGATGCCTGCCAGCCTCTCAGTATGTTTCATGAAGAAAGGGCCCTGTCTTCGGTTTGGAGGATAAACCGACACCAATGTGACAGGAGTGGATTTGAAAGTGCCAATCACTAGTAGAAAATGACCCTCTGCATCAGCATAGTTAGTAGACAGCAGAAAAGGAACAATACTATGAATAAGGATAGCAACTTACTGTTTTTTAATTTGTGTTGTAGTTAATTACATTTTATATTGAAAATGTTACTTTCATATTTATTAATAAGTGTCAGGACAATATTCTCTATTGTCATGATGGGTCTTCATTGCATTATTACATTGCTTACAATTCGGATAATGTGTTTTAGAGTTAACTAGAAATACTTTCAAGCCACATTTCTACACTATTGGGGGGCATAAGAAGATGTCTGATGTACATCTGGAGCAATTGCTATTGTTTTACAGCTGGACGCATGTTGTGTCCAACGGAACATATACATGCAAACACACTTTCAGCCATCTTTTTGTATATTCAGGGTGCAAATGCATCCAGCTGTAAATGAGCCAAATTGTCACAGAATACCATGAAGATCAATTCATCAATTTGCTTCACTCTACCTCTTGAATCGTTTTCCTCACTGCACATAAAGGCAATATTATTTAAAAGGTCAACATGGTCCACATCTGTAACTGCAGAAATAGCTCTATTAAAGAATAATATTTAATGTCTATCATTCACTTCAGTAGCTACGTATCCTTGTCTCTCTACATTAGAGTTGATTCCCAACAGGGCCATCTTAACAACATTATGGGCCGCCGGGCAAAGCAGTGCACCGGGGCCCCTACATATATAGATATATATATAGATATAGATATATAGAGATAGAGATAGATAGATGTACTTGCTCAGTGACCCTTGAAGGGTTTTTTTGCAGGTTTTTTCTTTTGCAGGGTTATTTATTCTCATTAAGAGCCCTGCATATGGGGCCCCCTTGCCCGTGGGGCCTGGCACGTGCCCATCGTGCCCAATGGAAAAGATGGCCCTGATTCCCAATTCTATTAATTTACACTATTCCTTATACCGAGGGTAGATAATATTCTATGAGTCACATACATAAAAAAGATAGAAAACTGAATGAATGACAAAGGGGTAAACTAGTTGTTTTATGTAATTGCTGTCATAAATGGCAGGAATGTTTTCAGCAAATAAGTAAACTAATACAATTGCTGTTTTGATAATATGGTTGTTTAAAGAACGTAACATGATAAGTGATATAATATCTTGCTATGCTATTTGACCATTTGGATTTTGTTATTGTGAATGCTTTAAATATGTACCTTCTTCTTTACGTGTATCATTACTTTAAAGCAAATAAAGAATTAACACATCAGGAAAAATGGAAAGAACATTGAAATACACAATAATGTTAGAAAAAACAAAGAGTAAATACTTTTTTGTAAAGAAAACTATTTATTAACCCAGTAAGCCTACTCTGCATTTTTAGAATGCAATAACTGGTTGTTCGGTTGTCCATTGCATTATGGTTTGATCATCCTAAATGAATAGACTCTGTAACTTTACCTAGGTCCATATGGTACCTTACAGCATTTCTGAAAACCACATACTAGTGAAATAATAAGCACTGATCCATTCTGTGTTGGAAATCTACAGTCCAGACATTTATGCAGTTCAACTCAAAATATGAATTTGAGTTTCCTGGGACTAGAAATCTCAAGTCAGTTGTAGAGGCAATTAGCAGGAACAGGGAGTACAAGCCCCTTAGGCACCAGAAACATTTATTACTGAAATTGGTTTACTGCAAAAGTCACCAAGATAATATTGTGATGTTTCTGGGGGTAAGGTTCTTGTATGGAACAATTGGCTATAAAAGAAAAAATGCTTGCAGAAACTGTATGGCAACAACCCGGGTAATAGTCAACATATATAAAGATCTTATTTCATTATATTCCACTGTATTTTATAACACATTTTTCTATGGCACAACAGAAATGACATAGTTTAAGAAATCACATCAGGTGATGAGATGCAAAATAGAAGCAATACTGAAACTAGAGTTCAAATGGCTTTGAAACATTTTGAATGTAAAATTTATCAAGCATGAGATTAAAAGGATATAATTTCCTCTCCTCAATGCTTGTTTCACCAATAGGGTTGTGTTTTCTATGCTCTGTAAATGACAAAAAGCAAAGAAATCAGAAAATCAGAGCAGAACTATGAATGGACACAGTTTTTCAGCTAGGCAATTTTTGTACATTGACAGATCAGTCATAGACACACGGAAATATGTTGCATAAACAAGGGATTATTAAAGCACTTGATTTCACAGTATTTCCATGCTTTGGAAGGTTGTGGCATTCATTGTATGTGGAAATATGTTTTACTTCAATTTTATTAAATGTAAGTCCAATTATAATTTCAAGCTCAACCATGTTACATTCCAATGTTTGTAGAGGTGTACAGGCAGGTAAAATGAGACCATATCCATCAGTGGAGGAAAAGAAGGCCTCTGGGTCATATACTTATGCGTTGTACATAGCTGGAAGTTAACTTTTCCTGTAGTCTTTTAAGCATACAGAATTTGTGCTTTAAACAAGAATTTTGTTTCGTTTTCAGTCAACATAGCATGTTCGAACATAGTAGTGCACAGAATGTCTTGTAGATGGCAACAAAGTCATTAGGCTTGCAGCTCTCAGTCATACACAAGAGTCTCTGGCAAACTTGAGATGCAAAATCTTGGTCCTGCTGATAAAAGGATAGGCAGTGCAGAAGCATCCAGCTGCTACTATCAAGCCCAGACTGCACCAGGCACAAAACAAAGACCAGCTGTATCCATGTTCCACATCACTTGGAAGCCCATAAATAAATTTTGGCAGGCGACTTAGATCATATGAGACACTTGCTGCATAAGTACACAAAGAAATGGTACAAAATATTCCTAAGAACAGATTAAACAAATATAACATGTTAGTAAGAGTTCATACCAAACGTAATATTTATTTGTAAAACATTTTTTTTATTTATTAATCATTATGACATATTAAAACAATTGTTTCATTATTTGACATACTTAATACATTTCCCCTACATACAGTACAATAAAGCATAAAGAAAATATTATTTATCTCATGCTATTACTTTTTCTACTGGCACTTTAAGTAGCTTACACTGCCCATCATTTTCATAGCTGTGCATTGTACCCAGGGAATCTTGCAAATATATTCTGCTACTGGCAATAAGCACATTGTTTTTAGCATGCAACAAATTTGAAAATATAAAATTAGACTCTTAAGTGTATTCACATTATAGTTCCCCTTGATATTTTCTGCTTGTTTACTGTTTATGGTATAATTAATGTTGACTAGTATTACCTTTGGGGGAGTTTCTTCTAGTTGTTATGTTATTCATTATAATATATTTTGAGGTGTTATATGCTGTTTTTATTCATGATATTTGGGTGGAATACAAAAAGTGGAATGATTACTATCCACAGGAAAACCCATGTAAGGTATGTTGGTTGAACGTTCTGTTTAAACTGCAGTTCTAAAGTAGCTGATAAAAACAAGCTTATTGATGTCTATAATAAATGGGATTATCAGTGTCAATTTTCTGACCAGTACATGGACCATGATCATAAAGGGCCTGTTTCATTATGGAAAGTAAGGCAAAAAATTTGTACGTATTCTCCTGGACAAAACCATGTTAAAATTAAAGGGGGTGTGCAAATTAGTTTATAATTTTGCACATAAGATAAATACTGGCTGTTTTTTCATGTAGCACACAAATACTTGATAGCTTTATTTGTACACTGAAATTTAAAGTTGATCTAGGACATGCCCTACCCTAACTATAAATCTGTCCCCACATTTTAAATTTAGCGCCCCCTCCAATGCAACATGGTTTTGCAAAGTTGCTAATTTTTTTTTTGCTTAACTTTCCTTAATGAAGGGTTTGCTCTTCTGCTGATGAATGATTAATTTAACTTAATGAAGATGAGAACTGCGGGTTTGAAAAATTGAAGATGTTGCCGATAGCAACCAATCAGATTCTATTTATCATTTATGTAGTACATTCTACAAAATGACAGCTAGAATCTGATTGGTTGCTATAGGCAACATCCCCACTTTTTAAAACCCGCTGCTTAGTAAATCTAGCCCTAAATCTCCTTCGCATATGGACAGTGCCAAAATAAATATACAACCGTCCTCTATGAATGGCAAGTATATTTAGTGTACTTGGCACTTGTCACCCTGCCTTATCTATTCAGGAACTTTAGGGTAGGGAGGCAACAAAAAAGCAACATCTCCACTCTTTCAAACCCGCAGTTTAGTATATATACCCCCTGGTCTTCAATATTTCCAAATATGATTGCTTGGACATTTGTGTCTGGGATGTTTCTTAGACACCAGGAGGTAAATGTATTAAACTGCGGTTTTGTTAAATTCCCAATTTTTCAAATAACAAAGTTTAATATATTTTCCCCAAGAAGTAAATATTCAACAAGTATAAATACAGGTTTTATATATTGTTTTAAATAGCACTATAATTGTAACATAAATTAGGATTTGGTTTTAAATTTGATAAATAGCATTTTTAATTTGGAATTTTAGGAAAGTAAATATGGAGGGAAAAGTTTTAATAAACAAATGAATAAAAACATAAATATGATGGGGTTAGGTTTCCGTTCTGACTTATATATTAAGAGACACACCACAAGTCTTTTTTTCAGGTTCCAGGATGGAAAACAGATCTGTGATTTTATGTACCAAGATAAGTTTAATGGCATTCTAATGTTCTTTTATGCAAAGTCTTTCTTCTTATGTTTTAAGATTTTCTTGACTCCTGGTATTTTAACAGTTTTTAGATATGCAGAAGGTCAGGTGTTTTTTAAATTAGTTTAAAATTTCAATGGTGTTTGCTGTGATTTTAATCCACAGCCTCCTACCTTTCAGAGGGATCAATCACAGGGTCTCATTTAGACATAAACATGCATTCATTTTGGTGGCATAAATATACATATTTCTGTACCGTGCATGCATGCTAAAATATCTAAATTTAAATATTTCTTAAACTTGTGGACTCTTTCGCCTGGCGAGGTGGATAGAGGTAGACAAAAATAAGTTACATACAGTAAGAACATTTACACATAATTGTAACATGCCCTTTGAGATACAATCTAATGAGGCATTGATGGATCCCCAGATATGCTTTTTAGGATGCATATATTTTGCCGTACTGGAGGCCTGATGATGATGATGATGACAAAAGCAGCACTGTTTAACAGCTTCTGATATGCTGCTTCCATATCGACCCCTCCAGCTGACTTTTTAACTGCCTTGCTTTTGAAAAGCCAATGAATTTCTAGATAAATGCCAAGTGGAAAGTTATCAATCGTTTACTATGTATAGTTTACTATGTACGTGACGCATTAGCATGACAACTATCTTACATCCAGAAGATAGATGTGGGAGTGATCGCATTTAATTACATTTTGAAAAGAAAATTTATTTTTGTATTTATTTCTGACTCTGTCAATAAAATTTTCTTTCATTATGTGCGTGATACTGTATTACATTATAATGAGTATAAATAGGGTAATGTGACTTTTATATTTACTACTAACATTGTCATGCTGCATCTCTACAATGTAATATTATGAGTATCTTTATGTTGCAGTTTTTGCAATCACGGTTCAAACTGTTGCAGTACAATGTCTATAGGAAATTACTGCCAAATGTGAACAAGAACCTTGTTTGGGCAAGTGTCCACCATTGCCTCCCTACCCTAAAGTTCCTGAATAGATAAGGCAGGGTGACAAGTGCCAAGTACACTAAATATACTTGCCATTCATAGAGGACGGTTGTATATTTATTTTGGCACTGTCCATATGCGAAGGAGATTTAGGGCTAGATTTACTAAGCAGCGGGTTTGAAAAAGTGGGGTTGTTGCCTATAGCAACCAATCAGATTCTAGCTGTCATTTTGTAGAAGGTACTATATAAATGAAAGCTAGAATCTGATTGGTTGCTATAGGCAACATCCCCACATTTTCAAACCCGCAGCTTAGTAAATCTAGCCCTTAGAGCTCTACTAAAGTGTGTCTACAGTCTGAAAGATTTTAGAAAGGAATAGGTTTTATCCTTTTTTTTTTTTAGCTGTATTGCTTTTAAAAAGCAAATGATTTGTTAGATAACTTTTAATAGTATTAAAAATGCCATATGAAAAAACAGAAATATCTTGGATGTTTTTATGATTTATTGTGTTACTGTATTTTAGATCCTTTGTTTGTGATTGCTACAACAGAGTTGTTCCTTTTTTTTTTAGGAGGTTCTAGGTGTACCTTGATCAATGCCCCAATACCACCACTTTTGCAATTAATTAGAGACACCATAGACTGTCAGCCCAAACAAGATCCACACTGGAAGTTTGAATGTCCTGTGGAAGTGTTACTGGTTCTCTGAGACAATAGCTAAAACATTTAAAATAGATTGTAATTGTAACAGTGAGGTGGGGATTTCTTTTAGCAAAAGTGTTACTTGGTTTATGGAACATGCTATATAATATTTTGGAAATGGAAGAGATAGTCTTTTAACTCTCCGGAGACTCTAATTATGCATTGTGTGATTTTATTTTCACTCTGTATTCAAATCTTGTGAGTTTGGCATATTAAATATATATTTTGAAACATTGAGACAAAAACAATTATTTCTGCCTTATCAATAACAGACAAAGTGTTTGGTTATTTGTGTGATAGACAGAATATAAACCAAATTGGACAAATTCCAGGATAGAAGACTGTTTATGTTCATTGATAAAAATGTATATATTTAAATCTCAATTTCAATCAAGATAAAGGCGGATATTTACAAAAGTGCACTTTAGACAGACCACATAGTTTTTGGCATTTAGTTTTTAAACCTTGTGTTTTACTAAAGGCTAAACCGCACATCAAACGTGTATTATTTAAAACCCCACAGCCTAAAACTACAATCCTGATTTTTATACATTGAAGGAATACAAATATTCGCATGCAAACTGCCACTCTTTAGTAAAGTTTAAAAAAAGTGTGGTTCTCACAGGCGAGATAACTCAAACCACATACTGTTTTAGCTATCTTGCCTGTCTGAATGGGGAGAAAAAATCATTTAAGAAAAACTTCCATCCTGCAAGAGTCTATCCTGTTCAGCAGCTGGCATGGTACAAGGGGGGTGGGTTAGGAATGTCAAAAATAATCAGGCCCCCATACCTCGAGAGTACTGGTATCATGCAGAGCAGCCACCATGCTATAACAGCCCATCAATGTTTCAGTATTCTTGCATGCTGGCGCTTGTAGAACTGCAAGCACTAGTATGCACATGGGCATCAGTGCATACTATCAAATACAAGTGTTACCCCCATACTAAATTAAATAAATAATTGTGCCCCCTTTAGAAGAATAAATAAATAGTAGTGCCACATTTAGAAAAATAAATAGTAGTGTATCCTCAGGAAGAATAAACGGCGGTGACCACTTTAGAAGAATAACAGTAGTGTCCCGTTTTCAAAAACAATAAATTAATATCGTCACCTTAATAATGAAATTATTATTGCCCCATAATTTATAATGAAATGTTGCATCCCTAATAAATATCTTACCTAAAATATTTTTCCTTCCTTGGTCTGACGTTATCCAATGAGAAGAAGGTAATCCATATAGGAACTAAATAAACCCTATGTGCCGAACAGACAGCATGTGGTTTATTTTAACCCGGGACTATAATATCTCAATGCCGATCACTTGAAGAGATTCTGGTAGGAGTGCAATCAGTTGTTCAATAGAGGATTTTGACATCTATGGGTAAATGTATCAAAGTCCGGTTTCTTCATCTCGCGGGAGATCGGTGTCTTTGCAGCTAAAATTAAAGGGGCGATGGCTTGTAAAGGCAAGTTTGCAGTTACAAGCCTTCGTCCCTTTAAATTTTAGCCGCAAAGACGCCGATCTCCCGCAAGATGAAGAAACCAGACTTTGATACATTTACCCCCTAGTGTCAATACAACATTACATGGAATTTATATGTCTTAAATGATTTTAATGTTTTATTACATAAGAAATAAATTTATGCTATTTAGGGATAATGCGCTAAATGTAGGGGAGAGAGAGAGATTGTGGAAACAATTCTATGGAGAAAAATGAACTGTATGAACTTCATGATATTGTGAAAGAGTCTCTTAAAAACTGACTTTATTCATTAAGAAAACTTTGAACTGTATGCATACTTGCCTACTCTCCCGGCTCTTGAATTTCGGGGAGTCCTCCCGGACTCCCGTGGGGGTAGGCAGCCCTCCCGAATTCTGAAAAATTACGAAATTCACGGCATTGAATAGCGGGGGTGGGGGGTGCCATTCAATGCCGTGAATTTAGGCATTTTATAGTGGGGGCGTGGCTATTGTGATGCAAAGACGTCGCCACGCCCCCAAAGTTAGCAACTATGACTGTATGTAAAGACATTTCTTATATTTCTGTATGTGAATCTTTGCCATTTTACTTTATGTTCAATAACAACTGAACAAAGGTACTACTGGTGGCATATATTGCATTGCGCTTGAGATATACATATAGTGCTGTGTGTTTGAAAAAAGTGAGAAGCAGCACTAATTAGAAGTTTATCAGGCACTTATCAAGGCAGATGGTGTTACCAGTAACACCATCATATGAGTGGATTTATATTAAGTTTCCAGTATTGTAAGACTATAAATAATGTTGTAATATAAGTTAGTGCTCTAAAAGTTATTTTTATTTACAGTGGATCTGTAATCAGAAAAATACTCTACATTTCTGTCTTTAATACATAGAAAGGAACATTTGAAATCAGTTTTTTCTTTCAATCTTCACTGTATTTCTTTTTAGACTACTAGAAGGCCTAGTTATAGTCACCTCCATTCTCCTTGAATATAACACCACAATATTAGGAGACAAATAAAAAAACATCAAATGACAAAAGAAAAGAAGGTATTTTTCTAACGATGCCCAACACTGAGCAGTTTTTCAATTACTGTTGAATTAGAAAATGCTCCTAACGTTCAAATTTGATTTAATTATATATTTTGCATGAAATACCTGTCATGAGAAAAAGGAGCCCAGCCACATGTTGTGTAAGGCTCTCTTCCCAAAAGAAACTCACTGCTGCCACTATGCAACCACATAGGAGTACCGCAGCGGCCATGCCCAAAAATCCGGCTGTAATTCTTCTTAAGTCTGTGCAAGCAAAGATAGAGGAAGAAAGGCAGAAGATTATTTTTTATCTCTCAGCAGCAATGCAACTGGTTGGCAAGTATTTTACGATTCCTATGACATTTAATTTCTGAATATGAATTAAAAATAACAACAATATACTTTAATCCCTTCAGTACATCAGAGCTTCAAAAGCAAAGGAAAACAATGGATACCATTTGCTATGCTGGTTGATGTTTAATGTTATTAAATAAGCCACATTGGCTTTTATGCTAGTTAAAAATTTACTTTCTCACTTCTTTAAAATAAGCATTAAATCTGTGAGTGTAGTAGTATTACAGTACAAAATGTACAATCTTCATAAAAAATGTAATATTGAGGACCAGCTGAGCTGTCCTGTCCTCCCAGCTATGAGCATATGAGCAGTAACTTAAAGATAGTCAATATATACAGTAGACAGTATTTATATATATATATATATATATATATATATATATATATATATATATATATTGTTATGTTCGTCTAGTCGCTTTCAATAAATATTGTCCGCTGTGATCAATGTGGTTCCAAAACACAAAAGAGATTTAATAGCAAGATGTGACAAATAACAATTAAGTAAAATAAAGTACAGCCGATACAAACGCAGCACACTGGATCCAGCATACAATCATTCAGTCCTGAAGCCTGTGGTCAAGTTAGACTGCATGATGGAATGATGGTCTCAGTGCCTGGTTTATATACAGTTTGTGGTACATAAACAACAGTGGTGATGTCATGGCATGTTTCCATAGGTTCAGGATTTAGGACAGTCCAGTATAATGCAGGTCATAGGTCACTTCAAACAATTCCCTCCAAGGGTGGGGTCAACTCTCCAAAAGTTCCCTACGTGTCTTCCTGCCGAAATTCTGGTTCAAATCAGTCTATTAGCATTCCAAACACATTATCATTCTGAGTATTAATCCTTTATAATTCATAACTAGCACATGCAAGGTGCGATTGCTTAGCAGATTGTAGCGAATGTCTAATGGTAGAAAGTGGATTAGTATGACACTAAACATGACACATTTCCTATGTCCTGAACCTTAGATATCTATAAAGTGGTTTTAACATTATTGTATTAAACTATTAAATCTATTACATTTGATTATGTGCTGGAACTTTATTAAGGTGAACCATTTACAAATGAATATGTGAGTGTAAATGTATGTAGAAGTGTTTGCTAGTGTTAATGCGTAATACGCCCTTCCGCACTGTAGCGTGCTATTCGCATATTTTCAGATAAAGACAATTAATTTGATTTATTAATTTGAAACAACTCCATCCAATTTTTTGACTTTCACAATATATCTGTCTATCTATATACACTGACCCCCGTGTTGTGGTTTTGGTTTTGGATCTGGATTAACTTTGTGTTTTGATTTTGGTTTTTGGCAAAACTGCCCTTGCGTGTTTTGGTTTTGGATCCCGATTTTTTTTCTAAAATCCCTATTTATTTTTGCTAAAATCATATATTTTTGCTTTTTATTCCTCCCTACATTAATATTAACCTCAATAATACTAATTTCAAGTCATTTGCAGTCAATTTTGACCACCTCACAGGTCACAATATTATTTTTACATACTTTCAAACAAAGACTGCAGATTTAGAAGACCAAGCCTGCCAGACCTGTTCAGCAATGACAATTAGCAATGGAGCTCTCTTCTTTGTATGTTACCTATATAACACAGTGCAATGTGACTGCAGATTTAGAAGACCAAGCCTGCCAGACCTATTATTTATATTTCAGCAATGACAATTAGCAATGTATTAATGGAGCTCCTCCTGAATGTCATTGGAGGCTTTGAAGAACACTGCTACCCATCCTCTTTCTTTTCTACCTAAGACGCTGCCCAACTGCACTAGAGACTGCCAAGAACTGTGCTACCCCTTCTGTGTCCCTCTGTGAAATGGCGCTGGATCACCGTGGAGGGCGGTACTTATAGAATCCAAAGCTCGCGAGATCCCAGATCCAATGTTGTAACAATGACTTTTTGCCTCGTTTTCAATTCCGAGGGCGCGCGAAGTACCGAGCTGGCTCTGCTAAGTTCGGGTATGTTCTGCTCTAGGGGAACTAAGGGTGAGCATCTCTAGTTATTTCCAAAGCGATTTACTAAATCTATCTTTCATAGATTCCCCCATTTCTGTAATTAACACTGCAAAAGCAGTGATTGCAGTGATTATGTTATGTCAGTCGATTGGAGGGTGGTTTAGAAAGATAGTGATTTATAGGTTGATTTATCTTTAATAGGATTGGTAGCTATCAAGTCGACTTGTAAATCACTAAAAATGCTACTTTTATCACTATTTCTGCAAATCAACCTTTAGTAGATACACCACCCCAAAAGTCTGATGTGTTTACCACTATCAATTATTCACAATCCCTAGATCTGATGCACACGTAACTCTGATGGTTATTACTGCTGACATCAGCTGCAGTTCTTAATCCTGGCTCATTTTTTCAAAGCTGATAGCCTCCATAAAATGCCTGTACTTTGAACTCACTAATATTTGTTTTCGTATATACTACAGCAAAACATCAAAGGATACACACAGGTACCTCAATTGTCATTCATTGAAATTCACAGTTAAAAAATGCAATTATGGTATTTAATGTTACTCTGCTTCCTTAATTGCATCTAATTCATCTGTCCTTTTTTTTTATCCCCAGGTACATAACAGAAATGACCACCATTCTAGTCTTCTCTATGTGAACCTCCTCTGACTTCAATTTGTGAATTTATCAATGTATATAACAGAAATTACCATAATTCTAATATTCTATATGTGAATCTTATCTGACTTCAGTCTGTGCAATTTTCAATGTATGTATCTGCAATTTGTTAGCAAATGTTTTACCTGTGTTAAACTGATGCTCAACTGTGAAAATTTTTGATTTTGAAGTAACAAGATTATTTCAGCTAACTCTCAGCACTTCCGTTCCTTTCATTAGGTGATCAATTAAAACACATGTAACTAGGAATGTGCACCGGCCACTTTTGGTGTCTCGTGTTTTGTGTTTTGGATTCGGATTTGCTTGAGGTTTTGGGTTCGGATTTGTTTCGCAAAACACCTGACGAAAGGTTTTGGTTCGGATTTAAGGTTTTGGATTCGGATTTATTTTGAAAAAAACATAAAAAGTGCTAAAAACCAGTTTTGTGGGTTTTTTTTTCACTCCTACGCTATTATTAACCTCAATAACATTCAATAACAATCATTTCCACTAATTTCCAGTCTATTCTGAACACCTCACAATATTGTTTTTAGGCCAAAAGGTTGCACCGAGGTAGCTTGAGCACATAATGCCAAAAAAAGAGGTACAAGATGGAATTGTTCTGGGCCCTCCCTCCCACCCCTCGCGAGATTCGACGCCAGACTTGGACGACAGAGCCTCGTTTTCTATTTTTTGCCCGCCGGAAATATCCGACCAGTGCTCGGATCCCGTTCGGATCCGCACTGTTCGGGTGGGCTCGGATTAGCGGAATCCGAGCCCGCTCATCTCTACATGTAACCTGTTTTTAGTAATGAGCCTAACTATATCTTAGAAACATTGTTGGGGAAAGCAATTGTTGATTTACTCACAAAGGGCCTGATTCATAAAGGAACGTAAATGCTGATAGTTGTCGTATTTTTTGTAAAGTCACTGTGCACATGTCTAGAATAGGACTACACATCATTGAACACAGCAACATCCAAGTAATCTTCAAGCACAAAGGACCCTTATGACAGCCAATGATTTCATGGACAGAACAGGGAGGGGAATGGGCATATGCACGTAGTCAATGTACAGTAGGAGGATGCCAAGCTCAAGCACAGATAATAATGTCCGATTCAAGCTTTGGGCATCTCAAAGGTAAAAGGTTTCTGTTGTATTATTTGCTTCAGCTATAGGTCAGGTGTAAGTGGTGAGGATAGTGATGAAGATTGCATATGTATGCTAGAACATGTGTTTGCAATCAGGAGCAACTGTAAAAATGTATGTTATATACAGTAGACATTTTATTTTATTTTTTAACAATGTTGTCATTAATGACTATACCAGTGGTTCCCAAACTTTCTCAGCTCGAGGCACCCTTAGGGTCACCATAATTTTTCCAAGGCACCCCTAAGCAAAAATAATTACCGGGTAGTCCCGTTTTTTAAGTAGTTGGGTCAAAATGACGTAAGATGTATTTAGACCCCTTCACCATCACATTGTGCCCCTTTATCATATCACTCTGTGTCCCCCTCTTCGCCAACTCACACCCTGTGTCCCCCTCTTCGCCATCTCACTCTGACCCCCTTTCAGCGTCTCTCTCGGTCCCCCTCCTTCAGCGTCTCTCTCTATCCGCCTCCTTTAGTGTCTCTCTGCCCTCCTCCTTCAGCGTCTCTCTATCCCTCTCCTTCAGCGTCTCTGTCCCCCTCCTTCAGTGTCTCTCTCTGTCCCCCTCCTTCAGTGTCTCTCTCTATCCCCTTCCTTCAGCGTCTCTGTCCCCCTCCTTCAGTGTCTCTCTCTGCCCTCCTCCTTCAGTGTCTCTCTGTCCCCCTCCTTCAGCGTCTCTGTCCCCCTCCTTCAGCGTCTCTCTCTGCCCTCCTCCTTCAGTGTCTCTCTCTGTCCCCCTCCTTCAGTGTCTCTCTCTATCCCCTTCCTTCAGCGTCTCTGTCCCCCTCCTTCAGTGTCTCTCTCTGCCCTCCTCCTTCAGTGTCTCTCTGTCCTCCTCCTTCAGCGTCTCTCTGCCCTCCTCCTTCAGTGTGTCTCTACCCTCCTCCTTCAGTGTCTCTCTCTGTCCCCCTCCTTCAGTGTCTCTCTATCAACCTCCTTCAGCGTCTCTGTCCCCCTCCTTCAGCCTGTCTCTCTGTCCCCCTCCTTCAGCCTGTCGCTCTGTGCCCCCTTCAGCCTCTGTGTCCCCCTTCAGTGTCTCTCTGTCCCCCTTCAGCCTCTCTCTGTCCCCTTCAGCGTCTCTCTGTCCCCTTCAGCGTCTATCTGTCCCCTTCAGCGTCTCTCTGTCCCCTTCAGCGTCTCTCTGTCCCCTTCAGCGTCTATCTACCCCCTTCAGCGTCTATCTGTCCCCTTCAGCGTCTCTCTGCCCCCTTCAGCGTCTATCTGTCCCCTTCAGCGTCTATCTGTCCCCTTCAGCGTCTCTCTGCTGCTGCTCACTGAGGCTGCCGGACATGATGAGGTCACGCCCCCGGCAGTCAGTGAGGAGGAGGATCCGGCGCTGGATGATGGGTAAGTTGTTTTTTTTTTTTTGCTTTTTTTTTCTATTTTCTTTTTTTTTCTAGGCAATCACGGCACCCCTGTGACAGCGCCGTGGCACCCCAGGGAGCCGCGGCGCACAGTTTGGGAACCGCTGGACTATACTATTAACAGGTAACAATCATTGAATAGTTTATTTTTTTTTTCTATGCGTTCTTTTGGGACTTTATATTGGACGTATCCTGTAGTGTATTGTCTGTAAGAGCAGAGTGTACCTAGACCCGTATTCAACAAGAGATGTCTCTTCAGATCTGCTCCTAGATGAACTCAAACACACATCTGCCTGATTTATGTGCATTTTTTTGAAAACAAAACAAAACACAATTTATGTTTGTTTTGTTCATTTTTTGTTTGCTTTTCCTTCTTCTTGTATTATCTGGTGATATACCATAAGATTGAAGTCTCCCTATGTCTCTCTTACACATCATTCTGATTCAGAACACTATATAAATCCAGAACATCTCAGACACATAACCTGTCTCCCATCAATTTCAAAATCCTTTAAATGTGTCCTATTGAATCTGTTTGTAACAAACTAACATTCATCCGTGATGTCTTACACTCAAACAACCTCCTCCTTCTCTCAATAACAGAACCATGGCACACAAAATCAGACACTGCCTCACCACAGCCCTTTCTCACGGTGGCCTCCACTTCACCCACACCTACAAATCTAGAAGCAGACAAGGAGGTGTGGTTAGACTACTCCTTTCCCCTCATTGTACATTTACAGTCCTACCAATTGTTCCATCGCTTATGTTCCCATCTTCCGAAGTACATACTATCTGGATTTTCAACCCCCTCTCTCGGCGTGTTGTTGTGATCTATAGCCATCCTGGACCACATAAAAAATTACTTGAATATTTCTCTGCCTGACTCCCTTATTTTGTATCCTTAGACATTCTCACCACCATCATTAGTGATTTCAACATCTATTGATTATCCACATTCATAAGCCTCATCTACTCATCGTGAATTAAAACAATTAATTCTGATGCAAACTCACAGATTAGCATCCCATCTCAGGGGCGTACAGAGGATTTTCCAACCCTGAAAAAAAACAAAACCCTAGAGGGCACGCGCAGCAGCTCCATTTCGGCTGCACTGTACTATACAGCAGCCGCGGCGCTGTCAAAGAAGCGTCCGTGGCGGTGCTGTATACAATACAATACAATGTATACAATACAGCACCGCCGCAGACGCTTCTTAGACAGCGCCGCGGCTGCTGTATAGAACAGTGCCGATATGTAGGGCACTTTTTTAGCGGTGGTGGGGGGTTTCTGGAGACCCAGAAACCCCCCCTGCGTGCGCCACTGCATCTCTCATCTCCCATGCCCCTCCTAGCTTCTTGAGAGACTCACCTTATATGCTGCCTTTTCTCACATAACCTATTAGACCCTCTACAGTTCGACTTTCATTCACAACACTCCACAGAGACTGCACTGACTAAGGAGGTCAATGATTTGAATACTGCTAAATCTAAAGGTCCTCACTTGTTTCTAATTCTCATCCACCTATCTGTTGCATATGACACTGTTGACCACTCTCTTCTCATACAAACACAACATTATCTTCAAGAGACTGTCCTATTAGTGTTCTTATCCTACTTATCAAACTGTTCCTTTAGGGCCTGCTTCATCAAGGAAAGTAAATGTCGATTTTGTGCGTATAATCCGCAAATTTGATCTCATCATGCCCAGAACCTGTAAGGGTCCTTACCTGCCCACGATCCAGAGCTGTTAGTCGCACTTCAGGGTTCGCGGCGAGGAGGATCATGTGACTCCCTGCCGGAGGCATCACGTGACTTCACAGCAGGGAATTCAAATTAAAAGGAGGATCTGACGTGCATCTGTGTCAGATCAACAGGTTAGTCCTCCTGACTCCGTGCAAGAGTGTGTGCCTGGCTGTTTGTCTTGTGTACCAGACCTGGCTTCCTTGCTTGTTGTTTCTTTGGATTTCCCTGTGTGCTGCTGCCATCTGACCTGTGTACCAAACCCGGCTTGTGACCCAACTACTCTCCTGCTCAGTCCTTTGTGCCGTCTGCCATCTGACCTGTGTACCAAACTGGCTTGTATCCTGAATCCTCCCGTGGGCCTATTCCCCACAAGGCTAGCCATTACCCGTGATTCTGCACCGCATCCCTCAAGGTACCCTCTGATTTCTATTCCCATCTTGTTGTCATATTTACCTATCCATCTCACGTCTAGGGGCCAAACCAGGGGCCGCGTCCTGCAGTCCCTTTGCAGCCAAGCCCATCCCAACTTGCAGTGGTTCTTGGTGAAGACCAAGGGGCTGTTAGACTCCGTGCCTTGCTAGGCCTGTGCAAATCTAGACTGAGTTTACCCCCAAGTGTAGCAGAACCAGATCATACACAACTTACCACAGCAATGTTCAAATCATCTTTGAATGCGAAGGGCACTTACTACAACTTATGATTTCTGGGAAGGAACGGAGTGGGCAAGAGCCATTCGCTCGTAGTCAATGGGAGTGCCAAACAGGAAAACAGGCAAGCCCATCTGATTCAAGCTTTGGGCATCTCAAAGGTACTAGCTTTTCTGCCCTATCTCTTTATCCAGACAGTCTAAGTCCTTATTACTATTGATGACAGCCGCGTATGCATGCTATAACATGTTTGCCATCAGGAGCAACTGTAAAAAATTATGTTCCACTACGCTCTCACTCTGCACAAGGACTATAAACATCACTCACTGCATTGTGAGTGTTGCTCTAAATTTATCCGGTTTTTATACATTTAGGGCCTGATTCTTTAAGGAAAGTTAATCAAAAGCAAGTAAGTAAGGCAAAATCATGTTGTATTGTAGGGGGAGGTAATTTTAAAAAAGTGATGGCAGATTTATATTTGAGGTAAGGCATGCCCTAGATCAACTTTAAATTTCAGTGTAAAATTAAGCTATTATTTCTTTTTATTTTGTGTGATTTTTTTTATTTAAATGATTGTTTATTTATTTAAGAACATCCTAGTAAATGTATGTCATAGGGGAAAAACATAAAAAAAAACCTTTTCATCACTAATGCCTATATTATTAACAGGTGACATTAACTGAATATCTTGCTTTTTTCTGACCATTCTTTTGAGAATTTATATTCCACATGGGTATTGGATGTATCCTGCAATGTATTGTGCATTAGAGCTGAGCAAACCTACACTCAAATTCATCAACCACTTCTCTTGCAATACTTATAAGCTCTTTTTGGATTTAAGTATCATGCCTATGGTTAGAACCGTAGTTCACTATGTACCTGGCCCTATAGATGCACGGAATCACACAGGCAAAGAGACAAGTAAGAGATAATAATTCCTTTATTCACACAAGTGTATACACAAGGTAAATGCAAACAGTGCTCCACATAGGGAAAAAAAGACTCCATCCCCCCACCAAATATACAAGTGTTAGCAAAATCACCAGTAACAGTCAAACCCTCAACAAAACCGCAGCAATAAACCCACCCCAACAGAGTCCTCAACAGGTTCAGAGTTCCAGCACCAAAAGAGTCTCAAATTGCTCTTCAAGATGGACCGGTGGGCCTGTCATCTGACCCGATTGGATGTTTTGTAAACTTGATGACCCCAGTCACTTGGCCAACTCTCCACCAGTTTAGTGGGACCATGAGTACCAATCTCCCTACCAATGTAGGCTCACCAGTTCCTCAGGATCACGAGTATCTTCCGATGGAGTAAGGATGAATCCATTCTCAAGACGTTCAATACCCAATCTGAATCCCAGTCCAACAGCTTTCTCTGGCACTGATAGAGCTCATATATAGAGAAAAATCTCCAGGCCTGGAGATTTTTCTGTGTATTAGTATCCATTTTTGGTAGGTCTTAGGTCTCCCTACTTTTCTCCTTGTTGGCTGCTTTACACATACCTATTTGAGGGTAGCGCAGATGAGATCCTTTGCTATACTACTGATAGTGCTCAACAGCTTACCCTCGGTCCAAATTCTCCTCCTGAGAAAATCCACAGCAACCCCTTCTAGCCCTCTGGGGTATCCTTTATCAACTCTCCCAAAATCTCCCAGTCCTGGGTCCCTTCCTGGGCTGACACTCTAGGCACAGTCCATGTTTACTGGTGACAATGGTGGGGGAAAAGTGTGACCTCAGCAGAAGCCCCTTATTGTTCCCCTGCCACAAAGTCTGTTGTAGACATGCTTAGGACAGTGTTCAGCCAATACTAGAATCCCATCTCTTGTTTCTATATAGGGGCCAGATGCTCCTGTTTTTAACCCATTCAACTACTTAGTGATGTCACAGGAGCTCCAGCTGTTCCATACTTCCTCTGGCAACCCCCCTCCCTCTTGGGACACAAAGTAATGCAGGATCTGACCATTGGGCAGAATATAATAACAATGTAATCGACCGGTGTAATCCAATGGGCGCATTGACTGACAGACTGGGTTGGACCGATATTGCCCGAAGTTACCCAGTCTCGTCACAGCAGATGATACGCAAATCTATCTATCCTCTCCAGATCTCTCTCTCACCATCTGTGTTGACTTGAGTTACAGAATTTATCTCTGACATCTTGGGCATCCTCTTGCCACCTCAAACCTAATCTTTCTGAAACTGACCTAATATTCCCACCAGTCAACAGAAGCTGCACACATGTTATCTATGTATCTGGACAAGACGAAAATAAACCCTATCCCTCAAGCTAATTTGTCTAATTGTCATCCTTGACTCAGAACTGTCCTTTGTTACCCACATCCAGTCTGTATCCAAATCCTGTTACTTACGAACATATCTCACAAAAGACACTGCAAAAACTTTAATACAAGCACTCATATTTACAAAATTTGAGCGTATTGTACACAAAATCACTCCGCGCATGCTCAGAACTGGGACATACTCAAGAAACCGCAGCCCTGTCCACTCCGTCTTCAAACGCAAAGGACACTTACTACAGTCTACTATATTGGAAAGTGAATGAGGTGGGGAAGGGGCGTTTGCCCGTAGTCAATTTACAGTAAGAGTGTGCCAAACTCGAGAGCATGCAGCCACGCCCGAATCAAGCTTTAGGCATGGCAAAGTTACTTGTTTTCTGCCGTATCTCTTGCTCCAGCTATAGGGATAGTTTAAGTCTTGAGTACTAGTGATCACAGTCTCATATGCATTCTGAAGCATGTGTTTGCCAACAGGAGCCACTGTGAAAATGTTTTATTTTATGTTCAGTAGAAATTATCAACATTCTAATAAATGAATTTCATAGGAAAAAATAAAATAAATAAATAAAATAATAATGCCTTTATTATTAACTGATGTCATCAAAAATAAATTTCTCTGTACGTTCTTTTGCAAATTTATAATCCACATAGGCTTTGGTGGCAGTGCAGTGCCTTGTGTAGTGCAGCATAGCACTACAACACCCAATTTCAATAGACCACTTGCCTTGATCATTTCAGAGCCTACTTTTTAAGTGCATTTTACAACAAACAAATGTTGCGCTCAGTATGCAGCCTTGATGAGTCAGGCCCTTAATCTCAGGCATTGACTACAGCAGTTGCACCTTTACAATTTATTTTGAATGCATCAGCGAGACTAATTTTCCTTGCAAAACGTTCTTGTACTGCTGCTCCGTCCTGTCAGTGCCCACATTGTTTGTCTGTACTTTAGAGAATAAAATATTAAATACTTCTAATAACAAACAAAGCCATTAACAAATATGCACCAATTTACATCTCGTCCCTTGTCTCGCATTATCTTCCAGCTCAATCCCTTCTATCTGCCCAGTATGTACATCTCTCAACAACACTCATTCTCATTCTCACACTCATTCTCATGCTCAAATTCCCAATGATTACAGAACTTTTTTCAGGCTGCACCCACATTCTGTAGATTGCCCTCACTCGCCTAACGACTTTCCCCTTGCCTCCAAACCTTCAAGCGCTCCTTGGAACCTCATCTCTTTAGGCAAGCTTATCAAATCCTTGAGCCGCCTACTTAACCTCCCTAACTTTTCTATACATTTATTCTTCTTCTATATTCCAAAACTGGATCACATAGCCCCACTAGGCACTTTATCCCATTGCTATGTTGCTGGACCAATATCCAATAAGTGGCACTTAACCTCGTGTATCAAACTCCTATTTCCCTGTAGATTATAATCTTGTGAACAAGGTCCTCTTACTGGTTTGTCTGTCTTTTAATACCCAGTGTTGTTTAAGTACTGTTTGCACCGAATTGTTAAGTGCTATGGAGTATGCTGGTGCTAAATAAATAAATGGTAATAATAATGTTAACAATGTTAATAATTGAAACTGATATACTTTGATATCTACTTTAAAAAAAATCTTTGCTTTGTATATTAGTCAGAAGGTAAGTCTTCGGCAAGTGCTCTAGTGTCTAAGATATTTAGTCTGTTAGCATCTTTTGCCTAAGTGGGTCCAATGGTGTTCTGCCTAAAAGGTCTGTCAAACTTGATTACTACCATGTGCTATCATTTGAAAGCAATCTAGACACCTGTTATTTTGAACTCTGTCCTACTCAAGTAATAAAAGGTTTATCACACACACACACACACACGTACGTTTGAATTAGAATTATCTTCATGCTAAAATAACTATTGCAAAACCTTCCTGAGAAGGTTTGTGTTGCAGTGCCCAGGGGAGTGCTGGCAAATTTTAGTTTGGGGATAAGACTCAACTCAGCAGCCTATTTTAAAGAGAAAAAAATGCAGGTGGCCCAGTGATCCAGCACAAAGTAGTCCACTATGGGAGCGGTCCAAGGAGCAGATACCCTGTTGCCCCTCAGCCCAGCAAGCCCCTGGCAGTTGCGTAAGAAACTTGACAAATATCCAAAGCTGAATTGAGCTCCCTGTCAGCTTAATTAATTATACCAAAATAAGAAGTCATACTGAATCTGGCATTTGTGTTGTGTGAAATGTTAGTGAATAAGCTTCCATATGCATTTTGTAAATTACAGCAACTGAATGAGGAAACAAGTAATGTCTGTTTTATTTCCTTCAGCTAGCTGTGCTGCAATACAAAATTCAGCACAACAAACACACACATCAGAAACATGAATAAAGCAGTAGGCAATATTATTATTATCATTATTATTATTATTAGTCGTAGCAGTAGTAGTAGTAGTAGTAGTAGTAGTAGTAGTAGTAGTAGTATTTTCTTAATTATAACAAGTACATTTATTTTTAGCATGTGAGCCTTTTCTCAATTCACCTTCACAACTGTTCTTTGAAGTAATTTGCTGCTTGCTACTTACGTAGAAGGTGCCACTCATCTTGCTGAATAGTCCTCGTCAAATTGAATGGAATATTCCTCAGGCGAATTGGGTGAGAGAAGTGATACTTGATGGCTGTGCATTTCTGAGCAATTCCTTCAAAGAGAAAGTACAGCAATTTAGTACACTTCTATAAGTGTAAAAATAGCACATTTATCTAGAGAAGTCTCAATCTTGGGAAGCAAACATCATTTATTCACGACACTTGCAGTTTTCAGATCTTAGAATTGTTGATTGACACTGATTAATTAATGCTTTACAAAAATTAGCATAGCAAATTATAGAGATGAAAAATCAGTATAATAAATTATTTATAGATCTGGCTTCATGATAACTGTAAAACCATAACAATTACCCTGCTATTACCCACATAAGTTAGGCAATAGCTGGAGAAAGAGGTAGGGAAGAGAGATGGTTTATTGAGGATAGGGGAGATGAGCGCATGTTTAAAGATGGAAGGGGAGGTGCCAGTGGAGAGACAGGTTGAAGAGGTGAACTATGTGTGGTCAAACATTTGGGGTGGAGGTTGTAGGGATGTTGGGAAGGAATGGAATTGAGGAGACAGGTTGAGGAAGAAGAGGAAGAGAGGAGCGTAAAAACTTTATTTTCAGTAAAAGAACTGAGGGTAACTAGGTGAGTGTTGGAGAAGGTGAGTGTGGGTGATGGATCTGGCAAGACAATATGTTTTTATAGATTTATCGATTTTGCCTTGAAGTAGGTGGCAAAGTCATAAGCAATGAGGGAAGAAGGGGAGGGTGGTGTTGGTAGGTAGAAAAGAAGTTTCACAAAGTGGAAATGGGGGGTTGGTCGACTGGGTTTATATTAGGGGTGTAAAGTAGGTTAGCTTGGGGAGAAAAAGAGCAGTATAGTGAGATTACAGGATACATTTGTAATGGAGGAAGCCTGCGTAGAAGCAAGATTTTCTCCATTGCCTCTAAGCGATATAGAAACGCTTTTGCACCTAACAGGTCTTTTTGGAGTGTCAGGGTTGAGGTTTGGATCATGTGGGGTGCTCATGCTGCAGTGAGTGTAATGTTGTAAGTTGACAGTGCAGCATTAAGACAGGACATGGAAGAAATAGGATAGAGGTGTGATTTAAGTGAAGCTGAGCAGAGGATTGGGTCAAGATGGTTGACACTAAATGTTGCTGTGTGCACATGATTTGGGCACAGGTGGTAAGGTAGAAGGAAATGAGGTTGAGGTCAAAGAGCGGGAAGACAGAGATTCAGCTTTGTGAATCTGGCGTTGGCACAGACATGGGAGAACATGAAGTCCAGGGAACGTCCATTGCGCAACCTAGAGGATATCTGTGCATCCCACATATTTATATGTGAAGGTGTGGCTCACAACAAAATGGTTGATCTTACAAGGGGTGTGGGTAACTGCGCTCTCTATTAGTTAATGGTCAAGCTGCCAGAGGAAAGGTAAAGGTGACCCTATTCCTATACAGGGTAGATGATAGAAAGAGAATCCTCAGTGCTGAGGATTCTAAAATGGTTGATCTTGTCCAAAGTCAATATCATATAACCAATTGCTTGATAGTTTTATAAATGCACAGATGTTAGAATCCTATGGTTTTTTGTGTAGCTACAATTCTTATTTCACCTCAGATAATAAAATCTATGCTCTTGCAAGCTAAGAGCACAATAAACAGAGCAAAAAATCATTTAATAATTATAGGTAATCTGGTTGTAAGCTTTTTATGCATAGTACTAAAGATGGTTTGCGATATCATGGCTCTTATCAGACAGAGCCACCACAAATACGGGGGTCTGCAGTATAAAGCCACCAAGGGTTAGGGTTCTTCATAGTAAAGACACTAGAGGTTTGTAGGTCTGCATTATCTTGTAAGCATGGACAAATTGATAAAATATCACCACAAGGCTGTGTTGTGCCCTCTTCATTGTAAATAGCTGATTCATTTTGCATTATACTGTCTATGCCTCCATCAAACAGCAGCATTCTTTTCAGAAAGTCAGCACGGAAGACAACCCTGAAATGCATGTGTCCATTAACTCCACTTGTACCTCTGCAATGCTTGTTCTGTTATCACTACTTTAGGATGGATATAAAAGAGGAAAATTTATGAAAAATGCGGTATTGTTTAAATGAAGCATTTTTCCAAAGGAAAATATTTTTAAAATATTTTTATTTTTTACAAATATTATATTCTATTTAGCAATTTATTTTTATTATTATTTTAATAATTCTGAACTAAAAGCCCACATCTGGCCTAAGTTCAGCTGTGCATGAGTGAATTGACTAGCTGGGTAACTGGAGTGCATATCCCTTGAGACTGCCCCTTAAAGCTATGGACCAGTATCACCATAGCTGTAAAGGGCATTCATTATAAATTGTGATTAATTATAAATCTAATATATACTGCAGAAACCACAAGTTTTAATTTCAATATCATTGGTGTCGCTCTTTTTACTCTCTATGGAGGAAATTCAATTCAGCACAAGGTCCCATTGGAGCCTCGTACAATGTGGGGCTGCACACACCTGACGGTATAATGATTCCCAATACATCACTGATCTTTTCTCACACCTCTATTGGAGTTTCTGGTACCTAACATCCCCTGGAGCCTCATAGCACAAGGTCCGACATGACATTTTTTTTAATCTAAAACCAAAACAACATATCACTTAAATTGATTCAGACCAGAGTAGACAAAATAGGTATATGGGTGTGTGATAAATTATTAATAATAAAAATAATAATTTATTATTTTTGACCATAATGGCAATTTGAGTTAATGTATGCATGTTATCTTCACTACAACCACTAGAGGGCAGTGAAATCATTAGACTCAGTGTTTTACACAACATATTTTTTTCCTTTTATTTTTTTACACTTAAATAATGTATTTTTAAAGTCTGTAAGAAGAAACAGTCTTGGTACTCTTGAATTTTGACTTTGTGTCAATAATTACAGCGTAGTTTAATTAGCAAATGTCACAAGTGGATACTTGAGATTCAAACACGGTGCACACCTTATAAGTGCATGGACTAAGACAATGTAATTTACCAGTGCTAGTGTGGAATTCATTTGGGTACATAACATTATCAAATGTGACTGTGAATGACTAGTACATTTTTTATTAACAGATAATAAGCTAGCAACCAGTACTGAATTTCTAACAAAATAATATTACCCAGTATCCTGCTCTCTGACTGGTGAATGCTGTGTGCTAACCACCAATCAGAGTACTGGGAGCCAAGGATTGACACTCAACTCTCTTTGGAGATATTGCACCATTTGTTGCCTGAAATTTGATTGTTCCTAACTATCTAATCCATTTTTATAGGTCGTTATGTAAAATCGGGTAAGTTCACTATAAGTGGACATGGAAGTATTAGCACACCCAGTTAGGGCCTATGGAAAACCCTCTCGGTATCATTGTTACTGTCCCTATCCCTCAGAGACAAACTCCTCCCACCCACCCCCATGCTGCTTCCTACCCATGCAAGCAGGTTCTGGGTGGAGGTAGCTCCCTTTCCTCAAATTGGGATTGTGGCTCTAGGCTGTGATATCATAGTCAAGTGCCACACTTCCAGGATATAATAGAAATGGTGGAGCAATAGTTAGCAGCTTTAAAGATAAGAAGCTGCCAGTTGCTTCTCTTCCATGTCAGCAGCCAGCACTCAGTATGGGCAGAGCAGTATTAACACCCTACTGGGCCCTAGCTAAGATACTGGATTGGGCCCCCCTCTGTTCAAATAAAAAAACAAAAAAAAACCCCCATAAAAACTGATTAGGATAATCTGGCCACTCCAGGGCCCCCTAGACCGTAGGAAGGAGCCTAGGCTGTCTAATGAATGATCCAACTCTTAGTATGGAGGTGAAATGGGGATATTAAAAACACTGAATGAGTTCCAGAATGTCACTTATTGTGTTTTATGCAAAACTACATGATCTCCACTAAAATTACTAACCATTACCAGTCCTATATCTTGGCTTGTTACCACAAAAGCAGGGGGACCAAGAGCATGGGATCCAAGGCTTTGCCAGGCTGTTCTAGTCGGCTCACACTATAAGAGGGAGACTCACATTACTGGGTCCCAATGCATAATGTGAAACCAGCCTCAGACCATTCAGCACGTGACAAAATTCTGTTGGGGAATCAGACTCAAAAACAAGTGTGCCCCTCCCTCAGGAAAAAAGAGCCAGTGGTAAATAGCACTGGGACTCTCTGGCACCCCTTAGGTGATAGATGGCAGTGTAATAGTGCATTGTCCAAAATCATTGGAAATGTATTTTACTATTTTAATAAACACTCTACAAAATCATTCTTATTTAGATTCAAACTAGTACAATTTTAATAAAAATAAGAAACAACTAGGAGTTTCTCTTTGCAGACCTGTAATGGGTATGAATGAACTTAATTGTTCCTGTGTGGCACAGCTAATCAGATGCAAGCCACTCTGAATGACTGATCATGTATTGATCCCTAAAATCATTCTCCTTGCAGAGCTGCATTGTTCTGTTAGATTTTCTTTTTTGTTTGTTTTTTATTGGAATACTTCAGGAGCAAAGAAATTATTCCCTATAGATTTAGGATTCTGCCACATACTGACTGGGCAGGGTACGATACCCCAGGTACCCTACCTTGCAGGTCTTCATGGTATAGTGTGACCAACTCAGCCTGGCTTAGCTTGGTGTTGGCTATCATTTTTGTACAGGATACATTATGTCCCTGCTTTATGTTACGGCTATAACTCTGCTGGTTACATATTTAAGGGGAGCTGAGCAAAAATTTTTACATTTATATAATTACTGTATTTTTACTCCTGGAGTATTGATGATCAAGTTGATGATGGTGACTGCCGTTTCTTTACTCTGGCTGCATCAAGATTCGCTATAATATGAGGCTGCTTGAATGTATGCTTAACAACTAATCTAAATGAGAACCTTTTCCCTCATAACCTCGTAAATGTCTATTTTGATTACATTATTTTACATACCCTGTACAGGCATGGAAAATGAAGACTGCCTAAATTTTCATGCTCCTGATAGGTGGTGTGAGGGTAAAAATAAAGGTTATTAAAAAGAGCAAAAATGCATCTATCTATACAAACCATAAGTCTTATAAAATGCATTATATCATTGTGAAATGTTAGTATATAAGCTTCAATATGTATCTTTCATTTTGTAATCAATAGCAGCTGAATGAAGAAAGAAGAATTGTTCATTTGATTTCCTTCAGCTAACTGTGCTTACAACACAGAAATCATCACAATAAACATATACAGCAGTAACAGGAATGAAACTGAACCATATTTATTATTATTATTATTATTATTATTATTATTATTATTATTATTACATCTTTCTTTCTTAGATAGTAATAAGGTCAAACAATGATGGCAATATTATTGGTATTATATTTTTATTCACATACTGTAAACAGTTGAAAGGTTTATGGAAGTATGTAAGGTCTTTGAACATGGGTATAAACTATGAATATTAATAGTAATATGCTAACAAATTAATATTATTAATAAAGTTAACAATACCTGGGCAGATTATGGATTTACTAAAAATGCTGCTTATTACGTGCAGAGGTACCTGACTCTTTTTAAAAACATTACTGTGTTCATTAGTTTAGCACTGGCTAAAATAGCACATAAAGTCACATTAAATAGAGCCTCGCCATAGCTGATTCTTCAGCAAAATGAGTCTAAAAGGGAAAACAATAAAAATGAGCTCAGCAAGTAGGGCCTTACTCTCTAAACTGCATCCACTGACAGTGTTAGTAATCTTTATATTATGTTCCAAGAGTTAACTTGTGAATTTATGATACATTAAGATGTGTTTCAAGAACCTAAAGCCAACTGCCACCTTATAGCTCCCACAAAATACACACACAATAGGTCAATTGCAATAATGTCTCAATAAAGTGTATGTATCTTTCCAGAGGCGGAACTAGCCCACAGATCAATAGTTCCCTGTGAAGCTGGCCCCATTATCTCCATGGGCTCTGGTGCACCGCACATGCTGCACCAAGTTAGTTCCGCCACTGTATCTATCCTACAATAGAAATGCAAACAAAGGCATAATTTATACTTTGTAAAATTGATATTTAGGAGATTTGTTACATTTCTTAAAACTTGCCATGCATATATGGGTATGATATCAAATGAAATGCTATATTCTTTCCTACACCTATCTAAATATGTTATATTAACATTCATTTCATTTGGATTTAACAAATATTTCCTACATGTATCGGAATCATTCTGATACATTTTCATGTGTTATTATTTCTATCAAATTTCTTCATTTTCCAGAATAATTTCAGTAAACTCAAGTTTCTTTACACTTGAAACGTTCTATTCTTATAGAGGAATCTCAGAAAACAGACGCATCCTCTTTCTTGTTTTTTTTAATCTACAAATACTCTGATTTTGCTTGCTCCACTTGAATAGGGATTTTTTTTCCTATTTCTGATAACACAGGTCCAGTATAAATGGCTGATTTGTTTGCAAAGACTTGCTATTGCACAAATCCATGTAGCAGGATAATGTAATCACATATCCTAGCTTTAGTACAATTGACTTTTAAACATTTTTTGATATGGGTGAGAATATATGAAGCCTCAGACAAAAAGACTTCGCACCTGGTATTATACATCCCCAGGAATTTTAAAGCTATGAATCCATCCAGAATGTTAAACATATACTTCTATCTGGAGGTGCATCCATACACATATTAATTTCCATGTACAAAGAGAAAGGAAGAAAGATATGTTTCTTAAAAGGGCACTCTGGGATGTGAAATTAAAAATAAATTTACTGGTAATTCATTATAAGTATATGTCAACCTCCTGATTGCATATTTTATAGCAAAATATTAAAACTTATACATCCTTTCAGGCTGCCCAGCATAACTTTGTGGGGGAGACTTATCACAGTGGATTGTCCACAGCTGCCCAGCTCACTATAGTGGGGGAGCCTAGAGTAGACTAGACTTGCAAGGAGGCTGTTACTCTGACTCTAAAAAGGCTAGGAGATATACTTCTGTGTGGTGCATTGGACAATAAGGCTATGTGAGTACCCACCCTATATTGCAGCATATTCAGCCAAATCACAACATGTACATGTATCAGAGACTGTGATAAGATTAGAATGGGAAAATAGGAATGATCTACTAATCCAACTCTTTGATTTATAAGAATGATCTAGACTTGGATATAATGCAAGGTGTTGCGCTGGGTTTTAACATTGCCCATGATGTTCAGTTCTGCCCTGTCATGCTGAAGAAGATAAAAGGAGATAATCTAGATCAATTTTTAACCCCAGCAATTGATCCTATTATGACACACCCCTATAGCTTTACCATGCTGGTGAAAGTAAAGGGACTAAGGAGAGGTTTGCTGACAGTGTACTGTGTGACCAGAATATTGCTGGGGAGAGAAGGCAAGTCCATCCCTGCAATGAGCGCAGTGGCTGATACTCTCAGATGCAAGTCCAGCATGAGGAGCTGGCTGGTGAGTACTTCTGGTTTTCAGGAGGTCTGGATTGCAAACAGATCAGAATAGAAGTCCCACAGGTCATCAATTACATAACATAAAATCAATGGCTACCTTGCTAATAAGTAGGCAGGCTCACCAGAGATTAACTCATTTGGCATCAGGAAGAGCTCATGTGAGATTTTGTAATTCCAATACAGTTTTTTATTTTATTTCGCATATAGATTACATCGGACCAAGAACAGAAGAAGATCACAGGTGAGTATTTATTAGGGAAACGATGGGATCTGATTTTAATGAATGAAAGCAACAATAATATTTTGTTTATTCATGGGGGCACCATATATCATTTTTATAACTAACAGGGGAATAATGTTTATTTAATAAACACGTACTAGGTATTATTTATATAATGTCAGGGGGGCACTATATATTATTTACATAACTTACGGGGCACTATATACTAATTACACAACTAACAGGGACACTATATATTATTTATATAACCTAGAGGAGCACTATATGTATTATTTATATAGCTAACAGGGGGCAATAATATTTATTTATTTATTTAATTAACAAGAGGACACTACAAATGCAACTATGCATTGGTGCACCAGTTCATGCTGGCATTTGTAGTGCTACAAGAATGGCCACTCTATTTGAACATTTGCACCCAGGTTCCCAACAGCCAGGTGTACCAGGAGGGATACAGTGCTCTTTAGCATTGGATCAGGCCTCTCTTGGGGACCAGGCTTAATGCTGAGTAGGCTGGTTAGGAAGATAATGTAGGTGTTAAAACTGGATGGTTTTCAGTTGGTTTTACCATGTAGCTTGGCTTAATTCGCCTGCCTTTTTAGGCCAAATTTAGGAGTTTGCAGATTGCCACACATCACCAGTGGTTTGAGTTTTCACCCTCAAAACCCCAGATTAATAAATACTGTAGTTGTAGATGAAAACCTATGGCAATATGTAGTGAATTGTAAAGTTCCAAAAAAGCTCCCATTAGTAAATTTACCCTTATGTCTTATTGCACTAAATTATCTTCGGACCATTCAACAAGTAAATCCAAAAGACGGACACTGGAGGTTTTTTGGCAGTACACAGTATATGTAAACCCATTTTCCAGTCACCAGGCCTGAGAGAGACAAGAATTATTCCCCTAGATACAGGTGACACTGTTCTGTTACATATTCTTTTCATAGTGATCAAAAGGATATCGTATTGCATAGTATAAGTATGTATTTTAACTGGCATAGCAAGGTGTTTTTACGCATTTGTATGTTTAATCTCATAATTGCACTGAAAACAAGGACCATAGGGATCTGATATTAACATAATTATTTATGCAATCAAATAATATGGGGAAATTAAGGGAGTAACATAATTAATTGCTGTTTGTGATATTCACCTGGTTTCCTGAATGTTAATTAGGAGATAATAAAATGAGTATAAGGGTTGCCATTATAATTTATTAAAAACAATATCAAGGAGGCTGTATTGCAGAACCAACCATAAGCCCATATTTGTTTCATTTATTCAGGAAAAACGACTGTAAATTAGATAAATTGTCTTGTTTATAACCAGCTCTTATCAGCGGTAGCGAAGAATCCTATTAAAATAAAAATATGAGTTTACAATTGATAATGTTTGAACATTAAAGCAAAGCAATTAGCAAATGTAATTGTTGTTTGTTTAATTAACGTTAATATGCACAATTACTCTAAAAGTGTTTGCATGGGTTTGTGTTGCTGAGCTGGGGTTGAAAAGTTTGTTCGGCAGACAGCCGTTGGAACTATGACATTCACTAAACTTGTCTTAAAGTCACCTTGATATGTATTATATGATAGATGGCACTTACTGTGTTCTATACATGACAGCTAACGTGTTACAGTAAATTCCATTCATTCATCATGGCGGGGACTGATGGAGAACACAGTCTGATAATAGAATAAAGCTTTGTATTGAGAGTCGGGAGAGGAGAATGCTTGGATTTTAAGGTTAATTGGTTCATATTTGATTTGTCCTTAAATGAAAGGGGACCATATTCTTCTGCAATTGACAGTGGCATGGTTGTAACATACAAATGTATTGTGAGAAGCAATTTGCAAATTGTTCATAAAATTAAACTTTACTAAGTGGAGGTGGATTTAAGGTAAACCAATGTTATTTTATATGTGTCGGTTGAGTTAAAAATAAATGTGTTGGGCAAATTTTGCTTGTAAAATAGAATAATTATCCTTATTGTCTTTCTACTTTAAATGAACACAACGGTCAAACATTTAGAAAAACAATATTTTTTCCATTATTTTACCCATGGTAATATCAAACTCTATGCCAGGAATCACATAGGAATATTCTGGATTCGACAGCCTGACCAAATTGACACTACCTGCAAAGAAGGTGCAGAGTCTAACAAGGGGTAGGTATTCACCAGGGACCTTGCAAAGTCTAAAGGGCTTGGCTGCTATCTGCTTGCAGTATGCGGCCCTCCAACCAGGTATTAGTGTCACATGTATTATTTGTAACATTTATAAAAAGTCCCCTCTCCCCCCCCCTTCCCTTTTGGGTTTAGTGTGTCTAATCATAGATCCACCAGGTCTCTGAGAGGGTCACCCCCTCTCCATTGTGGCTTTATGTGTTGCATTCCCTGAAACCTTAGGGAAGAGGGGTCGCAATATGCATAATATAATACATCAATGGCACCTACACCTATTTACATGTTCATTATTGTGTTGTCACTTGAATATACTTAGGTGCCTCACATTATATTGGCAAGAGGTGTATTTCGATATATTGTAAAAAGGTTTATTCCTCTATTAGAGGGTGACGCTGAACCCATGTACAGACACACAGAAATATATAAACCAAAATAAACCCTAAACATGTCTACATCAGTAATTTATGTGCAACATAAATTATTATTGATTATAGAGGTAGCGCCAGAAACCAATTAATACACTATTGTGTATTTCCAAAAAGAAATATACCAAAAGGAGGGAGGACAAGCCTCTGAATAAGGTTTAGGCAGCAGCTTCTATCAGTTTGATTTTCCCCAGAAGTGCAACCCAAAAATACCCACAATATTCTAGAACCCCTGTGCATCATCTGGGTTGCAGGCAGCAGTTCAGTATTGGCTTTTTAACCTTTGAGCACCCATCCTCCCCATATTAATTAAGAAAACATTTGTATCTGGCTTGTGGGTAATCACACTAAAGTATTGTGACAGTATGAGCATATTATAGCCATACTATTTATACATATGGATTGATGGAGGGTCACATTATAAGATAAAAGTATATGTTTTAAAAATTTATATAGTGCTTAAGACTCACTACGCTTAGTAGGATGTATTAATATTTTTATGCCTATATTTTGTATATAAAGTTTTTGATCTTACAGATCTAATGGAGCTTTATATTTTGACTATTTTATGTACTTTATAAAACCAATCAAGCTTTATACATAAACTAGATACAGGGCCGGCGCCACCATTAGGCGACCTTAGGCAGCTGCCTAGGGTGCTGGCTCCTGGGGGGCGGCACTGTGGCCGGGGACAAAATAGTTATTAATATTATTATCATCATCACCATCATCATCACCATTTATTTATATAGCGCCACTGATTCTGCAGCACTGTACAGAGAACTCATCGACATCAGTCCCTGCCCCATTGGAGCTTATAGTCTAAATTCCCTAACACACACACACACACACACACACACACATAGACAGAGAGAGGCTATGGTCAATTTTGATATCATCCAATTAACCTACTAGTATGTTTTTGGAGTGTGGGAGGAAACCAGAGCACCCGGAGGAAACACGTGTAGAACATACAAACTCCACACAGATATGGCCATGGTTGGGAATTGAACTCATGACCCCAGCACTGTGAGGCAGAAGTGCTAGCCACTTAGCCACCGTGCTGCCCATATTATTAATAATTAGTTAAATAAATGCGGGCTGTGCAATCGCCCAGGGCAGATCACCCGCCCACAATAATGCGCTCCTGCAGAACTATGCGATGCTGCTACAGTGCAGCACCCCATAATAATTATTTAGTATACAGTTATCCTGTTCTTTATAGTAATAGGTCCGCTAACAAGGAAGCCACTGTAATAGGACAGCAAGACAGTTTGTTCTCTTTACTGCAATAAGGAAGCAAGTTATAATAAGGATACCACAACAACAATCAAACTAGACAATTTGTTATTTCTTATTATAACAAGGAAGTCAGTTCTTATTGGAGTAGTTTATTAACAATATATTCAAGTAGACTATCATGGAACTTAATATAAGAATTTACTGACATATATTAAGTAGCGAGGCATAGCAAATTTTGCTATTTTTAATTCACTTTTGCACCTTAATCACTGGTATTGTATTTTAAATATTTCGCTAATCGTATGGGTAGGGATGAAATATATTTTGATATGTATCAATAAAGATTTTGATTTTATTATAATTAGATTGGTGAGTGGCCCAATTAGCATAATTTCTTTTTGTTCTCTTCCTTTCTTCTTTTTTGATAATATGTACATTTATGTGTGGGTGCACCACCCGATAGAAATATTTTTGGGGAGATAGTTATTCTTCCAAGAAAATGAATTAATTGGAATAGTGATCGCCTAGTGCGGTGGTAATTCTCTGTTTTCTGCAGCCTAGGACATGTCAGTTTGTAACATGTGAGTGATGTCAAGTTTTTTTTTGTTTTGTTCTGAAATCTGACATTTGGAGCTTCCCCTCCAGGTATCCTGCATTAGCTCCTGGGCAGCAGTGAAGCCTGGACAGCATTCTGCGTCAGACATCAGTACTTCTGGCCATCAGAGCACCTGGACTGCAGTCTTGCCAGCCAGACAGGAGGAGGTAAGAGTTATTATTTTTAATTTAGACATGTCAAGTGTGTTAGGGGCTTGGAAGTGATATTTTTGGGGAGGAAAAGGGGCGGAAAGTTTAACCTTTGCCTAGGGCGCCAAGCAACCTTGCACTGGCTCTGACTATATACTATTGCAACCTGAACTTGGATTTTAATTAGTCAACTTCAGTACAAAAAGATGGCGATTAATATTACGTTTTTTTATGTGAGTGAGCATTTTAAAAAGAATTATAAAAAATGTTGTCTAAAAGGGTAACGCGCTTGTGACCGGAAGGACCTCCTATGCCACCCTGTCTGTTGTGTTGCTGAGAACCGTCTGGGCTTGCCTTGCCACCGTCCCCTTTCTTTTTCCCAAATGTGCCCTCTAATCACAGTAGGATGGGCTTTTGCTGCTGCCACCATTAGGCTCCTTAGCGGCACCTAGAACCACATCCTTCTGGATAACTCTTGCTGCTAGGATACCCCCTTGCTGGTACACCTGGGCTGGTGCCCGTGAACTCTAGCCTTCATATCAGGGCTGCTGTGGATGGTTCCCCCTGGCCTATCACACTGGTCAGAGCTGCAGGGTAGCGGGCAGAACGTTGGTACTGTTATGCTGGGTCCCAACCTCAGAAGAGCCAGATAACGGATTAGATGGGGTCTAATCCATAGGTCACTGGATTTACAGCAGGTAAGTAGACGACGAAGCAGGTTCTTAAGCAGTGATATTTATTAGCTCAGGAAGTCCTAAAAAGCACAGTTAAACACTCACTAGTTTGAGGTACTAGTACCTCAAAAAGTATCAGAAAGTACAGATGGAATAATACATTTCAGTGTTAAACAGGGCTCTTTAAATAGAATTTTGGGACACTAGCTTGGCAGGAGATAATCTAGCCTACAGCCTCTTTAACAATCTGGACTGATTCATGCATCAACATTGAAGCTAGTGGCAGGTGGGAGTGTACTTCCCCTTGTCATGGAGAGGGGGCTCAGTCCATTCTATTCCCTGGTGCCAGTCTGTCTGAGATGGGAGATATATGGGAGAATATCATTAAATCTCCTGCCTAAAACTACCTCCAGAAATCCTGCAGCAGGTTCTGGCTCTGATCCCTGGCTGAAAACAGTACCATGGTGAAGACAGCCACATCTCGTGGCAGCAGTCCTTGCCCGCCGTTATCTAAAGCTCTTTGATTTCCAGTATGTGGCTTAGCCTCCTGGGACCGTCAGGAGGCGCTATACCCCCTGGATCTATTTGATTCCAGGAGGCTGTTGTGGAAGTCTCTCTGGGAGCCACTGAGGCTGGGGGATGAAGAATCCAGGGCTGCCCCTGCAGCCCCCGTTGGACCACCAGGGACAGGTAATTGCATGTATTTATTATACACACATACAAATACATTTTATATACATCTTACATTTGAAATGCACATTTTTACGCTCCCGGCGTCTAGCGTTAAATCAATCAGCTTTGTGCACTGGTTAATTACTGGCACTGCAGCGTCTGCAAACATATTTCCATTAATTTATTTAAAACATTAAACCACTATACATTTGTACACTCCCCAATGCCAATGAATTATTTGGTGCTGGGTATTCCTTCCCCAGCGCACATACAAATCATCATTATCATTTATTTATATAGTGCCACTAATTCAAACCCACACAGATAAGACCATGATCAGGACTCGAACTCATGACCCCAGTGCTGTAAGGAAGAAGTGCTAACCACTGAGCCAACATGTTGTCCACACATGTGAATTTATTTCATTAAATAAAACATTTTCACATACTCTTTATTCATGTGGCGCCCATTTAAAAATGCACATGTGTGGTGGCTAGACTGCAAGAATCTGGCCACATCGCTATTAGCTGCCATTGATCTCCTTTCTCTACTGGTTTATGAGGGAATTCCAACAAGGAAAGAGAAAAAAATCAGCAGTGGGTAATGAACAAGCTGCTGAGTACTGATATCGTTATGATTATTACATCTGTGTTGATATAATTATAATTACAAAGGGGGGCTTTACTACTCCTATTTGGATCACATTTTTGATGAAAACAACATTATAACACTTACACTATTGTTGGAATCCTAAAAGTGATGGACTAGGTAGATATATATTGTCTGGATTTAACACACAATATTGTGATTCTTTTTTTCTATGCATATGGTTATTACTGAATGCCAGCAAAAGAAGATTTGAAAGGGATTTTGTGTTTTGGAACGTTTCAAAGTTGAACTGAATTTCATATTAATGTTTGATATCTTGATGTTGTGCTCCAGTGCTTACACTATATGTTATCATTCTTTCATTTTGGGTGCAGCCTGCTCGTAACTATAGTTGTAGTTGCGAGCAGGCTCCATTTCTTTGTACTTTAGGAGCACTCATAGAAGCTAATTTTGTGCTATATTTCAACTCAGTAAATGCAATAAAAGTTCTTATAGATACAATTGGTACCACATGGAGGATACAAGTCCAAATAAAGTCTCCTCGTTCATAGTGACGGATGGGAGATAATGCCTGTAGTACCATCTCCTCACTGCTAGTATTCCAAATCAAACTCAGCATATATTTATCCTATAAATTCAGGATGTTTCTCACCCTTCTCAAAAGGAATGTTCTAGCCTGATCCACATTATATCATGGGACCCAATTGTGATTGCATATCTAAGTTCATTCAGGCAGTTACATGAGTCTTTGATGATCCCCATCAGACAGCCACAGCTAACAACCTGTGTCAAGGGACTGTGATCATTCATGGAGTATACTATTGAATTTTAAAAAGGAGCCAATGATACCTACTGGAACACAGGTATCCAATGCAGTCAATAACACAAAGGATTAATAGACAACATTAAAAATAAGTTGTCCCACTGGAATCCCCCATATTATCTTGTAGAATTCATCAGACAATGCTTAAACATTGATGTATGGTTCAATATATACAAAGATAGGAGGATGAAATGGCGCCAATATAGGTAGTGTTAGCTGGTAACAATCACCCAGACAGTCAATGATTATTGAAATGCAGAGTATAAATCTTAGCAAGCTGGTACAGTCATTATTCAACAGCTTCCAGATACTCCAACTATATACCGAAATGCAGACAGAGAAAAGCAAAAGATGTAGTGTCACAGGCACCCGTGATATACAGTATAATAATGATAGGTGGCAGCGTACCAAATAGATATAAATAAACAGCTTATCTGTGTCAGAATAATCTGAACGTAGTCTCCAAACAGCCAAGTGAATCAGGAACCGATGTGTAAACTGCTTGTGAAGATATATTATATCTGGATCATCAACCACAGCAAATTCACTGCTTGCAAACTCCACTCAGCCGATATTTTAAAAAGGAAAGAGCCATATAGTGTAGTACTTTTTAAACAATTTAATCGGCATATATTATAAAAAATGCACACTCACAATATATATATATATATTTTAAATGCTTATCTGTAATCCTGTAGTATAAGGAATACTGCTACACAGTGTGGATATCTGGACACTCCATGAAGTGAACACCGATGGACTCCATACAAAAGTACTCAAAGGGAAAACTCTCACGGACTAGGTGGGCAGCAGAGCCTTCAATATACCAGTAATAGATGATAGGAAACAACCTCAACGCGTTTCGTCATGTAAAGACTTCATCAGGAGGAGTATTTGATGTATGGTTCACTGGATGTTCCAGAGAAAGATGCAGAGATTTATTATTAAAATTATTATTATCCTTGCAAACTTCCCCTCTTTATTTTCAGCCATTAAGACTGACCTGTTAAAGTGGGACAAGCTCATTATCTCCTGGACGGGAAGAATAAACTCCCTTAAAATGAACATTCTTCCTCGACTTTTATACCTGTTTCAGACCTTACCCCTCAAAGTCCCTGCTAACTCCTTTAAACTTCTTCAACAAATGGCTACTAAATTTGTTTGGTCAGCTAGGAAACCCAGGATCCGTATGCAGATTCTCCACAAATCAATTCAGGAGGGAGGTCTGGGAGTTCCCCACTTTATCAAATATTATCGCGCTACCCATCTCACCCAGTGTGTTCTCCTTCACTCTCCTCCGGGACAGAGAGTTTGGGTTGACATTGAAGCCGCTCTTACAGACACTTCCTCGCCCTCTTTGCTTCTTTGGCTTAGACCTCAACACAGGCCTCCTCCCTCACGTCTCCCCCCTCCACTAGCATTCTCACTTGCTTCCTGGTCTCACACAGTCTCCTCATATAACCTAGCTCCTAACTCATGGCGCATGACGCCCCTTTGGAATAATCCCACCTTTTCCCCTGGACTTCGTCCGATCCAATTCTTCTACTGGACACGATGTGGCATCAACTTCCTCTCCGACATCATGCCGCTACAATTCTTTCCCTCTTTCGCTGATATCCAAGTGCGCTTTCGTATCCCCTCGTCCTGCTTCTTTCAATACCTACAACTTCGACATCTATATAACTCTATCCGACGTACAGTCACTGATATACACCTAACCTCTCCTTTGGTCTTGTTTTGCGGTCTTCACTCTTCTTCTCAGGGCTTGATCTCCACATTCTACCGCCTTATGGTAAAACACAATTGCCCCCCTAAGGATTCTCACGAGCTTAAATGGGAGGAGGACATGGGGGAGATGCTCCCTCCCGGGGAGTGGATTAAGATTTGCCTGAACCTCTCAAAGACCTCTATTTGCGTTAAGATAAATGAAAACAGTCGCAAAATCTTCTACCGTTGGTACTTGGTGCCTCATCATCTTCACATGATATATCCAAGCTCCTCACCGCTATGTTGGCGCCAATGTGGTCGGGAGGGTACCCTGTCTCATGTATGGTGCCACTGTCCAAAACTACTTCCTTTCTGGAAGTTGGTCCATCAGTTAATCTCCAGTATCACTCAGATCTCTCTTCCTCCATCTCTTTCGTATTCCTTACTTCCGCACTCTATTCCCAAGATATCTAAATCAACGCAGAAACTTATTACACATATACTTAGTGCTGCTAGATGCCAAATTGCCCTTTTTTGGAAAAACCCGACTCCACCCTCCTTGCCCTCGGTTATCAACCGCATCTGGCATGTCTATCATATGGAGTATATGACTAGCATTCTCCGCCGTACTCCTGTTCAATTCGATAAGGTCTGAAGTCCTTGGACTGAGTATCATGGAGCCTCCCCTCCTCTTGCATTTTAGGGCCTCTGAGCCCTAACTACTAATCTCTAACCTTGTCATGGTTCACCATCCTCTCCTCACTTTTCTACCCATCGCTCTCGCTAGCGATTTCCCCTGTCCTTCTTTCTCCTTTTCCTTTCTTCTCTCTTTTCCCTTCCTTCAACTCTCCCTAAATTTTCTTTTGTTTTTTCATATCAGCAACAATACGCTACTTACATTACTTGGAAACTCTATTGCAATTCTGTTTTTCCTGTATGGTCTGTTTCCTTCTCTGGCTGTATTGTAAAACTCAATAAAATATCTTTTAAAAAAAAATAAAAATTATTATTATCCTTTATCTATACGACACCACAAGTTTTCCACAGCACCGTACAGAATACAAACAGTTGACCATACAGGGTAAACAGTACAGAACATTGAACAAGTAAAACCAAGACTACTGTAAATCCAAGCATAGCTAGTATAATTATGTTGGAGGAGAAGAACTGGTATAGAGACAGGAGGGAAGATGGTCCTGCTCTTAAAAGCTGACATACTAAAGAGAGGTAAAACAGACTATAGGTACAAGGGGACGACGACAGTGGAGGGGTTCACGTCGAAGAGGAGCACGTATAGGGACAGGGGAGGAGAGAGGTGAGGAGATGAAGCATGGATGTATGTAAGATGGTCAGGTGGATGAGTTGAAGATGGTTAGGTGGGTGGCTGTGAGGAACAGATGAGTTGTAAGTGCCCATTTGAAGGAGCACAGATTAGGGGACTGTCAGATAAAGCATGGAAGGTCATTCCATTGAAGGGTGGCAACCAGGGAGAAATCTTGAATCTTGGTATGGGATGTGAGGATCAGAGTGGTTCAACGGTCAATCGCCGATCGCAGGGAAAGGGAGGGAGTGTGAATGGTGAGGAGTTTGGAGATGTATTGGGCAGTGGAGTTGGAGAGGGCCTTGTAGGTGACGGTCAGGAGTTTGAAAAGGGTTCTGTAGGGGAAGGGGAGCCAGTGTAGGGCAAGGCAGAGAGGGGAGGAGGAAGAAGAATGCGTGAAAGGAAGATAACTCTCGCAGCCACGTTGAGTATAGAGCAAAGGGGGGCAAGGTGGGAACGGGGGAGGCCGATAAGGAGAAAGTTACACAAAACAAGACGGGAAATGATGAGTGCATGAATGATGGTTTTGGTGGCATCCCGAGATAGGATAGAAGTGTCGGATGGAAACAACAGGATTGAGCAAGAGATTGGATGTGGGGGGTAAATGAGATGTAGGAGTCAAAGGTGACACCTAGACAGCGGAGTTAGGGGACACAAGGGATGGTGGTATTTTTAACAGTGATAGAGAGATCAGGGTGGGATGAGATAACTAATTCATAGCAACTCCACTGGCAGTCACTAATCATGTAACTAGCTTTAGCTCCCAAGTAAAGAAAGCTGACCCTGAACTCATTCAGATTGGATATTTCCAAGGTCCACTCTCAGAGAGAGAAAGGGCTCACAGGCATGTAATTAGCAGTGTCTGTATCCAGTGAAACCACACCCTTGTAAATCAATCACCCAGGTCTACAAACTACCATTCTGCACTGCTATGTTTCCTTTCAGCTTCAGCTATGACTTCATAATGTCATGTCTCTCATTAATTCAGGTTCCATTGACAACTATATGCATAAAAGCTTGCCTGCCACATCTCATCCCTAGAATACCGACAGTATTTTTTGATAAGCCATATAGGCCCACTTCTGTTTAAGGTTCAATTTTAAAGTCACCTTCAGACGTGGACAACAAAACATTAAAGTGAATGCTCTATCCGACCAATCTGAGGATACTATGACATCCACCACTGAGGCTTAACTTATCCTGCTATCTTGGAAAGTCCTTGCTAGCGCGGCTGAACAACATTTCTGTACATGAAACAGTCATGCCATCTGCAAAGGCATCTTTATCTAGGGTCTGTTGTTCATGATACCAAGAACTCTTAGTACAGCCTGATGGACAGTACAGTGGCTTAGTGGTTAGTACTTCTGCCTCAGAGCACTGGGGTCATGAGGTCAATTTCTGACCATTGCCTTATCTGTGTGGAGTTTATATGTTCTCCCTGTGTTTGCGTGGGTTTCCTCTGGGTGCTCCGATTTTCTTACCCACTCCAAAAAACATGTGAGTATGTTAATTGGCTGCTATTAAATTGACGTTAGTCCCTCTTGGTCTGTGTGTGTGTGTGTGTGTGTGTGTGTGTGTGTGTGTGTATGCTATGGAATTTAGACTGTAAGGCACCATGGGGTGAGAGGAAAAGTTGCACCTCATTTAATTTCATATCAATGGAGTTTACATTATTATATTAACAAATTCTTGTGGCTTTAATAGCACCTAGTAGACTGCTTTATAAAGCTGGCTCTCTTCATTCCTGTTAAAAATTACTTTCTGCTACTCAGAGAGCTTAGCTTATCATGACTTATATCTATCCTCTTCATGAATTCTCAAAAAACATTTTTGTTTGGATAGACAAACTGAATGGGCCAATCAATGACAATACCTATGTACCTATACTATCTTTCAGAAAAATGACTGAACAAACCTCCTAACCATTGCAGAATGTGCCTACAATAAATCTAGACATCAATCAACTCAACAAAGAGGTTGTTTTTTTTTAATAAATTATACACTACACTCAAAATGTCCTCTATATATGGATGCTCTCAGCCTGCTATAACATAAAATATTGCAAAACACAAGGACACAATTAGCTACAGTTCTATTTAAGTTCCAATAAGTTACAAACATAAATCAAGTAACAAGCACTCTCTACCTCTCTCATATAAAGTGGGGCAACAAGTCTGGATGACAAGCGAGAATCTGCATCTGCGATTTTGACCCCTTACAAACTCTTTTGATGTTGCAAGTGCTTCAGAGTTCCTGACCACTATAATGGTCCTTTCCACATACTGGAACATCCATCCCATCTAACAGTCAAGTTGCAGCTCCCTTAATTCCATGAGCAATGTCAACCCAGTCATCGCCATATTTCAACTCAAACTGGCTTTACCACACTCTTTTCGCATCTCCATTCCTCCACCCACCCAAGTCCAGGGCTGTATTGAGTATTTTGTAGAAAATATTCTGGATTTTGTATTGTTTGTGACCACTTGCAAAACTTGGTAAAGTGGAAATTATACAGTTTAGAAGAATGCACCTTGGCAAAAGTTACCAATGTCCACACTCTTCGATTGGTGCAAACCTTTTGTGCTGGTAGTCCAACAAATACTGGAATGCCTAGAAGTCACTATGAGTGGTATATTGTCACAACTTTTTTGTCCACCAAACTTAAGCACCTTAACTGTAACACCATGTCCTATTTACTACTGTCTAAACTCCTGTGTACCAAACTCTGCTTGTCTGACTTCCATGCCGGCATTAACTGCCTAGATACATTCCCGACCATGCTCTGTACTCAGCCATGGGGAGCCATTCCTTCTACTGCCCATCACTTCCAGCATTAGAAGAGTAAAGAACAGGAGCATTTATGAAAATGTAGTACAAATTAATTGAAATAAGAAAGGTAATTATTTTTAATAATTTACTATTACTGAATTTTTCAAAAGCTTAACCTTTGCTTCCCCCCAGTGTCACTAGGACTGTTAGCTTCTCCTATGGTCAACAGGTGCTAGTTATGAATGAGTGGAGTAAAGTCAGTGCAGAACAAGTATGGGAACTTTCTTACATCCTTTGTATGAAATATTTAGTGGATCCACATGTGAGACCTTTCACTACATTTCACAGATTTCTTCAACACTGGTTGACAGTATCACGAGCCGGTAGCAACCGGGCATGTGCATTACTTACAATGCACTGTTATTATTCTTTGGGGTTATCTTTGTGGCATAGATTAGGAGGGTATAGGGACATCCTCCAACTCCAGGGGGAGCTCTCGCATGATTTCAATTTGTTAATTTATATATTGATACATGTTCCTGGTTTATGATATTACCTATGCTAGTTCTAAGCTAGTAATTAATTAGCAGCCTCCTGAGGCTCATTGTCAGCCCTGTCCTCCTCCTCCATTCTGATTTGTCCATCAAAGTATTTAAGGCAGGGAGGGCTTAGCCTCTCTACCGGTTATAGCGTCCAGTTTCCTGTTAGCTAACCTGCTCCTGTGTTGTGCTGTGTTTGGTGAAAACCTTTTGGATTGACTTCTATGTATGACCTCTGCCTGTTTCCTGGACTCTGAACCTTTGCCTATTGCCCTGACCTTTCTGCCTGTACCCGGACTTTGAACCTTGTACCTGATGTCTCCACCTGTGCTCTGTCAGGCCAGTCAGACATTATCATCTCTGTCCGTCCGCAGACCTCTGGCCTGTCCTTAGTCCGTATATTACCTACCGTTCCTGTGTGCCGCTGTGTGACCATAAACTTGTACTACATTGAGTGTAAGACCTGGGGGCATCCGAGTACCTGTGAGCATAACCAGTCTCTACAGGAAAGGCGGCTGCTATAGGTGAAGACCTCTTCCGCTAGTTCTACAAGTTTGTGACGCACTGGTGGCCATAACAGACAGGAGGTCAAATATCTATGTTGGCCAACACAGGTCCAGAAGCTACCAGAGTTTTGAGGTCTGCATTACATAGCCACCTAATTTATAATGTCTTCCATGTTCAGGTACCAAAAATATGGAGGTGGACATTATACAGTTATCACAGATTTAGGGTCCATGCATCTTCACAGGGATTGTTACAAGATGTTGGATTTTGGAGTCAATTTAGAGGAGAGTGCTGGTTTTGTTTTTAACCAGATGGGTCTTTATCCTATATGGTTCTGGTAATAGCACCCTGTACTGTTTATTGATTGCTAGAATGATCTATGTATTGTATATCTGTTACTAGAAAGGTCTACAGAGATCACAAACATGCACTTTGTGTTGAATACTGGTTAAATAGGCCTGCAGTGTATAAGAGTTTAGCTCTTTAAAATAAAAAAAAGTTCATAGTTTCATAGATTTGTTTGTTTTAGCTGAGTAAAACTACAGCTGAATCTCAAATAATTCAGTCTCAAATAATGATAACAGATGTACAGCTAATAAAGTCCATCTGGTCGACCTGACATGCAAAGTTTAGCATTCGGGATATTCTGCAATTTGTAATACAGCTGTTGTTTTGCTCACTATTGTTGCAATAAAATAAATATTAACGCTGCAATTGAGAATTTCATGCTTTCATTATTACATGTGAAATGAGAAGAACAGCCCACAATAGATTTAATGTTTTAAGTGATATATGGAAAAGCATTACTTTGGGCACTCGGACACTAAAAATAGAAAACAACATGACAGTGGTGGATGCAACAGGCATAAAATGGCACTGCAGATAAGAACTCAAACAGCAGTTAACCTCAGCAAATGTATTGAGCTGTTTCTCCTTTTTATGGGAAAGCTATTATTTTTGATGGACTAAAGTCAGGTCACCAAAATGATTTGTAGAACTCTTGCAAATTAATAAATCAAGGATACTATAATGGTAATTTGGTAGAATATGCATTACTTTATTCTTGCAGTAGAAGAGATTTTAGTGTATGTACAGTATAATTATAATAACAATTTTCAGTTTTAGGAAACACTTTATTTCTTTGATAATTACATTAAAATATTTTTCTTGTGTGTTGTACTTTCTAGACAAGTTAATGAGAAAGTTCACACTTTACAGAGCATAAACTAAACCAATGTAATTAACTATAACTTAATTTCCTGTAAAGTTAGCCACATAGTGATAAGAAGACATATCCCTGGCAGACCATTAACTTGCTGCTTTTTCAATAGGGACCGGGCCTGATTCATCAAGTCACACATATTGAGTGCAACATGCAATTGTTTACAATTGGCTCTGCGTACTTCCGAATTCAACAAGGAACGGATCTGAAGAAATGTGCGCTGATGAATTCGGGTATAGGTCTGCTCTGCTCTGCTACACAAGACACTGCAGTATACGTCCAATGCCTATGTGGAATATACATTTGCAAAACGTGGCTGACGCCCTTACAGTACACTGACTGCGGGCAAACGCCCGCCCTATTACCTCCCACAAATCGTTAGACTGTAGTCAGTGTTTTTTGTGTACATGGATGCATCGACCATTGCCGAGTTTAGTTGCGTATGGCACAATGGCACAGATCTGGGCATGCGTAGAGTGATTGCGTGCCATATAGCCAAAATCGGCAGATACTTGCCTTGATCACTCAAGCCCTGAGTCTGAACACCTTTCAGACAACTGTCATAACATGGAGCAGATCAAAAGCCAGACATTGACTTACCTCTGTCCTCATGCTTTAAAAATTATAATCTAGCTTTGAAGATGAACATAAAAGTTCAACAGGCTGATCCATAAAGATTTTCTAGGATTTGCAAGAACACACCTGCTTGTTACAATCCTGATGACTACAGCAAAGTAGAGAATGAGTAGAGTAAAAGTTTGGTAGCACTAATATTACCATTCAAGCAAATTACATCTCCAAAATATAAATTATAAAATTGTAAAACTTGCAATTAATATAATATATATTGTAAGCGCAAAAAACAATTTTGGCTACTGCAAGTAGCCATCTCAGCTTGCACTCAGACTGAGGCAGATCTCTCCCTTGCACCTCTCTATATTTAAAGAGGCAGAGCGGGAGAGGCAGAGCGGGAGAGGTAGTGGGCGAGCCACGCTCTTTACATGCTATGCTGAGTTGGAAGCAGCTGCAGACAGGTCTAGGAGACTTATCTGTTGTGGGTTTTTTGCTGACCCTGATGACCATCAACACAGACCTTTCTGTATTAAATAAAGAGATAAATAAATAAAATACATTTTTTAAAACATGATTTGTGCTGCTAGGTTTCGTTAAGCTGTTTGGGGGGGAGGCGGCATGCCGTTTTTTTTTAACATTTATTTATTGATTGACTTAGCCGCCTTATGGGTCTCTGTGACTAATAAACTTAAGTGTATCATGCGCACCGGCCCTGTAAGGCAGATAAAGAGGACTGTCTGTGTAATTTGCATAGTATTCTAAGTCAAGCGGATACATACAACTCAGGATCCTACGTAAATTACAGAATGCATTTTACAGTTACGATTTAAGTGTAAATTGCATCCAACTCTATATCATTGTATTACCAGTAAACATACTAAACAGCAAATTATGCATTGCATTCAATTATTAGCATATTAGCCTTCCTCACAACATGTGTTTCATTGGATAGGCTCAGGTGAAAGTGATAATTGCATGGAACTGGCTAGCTTTAAAGATGCATTACCACCTATGAATTATCTCGTCCTTCCCCTCTCTGAAGCCCTGGGGGGGGTTTCTAAGGGCGGTGTTGCAAATTATTTTTGGGGACAATGGTGGGCCAACAAAGCCACTGTGAAACACAGAACTCATTAATATTATGGCTGTCTGTCTGGCTATGGCACTATTGTTGCAGGGCCCTTCTTGACACTTGGGCCTATGCTCAGTGCTCTGATTGTAGATATGCCATTGCTGCTATCAATCCACTGTATACACTTTAAATGCTCCTTGTAAAGCAATATTTAAATTTTAGACTATGGATTCCCATGGTCACCCATTAAAACATTCATAAGACAGGGGTATGAATGAACCATCGATAAATCTAGTTACAGAGGCCACACATGAATAAAAATATATGCTTAGTTATGCCTAAAGGATACATTTTATATTCTACAGAAGACATAATACATGCTGGCAAAATAAAAAAGTTTGACACTGGGAAATGGTAGGTGAATAGATTCTTGTGCAATGCATACCAGTAATAGGTGTGAGAATGGTTTATGTTAAGGGTGTCTATCATTTATTTATGTGAATATTGGTAGAAAATCGGTGTGCCATTTAATTTGCCTGTTTCCGCATAAGTACTATTAAAGTAATTTTATCGTTTTCAATAAGCATTGCCCAATCAATTGTATGTGTTTCCAAAGCACAAAGTGATTTATTTTAGCAGATGTAAATAGTCAACAATTCAATACATTATTATATTATGATACAGTACAGTACAGCACAGCCAATACCAAAAGATAAGTACATACCAATGCACTCACTTGCGCACGCTGCGCACCCACGGGACCCGGTGGACAGTATATCTGTTAGAATACTGTGTCAGAGTTGACTGAGGGCCAGGGTGTGTGCAGCTATGACTATATACAGTACAGTGGTATACTTGAACAATAGAGATGACGTAGATTGTTTCTATAGGTCCAGACGTTGGGTGGGTCCAGTGTAAACAGATCATAGGTTGATTCAATCTAAGGAATCCAAAGGTGGGGGTCGTCTCTCCAGGGGGTCTGCTCCTTTCATAGCCAGCATCATACAAAGGATTATTCCCTAATATCAATAACTAAAGTATGCAATGTGCGATCTCTTCGCCGACTGCACCGGACAGCTGCTGATGATTAGGGGATCAATATGATATCAGGCATGACACCTTTCCTATAACCTAAACCTTTAATAACACTACAATGTACATATAATCACTATATATATATATATATATATATATATATATATATATATCTATCTATCTATCTATATATATATATATATATATATATATAGACTAATAATAAACCAAATACTATCTGCTCATAAATTACAGTGTAACGGAACCAATATGAATTGTATAAATAACTAAATGTTGTAATGCTAGTGTGTGTGTGCGTATTTTACCGTGCGATCGCATCACGCCACGTGTTACGTGGCGTACGCTTCGCAATACGCACGGCAAACCAATATTAAACCAATATACTTTCGTTCATCCAATTATACGACTTCAACAGTACCTATACTTAGTTGAATAAATATAGCAAAATTTAATAAATTGGGTCTGAAGTGCTTCCACTCCTCAGCAAAATGTCACTAACTAATAACAAACATAACCAATCATTGTAAGAAAAATCACTTTTTATACCTCCATGATAACTTACCACAGTCAAATATTAGTGTTACCAACACATGAATATAAAGGCAAAGCTCCCTCTCCAAAAGCTTTTCAGAAATCTAGAAATATTAGCGATAAGGTAGACATGCTTCTGAGTTGTAATAAGTCTGACAAAACCTTTTTCTTTGATCTGACCACCTCTAGTTGCTGTCTGCAAGGCCATCATAAGGACAATGTTTCACATCATCTGGGGGTCCAAAATGAGCAAAGTAAATCGGGCAGTAACGTATAAGGAGCTCAAAAAAGGTGTCTGGTATCCCCATCATGCTGAAAGCCTTCTTTGTTTGTAACCATATATGCAGGGCTCTTTGTGAGAGGAACAATTGTCTTGTGGGCAACTCCATATATCACTTTTTCCTTCTGCCTTTTTGGAGGGGCTTTGACTGAGACAAGTGGGACACTCCTTGGTTTTAACTAGATGTGGTCAAATTTGTAATGGAGCACCATGTGGAGGGAGTTACTCCAGATTTGTGGAAACCAAAGACTATCCACAAGTTCATTAGCGCTAGATACATAATGGAGTCTATTCCAGGGATCCCTGCTGCTTCAGCAAAGTTTTTCTGGGAGAATGTGGCGTCCTAAAGGCTCATTAACAGACACAAAGACCTGGTATGGATATCTATTCAGGGGGGTTTGCCTTCATGCACTCCCGGAAACTTAGCAAATAACGACACTGTGCTTGGTGTCTCAACAATGAGGAAACATCTAAGAACCTCTTTAGGGAATGTGTCTCAGGCCCTGGAACATAAACTCAGAGACAATGTACCCAGGACCTGCCTATCGTATGAGTCAGTACTTTATGGACTATTTCCTGGCACTCACACTTCTAGGGCAATCCAGGAGCCCTGGCACCTTTTGAACTGTTAAGGACACTTTATGGCCTGCCAGGAATTGCCTCATATTTTAAAAATGGAGAAGGCATATACAGCACTGTTGCAAGCTGATCCACAGCCCGCTAAAAGACTGTTCCATCATGGACAGTCCTGAGGAGGAAGAATACTAAACACCTCTCCTCCTGTTTTTTAGTAAAGCCTTGGGCCTGTGTTTCCCCTTCCTTGTCCTCCTTCCCTTTCCCCATCACTTCGCTTTGTGAATATCTTGTCTTTTTTATGAGACCTTCCCTAATATATGTCTGTCTTACAAGAAAAGCTTTGGGCCTATGATTACCCTCCCTCACCCTCTTCACCTCACTCCCCTTCACACCCATTGCTCTTTGTTGACACAGTTGTCTTGTTTAAGTAATGAGTGATTAGTGCAGTACTTAGGCGTAAGTAGGATGTCATATCATATGTCACAAGTCTTGTTTTGTGCTATAAAGTATGACTGATTTATGTTTCACGTTGTATTGTGTTTTGAGTGCACTGCGCCACAGTACACTTGAATGTAATGTTTTTATGTCTGTTTTTTGTACCTTTTATGCAAATAAATGATACATTTTTTAATAAAAAATTAGACTTAATTCCTACTTGCAAAATCAGAGCTGGATCAGCACTCCAAAAAAAGTGTTAATCTAGCTGTGATTTTTCAAGTAGCCAAACTTAAAAAAATTACCATCCATGCATTCTTTCAAAAACATATATACAGTATATATTGCAGAGTATAGTATATAATAACTACATATACGCCTGCTATAAAAAGTACTAAGGAATACTACACTAAATGTATATAAGAGTTCTTAGGCTCATAATCAGAGTTCTCAATAGTATGAAGCAGTGCCAGGACAAGACATTACTCTGCCCATGGCAGCTATTAGGAATTTAATTATCAACACTAGCTGGTTTGGGACATTAGCATCCTATATTTATTTGTTTTTAATATCACATTAACTTTTTAAAACAGAATATTCAGACCAATTTAAACATGCATATTTTTAACACTCATTTATAAAACAGTGGTATACCAATACAATATTTGATTAGTTTTGAATGCGTGATTAACATTTAAATGCAGAATATTAAGAATAGTGTAATTTAAACATATTTGAATGTAGTACGCTTGAGCAATTTATGTTTTTCCTACTCATTCTACTTTTTCCCTCTCTCTCTCTCTCTCTCTCTCTCTGTCTCTCTCTCTCTCTAATCTTCTCTCTGAATACTGTTGATGGGGATTTAGTGTTCTTTACTCTGTCATTCTCCCTTCCTATGTTGTTGCCTGGTTCCTCTAGATGCTTCTTCTTTATCTCCCAAATATTAGCTTTATGATTTCTCCCACAGACTAGCCCAAAATGGCCACTAATTCCCCAATCTGTTCCCTTATATTATATCCCTCTAAACAAAATGGCTATCACACTCCTCCCTGCGCTCCTTAATCTAATCCACATAGACTACAGCACAGCTACAGAGACAGCTAGCCATGTCCCTCTAGCACTCCATTGCAGTGATGATAGTAGAGTCCCTAAAGAGGCAGTGCCACTATAAGTTTGATGACGGGTCGGAATATGCTGTTCACACTGTCTTCCCATCCTATATGATCCATGGCAACTCAGAACTTGGTCGTCCGTGCACAACGAGATTGTGTCCTTATCACTGTGCACCCAAAGGAATTGCCTCACCTGTCCCACACACGTTCTAGCTCTGTTCTGAAGCACCAGCTTGTACTTTAGTACATATTTTCTCCATAAGTTGTTTCACCACTGTTTTATTTTATTTTATGACAGTGTATGCTTTGTTCAGGACACTACATTTGGAGATAATGTAATTGTGAGCCCAAATTTGAATTATAATTTTGTGTACTCTATAATTCTCATTACATTAAATATCAAAATGCAATTTATAGCATTATCTTTGAAACATGTAGCCTAACAAGTTTTAATCTATTACTGCCAATGTTTTCCTTTAAATTCTACCAACTCTGCATCCATAAAATTAATTGAAGTGTTAGTAATGACAGTTTACCCTTAAAACATGTCTGGATTTGATGATGTTGATGGAATAGCTAATACATATTTTACCAGGTGGTAGACATCAGAAGGTGTCTGTCTTGAATGATTTGGAATCCCAGTTGACATTAAGCATACTATATAAATCATATATGTAGTGGTCAGTAAAATGTAACTAAAGAGGCAATGCACCAGAGCAGTCCAGAGATGGCATTAAATATTCATTCTTTTCTTTCTTCTAACTTGTGTTAGAGGCTATTAACTACCAGGCATGTAACTAATTCATAAATAATTGCCATTACTTGAGCTGAAGGCACGTAGAATATTCACCTTGACTTTCTTAGCACATTGTTAAGATTTAGATTTTTTTAAAGAAATGTTTGAGTTTTGTGAAATAGTTAAGATTTCCATGGCTAAATTTAGTGTAGCCTCATAAATCAAGGACACAGTATTGTAATTTAAGGTATGGTTTAGGCAGATTGTGGTATGGCCTTGTCAAATTGAAGGTTTGGCATCTAATGTCCCAGTTTGCAAATATGTAGGTATGATCAATGTATGAAATGCTGGAACATTCAGCTTACTGTAAAAATGTAGCAGAGAGTCAATTTGAGCCAGCTACATAATAAAGACTTAGTGGTATATTTACTAAACTGTGGGTTTGAAAAGTGCAGATGTTGCTTATAGCAACCAATCAGATTCTAGCTGTCATTTTGTAGAATGTACTAAATAAATGATAGCTAGAATCTAATTGGTTGCTATAGGCAACATCTCCACTTTTCAAACCCGCTGTTTAGCAAATATACCCCTTATACTTTTTTAAATATCTGTACTCTGTATCATCCCATCCCCCTTCCTTGACACCTGTGGCTACAAGAAGTCTCTGTTGGTTACATTGTAAGTTTGAGTTTACTGGAAATGAAAACACAAACAAAATTAAGGGACATTGTGCTATTTATCAAGATATATATATATATATATATATATATATATATATATATATATATATACATACCATACACAGTGTTCCAAGGGTATTCTTATTTCCCAACTGCACTTTATACTCTTATACTACAAATTGTCACTTTTTGGGGTTTGTGCACATAGATCTCCTAATATCATATTTATAATATAATATTAGTAGCTAACCTCCTAATGTGTCTAGCTCCTAAATTCATAAAAAAGCATCCTACTTGTATATTATTACATGTTTCAGTGGATTTTTGCAGTCATAGCTGTGTATATTAAACTGGACCTGTCAACTTCTATGTATATTTTTATCTGTTTATCATTTTATTTTTTAAAATTAGCTCCAGGGGATGGATTGGCCACATGATGCAAAGTAAAGTAAATGGAGATGCTATTCAGATAAACAGAAAACTCCTCTCTAATATAGTAAGGGTGCACATTTAAGAAACACATAATGAAAAAACACTGTAACACAAAACTAAATAAATAAATACAATATTTTTTAAAAAAATACTTAAAAGCCTACTGATTTTCTTTTCTGTATTTCTATAATAATTTGTGTCGTGTAAGTATCTATGCAGTCAGGAAAATTGCACTATTTTTAAAATAATTCTGATTCATCTCTCTTGCGCTATTTAAAATGAGAGAAACAGATGTTTTGAGCAATAGTCTTATAGACAACATAAATCCAATGCAATAAGGTTATAGAAACTTTGTTAGACACACACAAAATCATTTATACAAACACAGCTCTTTGTAAAGACAATTGTCAAATACAAAACCCCTTAGAAGGAATCCAAGGGAGGAATAATGATATGCTGACCTCTACGCTGAAGGACTTTCATCTTATAACAGCTTGTTGTTGATTCCAGTTCAACAACATCATGTGACTTTCAAAGGACAAATCCTCCACAATGTATAGATCTTTGCATAAAGTTGTATTACAGAAATGATACATCCTGTACTATTTCAAACCACTACTGTCAAAATACATCCAAGAATCAAGGCTTCCTTAATAGCGATAGCAGTAAACTGTGCACAGTTTGCCAGGATTAATAATCCAAGTCCAAATTTAAAGCTGTTAACATATTGCATCAAAATGGATTAATGAAAAACAAAGTCCAAGTTAGATACCATAAGAATAACACAAATTTTACAACATAGTTTCACTATACTAGCAACTTTCTCAAAGGAAGCTCATTAATCAAAGTAATGTCCATGTGTACAAGCAATATGTTTGAAACATGAATGTATAATTAATTAATCAACTATCCGATCGATACATCCAATAGTCTGACAGAGCAGAAATAAAAAAATGCAGACTAATAGGGACTGTGTTTAACAGTGCAGTCTTCATGAAAACAAAGTACCCAGACTTCAATTATGAAACAGAATGGGTATGCACCACAAATTGTTCTGGTTTTGCACTGCTGCATATATATGGTCCATTCAGAGCACTCAAAGGTGCAATGGATCATCCAGCCCACTTTAAGAGGCACATGACTAACTTGCCCCAAACTCATGCATGCCTACTTTCTGATCTTTGTAGAATCCTATACCACTAGATATTTAAATGTCACAATAAAATCCAACTTCCTGTTTAAAACTAACTATTTGATTAAATTAAACTTATATGTTTTCCTCCTAATGTGTAGTACAAAAAATAATTTATTTTTTTTAATTGCAGTACCGTGTCAGCCACAAAAATCTATGTGATGTTGAATACTTTTGTGTCAAATAAGACAAAAGTATTATGGGAGTGATACCTTTATTGGCTAACCAAAATATTTTTTATATTTGCTAACTTTCAGACCACAGAGGCCTCTTCATCAGACAAGTTTACAAATGACTGACTGAGAAAAGGGCACAACATTTAAGTGATGTTGCATCAGACAATATGTACAAGGGGGGGATACATGATTAAGATAAGCTAAAGAAATAAAACTGAGGTTTTCGTTACAGATGGAAGAGTGAAAGTCCTAGGAGTTCAGAGATCTGGAGTCACTCTGCTAAGGGGTGTGAAGTGTGTCTATGTAATGGGTCATAAATCCAGGTGTTAGGTTGAGTCCTTGAGTCAATGACTGGAATGTTCTTATCAGCTTGAATTCCCAGATTTTTCTCTCCTTGTCATTTTTTAAAAAACCTTTCAATATTATGAAATTTAAATCTGTCATACTGTGTCCTGGTCCAGAGAAGTGTTTATCCATGGGGCTGTGCCCTTTTCTCAGTCATTCATTTGTAAACTTGCCTGATAAAGAGGCCTCTGTGCTCTGAAAGCCAGCAAATATAAACAATTCTTTTGGTTAACCAATAAAGGTATCACTACTATAATACTTTTGTATTTTTTTGAAACGAAAGTATTCAACATCACATATGTTTTTCTCCTATAATACTGTTTTTTTTTTTAAAACCTCATTTATGTATTTAATTAACCATGAGACTGAGAGGACATGATTGCCTTTATTACATGTGACACTGTTGTGTGTTTGAAGCATTATAGCTACAGCTTAGAGCTTTTACAACGATCAAAGAACACCTAGAAATGCATTTCTCCTCTGACTGACACTCAATGTTGCCAGCTCTAAGATAATGCAAAAAAAATGTTTTCTTTTCATACTGAGAATGCTTCTCACTCACCCACTACTTTTTCCACTTCATGACATCTCGGTTTTGCACTGATCTGCGAATCTAAGTCCATCAGTGCTCCTACTTCGTCCTGAGCAAAGAACTCCTTTGTTCAATCCAGTGCAAACTTCTGCTCCTCTCCAATGCAGCCACCCTGCTCCATAAACCATGTATCTTGGTGGGAATCTAGGCACACTATTATAAATCATGTGATTTCCCAATTGGAATTTTGCACTGTGCCTCTGCTATTTTGTGCTTTATTAAATGAGGTCTTGTGTTTGCAGACTTTATGAAATAGCAAAATATTTAAATAGACATATTAATGTCACCTGTGTACAGGGGCGGATCCAGAAGTTAAATGTACCGGGGGCGATTTAGGGGGAGGGCGATTTAGCCCCGCCCCCTTTTTGACACCTAAGGCTGCTGACGGCTGCACACTATGTGCAGATCCGTTCAGCAGAGAGAGTTAGGGAGAGAGTCCTGCCCGGCTGCTCTGATTGTGTCAATCAGAGCAGTTGGGCAGGACTCTCTCCCTAACTCTCTCTGCTGAACGGATCTGCACATAGTGTGCAGCCGCCGGCAGCAAGCCCCTGCTAGGGGGGGCGATCGCCCCGATCGCCCCCCCCCCCTGGATCCGCCACTGCCTGTGTAGTTGCCATGTTAAAATCCAAAACAATGCTCTGCAATTCTGATCTTCTTTGAGAGTGGGCTAATTATATGTGCTCAGTCTGTAAAGTTACAAAGAAATGTAAATTTAAAATTAGGGTCATCACCTCTTCTTTTGGAACAACCAATTTTCTGAAAATTGCAACCAAATTACAATTCTGTATATATTATATGTCCATGACATTATAATCAAGGTTCCTCTGGACTTTACAGCATATGTAGCTCCACATTTGCACCTACAGAGCTACAAGTGCAAGAGCAGTATTGCAGTTGCCGAAATGTAGCAAGTATTTTGTCAAAGTCATTGCTGATTTTAAAAGTCAGAAATCTAGCATAATTAATAGTCCCATTTCAAAAATGGACTGCTCGTCTCACTAGGGTAAAATAGTTCCTAAGGCTAATAGACACTAAAGAAATAATTTGACAAAAGTTAGGAGAGAAGGGGCAGGGTATGCCTCTGATGAAGGAATTCTTTGTTTTACATTACCAAATCTGGTTGTTATGACATGGGGCACCATATAAATTAATTATCCTTATACACTTCTGAAATAGACCAAAAATGAGAAGAGCTAATTGATTGGCTTTTGCAATTAGCTCAATGAGGGAATTCATAACATTTACCCAGCTGTTTAAAAGCTAGCACAGGAAATGAATTCCAAAGTCAGTGAACTTATGCGCACAGATTATTTTGGCACAGTCTCAATCACCGGAAACAATGTCACTTATAAGAAAAGGAATGTACTTTGACAAAGGATCTGGCAGCAATCATTGCACTTTATATTAAATAATATAATAGCTTTCTCTATCCAATTCAATATATTTCTCTTAAATCAAAACACGAGGTTCAAGAGATTTTATGCCAGAAATGCAAACCAGCATAACAAGAGAATAGTACTGAAAGGCTGAAAGAGACTTAAAAATCAAATACATTTATTCAGATTGCCCTACAAAGTGATAGATAAGACATGCAGCACTTGATTAATATGATCGCTTTGTCAAATAAAGAACTCCAGTATTTATGAAAAATGCAAATATCACATTTGCGTGCTACAGCTAACCTAAGGAAATACACAACAAAACTGTAAAAATGCTGATTGTTTGACTACAGGACTGAAATTCAAGACTAGAAAACCCATCAGTACAATATGACAATACATAGCGATGCATATAGAAGTGTAGACAAAATAAATTACAATTTAGAAAATGATATCGCAATGCTAATACTTTGGGGCCAATTCAATTTGGTAGCATAACGCGGCCTGCACACTATTAACATTACTACAGTAATAGTGTGCAGTATTACCGTCAGTACGGTAATTGTAACGCTAATTTTTGCTTGCAGCCCTCTGGGCCATGAGCAAAAATCCGGATTAAATGTACCATATTAGCGGTAATACTATTAGCGCTGCATTAATCCTAGAATAACGTGACTGATTTGAAGCGGCTCCTTTGCTGTTTTAGCTAGATATCAGGTGTAAAATATAAAAACAAAGTACTAACATAAATGTCATAAAAACCATAAGTACCTGCTTCCTCAATTGTAAATTTATATTTTTAGAACAATCAAATATTACTCTTAAATTGTAAGCAAGAAAGAATAAAGGTGTTATCTCTTCACTAGGGGCCTGATTCATTAAGGATCTTAAATGAAGAGGGTATCTTAGTTCAGTCTCCTGGAGTTAAATACTGACTGTTTTTTCATGTAGCACACAAATACTTGATAGCTTATTTGTACACTGAAATTTAAAGTTGATATTTGTGTGCTACATGAAAAAACAGTCAGTATTTAACTTATGTGCAAAACAGAAAACTAGTTTGCACCCCTTGCATTGTAACATGGTTTTGTCCAGGAGACTGAAAGAGGATACCTCTTCATTTAAGATCCTTAATGAATCAGGCCCCTAGTGAAGAGATAACACCTTTATTCTTTCTTGCTTACAATCTAAGAGTAATATTTGATTGTTCTAAAAATATAAATTTATGCTGCATATATATGGTCCATTCAGAGCACTCAATGCTTTCCTTAAATGGCCTGTGCAAAAAATCTTTCCATTTAGATGCTTCAACTGTTCAAGCCTGTTTGAAATTCAATACAACTGTCCCAGCTTGACAACCTTGAATTTCTTTAAAATATCAAAATTTATTTATAGGCAGACCACCATAAATTAAATGAGAATGCCTGAAATTGGAAGTTTGAACTCTCAGTTCAAGTTCAAACTTCGCCCTTACAGCTTGCAGCTAAAAGATATAACTGTGTTTCTGGTTCAAGTTTGAAGTTCGAATTTGCCGTTCATATAGAAAAAACATTAAAAATACTATACAATGTAGCCATTTAACCTAGAACAAGCTTGAACATGTTTAATCCGATTCAAACATGGTTAAACCAGTTTGCTCTGATCAAATGTTTTATGCTATGTAAAGTTTAGAGAAGAGAGATTTTATAAAAAAAATTGTGCAAAACAAAATGTCAAACTCCATACCGTCAAGCACATATATTATATATACCTGTGTATATTTATGTTGAATTATATTCAAACATAGTCGTATTTGGAAGAAAGCAAATTGGCGTAAAGGAAAGCAATGAACTTTGTCTTTTTTTATTTTTCCTATGGGAAGAAATGTTCTGTGTGCAGAAAAACAAAACCAAGCTGCAGATGTATCATAACACGTTGGTCTCAGAAGAGTCATACAGTCTGTACATAAGATCCATTTTCACAACAGCATCCAGTATAAAGGTCAATAAATATTACAAAAAAGAAGAGCCAAAAGATTCTGACTGTGAGCTCTCAGAACCATGTTTTTCTATCCATTCAATTGACACATATCAAACATTTTGCATTGGCCATCTTCATTTTTGCTTTTTGCTTTGGCTGTTTAGATTAAGTCTAAATAATCTTTGTTCAAAGATACCTTACATAACTTCTGCAGTTACAAATGTATGGGCTATCTTTACTCATTATTTTCTAGACCATAGGCAATGTATAAGAGATGGAGGTCAACAAGTGTGGGCTGCCTGTTGGCCACCACTACTCTGGATCAATACTTTTCAAATGAAGCATCGTGTGTAATTACACTTTGATGGACAGATTTAATGAAGAAAGAGTTTATATAAAGAAGCTTATGGACGTTCTCAGATTGGTTGAGGCCATGAAAATATTTATATGTTGTGATCAGCCTACATCCTTACAATAGACAATTAAACAGCGGGACACTTATCAAATATGAGACATTCTATTAATTGTTGACCTCATTGTTTATTTAGGTCATTATTAAGAACAAGAGTCAACATATTGAGACGGGTCAAGATGAGTGGGGAAAGATGAGAATATTCATTCATTTAACTTGTGCAAGCATTACTGCATAAACTACTATAAATTATCACTGATATTTAACACCATCTCAGATTTCTGTGACCTGTATAAAAGCCCTTAACATATAGCTGCATGCTTTTACTCAAATCCTCTGTGACTTATTTTTGGTATATTATTTACAGTCTGGGTGCATTAAATCACATATACTTTTGATTGGCAAAATACTGTTATTGGAATTATGAATATTACTTGTTGCCAGGAACTCACTGAAACATATTTATTTGTATACAGAAAATTCATTGAGATGTATCGATAATGAAAGTAAATATTTAGACAAGACAAAACATTAAAAATATAATGGATCAGTGTTACATAAGAGAGCCGTTAAACCATTAAATTGAAATGTTAATAATGTTATTTTTTAGTGAGCAACAATTTAAACTTTTTGCTTCATATCATCATCATCATCATTTATTTATATAGCGTCACTAATTCCGCAGCGCTGTACAGAGAACTCACTCACATCAGTCCCTGCCCCATGGGGCTTACAGTCTAAATTCCCTAACACACACACACAGAGAATGCCAGACTATGTTTTTGGAGTGTGGGAGGAAACCGGAGCACCCGGCGGAAACCCACGCAAACACTGGGAGAACATACAAGCTCCTCACAGATAAGGCCACGGTCGGGAATTGAACTCATGACCCCAGTGCTGTTTGGCAGACGTGCTAACCACTATGCCACCATGCTGCCCATATATATATATATATTACATATAAACAGAGCTAACAGTTAAGTAATGTATAGAACATAGTTTAAAATATTTGTTAAAGTGATATGATCCCTTACTTCCTCAGTTATTGACAATTAAAATGTGTCATTTTAAATGTTGGTGGTATAAAAAAGTAATTGAACATATTTTGAAAAAGAGCATTGTTACCTTAGACCCCAGAAATAATAACAAAAGGTATGTAAAAAGAAAGGGAATATTGGTCTCTGTCAGCCCTCTATAAACCATGGGTTGACCTGGAAAGCAACTTAGTTCAGGCCTTTCCTCTGGCAGACCTACTATGAATTCCTAAACCTTGGTGTCCACCATTATCCAAAATCCCTAGGTTTACGAAAGAATTGTTGCAATTGTGGAATAAAACGTTGAAGTCCACAGGAATCATGATCCTTCCTACATCCAACCTCTCTATCTTTGCATTAGCGAAACTCATTCCAGACCTCAATCTCAAAATATGGTTTGCTAAAGGTGTTACCACTATTAAAACGTTATTCTCGGTCAGACTACTTTATCTTTTTTGCAACTACAAGATCAGTTCCAGATAGTAAACCAGGATATTTACAAATACCTACAGGTCCGCTACTGGTTAACTTCTTTACGCTCCCAACACCCTACCCTACAACAGCCCCCCTCTACATCTTTCTGCTAGATAAATGACAGGGGCTAACAGGGCTGCCATATCTTTCTGGTGCACATTTCTCAACTCTGAAAGTGAACTGACAAAGATCTCCTCCCAATGAGCAGGGAGAGAGACTTCCAAAATGCCTACCGAATGTCAAAGTGTCTGAATCACTCAGAGATTCTAATTAATCGCAGATAGGCTCCACAAGAAGTGGCCAGAACAGTCCAAAGCCTGTTAGCAGAATTGAGGAGCGATTGCTGACATTCTACATTTCTGGAGCTGCCCTACTGCCCATATCATGTGGTCTACAGTGTATACTATGGTATCCCAGATTATTAAGACTCCATATACTCCAGAGGTGGCACTTCTACAGCTCTTTCCACCACAGTTATCCTCTGGAGTCTGATATGTAGTTGGCCACATATTTATAGCAACTAGGGCGGTGATTGCCCAAGCATGGAGAAACTCTTCTCTCCCCCCAGTCACTAAGGAAATATCTAAAGTTCAGTTAAGCTGTGATATGGAAACACTAGAAGTCTCATATTCTTCTTCTGCTTCCTCACCCCATATTAGGTGGTTCGTCTGGAATGATTATATATCTAAGAATCCTTAGATATAGGTGGTGTATCTATTGAAACCCCTATGTTATTAAGATTTTTGGTATTTTATTAACGGCTGAGCAATCCCCAGGGTACTGTTTGACAGCAGTAAGTGGCATCTTAACACTAGTCAAACCAGTCCTGGAACCCTCTCCGCATGCAGTGGAACAAGAAGCCCACACACGAGCTTCCAATTACAGATTCTATGAAAAAAATTAACTGAGGTTCAAAAAGTAAAAAAAAAACTTAAAAATAAACTTAAAGAAAAAATCAGAAAAATACTTTATTTGATCAGAGGACAGCTGCGGTACTTGCACAACCGCTATCCTTGGTAAAGGAGGCCCCACACAATGGCTACTGTCTGCAGTATTCTCCACCGACAGGGGGCTTTCGTAAATAGTAAGAAGTCCTAAATCCTGCAAAAACTCCCATTTGTGCTAATCTCTTTATGACAAATAGACCTCTAACTGGTGGAATTTCCAAGCAGGTCACAAACCATATCTCAATAGTAGATACAAATCTTCACACAAGAATTTATTCAGTGAAAATCCTTTACTGTAGCACAAATATGTTGTTGTAATACAACCTTTTTGTAACACTTTGTTTATTATTATTATTATCATCGTAGATTTGTAAGGTACCACAGTGCTCTGCAGCACCGTACAGTAGGGAACACAGTACATACATAAAACAAAGACATACAAGGTAGACAAAATAAATGCAGATCTGAAAACAAAGGGTATGAAGGACCCTGCTCATCAGAGAGCTTACATTCTAAGTGGATGAGGGCACAGCTGAAACAAGAGGAGTAAATGTGTTTTAGAGTGGAGATTGGGATAGTTATGAGGGTGCATTAGTGTGAATAGAATTATCAAGGATAAGGTCATCTCTAAAGAAGAGATGGGTTTTCAAAGAACATCTAAAGACTTGAAGGCTGTGGGAAAGTCTGATTGAGCGTGGTAGGGAATTTCTTAAGTGGGGAGCAGTACGGGAGAAGTCTTGTAGGCGGGAGTAAGAGGTGGTTACCAGAGATGAGACAAGGCGCAGGTCAGAGGTAGATCTAAGAGGACGGGAGGGAGAGTATTTTGATATAAGATTTGAGATGTATGCAGAGGTAGTGTTGTTGAGGGCTTTGTGTACGGGTGGGTTATTTCAGTTTCATTCTGGAGGAAACAGGGAGCCAGTGTAGGGATTTGCAAAGTGGAGCAGTGAGAGAGGAAGATCAGTCTTGCAGAAGCTTTTAAGATGGATTGAAGTGAGGATATTTGGGTGTTAGGAATGCCAGATAGCAGGAGGTTGCAATAGTCAAAAATAGTTTACTTTTCAAATAAAAGAATTCATACAAAAAAATCTGTTATTGACTGTCCTCAGTCATTTATATAAATAGTTGGATGTGGGGCGTACTAACTGTTTCTGTGTGGATACAATGTTTATGGTACTTGTGACAAGATGGACATTCACCTAAGCGTAAATCATCTGTCCCTAGTCAGTAAAGACCATATTTGCAGATTTTTAAACCTGAAAAATACTGTGTCACTGGGTTATTCCCCATTTTGGACATTCCTTTCATCAAATACATTCATGACTATCATCATCCCTACCTCTAAAGACATATGTGGAAGGGGGAGATGAATTTTGCTCCTATGTAGACCACCACACTGGGTGTAAACAACCACTTATCCAGCTGGTTGGTTTTCCATTACCCTACCTTGTGTGCACATATCGATAATAAAATCCCAGCTGTAAGGACATTTCATAGGAGCTATAAATACAAAATTATTCCATAATTGTATGCAAGCTGTGTGTCTACATACGACTTGGACTAATAGGAATAACATAAGTCATTAAACAAATGCTGAGCCCTGTGTGATCTGTGATCTGTGAAATACTTGTGTAAATGTTTTAAGTACATTGTGACATTGTACTGTTATCAGCCTATATTCTTAAATAGAACAAGGTGGATCACACAGGAGTGATCAGGATTCTAACACAGCAACTTGCCCCCTCTTAGCCTGGGAACAGGAAGTTAGCATCAGCTGAAGCCCCTGTCATGTAACAAAATAATGGAGGGATAGGCTCTCTTCATCAAGGAGACCCAACATTCTCATCACCATGATTAAGTGACCATTCTTTCACCTTGGACTAAGCAAGAACAGCAGGCACCAACTCAGCACAGGGGAGACTAATGGAGTGCTTCTTTCCATCAATTCCCTTATTAAACCTTTAAGGGTATCCTGGCCAATGAACTTCTATGGGAATATGACATAAATTTGTAGGGTGGAGTTCCACTCATGAGAATTTTGGTCTACTTAAAAATAAGCCTGCATGGCTCTCAGGATGTTCAGCTCGGAAAGATATTGGTGCTGGAGTTTCAGCTTCTAAAAGCTCTGTCAGAGGCTTACTATATTGATGCAAAATGTGCTTAAACCTCTGGTTTCATGATCGTCACTCCATCAAGAGAAGCTTGTGAATCTGTCTGTCTGGTGAGCCTACTGGAGTAGAGATACTGAAATTTAGATCCCTATCATACTGGGAGAGAGTCTATTGGCTGAGCAGCCAGGATCCTCAAGAATTGGGAGCACTTGGGTGGAGATCCTCAAGAATTGGGAGCACTTGGGCGGCCAAGCTAATAACAGTACTATGTTATCCCTTGTGTACTTTTATGAAGGAAAGTATTGTTTGTTAAATAAAAAAAAATTATAATAAAAAAGTCTGGTCAAGAAGACAGTTTTTCCTTAAATGGCTTGTGTTAAAGATCCTCCCAACTAGAGATGCTCAAATTATTTGAGTCAGTCCAAAATTCAGGTAGCGCTGTCCAAATTCAACAACCTCAAACTTTAATTCAAAACAATTGCAAATATACTGATACAATATAGATCACTATAATGTGTATTTTATAGATACTTAGCTGTTAACTTCAATTCAAAGTTTGACTTTAATGTTGAGGTTTGAAGTTTATGATCACAGTTCGTAGTCAAATATGTTAAAATAAAACTATAAAATGGCATCTTTTGTACCCATTCAAACTTAAACGACTGCATTTTACCTAAATTAATGGAGACAGGGACTCCAGTTCCCAGAGTCCCCAGCGGCAGGCAGGAGAATGCGCAATCTCGCATGCGTGAGACCAGACATCGGGTCTCGCGCTGAAGAGTGAAGGTGGACAGAAGGGGCAATATAAATTTAAGATCGTGGAAATGCAAAAAAAATTCTAACATGTATAATTGATACCACAGGGCTGCACTGAAGGAGGAAAAAAAAAGAGTAAAACAAAGTATATAACATTTACTCTTAATGGAATTAATATGCAATAGTTTTCAGATATATTGTCGGCTATAGAAAGCAAAACATTACAAATAGCCATAAAATCAACACTTAGATTTAGCATAAACAGGTTATTTTCCTGCATCCCAGAAATATACCTAGAAAGTATAGTCCAAAAACTCTCCAGACATAGATTTAAATATACCAGTCATGTAGTATTACAAAATGTAACAGTAATAGTAAAGCCTAAGAAAAGTACAAGACACACACACACCTCCAAAATTTGAAGCACCTGAAATCAGAACAGGGGGCAGGTGACATTGCACTGGGGGTGTGGCCTTACTCCCCTACTCAGGCGTGGGCTGGCAAAGTTCAGCCCGGGGGGGGCGCACAGGCGGCCGCATCGCATGTCTTGTGATGCGGCCGCTTGTATTATTCATCAAATATTGTATTCAGGGGGAGGGGGGCGGCGGCCCAAATAGCTGTCAGACAGAGCGGCCAAGGGGCCCGATGTCCCCCTGCCCCCTGCCCAGCCCGCCCCTGCCCCCACTCCTCTAAACCTCCATTCATTGCCTTGCGCTCCAGTGGCAGGTGCAGCAACATCTGTTCACTTCTGCTCTACTATGTAGAGCATCAGTGAACAGGACATACATCCCAACTATCTCACAAATCAGGTCGGCGGAACAGATTCTCCCACCTAATACTGGACAGGTGTGCACAAATGCCGTATGATTTTACAAGCTAAGAACACAAAACAATAGGAAACATACAGTCAATGGGAAATAGACATAAAATCCTTATAATGGACTACTGACTGGGCAACTTATGTCCAAAAAACATGGTCATCCGAGAATAAATGAGAATTGAGGTTTTCAAAGAATCCTCACAAAAAAATCTTTTTTAAGCATCCAATAATATGAACAGGAGACCTTGAATCTCTTATTTTAAGAAAGAAATGCAATGTTTAGGTACTTTATACAGTAATGAGATTACGCATATAAACATGTTCACTTGCCTTTGTTCTTTTATGTCTTTTATGTCTTTTCTACTCAATCATGTATCTATTTCAAAATGTTGTAGCTAATATTGTAAAGGAAACACCTGCATTATATAAAAATAACTGCCAATAGAGAGCAGGAAGCAAGATTCTGCAGTTGAACAAAGGCAGCAGAGCTTTGAGACCAGTTTTATTATACAATGTATTGATTAAATCAAAATAACAGAATGGCCATTGGAAACCGATGCTGATTTTTCAACATTTCACTGTTTCTAACCCAAGATTTTCTTGTCGACACTAGTGTATCTCTTAAGGTTCCCATTAGATGCAAAGCAGGGGCATCACTGTGGTATTTGTAGATCCTAAGTTCATAAAAATTCTGAATGTAATCAAATATTTATATTCACATTTGCTTGTTTGTTTTAATAAGCTGTTAACTTTGACACTAACTGGTAACGAGATAATAAAACGAATGTATTACGTTCTCATACGTATGGACACTTATAGTGCACCCATAGTACATTCATCTAAGCTGAGTTCCCAAGTTGGTAATCACAGTCTAGTCAGCTCTGCAAAATGAGTTAACTGTTGCACATGAGGACTGTTCTGACAGTACACACAGGCATTCAGAGCGTACTACTGGCCTTTTCTCATAAGGGTGAGTTAAACCTCTCTGCCTTTGTCAGTTGAGCTGCGTTCACCAAGCAACAAATGAAACTCATACCAAACATACCACAGGAAAGCGAAAAGTGTCAATGTGGAGATACCCTAAAGCTGATAGAGGAACATAATATATTGACCTAAAACCGGCTATCATCTAGAACTTCATAGTTCCTCATTTTCTACAAACATTGCATTTTATTAAATTACAAATTGATAAAAAGAGGCACACAGCACTACCCACTATAGCCTGAAAGATTCATAGCGTTAGGCTTTCTATATAAGGCAACAAAAAAATTTAAACCAAAAATCACATAAATTGTTTCATTGATAAATGCTGCTGTATTTGGGATAGTAATGTGATGGGACAAAATTACGTTTCTCATAACAACAATTATAGTTGCATTTAAAAAAACTTACAAAATAGTTACTCTGAGGCTACAACTCTTAACAATTCAACAGAACACTTGAAGTGATTTCCAGGTAGAAAGCTGATATGTGTTTATGCAGTGGTCGGTATATGGTGGAATGCCATATCATCACTTCTACTAATGCTTTGATTATAAAGCTTCCATTCACATACATTTTCCATATTACCACTTCTAAATTTCAACATCACTGCTTTTATGACAATTCAACAGAACACTTGGAATGTTTTCCAAAAAGAAAGCTGATATGTTGTAGAACATTTTTATATAAATTCCAATGAAAACACTTACCCAAAACACTTACCCAATCATGAGTTTGTCGCAATAATTTCTAATCACTCTTTCAGTGTTCAATTCTATGGACCGACCTCTGTTCTGCTTCCTTTATTATTAGGAGTCCCACAAAGCTCAGTACCGGGTCCTCTGCTGTTCTCTAGCTATATCACTTCTCTTAGAAAACTAATAAGCTCCTTTGGATTTCATTATCATCTCTATGCAGATGATACCCAAATGTATCTATCCTCTACTGATCTCTAACCATCTGTATTGTCCCGTGTACTGACTGTCTTTCTGCCATTTCATCTTGGATGTCCTCTCGCCAACTCAAACTCAATCTTTCAAAAACATACCCACCCACCAACAGAAGTATACCTGACATTTCTATTTCTGCTGACAACATGACCATAAATCCCAACCCGCAAGCTCAATGCCTAAGTGTGATGCGTGACTCACAACTATCCTTTGTTCCCCACATCGACTATATATCTAAATCATGTTACATACATCTATCATCATCATCATCATTTATTTATATAGCGCCACTAATTCCGCAGCGCTGTACAGAAGCAGCTTCACATCAGTCCCTGCCCCACTGGAGCTTACAGTCTAAATTCCCTAATATAGACACTGAAAAACAGACTCAAACCCCTACAATCTATTTTGCACGCAGCGTCCAGACTGATTTTCCCTGCAACTCATTCTTCCTCTGCTAAGCCACTACATTGGTTGCCTGTTTTTTTACAAAATCCAATATAAAATACTTCTTCTAACATACAAGGCTATCAACAAAACTACACCTACATACTTCTCCTGACTTGTCTCAAAATATCTCCCAACTCAACAACTCAGTTCTGCACAAGATCTTCGTCTCTCATCCACTCTCATTACATCCTCCTACTCCCAGTTACAGGGCTTTTTTTGAGCCGCACCCACTCTATGGTATTCCCTCCCTCTCATGATAAGACTTTCCTCTAGCTTACAAACCTTCAAGCTTTCTCTGAAAACCAACGTCTTCAGGCAAGCTTATAATATTCCTTAACCACCCTCTTAACCTCACTAGGTTACACTTTACACAAGTCACACAAAACAACAATTCTCTGACCCCAGACCAAAATTACTTTGTGACTGGATTGCTTAGCATGCAAATCACCTTTTACCTTTGCAATCTGGCTGGACAAATATGCAATATGTAGATTTAACCTAATGTATCAGATTCTTATTGATCTATAGATTGTAAGCTTGTGAGCAGGGCCCTCTAACCTCTTTGTTTGTACCCTCTTACCTAGTAGAGTTTATTACTGTGTTTGTCCCCAATTGTAAAGCGCTATGGATTTTACTGGTGCTATATAAATAAATGTTGTTGTTGTTGATGATGATGATGATGATGATGAATAAGCCCATTTTTTTAATTATCAGTAGAATGTGGTAAACTGGTCTGATACATGAAATCAAACCAATAACTATTTAGATGTTTAAAACTCTTTTTTTTACCACCCAATTTACTAAATTTTAGAGCATTATTGTGTAATTGGGGACTATATATGCTTTGCGCTCCGTTTCTGCACAGACTTATCTCTGTTGTATTTAAAAGTGAATAAATGTACACTTTTCCTAGGTGGTACTAGATATGACAGTGTTGGTAGCCCGCTGATTCTCAGTTCAAAGAAGACCTATAATAATCATTACTTTATTTAAGTTAACCAAAAATGATGGAGATTAAATATACAGTATATGCATTGAGTTCATTCTTTCTGCCTCTTTTGCATAAGGAGGCTGTAAATTGTGGCTCACTATGGGAAAGTATCCACAGAGTATTGATTACTGTTTTACTTCAACATACAGTTCACTGTATGCCTCACTGAGAGCATATATATATATATATATATATATATATATATATATATATATATATATATTTACTCCAATTTCATACACTAATTTAGTCCATACCACCATTTTTTAATTTCCACTTCAACCACTGTATATTTATATACTTATATTACTTATATATAGATGGATAGATATCAATATAGATATAGATAGATTATATATATATATATATATATATATATCTATAGATATAGATATATCATACCTGCCAACTCTCCCGGAAACTCCGGGAGACTCCCGAAATTCGGGCGAGCTGGCATTTCTCCCGGATCCTGGATATCACAGAGAATCGCGTCATTTGACGCGATTGGCCTCACCCCGCCCCTTCCCGCCCTCCAGTCACGCCCCCTCTCCCGGAAGTTGGCAAGTATGAGATATATATCAGACTAGGATATGGTCTTTGAATGAAACCAATATCCGCTGCTAACACAATGTTTGTTGAAGATTTTCAGAATTTCCAGTAGAAAGTCTGGAAGAGGCTCATGCTCTGCTCTATAATAGTTTAAAAGAGGGTGCATCAATGTTTATTCCTGATGCCACTACTTATTGCTAACATTAGCATTGTATTGTTTTTATATTTGGTAGAAGTGCTTGTGTGATAATAAGAACCCCAAGCAGGAGTCTGCAGGGCTTTCATTTTGCCAGAGCCGCAAGAAAATTGAGCCAAAAATCTCTACTCTACCCCTTGAAGCTGTTGCTAGGGGCGTTGGATAAATATTTGCATCAGGTCTCATAGGATCTTACTAAACCACTGAAGGAGTGATCGATATTGCATTGCCAGTACACTTAAAAGGGCTCTGTAAACTGTATACTTATTCCAAAAAAATATTCCTAATTTTGTATTTGATTAACTCTGCTTATACAGGCATTTTAGATGCTTGCATATAAAAGAAAATAGAGGATACGGGTGGTTGTAGTTCACCAACAGCCAGAAAGCAGCAGTGCGCTTGTAGTCTAAAAAAATTATCCACCTCTTATATTTACTATTGTCTCTTTTATAAATATAGGGACAATATTTATTTCTAATGAATATGTATAACCAAGTTCACTATTCAAATGTAAATGTAACTCTAAGTATTGGACAGTATGCAAGTATTTGATTTTCTATACACTGAAATATTTACACTATAACCGTCTCAATGCAAATCTGTCCTACATTTCATACTCTGACAGCAAACTACATGGGGTCCCTGAACTATTCTCACTCTCCAGTGATTGCACACGTCCAGCATGCAGCTTACTGAATGCAGCCTGCGGCAATGAAAACACAAACCTCAATGCCAAGTGAAATTCAAATAGTAGGTCAACCAATATGAAAAGAGGTGGCTAAAGGGATGTTGCTCATAGTCTAAAGCTGACGACACAGAGACCGATATTGCTGTTTGATACAACACATGGGTGGCCAAATCAAATAAGAGCAGCCAAACCACTTATGAATCTATTGTAGAAAAAGATAATCACACACACACAGGCTGATAAAGGTTATCATCAGTCATTTTCCCGACTTCAATTTCCAACATGACCGATAATGAACATCTCGTTCCTCTCAATCTCATTCCTCTCTTGTTACTATTATGATTTACAACAATCCCACTTTTTAATATTTTTCTATGTTGTATAAGCTTCTGTGTTAGCATATAATGTGTATCTTAGATAAAGATTTTTTTTTCACCATTATTGTTGTGGTTGTACCCATTATAGTGGTAAATGGGAGTAGGTGTTGTAGGCAGGGGTGGAACAGTGCAATGCCAGAACCCACAGCAACATTTCGGTTGAGACCCAGAGATGCCATTCTCACCTCCTGGGCCCCTGTTCTGCGCTCTGAACTCGCTTAACCCCTTACTGTTATTCCTCTATGCTTTCAACCCACCCACCCACTCTGTCTTCTCATTTTTTATTTGGAATGGAATTTCTTAGGGCACATACGTGGGTGCTGAAAAACAACTCATTAAAAGTGTAGACACAACCTTGTTTATTTTAATAAAGTAGTCTCAAAAATTATTTGCAATATAGTGTACTATATACGGACTACTAAACACCAATATTTAAATTTGCAGGTATGATAAATGTAGTGGTAAGATGACATTTCACTCCAGCTCTGTAAAAAGAAGAAATCTATTACCTCAATGCTCCATTATTTATAATTTAAGCAACTCACAGAGCTTTACAACAGTGTCCTAACGGTTTAAAAGTTGATTCTGCAGTAATTTTAATAACTATGATATCACTGGCCTTGAACCTTTACATGAAGGAAACAACTTGCTTTTGTAATTAATAGATTCTTACAAGCATTAATTGAAAATTCATGTCCTAGCACTGGCTTTACCCATATCTCTTTGACCCTCCATTATCTTATTAGTGACATTTTATTTCTTACGTAATTCTCAAATTTGATATTACACAACTGGTGTATAATGCCTTAAAGAGACACCAGTCATCATCATCATCATCAACTTTTCAAGAAAGTTGTTGCTGATGACTGGTTTATGCATGTTTTGTGCCAAATAGTTAATATGGATAATATTGAAAATGCATTTTGCAATGCATTTCAGTTATCCAAAAAACACCTTTGTCAATATTCATAGAGGCAAATAAAAGAAAACAGGCCGCAACTGATATACAGAAATTTGACTTTCCTCTTCTTTCTTGTATACAGTGTATTGATAGCGATCAACTTGGTGGTCACACTTGAAAATTTAATTTCATTATTTTAATAAGTTTCCAAGTTCGTTATGAATCTTACCAACATTTAAACTAAAATATGTAAGTGTTTTCAGATTGATTTGGTGTTAATAGTATTCAGGATACAGAAACACACACTTCTGTAATTAGGTGTCAGTACAAAGAACAAGTGCATGGGGAGTGATCATTGCACCATGGAGGGTTTGGCTATGATGACATGAATCACACCATCCGGGCCCTTCTGATGAGGCTGGGAGTGTGACACTACTTTCCCAGGACTCCAGGAGATCTCACATTAATTCGGGAGACACCCAGATGTTCCAGGAGTCTACTATGTTGATTATATTATACCTTAAAAGCAGTTTTATGCTAAGGTGACAACCTCATTCCCTTTAAATATTTAATACATTTAAATATGCAATTATGTACAATGATTAGGGGGGAATTCAATTCTGTGTGAGGTGTCTTCAGGACATCCATAGACACCTTGCACCGATGTTATGGCTGGAATCTCCACTCATTTTACCACTTACTCCATAGATGTGCAGGGAAAAATAAGAGAAGAATCCTACCGTAATTACCGGCAAGGTGCACAGTCGGACATCACGGTGATTGAATCTGCTCCTTAGAGCAAAAAACAAACATAAAACTAGAGATGGGCGGGCTCGGTTCCCCAAGAACCGAACCCACCCAAACTTTGGGTATCCGAGTACCGCCCGCTGGGAATCCAAATGGAGGCCGAACGTCATTGTGACGTCGTTGGTTCTCGTGATACTTGAAGATTATAAATACATGCCTCCACAGCAATCCATCGCCATTTGACAGAGGGAGAGAGCAGGGTGTAGTCACAGGCTGATTAGAGCAGGGACAGAGATTACAATATTCTGATTCCAATTGTGCTAACAAAAATCGCTGGAGAAGAGAGGAGGATAGAGTTTTTTTTGTTTTTTTTCCAATATTTGGCACTCAAAGTGATTTTTGGGTGTCCCCCATTATTTTGCCTAAATATTTCTGGCTGTCAAAATTACTATCTGTCAGCAGTATCTACCAAATAATTTTTAGCACTCCACAGTGCTTTTGGGGTGTCCCCCATAATTGTGCATAAATATTTCTGGCTGTCAAAATTACTATCTGTCAGCAGTATCTACCAAATAATTTTTAGCACTCCCCAGTGCTTTTGGGGTGTCCCCCATAATTGTGCATAAAAATTTCTGACTGTTAAAATTACTATCTGTCAGCAGTATCTACCAATTAATTTTTAGCACTCCCCAGTGCTTTTGGGGTGTCCCCCATAAGTGTGCATAAATATTTCTGGCTGTCAAAATTACTATCTGTCAGCAGTATCTACCAAATAATTTTTACCACTCCCCAGTGCATTTGGGGGTGTCCCCCATAATTGTGCATAAATATTTCTGGCTGTCAAAATTACTATCTGTCAGCAGTATCTACCAAATAATTTTTAGCACTCCCCAGTGCTTTTGGGGTGTCCCCCATAATTGTGCATAAATATTTCTGGCTGTCAAAATTACTATCTGTCAGCAGTATCTACCAAATAATTTTTAGCACTACAAGTGCTTTGGGCTGAGAATGGATTCAAAGCAGTCCACATATGAGCAGAATGAGCAACCAGGTTCTGTCACTAGTCCTGATGTTAGTGTTCCCAGTACGTCATCTGGGCAAGGCAATGTCAAACTACACAGTGTTTCGAAATCAGTCCAAAAAACAAAAACAAAAAAAAAATTTACTGTGTTGAAGCGAAAAAGAAGTGTTACTGAGCAAAAGTTAAGTGCCGATAAAAAAAAAATTGCCAACATGCCATTCTACACACGCAGTGGCAAAGAGAGAATGAGGCCTTCACCTTTGGCTATTAGTGTCAGATCCCTAAAAGTTACCAAGCCTACAATTGGTGCACAACTACTGTTACGCGTCAAAGCCGAGCTGCAAGATAACAGTAAGGCATTAGAGGATAATGTTTGCTCTGATTCACAAATAACACAAATCCCTGTGGAGAGTCCATCCAACAGTGGGATGTCTAATCATGAGCATTCTGCTGATGTGTGCCTTAATAGCCCGAGTGTAGCTGGTGATACACAAATTGAGGATGCCACTTTGGAATTAGAAGAGGATGAGGGGGAGATTTGTGTAGGCGACGAGGGCGCTAATGAGGATGTTGATGAGGATGAGGTTGCTTGTGTAAGTCCTGCACCAGTGGCAGCAGTTCTGGAACGTGACAAGAAAAAGGCCATTGTCATGCCTGGGCATAAAACAAAAAAATCAACTTCTTATGTGTGGAATTATTTCTACCCAAATCCAGACAACAATTGTATAGCCATTTGCAGTGTATGTCAAGCCACAGTCAGTCGAAGGAGGGACCTTAACCATCTTGGAACATCGTCTATGTTACGCCATTTAACGAGAGTTCATGGCAAAGTGTTGGGAAAAGCTGAAAATTCTTCCCAAAAAATTACAAGCACTCCATCATCAGATAAGACCCTCCGCTCACCGACATCCCAACGGCTACAAAATACACCCACCACACCATCCTCATCAATATCCTTAGTAGCGCTCGGAGTTAGCCCGGCATCCCACTTATTAAGGTTGGATGACTCCTGCACTATTATTGATTCCTCTGAAGAAAGTGTTAGTCCCACTGCTGCTGCTGCTGTTGCTGCTACTGGGGGTGAATCGTCAGCCTAGAGGCAGGTCAAGAAAATGAGCAGTCCTACATTTCAGCAATTAACTGTGAAACAATCATTTGCTAGGGGAAGCAAATATGACAGCAGTCACCCAGTCGCCAAGCGAATCACAGACGCCATGACTGCAATGTTAGTGTTAAATCTGCGTCCAATCTCCACAATAAACGCAGCTGTTTTTTTTACAGTTACTTGAGGTTTTGTGTCCGCGTTACAGAATTCCATCGCGACACCATTTCTCCCGTAAAGCAATTCCACAACTATACCAAAAAGTGTGTAAAAATCTAGAGATTGCGCTGAAAAATGCCATTCTGCCCACTGTCCACTTAACCACAGATATGTGGACAAGTGGAAGTGGCCAAACCAAAGACTATATGACTGTGACAGCCCATTGGGTTGGTCATTCACCTTCACCAGCAGGAACAGCAGCAGCATGTACACCACTACGTAACATTTGTCACAGGCAGGCCACTCTTTGTATCAACGGCTTCACAGCTGACAATTTGTTATGCAAACTGAGAGATGTGATTGATACATGGCTTATACCACTTGGACTCTCCCCAGGGTATGTCATTTCTGATAACGCCAACAATATAGTGCGAGCATTACAGCTGGGTGATTTCCAACACATTCCCTGTTTTGCTTACACCATTATCTTGGTGGTGCAGAGCTTCCTACGAAATAACCGTGAGGTGCAGGAGATGCTTTCGGTGGCCCGTAAAATTTCAGGCCATTTCAGGCATTCAGCCACAGCATGTAGGAAATTACAGCAGCTCCAAGAGCAGTTTAACATGCCCTGCCACCAACTTAAGCAAGAGGTGGTAACTAGGTGGAATTCCACCCTGTACATGCTTCAGAGGATGGAGGAACAGCGCAAAGGCATCCAAGCATATTGCACAAGCCATGACATTGGGAAAGGAGGGGGGATGTATTTCACTCTTGCACAGTGGGGAATCCTTTCAGTGCTGTGCAAGGTGCTGATACAATTTGAAGTTGTGACGTGTGAGGTGAGTGCAGACTCTGCTAGTTTGAGCCAAGTCATTCCTTTAATTAGACTATTGGAAAAGCAGCTTGAGAAAAGGAAGGAGGAGCTAAAAGCAAGCAATTCAGCAAAGTATGTTGGCCTTGTCGATCAAGTACTTCATTCGCTTCACAATGATCCCCGAATTAATAAGATCTTGAACTTGGATCAGTACGTTTTGGCCACTGTGCTTGATCCAAGGTTTAAGACCTACATTGAGTCTTTACTTGTAAATGAGCGAGATGTGAACTTTTGCAAGGAGCTATTGCTCAGCAAGTTGGCCGCTGAACTGGGCCTCGGCTTGAAGACGTGTCCTCCTTCACTCTCTCAAGCTGCTGCTGCTCGTAAAAACTTAAATTTCCCAAAAAGAAGCAGGGAAGACGCAGGGGGCAGACCAGAACAATTTAACATCTGGGCTGGTTTGAAGGATTTTTCAAAAAAATGTGTCACTTTGCCCATAACTCCATCCAATTCGAGTATAAACATGCAAAGGATGGTGGAGGATTACTTTCAAGAGGTAGTTGATATGGAAATGTCAGACAGTCCCTTTCCTTACTGGGAAGAAAAGCAGGCCATTTGGAAACCCATGTACAAACTTGCTTTGCAATACTTAAGCTGCCCACCCTCCAGTGTGTACTCTGAACGAGTGTTCAGCACAGCATGGAACTTAGTCAGTGATCGCGTAGAAAGTTACTTCCCAAAAATGTGGAGAAAATTATGTTTATAAAAATGAACTACATCTTCCATGAGTAAGGCCTTCACCATCCAAGACATCCAAGCAATGACTGTTCTCTAATGGCGGATTCAAACAGCGATGAATTGATAGTCTGTGATGATGACGTACACACTGATGAGGGTGAGGATGAAGCTGAAGATGATGACGATAACATCTTTTTAAAACTTTCTATGTAAGTGTAGGGTGCAATCTATCCCCAAAGAGGAAAGGGACTTGTGGCATTTCCATATCACGTACCATCTTGAAAGGCTGCTGTTTGGGCAATTTCTCCTTAAGGGTAGGGTGTCATAGACAGAGTGACCCCAAACTGGCTTTGTCCATTTTTCTTAATATTGTACAGTCTATAACGGCTGAATTTTTTTGTATTTTCGACAAGTGGAGGGGGGCCTAGAGAGCCAAAAACCAAACTGGCTTTGTCCATTTCAATTAATATTGTACAGTCTATAACGGCTGAATTTTTTTGTATTTTCGACAAGTGGAGGGGGGCGTATAGAGCCAGAAACCAAACTGGCTTTGTCCATTTCAATTAATATTGCACAGTCTATAACGGCTGAATTTTTTTGTATTTTCGACAAGTGGAGGGGGGCCTATAGAGCCAGAAACCAAACTGGCTTTGTCCATTTCAATTAATATTGTACAGTCTATAAGGGCTGAATTTTTTGGTTTTTTGAACAAGTGGAGGGGGGCCTATAGAGACAGAAAGCAAACTGCCTTTTTCCATTTCTTTACATATTTAACTATAAGTGTAGGGTATAATATACATCCAAAGACGATGGCTGCATTGCCAATATGCATAGATGGAGAGGAAGACAATCTGTTTTGTGTGTAGAATAAATGAAGGCCTACCTACCAGGAATTAAACTGTTTTTTTGATCATTTATTAGCTTTACAATTAGATTACTTATCTATGAAACAGGTGGACCACTAAATTGGGTTATTTTAGGCCCAAAAACATTGATTTTCCAACAAAATAGCAAAACAAAACCAAACAAAACCAAAACCAAAACACGCAATGACGGTTTTGCAAAACCAAAACCAAAACACGACTGTAATCCAGATCCAAAACCGAATACAAAACCAAAACACGGGGGTCAGTGACCATCTCTACATAAAACTGACTTATTCTGAATGATTTCTCATAACAGATGAATAGTAACATGAAAAACTGACAGAACTGAACATTTGTTCTACACTGGACAAATTGTCCTAATATCCTAGCAGTGACATGCCAAAGGCACCCAAACAAGCACAACCCATAAAGATAGCAACAGTGTTTCATTTTAGGATATAACCTTTTAACTGATATTATCTGTATTCAGTTTCACATTTGTTTTATGACAAAAAGCTAAACAGTTTTTAAGTCATAATTACTGGTATCACATTTCCTTACATTTATAAGGTAAATGCTTCAGACACCATCACATTGATATCACAACTTTTTGTACTCTATATGAATATGGTTTGTCTCGCCAGTTACACATGGGTTATGGACCTTGTAACTATGAAAATTCATGACATTATATGACCTTTTATCAGACACATACATTAATTTGTGGTAACTCCATTGACATCATGCCTGTTTTCAGTTCTCCGCACATTAATTTAAAGGCTTAAACTGCAAATTAGCTTTTGTAGTTTAGGGATAAAGACTCTTTCTTGTGTAACTTAAGAATGTCTTTTGATGGCAGAATTTTTTTTTATGAGAAAATCTAATTTATAACCTAATTTCAAAAAAACTGTAATCACCTTATAATAATAATAATAATAATAATAATAATTTATCTGTGTCTATCACAGGCACAAATTAATCTTAAGATCCATATCTCACATTTACACCAATGAACAAAAATGCCCCCCCCCCCTCACTGAAATATTAGATAGCATGTATTAATACCACACTTTACTTTATCAGTTTGTATGGAAATGATTGAGATACACATATATATATATATATATATATTCCAGGATTACAAGTTCATTATTAGTATTTCTTTTATTATTGGTAATATATTTACATACACTTATCAGTATTGGTGCACCAGCCACATGCGATACATTTCATTCTCCACCCACTAACTCAAACAGGGATGAGCCCCATAAGCTCTCTATAATCAAAAATGTGTAAACGTTGACATGTTATGGCATTATAATATACTAGGTAATTTAACAAGCTTTCTGCACATGCAACTATTTACCTGACCGCAACCTTTATTTAGTTACATTATATGTTACCTACTCTAATGGCTGATTGTTCTGGTAATGTATTTCCTGTTTGCAAGTCATGTCCCTATTAATGAAAAACGGCTCCCCCTCTCCCCCCGATTGTGATTTTAGAAATACAATATTGGATATTCCACTAGATGCAAAACCAAGTGGAACCTGAAGACTGTTTCGCTGTAACTTCAAAAATTTCATGTATCGTAATCAGCCCTCTTCTCTTTTTGAATGTATAAATGAATGATTTCATTGACAAGTCATCAGAAATGCAAAGAAAAAAAGTATATACATTGGGCCTAAATTCATTAAGGAAAGTTAAGCAAAAAATTAAGCAAGTTTTCTTACTCAAGTTTTCTGGACAAAACCATGTTGCAATGCAAGGGGTGCAAATTAGTTTATTATTTTGCATATAAGGAAAATACTGGCTGTTTTTTCATGTAGCACACAAATACTGGATAGTTTATTTGCACACTGAAATTTAAAGTTGATCTAGGACATGCCCTACACCAAATATAAATCTACCATCACATTTTAAATTTACCTCCCCCTCCAGTGTAACTTGGTTTTGCCTTACTTGCTTACTTTTGCTTAACTTTCCTTAATGAATCAGGACCATTATCATTTTACAGCAAGTATTTGTGTTTGTAGTTTTATTACAGCAATTACAGCACTTATGACAGGTCCAGTTTATGTCATTATCACACTTTCAAGTCATATTGTTCTTCTAGACCCTTTCTGGCACTGGGAGATACATTAAAACTCAATGTTTGTAAAATGTCTCAATAGAGCTCCAAGGCTTATTATTAATTAGGAATGCTTATAAGTAAATAATGCAATGAAATAATGGCTCTGTCATTGACTCACTCTTGATCCTTAGGCATTACATCCTAGTATATAAACTTAGTAAAAATATACAATTAGAGATTGGTGCAGAGAAGGGTAAACTTAGTTTTGAAGATAAAGTCGATTAGGAACAATGGCAAAATTTTTCTTTTCTATTTTTGGGTGGTTTGGAAATATATATTTTTCCACACAACCAAAATGAAATATCATAGTTAGTGATATCTCCCTGGGCTTTGCTTATATTTTTATTAGCACAATTAATTGGCAGCATTATCTGAAGTTTGGAGTGCACGTAGGAGGGTTTTCATGTTACCCAGAAAACCATCTCTGTGTTTGAATTTCACTTCACTGTAAAGTAATTAATGTTGAAGTGTAGGAGGCTGCCACCTCTTCTCCACTTGACCAATCAACATTGTGGGCAGAATTCTCATGGAGATGACATGTGTCACAATCTGTATCAGCTGTAATGGCACCTGAGGCTAAGAATGATGTATTAAAGAACAGTAAGGGAACCTTGATGCCAATTATCTCTTCTCTTGAGTGGAAGCTACATCAATTTTTATTATTTGGGCACCTGCTGCTACACACCGCTGTGTTGGCACTGTACATATGATAGACTTGGTGTTTCCATATTTATGTCCAGATTTATCATTGTCAATGAGGTTGTTGATCATCTTTTCTGAGTGAGTTCTAACTCATTTCCATTCTGTGGTCACCTGCTGTCTGCACACCACTGTGAAATAGTAGTGATACTGCACTTGATTATCATGTTACTTGCTATATTCTGAAGTCCTACTTGATACATGATTAATGTTGTTAAATTTTTATATAAAAACAGTCCAGCAACTATCATTTCTTTTTGCTTGGATTACATTTTGGTGAGTGATCAGCTTCGTCAGCATGATTGTGTCCGCATCTGATGCGCTGCGGACAACTCTGACAAACAGTAACAACATGTGCAGAGGCTTAGTGTGCTGACACTGGCCATACAGAATGTAGGGAAAGAAGTGCTTGGCTCCAAATTACATCATCAAGTGAGGAGTGTGAGAGCACAGCCAGGGCCCATCTAACCTTAGGGAAAAGACAGAGAGTTGCAAACTAATAAATATCTTTGAACTTGAAAAAGTGAGTAGCTGAAAACAATACATTATAAAAGATACAATATAAGTAATAACAATCTTGACTTATAATATAATTATTAATTATAATAATATAGTAATATTTATTTGATAGTAAAAAGTGCTGACAATGTTATGGTAAAATAAGCAAGTTTAGGCTTTTTAATGATGGGCAAACAATGTTGCAGCTCTAACGCCCCTTAGCGTACTTGTGATGTCACTGTACCTAGCTCTTCCAAGAGTGAAGGTTGGTTTGGGTGTAACATGGCCCTAGTTAAACAATGAGCAATCAAGAGGAGCATACACTCTTTTAATCTGCCTCTGTATGAAAATATTGCTTTTTTTAAAAATGTGGATGACTACAGAACATGACTCATCTTCACACATTAGCTTGATGAAATTCTCATTTAGAGTGCGGATTGTGATAGATCTCCTTGGGCGATAAAAGAGCTCATCATAGCAGGGATTCATGTGCACAGAGTGTATATATGTAAAGCTCAAACTACGTATATATCTGATAGCACTAAAGCCTCTTACCTCTCTTTAAGGCACATTTATGCATATACAGAGAAGTAATACATATCCATTTTGTGTGAATGGATTATAGTAATGAATGATGACACTATGCTCTTAAATTTAGACCATAGCCCACCTACCTTCTCTTATGTGCCTCAGGCCCCCCAAAGCATTAATCAAGCTCTGCTAATCAGTGATAGGCACCTTGCTGTCTCAGGCAATTGATGAATTGATGATGTGACCTGACGTCACACCATCACACTCATCTACCGGCTGCTGCTAAGGAAGGAGCGCTCTGACTGCAGTGCAAACAGTGTGAGGGACTTGGAAAGTTTAAGTAGGCATGTGGAGTTTGAGGGGCTGCCACATGGGGAGGCGGGATGGGCATGGAAAGGGCATGTTGGGAGGTCTGCTGTAATATGGGGATAATTGATGGGCATTTAATGGACATATGGGAAGGTATGAGGGGCATAGAAAGGGCATGTGGCAATGTCTGATGGGCATGAAATGGACACATGCTGAGATCTGCTGGCATGTGGGGCAGTCTGATGGCATGGAAGGGAGTTGTAAAGGTCTGGATGGTATCTGGGGAAGTACACAGTAATGTAAGGAACATGTGTTGAGGTCTGGGTGGCATGTGGAAGGGTCTAATTGCATGTTGGGAGGTATGACAGGCATATAAGGGGCAAGTAGGGAGCTATCCGGCCATGAGTGGTGGTCTGAGTGCCATGTGGGGAAGTTTTGGACCACGCCAGGGATATGAGAACTTGTGGGAATCTGCTATTTTGGACCATATTGGAGGTGTAAGTGACATGTGGAAGAATTTTGGAGCAAGTGAGAGGCATATGGGGGCATTTTGGGATGAGTGATGTGGATGTGCCGAGGTCATTTTTGCAATGTGTTTTTATTCTCAAAATTTAGGGTATTGTGCAGCTCTTTTAGAGGATGACTGAATGCATTATATACTGCATGATCTGTGTTATGTATTGTATTCACTTATTGATTGGTTTACCATAATTTGTGTGCCTATACATTTTTCAAAAAGGCTCCAACATTTTAGAATCCAGACAAAAAGCAGCAACAGGGTGTGAATGCTGCAATAACAGATAGGAGAGAAAAATACAGTCCACCAACAGGGGTAGGGCATGCACTTGCTCCAGATGCTATGGCTCCACAGTACACCTCGTCATGCGAAGGGAGAATGGCTTGCCTGTTTCATTTGTACTGGGACCCACAATTTCTGATGGCAGTCCTAATACCAGTCATTGGGCTCTGATCTTGCCTGTATCTCTTTCAAATCCTGACACCCTATTTTCAGGCTCTACATACCCCTGGGACCAGAGACTAAACACACACAAATGCAATTGCATCCTACTTTAAATGAGCCCCTTAGACTTATAAAGTCTTTATTCTCTCTCTCTGTGTCTCTTAGCTCTGACAATGCCTTTGGGCCATGTCTTATTGCCCTCTGAGCACTGTACTATTTCTATTTTCTAGCTCACAAGCATTCAAGGGTACAAGACTTGATTTATACAATTTGCACTCTTACACTATTTAGCTCTATTAGATGTTTATTTGTTCTACCTCAAAGCACTAGAGATGATCAAGGGCACAGAATATAACTTATGCAACCTTTTTGTGAGCTCTATTAGCTCTGCTAATTGTGAATTCTGTTATTTGTTTTTCTTTTTATCTCTCATTTTACACATATATTGCTTCAATTTATCTGCTCAGATTCCTTAATGCTTGTCTTCTCCTTACACAGAAACTGAGACACTGCCCTCCTTCCTTAGCTTGAGTCCTCCAACATGAACCCATATCCTTCATCTCACAGGTCACTAAGAAATTTATTGAAAACCTCCTTGCAGTTGTGTGGCCCTAATGTTCACTGCATCCTCACTGCACCAGCTAGCCAGCACCACACATGCACAAACAAACATTGCATAGAAAAACTTGCATATGTTGCAAATACAGTTAACACTTTATACACCTCTACATGACTCCCCAACTTTAAGAATTTTAGGGCTCACGACCACCAAGATGAGCTTTTAGAATGATAGTGTTGAGGTCTTCACCTTTAGCAGCTGCCTTTGCCGTAGAGCTTTATATGCTCACAGGTACTTGGATGCCCCTAGGTCTTAAGCTCAGTGTAGAAAAAGCACATCTATGATGGCCATAGCGCAGGTGCTAGTCCAGGCTGGAGCGGATGGTCAGAGGCAGGCTACGGTCTGGGGTCCATTGCAGATAGGCAAATCGGTATCCAAGCAGAGGTCAGGGTCGCAAGCGAAACAGCAGATTCCAGTATTTAAGCCAAAAGGTCAGGGCAACAGGCAAACGGGCAGGGTCCAAGGTACAGGCAAGGGTCACAACAGAAGATCAGGCAAACAGGAGTCCAACAGCAGGTCAGCAGCAACACAGAACTGTAAACGCTATAACTGGCAGGGAGGCCCAATCCTCCCTGCCTTAAATACCCAGAGCAGCCAATAGGAGCAGAGCAGCCCAGCCTAACCTAATCAGCCCCAGGAGGCTGATAATAGATGATCTATTCATGCACACGCGCCCAGCTAATTCCCGGGAAGCAACATTTTGACAGCACGGCATCCGGCCGTTGCCCTAGCAACGCTTGAGCCTGAACCCGGAAGTGACGTCCCGGTCGTCAAGGAGACGGCCGGGACGCAGGGGGCAAAGGAGAGAGAGCCGCGGCAGCTATGGACACTGCCGCGGCTCGCAACAGGTTTTTAGTCTTGTACAAGCACCCTATGAATGGTTCCCTTGCTCCTTAAGCCAGGTCATTGCTTGTTTGGGCTTTTAAACAAAGCATATAGCATCAGTCTTGGATCTAGTGCACTGCATTATACCACCTGAGCCTTCAGTTGCAGTCTCCCCTATTGTCACCTCCTCATTCCATGACTGTTGTGCACAGTCTTAGGGCTAGATTTACTAAACTGCGGGTTTGAAAAAGTGGGGACGTTGCCTATAGCAACCAATGAGATTCTAGCTTTCATTTATTTAGTGCATTCTACAAAATGACAGCTAGAATCTGATTGGTTGCTATAGGCAACATTCCCAGTTTTTCAAACCCGCAGCTTAGTAAATCTAGCCCTTAAACCTGCTTTGATAAATTTTGGCTGATGGCAGAGTTACTTCCCTACAGTCTGACAAACAATCACTGATGTGGGAGAGGTACCATAACCACTGGTACCTCTGTACCTTAACTTATTTGAAGAAAACCTACTGCTTTGAACACCAGGGCCAATCACTTGACAGCCTGGGTGCCCTTCCTTCTCAGCACTACATCATACTCTACATTCTCTCTGTCATCCGCACTGTGAATATTCTTCCAAGTGTGCAGTAGAAAAACACGTCATTCCAATCGATAAATCTATAACCCCTCTCTATGTTGACCTAAACCATTTTTCCCAAACAATTTTTCGACCACAAATTATTTTGGGTAGCAGTCAGCATGTGCTGTGCAGGCCCGTTTCATTGGACCTCAAATAAGGGGTGTTTGTGTAATACCCACTGGATGTATTGTTCGTGCCAAATGTCCTACTCAACCACACTTCCAGCAACGCAGAAAATTATCTTGTGCCTCTTGGTGCCAAAGATTTTCCACCTGTGTTTAGCTGGGCCATCTTATTCCGGAACATGCATTTTTCAGTGTGAATTCAACCTTGATTTAGCTCTATTAGACATTTCCTTGCTCCTTGATTATTTGCTTAAAAATATAATTTATTTTTCGTTATGCCACAAAGCTGATCAAAGGCATAGGATTTAACTCATTATGCCTTTCATTTTCCTTTTTCTCTTTTATTTTTGCAACTATATCTGTTCTACTTCTCTGCTCTGATCCCTTAATGAGCAGTTCAATGCAATTGACAGCCCCTCTCCTTCCTTCACTGTAACCCACCCATATGACCTCACATTCTTCAGCTCACATGTCCCTGAAAACATACACTGAAAAAGTCCCTAGTGCCTGCCACAATGTCACACCACCAACCAACCAGCACTACAGGCCCATTACATGGCACAACTTGCATACATTGCAAATGCACTTTACATCCTATACACTCCTATGTACCTATCTGACAAGACAAAGATTATGACACCAACAATTGTGTCCCTAAAGGTTCTACTTAAAATTTGGCCTAACACAACAGAGATACTTAATGTATGGTATGTCGTACATAGGGACATATCTACCTGCTTCTGAAACTTCAAAGTTCTTACGGGTATGATAAGTACAACCGTATATAGACTATACATACCAGTATGGTTGCTTAGTGGTTAGCACTTCTGTCTCACAGCACTGGGGTCATGAGTTTGATTCCCAACCATGGCCTTATCTGTGTGGAGTTTGTATGTTCTCCCCGTGTTTGCGTGGATTTCCTCCGGGTGCTCCGGTTTCCTCTCACACTCCAAAAACATACTGGTAGGTTAATTGGCTGCTTTTAAATTGCCCATAGTCTCTCTCGGTCTGTGTGTGTAAGTTAGGGGATTTAGATTGTAAGCTCCAATGGGCAGGGACTGATGTGAATGAGTTCTCTGTACAGCGCTGCAGAATTAGTGGCTCTATATAAATGAATAGATGATGATTATTTAAAACAATATCTGCTTTACTAAACTACTTATAGAAAATAACACAATGTTTGAGCTGAGCTGCAAAACTACTCTTATGTTGCAGGCATATCTAAAAAACAGATATGGATTAGTAGTAGTTTATATCTTTGATATAGATTCAGGTAACATTACAGCAAAGTAGTTATAACTCAGTAGTGGGTAAGTATGTGGAGAATATGTTAGGCGAAGAATAGGATGGACTAAACTCTTAGAGAAAAAACTTAACTGATTCATTTAAATTATTTAAGCTTTATGATAGATGAGGAGAATTATAATGAGAAACGTTAGCCTACTGACTTAATGTAGAGAAAATTTGTCAATAACTGATCTCTTCCAGGAGATTGGTTACAAGTTTCACAAAATTCTTCATATACCAACCACACCCTTTACCTCCTGAGGCACAGGCTTGTTATTTATGAGAAACTGTCTATTTTAGATAGCTCAGTCCTAATAGTGAACATGTTAAATTAAATGCTGTGGAAAGCGATTTCAATCTTTGAGGGTTATTTACTTACTTACATTGCTCAAAGGTGCAAATCTACATGAAAACCCTAGTAACCAATCAGCAATTTACAATTTAGCTTTGTAGTGCAGTTACAAGTTATATTAGGAAAGCAAGTGTCTTTATTAATTGCTACGATTTAAGTGTAGTTTTGCACATTTCAGCGATGTTGGTAAGTAACCCTCTCTAAGTGTTAGCAATCTTATGCAACAACAATATATGCAATGTTTCTTATCTGTGCTCACTTGTGTAGTGATCGATAGATTCAGCCTTTAGAGATCAGGAAGGCAATCCACATCCCTCCAAAATGTAGTAATATTAAAGAAATATCTTAGTTCTAAAGACGCAAATAGAGTATGGGCCAAATTAGTGAAAGTCGTATGGATGTGTAAAAAACTCAAAACTGGTAATATAATATACTAATGATACAAGATTATTTTTATCTTCAGTGTTGATACAGTGCAATGCAGTACAAAACACAGATGCCGAGTCTGGTTAGTTGAGTGCAAAAAAAGACAGATAATTGCCTAATAAATAATCTGAAACATGATGCCTAAGTTAATAGTCACTACCAACAGGTTTGCAGTAAATACACCTTTTAATAAACAACTTTATACACAGAGACCACCCCTTAAAAAAACACAGACTCCAAAAACATAAATATAATTTTTTCAAAAAATACCTTCAGCATTCACCAGAATGATCTTACATCTATCTAATGAGTTCAAATTCTATTCAATTGGTGATAATAAGGCCAAAGGTCTTAGAAAACAGCAAGTGCCGTATATGCAAGGCATACCTGCACCCATATTGAACAAAAGACATTTCTTCAGATCCGCTTGTAGTTGAATACAGACTTGGGTATGCTCGAGTGACGTACGTTTTTAAAAGTACACATTACGTTTGTTTTGCATGTCTTAATGAATCGGGCCATGGATGCACCTCCTAGATTACCTCCAGTGTGTTAATTGTAGAGATAAGTGGTTTGGACTTGGAGAAATCCAACAGATCCTAGTTTTGGGGTTCCGAGTGAAATCGAGTCATGATTCGGTTTCGTGCACTAATTTCTGATCTCAAAACGAGGCACAACGTAATTTCTGGGAAAATTTTTATGCAAAAGTCGTGAGAGTTTTGGATCGATATCTTCTATACATATAGCCCTTCCTCGTTTTCTCATGTGCCATTTTAGAACAGACAGCGTGTATTTTCACCCTATACGCTGAAAATAGCGTATAGGGTGAAAGATGAACATAGAAAACAGTAGAATTGTGTGATTATTTTAAAGCAGTTATGTAGAGATCAGTCAGCTAGATTATTTTGATGATTAATTAGTTTTAATTGCAATCTTTCAGACAGTTTAAAAGGAATAGTGGCTACTAGTTGTTATTAATGCATATATAATAGTACTAGTATATAGATGGAGTTAGATATCATTCTTAGCTAAGTAGTAAATTTAATGAACAAAAGCGGTGTCCTTTTGTGGTAAGACTATTAGTAGAATAATCCAAAAAGCAAATAGATTTATTTCTTATATAATTAATTTTTTTTTAGTGAAAGTAATCTTGTGTGGGCAGTGACATCTGAATTAATTTTGATAAAAGCTGGGTGTTTACGTGTGAGTGTCAATACAGCTCCACAACCCAAAAAAAGCAATATATTCTGATCTTTTTTATTTTTCAATACTTGTCAATTTTGAAACGGTATTCAGTGACATCTATGTTAGCAAAAAGCGTTTGTTGCGTGTGAGTGTCAATACAGCTTTACACCCCGAAAAAACGCTATATATTCTAAACTTTTTTCTATTTTTCAATACTTGTTCATTTTGAAAGGGTCATTCAATGACATCTATATTTAAAAAAAGGGTGTTTGTGCGTGTGAGGGTCAAAGCAGCTGCACACCCCAGAGAGCATTATATAGTCTAATCATTTCTATTTTTCATTACTTGTCAATTTTGAAAGGGATATTCAGTGATATCTATATCTAAAAAAGGGTGTTTGCTTGTAAGGTTTTTTCTAGTCATTTTCGACATTCAGCGACTGCATGTAGAACGTTGCATCGGCTGCAAAAAAAATGACATCTGCCATGCCACCAACTGAAGCAAGCCCATTAGACAAATTAAACAACAGCAAAAATTAGTGTAAGGTACAAGAGTTAAAAATGTTGAAACATTACGCACACACTAAATCTGGAACATTAGAATGCATCATGGAGAGTGAAGAAACAGTAACAATCAGATGTCATTAGATGGACAGAAGCATCAGTAGATAATAAGACAAGTAGATACCCGAATGTAAAGCACTAAGTAATAGTACTGTATATAGGTAAATGATGCTGATGGATGAAGGTGGCCTGCAACCATACAAAAAACGTCAAAGACTAGTACTATCCGATGAGCAGAGAGAGCATTCATCAGTTTCCAAGAGCAGAGCTTTCATACCTTGTTTTACTTATACACTCTGTGCCGTAATGCTGCCCTTCTGAATCAAACCAGGGGACTCGTATATATCTATGGGAAGGGCTGAAGAATCATTCCCCCAGAAGAAGATTCATCCAACCCTAGGGTAAAGGGGACTCCCCAAGACTAACTGCAGATCTGGTCCTCAAAACAAATGAATATAAATATGGAATGTATATAAATAATATTTATATTTTCTATTACTGAAGTGTAAGAAATATATAAAACAGACAGATCAGATAGGCCAATAGTTGCTCTTCCCACACATGTAAATATGTATTTTACTCACAATGATGCAGATTTGGTTGCCCAAAAACATGTATTGACAATGCAATTGAAAGTCTACATTCTGAAAAATTAAAAGAACGACTTTGGCCCTGGCAAAGAATACATGTAGAGATGGAGATATGATGGCTGATGATTTATGCTAAGTGATGGAGTACCTTTAACAGTGCAAGTTTTCATAAAATAATTAGGACCACCTGTGGATCTTTCAAAATGTGTCAGTCAGTAATGAATACACCTGTGCTCCAGCAAGTGATATGGAAAACATACACTGTTAGGGGTACTTGAGGACTAGGGTTGGGAAATGCTGGTATAGACTGATTAATTATTTTTGGAATTGAATGGGAGAAAGCATATACAACAATGGCAAAATTACAAAATCCTTCATTAAGACAGCTCACTGCAGACCAGGGAGGGCTGGCAAATTTTGGCTCGGTGGGTTAAGACTCGACTCAACAACCTATTAGGAACATTTTAAAGAGATAAAAATGCAGGTGGCCCAGTGACCCAACCCAAGTAAGCCCATTATGGGACTTGCCGAGGGGGCAGATGCCCTCCTGATGCCCTTCAGCCCAGCCTGTCCCTGCTGCAGATTTTGGCTAAAATTAGTGACAATTTAGGACGGGATCGTTAGAAAATAGACTGGAAATGACTGTACAAAAATGTTAATGCTATAAATAGTAATATAGGAGCAAAAGCATCTCAAAATGACATTATTTTACCTATTTTCACAATCTTTAATTAAATCCAAAAACCAAAACCTGTCAAGATTTTTTGGCATAACCAGTTACAAAACCAAAACACGAACACGTTTTAAAACCAAAACCACATTCAAAACCAAAACAAGGGGGTCAGCGCACATCTCTAGTTATTAGTATTATGTTTTAATATTTTTTGTTTTGTATCATTTCGGGAACAAAATCTATTTTATTACAGACAAAGCTTCTATTAATGATGGCCTTTAAGGACACTCATGATACTACAGAATGAGGAGTGTGAACCAATGTGTTATTCTTCTTAGATGCAGCTGAAAGAGCATGTTCTTTTATTTCCAAAGCAAAGAAAACAATGACTGCACTGATTATGATCATGAGACAATAAAGAATTTAACGTATCTTTTTAGCATGTATTTGTTTCATTGAATACATTTTAAGGGTTCATCTATATTCATTAAGTGAGCTGAGATGTCATTGTCTATCAGGATGCTGTGTATTGCTTGAGTAATTAAATGAGATTTACTAAGAGGAGAAACAGGAACAGAATCAGCAATCAAAGTGCTCACTATAACCAACTCCATTTGCTATATTATTCTAAACCAGATATTAAATAGCCTTTAAACGTAAGGTTGAGTATGAAGAAGTATCATAACACTTTCACAAATATACAGTATAATTAAAAGGGGTTGGTCTCTTTGGGGCAGACACTTCTCAAAGAATTTCTCCCCTTCAGTACAGCAAGTAGGCAAATATCTTGGGTACCAGACCATACATCAGTTTGTTCACTTTTGCTTCAAGGAAAACTACAGTAATGAGTTTTACAAAATTCCATATCTCCACAATAGAGTTCTATAGAATAACATCCATAGTGCTCTATTGTAGTCAGTAAATAGCCCATTTACATGACAGTCAACAGTCCTGAATTACCCTGGACAGTCCTGTGATTTTAACTATTTGTCATTAATATATATAGCAAAGGCTGAATAATATACAAAAAATATCTAAAGTGTTTATACTTAACTAAATATAATCACCATGTTTTCTTTTACTTCCCTGCAGCAGGTTGCCCTTTAAGAAAGAGAGGCGCTTCTTCAACAAAGAAGGCAAAGTCTTAGTAATATCTTTGCAAACTTGCACCATGTAGATTGGTTGATTCCTTTACAGTGGCAGTGCCAGTGATGTCAACTCAAATAACTCTCAGCTGTTTGATCTGATCACATCAGGGGGCAAATGTATCAAGCTGCGATTTGAGTTTTTCAGAGACTTTCTCGTGCAAGTTTACCTCACCGATGTATGAAAGTGCAAGTTGATAGTAAATCGCCAGTAAAGTGAATTTACCAAAATCGCCATTCTACAAATTGCTACAAATTGCCGTCCTGACATTTGGCCACTTTAACAATACAAGTCACCATATGTAGGAAGCAGCGATTTTGCAAACTCGCTAGAGAAAATCACCTTATTCAACATGCTGCTTTGCATAGGTCGAGATTAGTAATCTCATCAGCTTTCCACTGCTGGCCAATGGTAACATAACAGGAGGTACAATACAAGTTTTAATTATGAGGGTAATCATGATTTCTTGTTCAGAGGGGCAATTATTTTTATTAATGATCTTAAGGGGGCCAAATTATTTTATGAATAAATTAGTGGGCCAAATTTCATTAATGGTTATATGTAGTGGACATTTTTTTTTTTATTACTATATTATAGTGCCATACTATTTCATTACAAATGGGGCAATAATTATTTATTTTCTTAATATTTCCATATGGGGACAACATTCAAAGTACATACTTGTGGCACTACAAGTGGCAGCATGCACTTGTGCTCATCTTCCTGTCTCCAACGTGAAAATTTTAATTTGAGAAGTGATGTGTCTTCAAATGGTTTAATCTTACCTTGAAATTAATATTATGGCTGGTAAACAGTTAAAAGGGATACTCATCTAAAAAAATATAGTATTCACCACCTTCAGCATTCCTCCCCCTAATCCTGCAACAGTCAGGAGGGATTTTGCATTGCCGGTAATTTCTTTATGCAAGCATGGGGGCTAATTATTTAATTAATAGTGAGAAATATTAATTTATTGGTGGGGGGACTATTAACTTTAATAGAGTGGACATGGTGCCTATTAATTATTGGTGGGCTGAAGTGATGTGACTATTAATTTAATGATTTAATGTTGGAGTGATTTGGGGCCTAACTGAATATGGGTCTCAGTTTGGGGAGATGGACAGCTGTTTATTAAATGTGAGTATTAATTATTTAATGTTGGTGCCGTTTGGGTGGAAAGGGCGTATTTATTCAACTGTCAATGTTATTCATTTAATGTCTGGGCTTTATAGGGGGGAAATTGGTTAATAAATGTGAATACTATTAATTTTAATGAACATGGAGGAGAGAGCAGAAGAGGTTGCCAACTTTTCTGATTCTGGTAGGACAGTCATGATTTTGGGTGACTTAATCCTTACTACAGGGACAGTTGGGATGTACCCACTTCACAATGCTCTGCCATTGAAGGGAGAGCTGTGTACACATACCAGTAAGGTACGCAGCATTGCTCATGTATTTGAAGTGGATGGAAAGAGTTGGAGAGCGACCACTACTTGCTAAAAATTAGAGCCATGCCCCTTACATGATGACTATGTTCTATCTGGTGGCATGGAAACTCTCCTCTAGAAATCCTGCATTTTTACCTATGTTGGAGTGCAAATGTAATTCCAAAATATATCACATACTTGCCAACATTTTTTTTTCTTTTTCCGGGAGATGCCGGCTGGGACGTGGGCGTGCAGGGGGCGGGGCTGCGAAATCGCGTCATTTTGGCCCCGCCCCCGTGACGGAATGACGCAAATCGCGTCATTTTACAGTGGGGGCGGGGCTAAACGCCGCGATTCCGGGTGAATCGCAGCGTTTAAACTAAATTTTTCCCCTTTCCTATCAGGGAGATTGCCACACTCGTCCGTGAGACTCTCGCAAAATGCGGGAGTCTCCCGGACAATCCGGGAGAGTTGGCAAGTATGATATATCAGCAACATTCAAATACTGTATAGATTTTCACGCATATTACTTTACATCACCAAGTTTTAACTCTTAACATGGACCGAAACTAAATGCACAATTGAAAAGATAATTTTGTAGATCATACTCATTTCCAAACTGGCAAATCACTGCTTTATTTGGCAATGTTATTACTTTGATGTCTAGCAACCAGGCCCAGTGATACCATTAGGCAGTTTGTTGCAGCTGCCTATGGGGAAATTGGAATGCCACTGGTGCAACTCAGTCAGCACAAAGATCACACTGCTATGCTGCTATGCTGCTGCCTGAAGTGTCAACAGAAGGCTGCAGGGTCATAGCACTGACAGAGCAACAAGGGCAGTCCTTCATACTGCTCTGTCTCTCTGCAATCACAGTGGAGGTGAGCTGCTGCAAATGCTCCTGTTGAAAATCAATGGAGGAGAATCAAATAAGAAGAACGGGCAATGTGGGTTTGAAGACCCTGGTCCTGATTCATTAAGGAAAGTAAGGTAAAAAAAAGGAGTAAATTTGATCCCAGACAAAACCATGTTACAATGCAAGGGGTGCATATTAGTTTATAATTTTCAACATAAAGAAAATACTGGCTTTATTGTCATGTAGCACACAAAAACTTGATAGCTTTATTTTGTACTCAGAAACTTAAAGATGATCTAGGACATGTCCTATCCCAACTATAAATCTGTCCCCATATTGTAAATTTACCTCCTTCTCCAATGCAACATGGCTTTGCCAAGGTGCAAAGTTACTCCTTTTTTTTTCTTTGCTCTCCTTAATGACTTGAGGTTCTAATTATTTAACCTAGACACAGTGTCCTTACTTATCCTTTATTTAACACTCCACCTCACATCATTTAAGAATAACCTGTTTAACTTATGTAACCATATCCCTATTAACATAAATACTCATGGCATACAATAGCATATATTAACCAAACGCATAGGCACAACGAATGTTCATAAACTGTAAGGCAGCTAGATGTGAAAGTTAAGAGTTTGCAGATAGGGCGATGAATCACGAGTATCTCTATGCTTCAAAAGCATGGGTCCAAAAATCGCACCGTGTAGCTCACAGTGCAGCACACTGGTGGAAAGAGGGACATGTAAGAGAAAAGCTGGTGGGCAGGTGGGGCATATGAAGGAAAAGTTGATGGACAGGGAGGCATGTGAAAGAAAAACTGGTGGGCAGAAAGCAAGTGAGAGAAAAGTCAGTGAGAAGCAGAAGGTATGTGAGAAAAAAGCTAGTGGGCTGGAGGATAGTAGGTACAATACAGGTGGGTAGCAGGACACGTGAGAAAAAAGGTGGTTGGCAGAGGGGTATGTAGAGGAAAAGCTGGTGGGCAGCAGGGGATATGTTAAAAAAAAGTCTAGTGGGCAGAATGCATGTTAGGGAAATATTGGTTGGCAGGGGGTATGTGAGAAAAAAAATTAATGGACAGGGGGGCATGTGAGAGAAAAGATGGTGGGCAGATGAGCATGTGAGGGAGTTGGAGATCAGTGGGGGGCATGTTAGAAAAAAGCGGTGGGCAGGGGGCATGTGAGGGAAGAAGCTGATGGGCAGAGAAGTATGTGAGGGAAAAGCTGGTGGGTAGATGGATATTATTTTGCTTTGTCTAACATCTAAAATTTTAAACCAAACCCTCTAGAAAACAATAAGTTTGCTCCTAGGCAGCAGTGGTGTTGAGACAGACATCAGTACATCTGTACTGCAGCATTGCCAGATAGCCAGAAGGAGACAAAGGGGTAAATGTATCATACCCCGGTTTTTCCATCTCGCGGGAGATCGGTGTCTTCGCAGCTAAAATTTAAAGGGGCAATGGCTTGTAAAGGCAAATAAAACACTTTGGGATAAATGTATTATACGCCGGTTTTTCCATCTCGCGGGAGATCGGCGTCTTCGCAGCTAAAATTTAAAGGGGCGATGGCTTGTAAAGGCAAGTTTGCCTTTACAAGCCATTGCCCCTTTAAATTTTAGCTCACAGACGCCGATCTCCCGCGAGATGGAAAAACCGGGGTATGATACATTTACCCCAAAGTGTTTTATTTTACAAAAGCCAAGTATGTGTGGAACTGGGAACTATTGCCCCTCCTCCACCCAATACCCATTCCCAGTTTCTCACATACTTGTGGCTGTAGACTTAACTTTGCCTAGGATGCAACGAAATCTTGAATCGGCCCTACTGGCAACACATTACTATTTCCCAGGGAATCGAGTCTGCAAAGTGTGATCAGAATTAGGATGAAAATGTATTACATATACATCTAAAAATAATGTTCTCCACCCAATAATTTAATGATGGATTTTCCTGAATATTGAACTGAACTCAAAGCATTTAATGTTTAGGGAGGCTTTAGAAGTTAGCTAGAATTAAGAAACATGCTGTTATAGTTCATTGATATTTATATTTATATATTTCCTACCAGTTTGATTGATCTGTGAGAAAAATCAGTATAATAAAATTAAGTATCAAGATTAGTTGAGCTGAGCTCTGTCATCTCCATAATGTTAACATTTGTGTGCAAATCTCCCAAATTTATTTATAGGTTTCTATTGACCACTGAAAATATTGCAGAAATAAGAAACATCCTGTTTACTTCATCTATGCTTTCATCATTTGAATGAAAAGAGGATCCAATTTTATTTTCAAGATCTGATCCCCAATGGTTTCCTGTGTTCTTTTGACTTGTTTTTATTTTTCTGCATTCAGATTCCCATGGTAATCCAAAATTTATTCACACTGAGCAGGCAGAGTATTCAAAATTCTCCATGCAGAACATGAAGTATTTATAGTACTAACATCTGAGTATAAGCATAGATTTTGATGTAAAGGCATCACCAATAGTGCTGGCTACAAGCTAAAGAAATCATATCATTTGAATGTGTTTTTTTGTTGACTATGATATTTATGTTTCTTATGATATTTTATATATTTATTCAGAGGCGTGACATGGGGAGGGGGAAACGAAGCAGGGTCGAGAATCCTATGCACAGACAAGATATGATGGGGCACAGTATAATACAGGGGGAATAAAGATTGAAGTGGCAAAAGGAGAGGTAAAAATTATAAATATCCTTCCCAAATTTGAAGCATCTTGAATCAGGACAGGGATCATGGCCATATGGTGATGTCAGCGTAGGCGTAGCCACACCTGTGGCCAACCCTATCACTTCTGAAACTCCCTTCCCTATTGAATATCTATTCATTACTGTACACACCATGCGTAGGTGGACGCAGCAGCTTTTCACTGTTACACAGCATGAGAGACCACTCCTGATTGCCTGCCCATTTATTTAGTAGTCAGGCTTACTGGATATTAACTAATTTTGCATGGGAATCTCCTCAATAGTGGTGTGTGTCATCTATGTGGGTTTTTTTTGGGGGGAAATATTAATTAATTGAATATTTATTTTTAATCATAAGGTGGCACACATCTTATTTCTAATCATTAGGCACCACATGTCTTTATTTTAAACCATAAGGCAGCACAAACATTATTTTAATTTCTATGGAGCCACATGATATTATTGTAATTTATAAAGGGGGAAAGTTTTATTTGAATTGCACTAATTGGAGCAAAAAATTTTTTTGCTATCCTAAGGGAGCAATGCAATTTATGGCTTTTGAAACTGCCACACATCGCCAATGGTTTGGGTTTTCATCCTCCATACCACTGGATAGCAAATCCTGAGGTGTGAAGTTGAAAACTACCAGAGATGTGTGATAGTTTTACATCTGCCAAAAAAAAGTATTTTTTAGTAATTTTTCCCCTCTAGTCTCTTAGGGCTGTGTAATATGCTGGCCAACTAGGGGTTATAGTTTCAATACTTATTGGCTATACAACATGCAGAATAATTGGGGGCTAAATAACAAACTGGTCAATGGATCCACTATGCAAATATCCATTCATAGTCAGGTGCAACTTTTGCCTAGGTGCAATATTTGCACCCGAGAAAATCATGTTGCACTGAAAGATCTACTCCACTTTTGCATTATATATATATATATATATATATATATATATATATATATATATATATATATATATATATATCACACTTGTTTTTCCTAAAAATTGTTTATTTGCTGTTCACTTGCATTTTTGTCAGCTGCAAGGTCATATTAAAGGGAAAGGTCTGACATGATTTCTCTTGATTTCAGGCTTTACATCACAAACACCGGCAATTTAAAAGCGTGTGTATAGTTTTTATGTCCACTGTGACTTATATATTATATCTACTGTTTTGTACATATAAAAGCTGTTATGTGTTTTTGTCAAGTTTTAAATTTCTTTTTCTTATTTAATAGCAAAGGTAGACTTCGTTGTCAACCGTGGCACACTAAAGTAACACAAAATCTACAAAAACTTTCTCGTAAAGCTGAACGTCACTGGCGTAAATCTTGTACCTCTAATGATATCAGCACATATACTGATATCTACCACTCCTATCAAAGTGCTCTGGTCACTTCTAAACAAGAATACTTCCAATCTCTCATCTATGCTCAGGCTTCTAACCCCAAACGCCTTTTTAACACATTTAAATCTCTTCTCAATTCTCCCAACCCAAAACCTCCGACTACCATCAGTGCCCAGGACTTTGCTTCCTATTTCAAGGACAAAATTTATAAGATCACACTTGAAATGGTCTCATCTCCCTCGACTAGCAATCAGCTCAATTCCTTCCCAGCATCCTCTGACACCCTCTCTTCATTTGATCCCGCAAATGAAGAGGAAGCTTCTAACTCTTTCTTATCTTCCTACTCTACCTCCTGTCCACTTGATCTCATACCCTCACAACTTGGCAGGTACTTGTCATGTGTGCTCATTCCACCTCTAACTAAAATCTGCAATCTATCTCCCTCTACTGGTATCTTTCCATCACTATTTAAGCATGCAGTGATTACTCCTATTTGAAAAAAACAAGATTCTGACCCAAACTCTCTCTAAAATTACCGCCCCATCTCTCAGCTCTCATGCCCCTCCAAACTTCTCAAGAGAATTGCCTACACACGCCTCACACGTTTCCTTTCTGCAAACAACCCATTAGATGCTCTTCAATCAGGCTTTAACTCTCAACATTCCACAAAGACCACGCTGACCAAGGTTGTCAATGATCTGAAAACAGTTAAAACTAAAGGTGATTGCTCTCTTCTGATTCTCCTGGATCTCTTGCTGCATCTGACACTGTTGACCACTCTCTCCTCATACAGACGCTACAATCCCTAGGTCTTCAAGACACTGTCCTATCCTGGTTCTCATCCTACCTATCTAATCGCTCTTTCAGTGTTCATTTCTCTGGAACAACCTCCACTCTGCTTCCTTTATCAGTTGGACAAATATGCAATATGATGTAGCACTTATCCTTGTGTATCAAACCATTAATCCATAGATTGTAAGCTTGCGAGCAGGGCCCTCTTACCTTTCTGTATGTATGTATTTCCCAGTATTGTTTTACTACTGTTTGTATACAATTGTAAAGCACTACGGACTCTGCTGGCGCTATATAAAAAAATGTTGATGATGATGATAATGATATTAGGAGTTGTGTGGGACTCGGGCCCTGGTCTCAGTGGTCCGTCATTATCAGAGCCAATTTTGTCCTAAAGAATACAGACCCCACCATTGCTAAACTCCCCCAGGACCAGTCACCAATGCGCTGCCTTCCTTTCTAGTCATGGCCTCCCACTGTCTCCAGTCATCCATGTATCTTCTCATTAGCACCTCTCCTCCTAATCCCCCTCCTCAAGCCTGTCTGTTCCACCACTCCCCTTACTACATATGGATGTGTGGCTCCCTCCATCAGCTTTGGAAGACAGGTAAATGACATTGGGTGATTAATGTTATCTGGTGGGGGGGGGGGTTATACTATGTAGGGTGGACATTATTCTGAAGTGTGGGGTGTTATTTATAATATGTGGGTAGGTAATAGTATTTATTTGGGGTCTGGTGGGGCTATTTTGAAATGCCCACTGTAGCAGAAATCCACCAAGATGCTTCCCCTATAGAAAGACACTTTCTGGACTGGTGGTAATACTAGTAAAACCTTTTCCATAGTCAGTGAAATATACAGATTCTATCTCTCTTCCTCTTAGTATCTGTGCCGTGTCCATCAAATGACCAGCCTTTCTCTCTCTCCCACTCTCTCTCTCTCTCTCTCTCTCTCTCTCTCTTTCGCAAAGGGCATGTGAGGAGGTTTGTGGGGCATATGGGGAATTCTGAGAAAGAATTGGTATATTCAAGTATAAAGGGATGTGACATTTTTTTTTTTTTTTACATTAAACAATTTAATGGGGCTTTCTTATACTGCTAGTGAAGTTGTCTTATATTAGGATATATGTGGTATAGGTCTGAGAAGTTGTGATTTTTACCACCCACTTTGAAATGTATTACAAATTTGTGCCAAGTTGCAATATGCTGACAACATTTCAGCGCTTTTGACATTTTTGGAGGGCATAAAGCCATTATGTTGATACATCCCATAACATCTGTACAACGAGCACATCAAAACTTGTCGCCAAAAATCTGTCTAAGGATTACTATACTGCAGAAAATAAGCTTATGTGTATATATGTATTATAGACAGTTATACTAAAGTTGCATCTATATAGGTCCAGGAAAACATTATACTAGACAACCAAATTACATACATAGTATATCTTGGTTTGGTAGTAGATTGTAAAAAAAAGTATTAAATGCGAGAGGTGGAATTCTATATAACTAAAAATTGATGTTAGACCCTGATTGCCTATTTCGACATTGTAGCAACCTCAAGAACTGCTGATCAATGTATATCAATAAACAGTCTGACTCCTCATGTGCTTGTATGCCAGATACAGATGCAGTGGTGGACTTCCAAATAACACGTCAGAAATGTGCTCATTTTTAATTTTGTTAAATGTGATTAAATGCTTTAGCTAAGGTGGCCACTTGAGAAAGGTTATGCAATTATGCACATAATAAAGTGAAACACGTTATTCATTACATACATTAATGGTTGGAAAATTAGATTGTTGTGACACAACTGAGATTTAACTGTGTAGGTCAAATCTTGCCTGCCTATGTTTCCAGTTTAGCTACCTGCATTACCAGAATTATTTCAGGTAAATTCTAGAATTTAGATCCACTTCTTAACAAGCCCATTTACTAACAAGGAAGTGTAATTCTTTGTCCTTTTTAAACAGAAGAAATAAATGTCTCAGTTCCTTCCTCTGATCCAGTTTATTTCATTTCTCATATTGATGTGCTCCATTTCCTAAGGGTGCCAGCTGCAGTTTACACTAGCGTACAGGGTACAGTCCATTAACTCCGGTTCTATGGTGTCAAAGATACATTCTGTGCGAATACATATACAATAAGCATTCATTGGCATCAACACTTTCTAAGCAATGGCATTACATAAATTGCAGATGGCTTGTAAATAAATCTACGATGCGTAGCTAGGCAACAATTATAAAACCCAATCTGAATTTGAATAATTTTATGGTGCTAATCATAACAAAAAAATAATCATTTAACTAACTTTACATTAGAAATACAAATGTAACAACTTTCTACTTTTAAGGGACTCCTATTTTCATTGCATTTTAATTATTTCCACTGAATTGGAACCGACAACACCATTGAAAACCTAAATTTTATTTTAGATAACTGTCTTAAACACACAATGATTATGAAGCAGAAAACAACAGCTGCTAACCCCAATAACATTTACTCTCATAATAACATATTTAAGATAGCTTACATCTCATTTTAAACTGACATTATATATTGATGTATGTATGTACACACATCTTAAAAATAGTCAGTATTCTTGTACAGATGTTACTTGTTTTCCTAATTCAAAAGTAAAAGCCAAAACAGGCATATATATTTATTCAAATACATGTATAGTGAGTATAAATTATATGTCTCAGCAATATCTTCTGAACTAATAAAATTATGGTTGTTTTATAATTTTCTAAATTAATTTAATATTTAGTGGGATGTGTCACATATCAGAAACATACAGTACTGATTTGCGTACCGAGAAGTATAGTAGAACATAAGGGACCGACTGGCTGTTTCCTAACTGATACATTGTATACTGATAAGATAGATGTACAACAGGGAACAGTTTGGGTTTGACACCTACTAAGTTAATGCTTGCAGTTCAAACAGAATTGTAACTCTCATAATTTGTCTGTAGCTTCCATTGTCTGGAAAGCACAGATGAAAATCAGTGCATATTAAATGATATAGTACCAACAGCATACGTTTGTGTAGTGTATATAGAACACTAATTCTTGTCCTTACATGCACACTTTTGGGCACAATTGCATGATTTTCCTTCGGTCACACCATTTGTTAAAAGAACAGTAAGCAATAGACAGTAATGCGGTATTGCTATTAATAACTCGAGGTTACAAAGTGAATATGCAAGAAGATTGCCGGTTTTACAACAGGGGTTAAAATGACGTATTTAAAAGCAGTTCAGAGACAACTAGCCTTAAACGTAAACTTTTCAGAAGACCAAAACTCCACTCTGCTAGTTCAAACATTTAACGTATTTATCTATTTCATCTAATCTATCCATCTGATCAAGACAGCCACATGTACATAGTATCTATTAAACCTCAGTCTCCATCTCCCAGTTTCACCCTATATGCCCATGCCCACCTTTCAGGATGAGGTTGTCAATGTCCTTGTCAATTCCCATAATGTAGCATTTCCTCCACAGCCCGGAGTAAGTAGAAAAGAGGGGGCGTCCGCAGTCTGACTCAAGAACCCCCAGTCCCAACAAAGACCTCCAATTTTCCAGCAGATCCTCGGGCTCTCTGACCCCACCAGCAGGGGCTGGCGAGAGAAGTCCCATCCTGCGGCTCTTGGAGGAGTCCCCACGGAAGGGTAGCTGATAGAGGGGCATGAGTCTGTTCTTCTGGTCTGTAGGATCCGAGTTGCCCTGACTCTCACAGATTTCTTTGTGTTTGCGAGTATCTGTCTCATACCAATGATCTGTAAATATAGCTGTGACAAGCAGAATCAGAGAGAAAAGGCTCAGAGCCAGGCTAATAGCGGTGACCAAGCCCCGTGTCTCCATGTCTCTTTGTGCAGCATCACACCAAGGAGACACTGGCTGGCATGATGCTGCTTTGATTCAGGCAATACACTCCCCTCCTCTCACTCCTCTTTGTGCCTTTCCAACCATTAAGCCACCCCTTCTGTGATCTGCAACCTCCACAACATGCTAGATGCTTCTTTTTCATATCCTAAACCATAATTTCAGCTCCCCTGCGTCTTCAGCCTGCTTTCAGCCAAAAAATGAACAGTGAAGATGCCGTGAGTTGTGCAATACAGAGATACAAAACTCAGTGTTTTGTGTGTCTTGCAAGCTCCAGACTGCAGGCAGCAGCTCTGATATCCAGTCATCCACTGAATTGTCTTTCAGCTGTCTTCTTCCTTCCTTCCCTATAACATTATCTCCTCTCTTTCTGACGCCCCACCTTCTCTCTCTCTCTCTCTCTCTCTCTCTCTCTCTCTCTCTCTCTCTCTCTCTCTCTCTCTCTCTCTCTCTCTCCTCTCTCTCTTTCTCTTCTTTCCTTTTACTCTTTCTTCAAAGCAGCATGGCTACAAATCACTAAATCAAGAAGTAGATGGATATTTATACCTGATAAGTTAATAAATAATGTACAGTCTAATCAATCACAATAATGATCTACCACAGCATGTGCCCTTCTCAGATCCAGGCAGGGCACAACAAGGTCACAAAGACAAATATGTAACACAGCAGTTTAGAGAGACTAAAACCTAAATATCCGCTCAGTGACATAACCCTACAAATTCCAAACACCACAATCATTATGTAGACACTGAAACATAATGTTTTTACAACTTTCTTTAAAGCTCGGAATGGGATGGAAAATCTTTTCTTTCCTTACTGTTACATACTCATTATTCATTGCATTAATCAATATTGTTGTTATAGAAGATACGATTATGAAATCTTAAAAAAATCATAACTCTGATTTATGACTATATTTCTTATTCATACTAATATTATTGCATATAATTTTTCTTTTACCTTGTCCGAAGCCTCTATATTAATTATAAATGCACTGGAATACTAGTGTATGACAGGTAGGAATTGACAATGAAGTTTCTGTTTTTAAAAATGAGCTCAGGTTTTTTGAAATGACAAATCTGATGACTGAATTATACAGGAAAACACATACAAGACAAGTCATACATTGAATCTGCCAGCAGACTAGACAAGGAATAAAACAATGTAATTGCTCTTTTAAATTTGTGGATTGATAAAAACAAGCTGTTAGCTCTCCTCAGTGGTGTGTAATATATGTAGCTGTGTATATGAATGTTAAATGCTAGCACTTTAAGTTATCAGTCTCTCAATTACTGTGATTGAGCTGTCATGTCTGTCAGTTCCAATTAGACACCTTTAAAATATGCATGCTGCTTGCCAGAGATAAATATCTAAAATACATGGAATAGAGTTAAGAAGCATAAAGTGTAAAGTTTAAATAAGCATGGAGTTTAAAGGTATGTGCTCCACTTTTTGTGTACTTTATAGCCTTTTATCCCAAGACTAGTTCATAGAACATACAGTTGGTCATATTACATAAGCACATCATTAATACAGTAACAGGAACTCAGTATTTACTGTGCTTGCTATTTACAAGCAAAGGCATAAAAGTAATAACAATGTTACACATGTCGAAGATATGCAGATGCTAAATTTCTTAGAGAATGGAATCTCGGTGCTAGCCTTTAAAATAATACGATAGTGCTGAGATATATATTCCTTTCTACCATAGTTATCTTGTATATGTAATCAAGTAAAATGTGTAATTTGTAACACTGTAAGCTCTAATTTGATATTTCCCTTAGCATTCCATTGATTATTATAATGCACTGTGGGCCAGTATTTGAAGTGGAAATTTCAAAGTGGAGGTAGGGAACTTTAAAAGTGGCGGTATGGGAAATGTGAGTCAATGGAATTTGATGGTTTTACAATTGATGTAGTAGGACAACCTGGTGTTATGGTAGGGCATATCCCCATATACAAGCGCACTTCAACTTCAGCCAAAGGGTAATATGGGTGGTATAGTGTTGATTGTGCTCAACAAAGACCTTCTCCCTCTCCCACCAACCCAAAAAGAGGTTGGCATACGTGGGCGCGCACGCACTGCCCATCGCAGTCCCCCTAGTTCGAAGATAAAATTTGTCCTCAAAAACAAAATAATTGCATGTCAGCACAAACCTCAGAAGATTTAGAATGAAATCATTTAGATCATCTCTCGCTCTCATCTCCAAAAAGTATTAAGAATTAAGAATTGTTTTACAGGCTCTATAGGATACTACTCAGATTAGGGTAAATTAATGTTTGATAATCTGCACACAATATAAATATGTTTTCACACAATTAGGATAAGAATTAGTAAGATTTCACTTACAATAGCTATGGCAGCATTATTGACATCACAGTTGTCACTATTCATCACCAACATAGTTCTACATCTTAACATAATTTATTTATAATGGGTACTGAAGATTTAATACAAAGAGTCACAAGGTGTTAAATGTCTTTATTAGTGTTACCTGTTACCGGGACAAACGACATGTCAGTGCCTAAGGTCACCATACAATTACAGATTCTTTAACCCTCTCAACCCTTATCCCTGTAATCTCTCAATAAGGATCTCCAATAGTACAGATTAAAAGTGACTATAATCATGTACAAAGAACTTGTTACATAACTGTATTTTTCGCATTACCACAATAGTATACTGATACCCAATGCCATGCATTACGGAGACTAACGATACGTCATCAAAGGGGAGGTTCCCCCACTATAAAGGAGACAACGCCGGAACAGTTCGGGTCAGCCTTGAAAAAGCTCAGCGTAGTGAAACGCGCGTCGGCGATTCACGCGCTGTTCCTCTCTCTCAATATCATTTATAAAATATACTTATTAGACATCTGAGAATATCAGGAAGCGGGGTGTATCAGAATTAGAAAGGACGCTATTTACTCTATAGATCAGGAACAGACAGTCTATCTATGGACTCTTACAAATAATAGGGCTACGATCTAGTAAGCCGAGACAACGGCGGGATGTGCCTTAATTGAATGTCTGGCACACTTGTAGCAGTAATTATAACAAATCCAGGTTTAGCTGTCACAGATATCCAGTATGAAACCAGCATGTCTCAATGTTAAGATTATATAAACACTTATGGTATATCATACTTACATTTGGAATAGCTACTCCTAAGGAATGTATATAGAACAGTAGCTTTTCAATCCAGCTGGACAATGTATCCTAGACTATACAAAACCAATAACATTGATAGGGAAATCTGACTAGTAATTAGTCCTTTCAATCTGTGCTCTCTTATTACGGAGAAAGGGGAGTCTGAATGTGACAGAGTCATTGCTATACTGCAGTATTTAGTTCAGTCTCCAACCCAAGCCCCAATATTTAATCTATGTGATCTATGCATTCAGATAGATCACATGATTAACTAAACCCCAGATTTATATACAGAGAGACAGAACGGCGCGTACTAGCAGAGATTGCTAGTCTTAACAGTAGCTTATCAACCATATTGGTTTAATTAGTCATATATATTTTTTAATATTTCACTGCTCTATTATTCAATATTGTTGTTATTTTAATGCATACTAATAAACTATAATATGTTTTAAAGTCATAATATCCTATGAGTGCCCCATTTAAACACTATGGTTCTCTGTTGATTTGTACTTCTCATATTTAGTGTGGGAGCACCACTTCTAGGTTTTCTGGACATATATACATGTAGAATATCAAAAAAATGAATTATACGGATATCAATAATCGAACAACCATTACCTAGTAGTATTTAGGATACTCCTGGTGCGATTTTCACAAGTTTTACTTAATAGAATGCAAAAAAGTGTCAGAAACAAGCAGAGGGTCAAAACCAAACAGACTGTGCAGTACCAAATTGGAATCCAGGAGAGTAGCCAAGGGACAGGCCAGGAGACAGCAGAACGTAAATGGGGAAAACCATAGTAATGCTGGAGCTGGAGTGAACCAATACTCTGGCACCCTACTGGTGCCAGAGTGTTTCTTAAGTAGCAGAGAGAAAAGGATGATTCGGCGGTCAGGGTCAGCTGACCGCTGACATGCCGTTCGGGCAGCAACGGGACACGATCATTTGTGTGTATGTGCTCGAGAGCCCGGAAACCGGAAGCAGCGAAGAGAGTCGACAGTCCCTTGCACCAAGGAAGGGTGTGGGGATGGCGCCTGACACTGTCCATACAGAAGTACTTTATTTTCCTCTCTTTTAACGTTATAATTTCTTACCAACCTGGATCCATAAATGGCATAGCAGATGTACTCTCTAAAAAGTATTCTGAGCCCCATCAAGAAGAAACTGGAAAAATGATTCTACTTGAGCACAACTTCTTAGTGGGCTACTGTTTCTATGGATTTACTCACTATATATGTTAATTTAACATTTCATAATGGCTACTGGACTCAACTTCATCACTTTTATGTACCTAAGTCAGTATGAGTTGAAGTACTGTATTAAAATTAGTCCATGATTCGAAACCTGCTGGACATTTAGGAGTGCATAAGACTGAAGAATTGTTACCTCGTTCCTTCTGGTGGAGATGTCATTTTTCATCATGCCTCTATCTCTATGGATTTTATAGTTATCTACTTCTTTCAAAAGGAATGACAACAATCCTAGTGGTAGTGGATCATCTTACTAAGGTGGCTTAGTATATATCCCTGCTAGAGGGATACCCACTGCTGAACAGACCGCAAAACTTATGATTTGGGAAATATTCAGGCTTCATGGCATCCCTGATGATATAGTTTCTGATCGAGGTGTTTCATTTCACTTCTAAGTTCTGAAACATTTTCTGCACTGCCCATGGATTGAAGGTAATCTGTCCTCTTCTTTTCATGCACAGTCTAATGGACAAACTGAAAGGACTAATCAAACGCTTAAACAATACTTATGATGTTTTAATAGCAATCTTCAAGATGATTGGATGGATTTTCTACCAATTGAATTTTCTTACAACAACTCTGAACACTTTTCAATTTCCCAAAGTCCTTTCTTTGCCAACTTTGGATTTCATCCAACTATTATTCCAAATCTCCCAGTTTCCACACCAATTCTATCTGTGACTGATAGAATCACAATTATATAGGAAACTCAGGAGAGTCTATTTGAGACTTTGAGAGCAGCTCAAGAACATTATAAACAAGATGCAGACAGACACTATAGAGCTGTACCAAATGTTAACATTGGAGTTTGGCTATCCACTAAAAACCTCAATAAACAGATACCTTCTCTGAATGGGTCAAAAATGTATTGGACCATTTAAGATTTATCACAAATGAATCAAGTTAATTTCTGCTTAGAACTTTGAGCCTCTATGAAAACACATACGGTATTCCATGTTACTTTGCTTAAACCAATTCATGATAACCCCTTTCCTGGTCGGATTCTTGGGAGCCGGCAGAAAATATTCATGCGTCCAGATTAACTAGACAGTTTCACTTCCAAACAAGCCTGCTCCTGAAACTTCCAAAGGATGGTTTGAAAGGAGTGGAGCACTGTCAGGATTTGAACTCTGAATTTCTGTCTCTGGAGACTACTGCTCTGCTTACTGAGCTATTCTGGTTGCTGGATAGCTTTATACCTTTACTCTGTGTTCTATCTTAGTTTTAATGGTCTCCAGATGTTCCAGCATGTTCTCACTTCACCTTCTGAATTGCTATATAAGTCTTGCCTGATCCTGTCTTCCTTGCCAGATTATTGTGCTCATGTCAGTAATCTATTTCCTGTTCTGCATTTTGCCTACAGTTTTCCCCCATTTGTGAACCTTGGATTGTCCTCAACTATGCCTCTGCCTGAACCTGTTGCCCTATTTGCTTCACTTTGTAACAAACCCAGCTGTCGTTGACAATTCTTCATTATACTATCCTCTAGTGATCTGCCTTCCTTCTTGCTGTTGGACTCCAATTCAGTTTCGAGACCATTACAGCATGATTAAATTTCATATAGGAAACTGATAGCTGAACCTATCCACAGATGGTAGCACCATGCCTAGCTCAAAAAGGGATGATGCAGAAAGGACCTTATATTGTGAAGACATACCTAGCATGACCAAACATATACCCAAGTGGTCATTGAAATAGACAGCGACTCATAGGGATCATCTGTACTGCAAATTATTTTTATTGTCAAATTTATATACAGCAAAATAGTTATACAGTGCTTTACATATAAAGTTGTGGGGACTATTTGTTAAAAATTATAGGAGCGATAGTGGTACTTTTTACTGCTGCTGAATGGTCACCTGCAAAAATTTCTCCTACCATAACCAATAACCCATTTAACATTTCTTCATGCAGTCTTCATAGATTAATATGGGGACTGCAAAGTACTGTACTTTTCAAAGCAAGATAACGCCATCTCAGGATAAAGATACTTCATTTTTTATGGTATAGAGCTGAAGCCTCTCCTGCTTCACAGGATCCCTCACCCATGGAAGCACATAGCCCTTCTCCATTCAACAGCAGCGCTAGGCTGCCGGTAAATTGTAAAAAGAGTTTGTGTTGCAGGGGGACTTCCGTGGGGCTCCCAGAGTAGCCCCAACCTGGTGAATTACAACAGCGATTCAAGATTTGCAACGCACTATTTTAATACATACACACCATAGTGGCATAGAGACTTCTGGGACAGTCCATATTTTCTTAAATTTTCAGGATGCAGTGGTCCTTTCAGTGAAAAATAGCCTTGCATTTCTGTAGAAACATAAATCTCTTCTCAGCACTGCTGAGTATTAATGTCCTGCATTATTTAGCTTGCAGCTCCATTCAGTAGAATACAGTTAGCATTATATGGTATGACATTTGCCATATTTTGACAGAAATATCACAGAACAAGAGTATATATTATTAATCTATCATTCTGGAATAGAAACCATTCCTAAATATATTGTATGGTTTGTTCAGTGTGAATTGTTTAGTATTTAACATGTTGCTGACATCAAATAAAATAATTGTATTTATCTTTAATGAATAAATAAAGCAAACATTAAATCAATTCCCACTATAAGCTGTGTCACCATTGTAAATAAAAGCTACAGAACTATAAAATGCAAAGACTAAATTATTCATTATTGCCGTCAGACATACGTCAATAATGAAATTTATCATTAATAAAGCTTGCATCAGCTGTAGTATATTTAATAACAGAAAAGTGCTTTCAAGAATAGTAACATATGCAATTACATAGACTAGGCAAAAGCCAGTAATAATGGTATTGCACAAAAAATAGCTTAATGGCACCAATCATTTATTACGTTGCAAATTCCCCTTAATATGGCATTAGGGTGTATGCCCTTAAATAAATTATAGCAACTCCTTAGGGTGTATGTTTAGATAAATAAATATTAGTAACCCACAGATAGAAAGATAGAAATAGGAGAACATTGAAAGCGGTGTCATCTTACTAAAAGGAGATATAGAATACAAGGATTACTCTTTTAAGACAGTGTTAAAGCTGAGGATAGAGCCCATCATTATGCAAGGACAAAATTTTTTGGGTAAAACTATATTTTTTTAATAAGGTCCTTATTTAATGAGGTGAAATTCTTTTTAATGCAGAATGTACATTTCCACACTCCTGACCTGGATTAATACTCCAAATTGATTCCAGTAAATGCTTAAACCATCTAAAAATGACAAACAGATGAGATGAGCAGAGCATTTTGTCAAATTTGAGTTGTAAAAGGGCAAATATGGTACTCAGACAATATAAATAAATGCTGTATTAAGATAGGGAATTTTATCCTGTCTGCACCCTGTTCTTATACATATCCATTGTCTGTCTATCTATCTATCTATCTATCTATCTATCTATCTATCTATCTATCTATCTATCTATCTATCTATCTATCTACCTATCTATCTATCTATCTATCTATCTATCTATCTATCTACCTACCTATCTATCTATCTATCTATCTACCTATCTATCTATCTATCTATCTATCTATCTATCTATCTATCTATCTATCTATCTATCTATCTATCTATCTGTCTATATAAAATAAAAACTGTAATATAAACAGAATTATTGTAATATGACCAACATTTTCAACTACTATAAAAGATTACTAAGTGCATTTATGACTGCAGTGAAACATAAATATCAGAATGAATCATCAATAGACAAACAATACTGGTGTAAAAGTCAAATGGTGACATTAAGTTAAGCCATTACTGATCCCACTGCTGCAGTGATGCTAGAACTGAGTTAATTCAAAGTGCATGAACTAAAAGACTAAAGCTGGATATACGCTATAGAAAATTTCTCCCGATGCAATATCTTTAACGATTTTAGCAATGACTGAAAGTCCCGAACAGTATGCCGATTCATGCGGACACACTTACAATTTTTACATTATTTACCTTCAGTTCCGTGCTCTCTATCTGTCATAATCATCTGCTGAAAAGATTGTGACACTGTAAACTCCGTGGAGATCTGCCTACACTGCTGATTGTGAGTGCGTACACACTTCAGAATTTTCCCGATATCATTCATAGGGATTTTTAGTCAGTTTATAAAATCAAATCAATTGATAAGATGTGCTTTGATACAATAAAACTTGATTGTGGGAGCATGTGCTCTAACGCAATAAAGGACCTATTGTAAATAATTAGGAAAGAAAGGGGATGGGGAGAAGGGAAAAGAGCCCCGCACTAGGTGGAAACCAAACCCACCATTAAACCGAACTAAATTGTATAAATGGTGAGGGGGTGCTCTGGTCAAAGTTCATGGTTATATGTTTACAAAAAGAGGAAAAGAATGACCTAATGAGCACTCCAGGTATAAAAAAAAAATGTTTTTTTATTAAAACATAGCCTTTATTGGTATTAATTAAAATTTTATGAGAGTACACAACCAAACTGAGGAGGTGAATATTAAAATAAAGTGATGAATAAAGAAAGAGTTTAAAATAACACACCTGGTAGCGAGGCTAACCTAGTATATGTAATACCGTGCCTATCTTAACAGACTAGTGAAAATACCCAACAGTCAGATAGTACGTGCAAGTATTAATGCAAAGTCCCCAGTGGAGGAAACGCGTTGAACTGACTGCAGCTTTTTGACCTATCCAGCACAGTAACAGGAACCACCGCCGAGAGAAGCTGCACAAACATTGTCGCAAACATACAGGAGACGTGTGCTCTGTTAAGCTCCGGAGGAACAACCTGGACACATCACCTCCTGGCCTCACTGAGACATCGAGAGGTAGGGTAAGCGGTAGTGAGGTTGAGGGAGAGGATTACTGGACACACGTGCTGGACTGCTCCCAATTGTAAAGGAGTGTAAACATTGCCACTTTTGATCTATGTTTTTCTCTCTTTTGTCATTATATCCGCAGCTATTTGCGCTCCTTTTTCTGCCTTTAACAAATAAATGGCAGTTTAATAAAAGATACAATCCCTAGATGAGGGGAAACAATAGATGATCTGGCAGCCTTGCAAAAAAGCACTTTAGAGATCATAAGTACCTTCATAATGAAGAAGAACGTAACAAAGCATCCATCATAGACACTTATGCTCCATAAACAGGCAGTGCACATTGGATGGACAGTGGTAGAATGAATACATTTCATTAATAAAGTTAATATAGATATAAATAAAACTAAAACTGCTGTCCATCATCATCTATTTATAAAGCACCACTAATTCCACAGCACTGTACAGAGAATTCACTTACATCAGTCCCTGCTTCATAGGAGCTTATGGTATAATTTCCCTAACATACACAGACCACATGAGACTAAGGTCAATTTAATAGCAGAAAATTAACCTACTAGTATTTTCTGGAGTGTGGGAGAAAACCAAAGCATGGGGAGAACATACAAACTCCACACCGATAAGGCCATGGTCGGGAATTGAACTCATGACTGTGAGGCAGAAATGCTAGCCACTAAGCCACCGTGCTTACCATGTGAATCAAACAAGAGGACTCATTACTCGCATATATTTGCAAGATTATAAATATGTTGTGTATTAAATATGTCATGTATTGATCATTTGTAGATGAGGCAATCAGATCAATGAGATTCTCTTTTTGAGGTATTTTGGCTGTGTACCAATCCCTGTCCGTCTGTCAAGAAAAATTGATGTCACAGACATTTTGATGGACTTTTTGATCAAATAGAAATTGGACTACCAGAATTTTGGGACAGTTGTACATTTTGGAGATTGTGGATTTGAAGTTTTACTGTATTTGTAGTTTCAATACTTTTCACAGAGAGTGTGATTTTAGTTCACATTTATTACACTTTTTGAGTATAAGATTGTTGATCGGCAGCGCTATCTCTGTTTTCGAATTTTATGAATGTTCTTTAAATATAGATTTCACTGAATGACCCTTCAAAAATATAAATGTATTGAAAAATAGAAAAGATTAGAATATATAGTGTTTTTTGGGGGGTCCAGCTGCATTTTGACCATGACAAACAGTATGCTTTAAATATAGATTTCACTGAATGTATTGAAAAATAGAAATTATTAGAATATAATACCATAGCCTTTTTTGGGGCAATGTAACTGCACCCAGTTTGTTTCTAAATTATTTCACTTTTCACTGCCCCAAACAAGATTACTTTCACTAGAAAAACTTTCATGTTTAGAAGAAATAAATCTGTTTGTTTATTTGGATTCTGCTAATAGTCTGACAGCAAAAGCACTGTTTTTCTCAAAGAATATACTAGTACTTAGTTCAGAATGATATATATCTAACTCAGTCTGTATATACTGTCTAGAACCATTAGATATATGCAATGCAATGCGTTAACAACAACCAGTTGCCACTAGTCTGTGAAAAGTGTATTTAAGATTAAAGTTAAAAGCAATTGATCAGCAAACTATTGTAGCTGACTATTGTCAGGCGCCATCCCCGCACGCACAGTGGGTGCTAGGGACAGCTACCTTCCCTTTTTCCTTGAGTGCTTAGCAACGGGACTCTCCTTCCTGTCTTCGTTCTGGCAGTGCGGGCACATACGCTGAACAACCGCGTCTCCGTTGCCAAGCAATGGAAACACCAGTTACTCCTTCCTGTCAGTCAGATGTTTCTGACCGCTGATTCTACTGCCACCAATGAAGTTTCACTTTCATCTATTTAAAGCTGATTCTGACACCATTAGGGTGCCAGTGTATCTAGGTCTTCTATGCTCCTGCGCTCCTGTATGCTTCCTAGCATTTTCCCTGATGTCCTGGATTTTGACTCGGTTCTGCCTATGTTTTAGATTTCCTTGTGGCTGTAAACTTCTACTGGTTTTGACCCATGGCTTCCTGACTCTGCTTTTGCCTGCTTCTTCTGTACCATTATTCTACGGTTTGAACTCGGACTGCACGGAAGCGATATTTCACCTATTACTTCGCTGGTAGCTATCTGGGAGAGCCGCGACATGCACATCTCCTGCACCAATCTCCAAACTCTCTTGTGGGGGTTCCTGGCAAAGACCGGTGGCGTGTTAGACTCCACACCTCCTAGTTTAGCAGCGCTAATACCAGCAGATAGAACCTTCAGAACTAACAAATCCGCGACAACTATTCTCCACAGAACTGCTTTTGCTGCTTTGCCAGAAATTATGGTTCGCCTCATTTTGAGATCTGAGTTTGGCGGGAGAAATAACTAATTAATTGGATGATCAGGCAACCCTCCCTATTTAAACCACCTGTGATCATTACCTGGTTGCCTGATCTTGGAGTCTCATTCGCCATGAGCCTCTGAAGGTGTTCCTGTGTTTCCTCGTGTATTCAGCTCCAGCTGATTCCTGTCTACTACGATTGTGGTTTCCAGACCACTTCAACTCTCCCGTGTTCATCGTGTATGCACTTAGCTGATTCCTATCTGCTACTGCTGTCGGATCTCAGACCGTCTCAACTCTCCTGTGTTCATCGTGTCTGCACTCAGCTGATTCCTATCTGCTACTGCTGCCGGATTCCAGACCGCCTCAACTCTCCTGTGTTCAGCGTGTCTGCTCTCCGCTGCCTCCGTTACTACTGCCGGGTTCCAGACCGTCTCAACTCTCCTGTGTTCATCGTGTCAGCTCTCCACTGATTCCTATCTGCTACTGCTGCCGGATTCCAGACCGTCTCTACTCTCCTGTGTTCAGCGTGTCTCCCCTCCGCTGCCTTCGCTACTACTGCCGGATTCCAGACCGCCTCTACTCTCCTGTGTTCAGCGTGTCTCCCCTCCGCTGCCTCCGCTACTACTGCCGGATACCAGACAGCCTCAACTCTCCCGTGTTCATCATGTTTCCAGTTTTACTTACTACTGCTTCCTGAGTATTGCTCCTTTGATTACCGGTTACCTTTCGTGCGCTGCACCAACCTGATTACCGCTTCCATCCTCCAGTGGTCTCTCCTCCTGCCGGCGTTCAGCCGTTCAGGTATCCCTGCACTTCTCCTTGACAGCCTACTCTCCTGAACCGCGGTATGCATACTTTCCATTGACTTTGCTATTGTATTGCATATCCGTCTGGACTGTGTTGTGTTCATCTACGGAGTCTTCCATCTACTGAAGCTATTGTTACTATTGACTTTGTTTCCTATTACCTGGATCTCTATAGTGATTCTGTATACTTCAAGCAGCGCTTGTCAGTTATTATTGTATTGTGGTTATCATCGTGGGATCAAGTTCCGTGTGCCCCCCGTGTATCCTCTGTATTCCATTCATCTCCTCGTGCCCCTCCTCACATATATATAGCAGTGGTACAACTTGCTGAACACAGACCACTGACTCCTGTTTCCCATTGGCACCAGTTTCAAGTATCCTCTCACATAAGCAGTGGTACAACTTGCTGTACACAGACCACTGACTTCCCCGTTACCTAATTGCACCTGGAACCCATTCCTTCACTATAGACAGTGGTACAACTTGCTATACGCAGACCACTGACTTTCACTACCTCCTCTCTACTCCTGGACATTCCTCCTCACTATAGCAGTGGTACAACTTGCTGTACGCAGACCACTGACTCTCCTCACGTTTACTTGTCCATCTGGTTCCTCGTGTTCATACATCTATATCATTACCAGTTGCTGCTAGTCATAGACTTTCATTGAGCATTCTCTCACCATCTGCTGATTCTCCTGTTCCGTTGTCACCCTGCTACCAGAGGACCATAGTACCAGCTATATTACTCTGGTAAGAACATGATCTGGTGATATCCTGGGCAAAGACTCCTAGTGCCCGTGACAGTAAGATCAGGCCATGACAGACCCAGGATCGGAACCTACAGCTAAAGAGATGCTGCAGTATCTGGTTACCCGTATTGAACAACAGGATGTTCGCCAACAACAATTGCTGCAATGTTGCCAGGCGTTAGCCTCCCAAGGAACTTCTGCGCAAAATATCACAGCTACTGTTGATGCTCCTGTGCCTTCATCTGTTTCCCCAGTGCCATCCCAGGTGTCTACTGCTTCCACGCTACACCTGCCTACTCCTTCAAAATATGATGGAGACCCCAAAACATGCAGGGGTTTTCTAAATCAATGCTCAGTTCATTTTGAGCTTCAACCTCACAATTTCTCTACTCATCGTTCCAGAGTGGCCTATCTCATTTCTTTGTTTTCCGGACAAGCTCTCGCATGGGCTTCCCCTCTGTGGGAAACAAATAATCCATTATTACAAGATAGTGCCAAATTTATTTCCACGTTTCGAAGTGTATTTGATGAACCTGGTCGTGTTATTTCCGCTGCATCCAGCATCCTTCGTCTACGTCAGGGTTCTCGTACTGTAGCCCAGTACGTCATTCAATTTCAGATATTAGCCTCTGAACTTCAGTGGAACACTGAAGCTTTAATTGCCGCCTTCTAGCAGGGGCTTTCTGATAAAATTAAAGATGCACTGACTACTTAAGAATTACCTTCTTCTCTAGAAGATTTGATTTCTCTTTGCAATAGTGTAGACATGAGATTTCGTGAAAGAGAGTCTGAAAAAACATTTCATATAAAGCACCTCTTCGCTCAAGTCCTCAAGTTCGCCAAGTTTCATCTCCGGTAGTATCTATGGAGATAGGTCGCTCCAAATTAACTTCAGCAGAGAGGGACCGAAGAGTAAAAAATAGACTTTGTATCTATTGTGCTGATTCTACTCATATGCTCAATTCATGCCCTAAAAAATCGGGAAATGCCAGGCCCTAAACAGTTCTGGAGAGGTGAAGTTAGGGTCCCTGGAGTCCTCTCCATGTTCTACGAAATTAAAAGTTTGTGCTTTTGATGTTACTGTTTCCTTTGCTACCAAATCTTTCATGTCCCAAGCACTTATTGACTCTGGAGCTGCAGGAAATTTTTTCTAAATCCCTCGTGAATCAATGGTCCCTACCAGTGATTACTTTGAAAATACCAATTACTGTGACTGCTATCGATGGATCACGCATCATTAATGGTCTCATCACCCAGAGTACGTCTCCAGTAACCCTTCAAATTGGTGTATCACACCAGGAGGAAATTTCATTTTTAATTCTTCCTGTTACTACCAGTCCGATTGTATTAGGCCTTCCATGGCTTCAACGTCATTCTCCCCAGATTGACTGGCACACTGTCACGGACTTACCTGATCCCCGCCGCTCCGTCCAGCCGCACTTCCGCATTCAGGACCATGTGACCGCACCCGGAGGCGGTCACATGACCACAACCCTAGAGGCGGGGATTTTGAATCCCCTTCAGTATAAAAACCTCACTCTGACACTCGCTGAGTGTCAGAGCAACACTTACCTGTTCCTGGCTCCTGCTCTTCGTGGATTGCAGTGTCTTCCAGTTTCCAGTGTCTTCCTGTGTGCTGATCTCTGCCTGTTTGACTTCCCTGGCTCTCCTATCCCTGTGTACCGACCCGGCTTGCTGACCATTCTCCTATTCTTGTGACCCGTGTACCGAACCTGGCTTGTTGACTCCGAGTTGCCTTCTGATTCTGCCTGACTCCATTCCTGTGTACCGAACCGGCTTGTTTGACTCCGCTACCACCGCTTCACTCCGCTGTACTACATCTTGAGGCGAACCTGGGGACCACGACCTGCGACTCCTGGCAGCGAAGCCCACCCCGCCTTGCGGCGGTTCTTGGTGAACACCGGGGAGATCGTTAGACTCCGCACCTCAGGTAAGCCAGTGCTAATCAAGATTAGTAATATAGTATCCAGAATCTGTTACACACACTCCTCAAGTTATGTCTTGGGGGTCTGAGTGTCATCATCGTTGCCTCTCTCAAGTCGTTCCTCTCAAGATACAGCAATCCTCCATTTCACCTTGTTCACCGGGACTTCCTCCTCAGTATGCTTCTTTTGCCAATGTATTTGATAAACTTCAGTCTGAACGTCTTCCTCCTCATCGTTCGTGGGACTGTCCGATTGATCTTCAACCTGGTAAGACGCCTCCCAGGGGTCGTGTGTATCCACTTTCGTTACCTGAAACTCAAGCCACATCTGAGTACATCAAAGAGAATCTCCAGCAAAGATTTATTCGACCTTCTACCTCTCCCGCTGGAGCAGGTTTTTTCTTCGTAAAAAAGAAGGATGGGTCATTACGTCCTTGCATAGATTTCTGTGGACTTAACGCCATAACTATCAAAAATCGGAATCCCATTCCATTAATTACTGAGTTATTTGATCGTATCAAGGGAGCCCGGATCTTTACCAAGTTGGATCTTCGTGGTGCCTATAATTTAATTCAAATCAGGTCCGGTGAAGAATGGAAGACAGCTTTCAACACCAGAGATGGGCATTATGAATATTTAGTAATGCCCTTCGGGTTATGTAACGCCCCCGCTGTTTTCCAGGGTTTCAATAATGAGATCTTCCGGGACTTGTTATATGTTTGTGTCGTCGTCTATCTGGACGACATATTAATCTTTTCTCAGGACCTGCCTTCTCATCATCAACATGTGGCAGAGGTCCTTTCCAGACTCTGAAAAAATTAATTATTCTGCAAGTTAGAAAAATGTTCATTCGAGTTGCCCCAGATTCCATTTCTGGGATATATTGTCTCCGGAGTTGGTTTTCAGATGGATCCAGAAAAGGTGAATGCTGTATTACATTGGCCTCAGCCAACTACTCTTTCGTGCAATTCAGCGTTTTTTAGGTTTTGCCAATTACTATAGACGCTTCATTCAAGATTTTTCCTCGATTGCTTCTCCTATTGTGGCCCTAACTCGTAAAGGACACCCTATCTCGAGCTTTTGTGACGTCCTCAGACGTTGAAGATGGTCCTAACCACTCTATATTAGACCCCAAATGTGTTTCTCTGGCTGCTTCTTCCACTAACGTGCTACCATTTGGGAGAACCCTCGTGCCTCCTGCTCTTAGGAAGAAAATCCTTTCGTGGTTTCACTCTTCTCGTTTTTCTGGACATTCTGGTGAACGCAAGACTTTTGAAATTCTTTCTCGAAGTTACTGGTGGCCTTTTATGAGGAGAGATGTCAAAGATTTTGTGGCTGCTTGTGAATTGTGTTCCCAGTTTAAGACTCCCCGCAGAACTCCAGCGGGTTTGCTTCAACCACTACCCATTCCTTCCAAGCCGTGGACCCATATTAGTATGGACTTTGTTACTGATCTTCCTCCTAGTAAAAAGTGCAATACTATTTGGGTAGTGGTGGATAGATTTCCGAAGATGGCACATTTCGTTTCTTTGACCGGTTTACCTTCTTCATCTAATCTGGCTGATTATTTCATCAAAGAATTCTTCCGTATTCATGGATATCCTTCCGAGATTGTTTCAGATAGAGGAGTGCAATTCGTTTCCAGATTCTGGCGGGCCCTTTGTAAGACCTTGGGTATCTGATTATCACTCTCATCCTCCTACCATCCTCAATCAAACGGACAAACCGAAAGGGTCAATCAAGATCTTGAGACTTTTATAAGGATGTTCTCTTCAGCCAACCAAGACAACTGGGTAGATTTGCTTCATGGGCTGAATTCGCTCATAACAACATGTATCATGAATCATCTTCTAAAACTTCATTCTTTGTGGTTTACGGTCACCATCCGTCTTTTCCGGAATTTCCTGCCCTCCCTCCCACCCAAGTTCCTGCTGTAGAGACTGTTTGTCAGACCTTCAAAAATATTTGGTCGCAGGTTAAAACCTGTTTAAAGAAGACATCTGCCAGATATAAGTCCTTTGCAGATAAAAAGAGACGGGCTATTCCACCACTTAAAATCGGAGATCGTGTGTGGTTATCAACCAAAAATATTTGTTTGAAGGTCCCATCTATGAAGTTCGCTCCTCGTTTTATTGGTCCATATAGGATCATTCAAGTGATAAATCCAGTTTGTTTCAAACTTCTGCTACCTAAGAACCTTCGTATTTCCAATGCCTTCCATGTGTCTTTGCTCAAACCTCTTATCATCAACCGTTTCTCGGTCCCTCCTTCAGCACCTCGACCAGTTCAAGCTCATCAAGAGGAGGACTTTGAGATTACTCACATATTAGATGCAAAAATTTTGCGAGGAGTTCTTCGTTTCCTCGTTCATTGGAAGGGCTTTGGTCCTGAAGAGCGTTCATGGATTAAAGCAGAAGATCTCAACGCTCCAGCTCTTCTTAAGAAGTTTTACTCCAAGTTTCCGGACAAACCCGGTTCCATGTGTTCTGTGCCCACCTTTAAAAGGGGGGGTACTGTCACTCACCGGACTGTGAGTGCCATTTCTCCTGTGTTCAGGAACCGTGGCCGTCCGCCATCCTGAGGGTCTGCGCATGTGCAGCCCTTATGAAACCTTCAGTACCTGTTGCTTTTAATTAATTGGATAATCAGGCAACCCTCCCTATTTAAACCACCTGTGATCATTACCTGGTTGCCTGATCTTGGAGTCTCATTCGCCATGAGCCTCTGAAGGTGTTCCTGTGTTTCCTCGTGTATTCAGCTCCAGCTGATTCCTGTCTACTACGATTGTGGTTTCCAGACCACTTCAACTCTCCCGTGTTCATCGTGTATGCACTTAGCTGATTCCTATCTGCTACTGCTGTCGGATCTCAGACCGTCTCAACTCTCCTGTGTTCATCGTGTCTGCACTCAGCTGATTCCTATCTGCTACTGCTGCCGGATTCCAGACCGCCTCAACTCTCCTGTGTTCAGCGTGTCTGCTCTCCGCTGCCTCCGTTACTACTGCCGGGTTCCAGACCGTCTCAACTCTCCTGTGTTCATCGTGTCAGCTCTCCACTGATTCCTATCTGCTACTGCTGCCGGATTCCAGACCGTCTCTACTCTCCTGTGTTCAGCGTGTCTCCCCTCCGCTGCCTTCGCTACTACTGCCGGATTCCAGACCGCCTCTACTCTCCTGTGTTCAGCGTGTCTCCCCTCCGCTGCCTCCGCTACTACTGCCGGTTACCAGACAGCCTCAACTCTCCCGTGTTCATCATGTTTCCAGTTTTACTTACTACTGCTTCCTGAGTATTGCTCCTTTGATTACCGGTTACCTTTCGTGCGCTGCACCAACCTGATTACCGCTTCCATCCTCCAGTGGTCTCTCCTCCTGCCGGCGTTCAGACGTTCAGGTATCCCTGCACTTCTCCTTGACAGCCTACTCTCCTGAACCGCGGTATGCATACTTTCCATTGACTTTGCTATTGTATTGCATATCCGTCTGGACTGTGTTGTGTTCATCTCCGGAGTCTTCCATCTACTGAAGCTATTGTTACTATTGACTTTGTTTCCAATTACCTGGATCTCTATAGTGACTCTGTATACTTCAAGCAGCGCTTGTCAGTTATTATTGTATTGTGGTTATCATCGTGGGATCAAGTTCCGTGTGCCCCCCGTGTATCCTCTGTATTCCATTCATCTCCTCGTGCCCCTCCTCACATATATATAGCAGTGGTACAACTTGCTGAACGCAGACCACTGACTCCTGTTTCCCATTGGCACCAGTTTCAAGTATCCTCTCACATAAGCAGTGGTACAACTTGCTGTACGCAGACCACTGACTTCCCCGTTACCTACTTGCACCTGGAACCCATTCCTTCACTATAGACAGTGGTACAACTTGCTATACGCAGACCACTGACTTTCACTACCTCCTCTCTACTCCTGGACATTCCTCCTCACTATAGCAGTGGTACAACTTGCTGTACGCAGACCACTGACTCTCCTCACATTTACTTGTCCATCTGGTTCCTCGTGTTGATACATCTATATCATTACCAGTTGCTGCTAGTCATAGACTTTCATTGAGCATTCTCTCACCATCTGCTGATTCTCCTGTTCCGTTGTCACCCTGCTACCAGAGGACCATAGTACCAGCTATATTACTCTGGTAAGAACATCATCTGGTGATATCCTGGGCAAAGACTCCTAGTGCCCGTGACAGTTTCACTCGGATGCCCAACGTCAGATTTCATCGGATTTCAAGGAATCCAAACCGCTCATCTCTAGTTAAAATAAATGCAGAAGTGAAAACATAAGTTAAGTAAAGCCCTGCTTCTGAGAAAGATAAGAATCTGGTGGAAAAAGACAGATATGATAGAAGTGAATGTGTCTCAGAGTGCAGATTAAGACAGTAATGAGAGTGTACCAGTGTGAGTAGTATAGGTGAGAGTAGATTAGACTTTAATATAGAGATGGGTTTTAGAGAATGCTTGAAGATTTGAAGGCTAGGAAGAGTATAATCGAGCATATTAGGGAAGTCTTTAGATGGAAAGCAGAATAACATGTTTTCAACATATTTAACTACACTCACTAGTACAGTAATTAGAGAAGTAGCTCTCCTCCTTGTTTGAGAGCTAGTAGCACCAACTTACCACCAGGGGTTGAAAAACAAGCCTGACTGGGTCAATAGGAACATTCTCTAAACACAGTGGTATGATCACCTCTCCTGTACTAAAATATCAGGGCTAGATATTCCAAGTCATCCTATGTTCCAGTACAACCAGCAGCTGCTCAATGGGGTTAATACAATCTTCTGCTCATCAGAGAAACTACATGTAAGAGTGGCATAAGGCAATATATCATTGTGATGATACCAGGATGTTTGGGTAGGAACCCAGAAGAAAGTCCTGGTATCAAGGGGTTCAGGATCACACAGGCAAAAAAAAGGTATGAATACAACGGTATCTTTATTACAGCTAACTGCAAACAATAGCTTATATATATCAACACCCAGTGTTAACCAAACTTCAACCATCACCCAGTAACACCCCAGTGCTCAATAACCCCAAATTGTTTATAACAAAAATAGGTTTTCTTTACCAATCCATGTTATAGGGCGGCGGTTCCCAAACTGTGCGCCGCGGCTCCCTGGGGTGCCGCGGCGCTGTCACAGGGGTGCCGCGATCGCCTAGAGAAAAAAAAGAAAATAGAAAAAACAAACAAAAAAACAACAACTTACCCATCATCCAGCGCCGGATCCTCCTCCTCACTGACTGCCGGGAGCGTGACCTCATCATGTCCGGCAGCCTCAGTGAGCAGCAGCAGAAAAGACGTCAGGGAAGAAGGTAAGTGAAGGGGGGCACTGAGAGACACGCTGAAGGGGACAGATAGATGCTGAAGGGGACAGATAGATGCTGAAGGGGACAGAGAGAGGATGAAGGGGACAGAGAGAGGCTGAAGGCGACAGAGAGACGTTGAAGGGGACAGATAGACGCTGAAGGGGACAGAGAGAGGATGAAGGGGACAGAGAGACGCTGAAGGGGACAGAGAGAGGCTGAAGGGGACAGAGAGACGCTGAAGGGGACAGATAGACGCTGAAGGGGACAGAGAGAGGCTGAAGGGGACAGATAGACGCTGAAGGGGACAGATAGACGCTAAAGGGGACAGATAGACGCTGAAGGGGACAGAGAGAGGCTGAAGGGGACAGAGAGAGGCTGAAGGGGACAGAGAGACGCTGAAGGGGACAGAGAGAGGCTGAAGGGGACAGAGAGACGCTGAAGGGGACAGAGAGACGCTGAAGGGGACAGATAGACGCTGAAGGGGACAGAGAGAGGCTGAAGGGGACAGAGAGACGCTGAAGGGGACAGATAGACGCTGAAGGGGACAGAGAGACGCTGAAGGGGACAGATAGACGCTGAAGGGGACAGATAGACGCTGAAGGGGACAGAGAGAGGCTGAAGGGGACAGAGAGACGCTGAAGGGGACAGATAGACGCTGAAAGGGACAGAGAGAGGCTGAAGGGGACAGAGAGACGCTGAAGGGGACAGATAGACGCTGAAGGGGACAGAGAGAGGCTGAAGGGGACAGAGAGAGGCTGAAGGGGACAGAGAGACGCTGAAGGGGACAGAGAGAGGCTGAAGGGGACAGAGAGACGCTGAAGGGGACAGATAGACGCTGAAGGGGACAGAGAGACGCTGAAGGGGACAGAGAGAGGCTGAAGGGGACAGAGAGACGCTGATGGGGACAGATAGACGCTGAAGGGGACAGAGAGAGGCTGAAGGGGACAGAGAGAGGCTGAAGGGGACAGAGAGACGCTGAAGGGGACAGATAGACGCTGAAGGGGACAGAGAGAGGCTGAAGGGGACAGAGAGACGCTGAAGGGGACAGATAGACGCTAAAAGGGACAGAGAGAGGCTGAAGGGGACAGAGAGACGCTGAAGGGGACAGATAGACGCTGAAGGGGACAGAGAGAGGCTGAAGGGGACAGAGAGAGGCTGAAGGGGACAGAGAGACGTTGAAGGGGACAGAGAGAGGCTGAAGGGGACAGATAGACGCTGAAGGGGACAGAGAGACGCTGAAGGGGACAGAGAGACGCTGAAGGGGATAGAGAGAGGCTGAAGGGGACAGAGAGGGGCTGAAGGGGGACACAGAGGGGCTGAAGGGGACAGAAAGAGGCTGAAGGGGACAGATAGACGCTGAAGGGGACAGAGAGAGGCTGAAGGGGAAAGAGAGACGCTGAAGGGGACAGAGAGACGCTGAAGGGGACAGATAGACACTGAAGGGGACAGAGAGAGGCTGAAGGGGACAGAGAGACGCTGAAGGGGACACAGAGACGCTGAAGGGGACAGAGAGAGGCTGAAGGGGACAGAGAGAGGCTGAAGGGGACAGAGAGACGCTGAAGGGGACAGAGAGAGGCTGAAGGGGACAGATAGACGCTGAAGGGGACAGAGAGACGCTGAAGGGGACAGATAGACGCTGAAGGGGATAGAGAGAGGCTGAAGGGGACAGAGAGGGGCTGAAGGGGGACACAGAGGGGCTGAAGGGGACAGAGAGAGGCTGAAGGGGACAAAGAGAGGCTGAAGGGGGACAGAGAGAGGCTGAAGGGGGACACAGGCTGAAGGGAACAGAGAGACACTGAAGGGGGACAGAGAGAGACGCTGAAGGGGGACACAGAGAGGCTGAAGGGGACAGAGAGACACTGAAAGAGGACACAAAGGCTGAAGGGGGCACAGAGCGACAGGCTGAAGGAGGGGGACAGAGAGACAGGCTAAAGGAGGGGGACAGAGACGCTGAAGGAGGGGGACAGAGAGAGACACTGAAGGAGGAGGGCAGAGAGATGTTGAAGGAGGGGGATAGAGAGACACTAAAGGAGGGGGACAGAGAGAGACACTGAAGGAGGGGGACAGAGAGAGACACTGAAGGATTTGGGCAGAGAGACGCTGAAGGAGGGGGACAGAGAGACGCTGAAGGAGGAGGGCAGAGAGAGATGCTGAAGGAGGGGGACAGAGAGAGACGCTGAAGGAGGGGGACCGAGAGAGACGCTGAAGGGGGGTCAGAGTGAGATGGCGAAGAGGGGGACACAGGGTGTGAGATGGCGAAGAGGGGGACACAGAGTGATATGATAAAGGGGCACAATGTGATGGTGAAGGGGTCTAAATACATCTTACGTCATTTTGACCCAACTACTTAAAAAACGGGACTACCCGGTAATTATTTTTGCTTAGGGGTACCTTGGAAAAATTATGGTGACCCTAAGGGTGCCTTGAGCTGAGAAAGTTTGGGAACCACTGTTATAGGGGAAGGATTATGTCCGTGATTAATAGAATAAGCCAGGCAGAGCAACCAAGTTTGCAAGTCCAGGAAAAGCTTGTATTCCAATAGCCCACAATACTCCCAGGTAAAATCCTCAGCACACAGGCAGCAGCCGAAACTCCAACGCCAGTAGCTTCTAGAAGCAAAAATTACACACACACAGAAGTCTCTCCTGCAGGCCTTCTTAAAGGAACAACATTTCTCATGTGTGGAATCCCTCCCTGCAGGGTTATCCACAGGTCACAGTTGCTGGGATTGGCTGGGAGGTATGAGTGGGATGGAGATGGGAGTGGAGAGCTGTCGTTCCCTCATGGCATTCCCTCCTGCTGTTTTGGAGACTAAGAGTCTGACACAGTTCCAGGGAGAACAATAGCTGCTCCAACCAGTTGCTGATTGACTTAATCCTGGTTAAGTAAGAGAGCCTCCCTGTTTTAACCCCTTCCAGTCATTTGTGATGTCAGAGGGTCTCCAGCTGCATTCAGCTTCCTGTCTGTGAGAGGGGGGTAATGCCTTGGTCAGGAAACAGTACATCCACCATGTTGTAATCCGATATAATGTTCAGATGAATACATGTAACCCACCTGGCTTCATTTAAGAATAATATGGTTAACGTAAGTCCATTTCATAGGTTTTTATACACACTTAGATTATGTAACCAATGAGGTTAATAAATTAAAGCAAAACAATGTTCAACTAAGCACAAGCAGTTTTCATGCTAAGTGTTTAAAATGACAGATGGGGAAAATGATGGCTGTCAGACCCATCGCGTCACAATCATTATTCTTTATTTATGTAGCATCAACGTATTAAACAGTGTTGAACAATCAGTGAAAAAATAAATTGAACATAAAGGGCCTGATTCATTAGTGGACGGAAACTGTTCGTAAGTTGCGTAACGTATTTTACGCAAAAGTTGTCAAGATAGGTAATGAGTGATTCAATAAGCAATGGATCTTCAGATACATACCAAGATGAATCGGTTCGCAAGTCACTTGCGAAATGCAAAAGACCTGGAACATGGAGATGCAAACAACCACGGATATTAAAAAGTAACTTCAATATAGACTACGAACTGTGGGCATGATGGCAAAACCATGTTGCAATGCAAGGGGTGCAAGAGAGTTTATTATTTTGCACATAAGGACAATACTGTCTGTTTTTTCATGTAGCACACAAATACTTGTTAGTTTTTTTGTACACTGAAAATTAAAGTTAATCTAGGACATGCCCTACCCCAAATATAAATCTGCCATCAAATATAAAATTTACCTTCCCTTCCAGCGCTACTTGGTTTAACCTTACTTGCTTAATTTTGCTTAACTTTCCTTAATGAATCTCAGCCCCCCCCATTCCAAAATGAATCGCACGGCAAAACAATATTAACCAATATACTTTCGTTCATCCAATTATACGACTTCGACAAAATCTACTGTTGACATTTTTTGTATATCATTTTAATATTTATTAATGTGGTGGGAAGACGACACCTCATTCATGACACTCATAGGGGAGGATGTTCAAGTTTGGAATACTTGCAACTCTTATCACAAACTTCCTTAGCACTAAAAATATATGGGAGTTAATATCAGCATGTTGCCTTAGTGGTTAGCACTTCTGTCTCACAACACTGGTGTCATGAGTTCGATTCCTGTTCATGGCCTTATCTGTGTGGACTTTGTATGTTCTCCCCATGTTTCCATGTGTTTTTTCCAGCTGCTCCATTTACCTTCAAAACTCCATTCCACTTAATGGCAGCCTGGCCATCCTGGGACCTGTAGTGGACCTTGGACAAACTTCTTACATATATTTCATGTACTTTCATTCCACCTTCATCCCGTCATGTAATTTACCCTAATAAAACGTAAAACATAAGACCAAACATACCTTTTTAAAAATTAAAAAAGGAGGGGAAGCCCCCCCAAAAAAATAATTAGTGAAGTTACAACAGACACAAAAGCAGCTTACAAAAACAAAGGTCATTAAAACAATTTAGAAATATATAAACAGATCAGAGATACACAGGCAAGCCACTCCAAAATGACATGCAATGAAGCATGCAAAGAAGTATTGCACAGGCATATAACAACATTTGCATGGCTCCGAAAATATTCCAGTTTTGACACCAAAAAAAATAAAAAAGAAATTCGCTCATGGAACACCAGACAGGTCAAAAAAGAGTTTTTAATATACCAAGATTTGAAAATGTGCATGAAACCTGTTTTTAATTAACAAAATTATATTTGTAATATTTTTATTTGTGATAAAGTAAAAACATGTTTTCATAATGTTTTGTTATGAGTGAAGTGTATGAATTTTATGGTTGTGTCTCATTCTGCTCTGAGCTGTTGGAGTTAGAAATGACCCTGAGCTTGTCTAAATGTTGGGCAAAGATTTACTGAAAACCCTGCGTACAACTGAGTATTGTTCTTACGTATCCTGAAGTAGACGCCTATCTTCATTTAACCACATCTGTCGCCACCCATCACACTCCCCTTTTTTCTTCAAAAGATGCAAGGTTTCGTAAGTGGTGTTGCATACAAATTTGTTATTATATTAAGCAATGGCTCTTACTTATCTAGCTGTTTTGTGTACTTATCTCCTTGTTCTGGGCATGTGCAGTGTGTTTTTGGCATGTTTTTGGCATGTACATGTGCAAAACGGCTTGAACATGTTCAAATTAAATTTTAAAAATTACATTTTAAATGATCTGCAAATCTCAAATAGGAATCCGCACATTTCAAACTGCAAGTGCTAAACGAGACCCATAGCGGACGGGACCCATAGCTGATTGTACCGCAAACATGTTTAATGGTGTCAAACAGGTAAAATTCAATTGACAAAAAACTAATTCAAAGAAACACTTCCATCTGACACGGATCATCATCATCAATTTATATAGCGCCATTAATTCCGCAGAGTTGTACAGAGAACTCACTAACATCAGTCCCTGCTCCATTGGAGCTTACAGTCTAATTTCCCTAACATATACACACCCCAAGAGAGACTAAGGTCAATTAAATAGCAGCAAATTAACCTACTATTATGTTTTTGGAGTGTGGGAGGAAACCGGAGCAATCCCATGCAAACACTAGGAGAACATACAAACTCCACACAAATAAGGCTATGGTCTGAAATTGAACTCATGACCCCAGTTCTGGGAGCCAGCAGTGCTAACCACAAAGATACCATGCTATCCTCTTGGTATATACTATGTTTTTTAGTGCTCCTTATTAAATTATCCACCAACTTTTTGGTCTGAGAAAAGCTTGCTTGTTATCTGCATGAAGTTTTCTTCTAACCTTCCGAGGAAAATAAATATTTTGGATAAATGCATAAAAGAGATTCTAGAATAGTGTAACATTCAACAAATAATCAGTGTATTTTGCCTTATATTATTAAATAACCACTTTACTGGCAGAGATCTGACAGACTTGTTACTAAAACCATATGGCTTGTATTCAATTTAGGGAAATATAGGTCCCATTAATGGATTCTAAAATTGCCCACTCATGAGAAGATGTAATAAGCTACTTAACACACAGGCAGTTATTTGATGCGCGTGATGAGCAGTATAAATGGGTGTCTTAAGTCTTAACTGAATCTTTTTATTTATGTTGTATTAAAGTTGTACTGTAACTAAAGACTACTATAAAACAAACACTTGTGGGTCCTCTTTCGTTGTCTCCTCCACCATGAACCTTTTTAACCTATCTGATAGCATGGAAACCAACAAATGACATATGACATATTCACACCTAAGCTAATAAAATAAAATAAAGTAACTAACTTTAACCAACTCTAGCAAAAATATCTGATTAAGAACATTGAATTTAACATAATCAATTTAAATATTACATAGACATAAGCAAACACATCAGTAAAACAATTATTATGCTTGGATAAAAGCTATTTATAAATTAATGGTATCATTTTCATACAATTATAAAGTCATAATTTAATATAAAAATTATATAATAAAATTAGTTTTATTATTATTTAAAGTTTGGGTCATCTTACTAGGCAATGAACCAAAAAATCAAAACGACACCTCCTATGATTGTGTGGCAGTAGTTAGAATCTTGCAGGTAGTAATGCAGAGCATTTTTCAGAACACATTGTTGCTGTTAATAGTGGTCGATTTAGTTCTAGCTTCTAGCTTCAACGGCTCTTACAAGAATTGTTTTGCAGAAAATACTTTTTTCCGCATCATGCCAGATGATTTGAAGTTGTAGATTAACTAGCACCTGAGCAAGGACAATTCACTTGCAAGTGATGTTGGTGTAAGACAGGCATGTCAAACTCAAAACCCCAATTGGGACAAATAATCAAAGTCTAAGATTGTGTGGGCTGCAAGAAAAATGAAAAGTTTCATATGCAATTTTATAAGGTTTATTATGAAGAAAAAATGAAAATAAAGTTTAATGATGCTTGACACTGTGCCCTCCATACTGCTTTTGCTTCCTGTCACGAACACGCTCCCAGCTTCCGTGACTTTGGGGTGTTCGCTGTATGAGGTCACACACGATATCAGCCCACAGTCTCTCTCTACCTATCACACAGGTTATAGACCTATGGAATTGCCCCCAAACACAGCGCTCTCACCCCCCCAGACACTTTAGGTTTGCCACCACCTATTGAATACAGGCAATAGGACCCCTATACACTGTCCCACACTGGCACGCAGGTTTCTAGCTATTCACAGACTAGCAAGACCCACACCAGCACACAAAGGGTTACCTCTTCACATCTCCAGAGTGTTACACAAATGTAAATGCAAGCACACACAGCTTGTTAATCAAATGTATCAACAAATCACACACTAGCATTCCAAGGGTTAACTTGGTCAAGCTTTCTCTTCTAACAGGCTAATGAATTTGTTAGAGCATCAAGGACGCAACTTATTAAATTATAGATTTAATATACAAAAATACAGGGCATTCAGATATAAAGAAAAATAATGAATAACCAATTAATAACTAATTAATAGATTGACATAACAAGCAAAACAGTTTGAAATAAAAGAGCTAAAAGTACAGAGCATAACTTACTTATCATAATCTGTATGCCTGGGGGTAGCCAGAAAAGATGGACAGTCCTTCAATTAGATTCATTCCCCAAGAAGCTGACAGTTTGTCCTTTCAAAACACAGGTTTTTAAGCAAAATGAAATGGGATGGTCTTCACAGGGGCAGCATTTAATGCTAATCGGGGGTTGTGGTCTGTGACACTTTTTCAATCACCATTTACATGTTGCCTGATTTACTAACCAATTCTACTATGTGATATATTTTTTCTGTATAGCGTTACATTGATCCAATTTTATCATTAATAAATCCCCTATGACGCTGTCCATCTTTTGATACCAAACATGATGACTTTTAACAATGTGACATACTTTTTCCAAAGATATGTGATTTTAGCTGTTTATGGATACCACCCGTAACTGTGATTCACAACTCCGGTGTGATTTTTGCCCCTCAGTATGGAGTGGAAAATGGATTTTCCAAAATATGAAGGCATTTCCTTTCAAGTTTATATTTCTATATACCTGCATAAAGACCCTACAGATTTTATACAGGAGTCTCACCTAGGCATATGGCTCTCTAATTTACACCTAGTGGTTAGTTTGTGTTTAAAATACCTACTGGAAGGAAGCCAATTAGCTAGTGAAATACATTATCAAAATCAATGGATGTCTGTGATCTGCATATCTTAAGCTGGTCTCTTCACAAAGGGTTTGCTTAACTTAATTACCTTCTACTAGGCTAATCCTTTCATTTTTTAAAAAAAACATTGGGTCACACATTTATCTGAGTTGAAGATCAGGCTCATTTATGTATCCATGCAAAGTTTTATTTGGGCCCTGATATTCAATATTCTAATTCAGCATATCAGATTTATGCTCTCATCCTGACACTTCCCTTCAACTGTCTTCTCTATTTCACACTGTGCCCTACATTATGCTAATTTTGCTTCCCTTCATCTGTCTCCCCTGTTTCACACTGTGCTCTCAATGCTGCTTTTGCTCTCCTTTACTTACTTTCTATTGCCTTCTTCACTTCTGTTTTCTTATCTTCTGTCTTCTTCTCTACTTCTTGTGGCTTCTCAGTGGGCGATACACACTTCAAATATCTGAAAGCTGCCACCCAGTCGCAAACTGGATCACAGACACAATGGAGACAATGCCAGCATTAGATCCTCATCCAATATCCATTATTAATGTAGCTGGTTTTAGACAGTTAATTGAGTTCTTGTGGCCCCATTGCCAAATTCCATCACAACACTATTTTATTAGAAAAGCTGTCTGTGGCCTGTACAATTTCGGGACATTTCCGGCATACTGCAACAGCATGTAGGAGATTGCAGCAACTACAAGAACAATTTAATTTGCCCTGCCACCAACTGAAGCAAGAGGTGGTAACAAGGTGAAATTCCACCGTTTATATGCTTTTGAGTATGGAGGAAGAGCGAAAAGCCACCCACGCTTACTCCACAAGCCATAACATTGGGAAAGGAGGGGGAATGTATTTTAGTCCAGTGCAGTGGAGAATACTTCTGTGTTGTGCAAGGTGCTGAAACCATTTTGAAGTAGTCATCTGTAACGTGAGTTCAGACTCTGCTAGCTTGAGCCAAGTGATTCCCTTAATTAGACTTTTGAAAATGCAGCTTGAGAAACTGATGATACAAAGCAATTACGCTAATTATGTTGGACATGTAGATCAAGTAGTTCAATTTCCGAACATGGCCTCATCTGTGAGGAGTTTGTATGTTCTCATCATGTTTGCTCCGGTTCCTTCCACACTCCAAAAAAATACTGGTAGGTTAATTGGCTGCTAACCAGTCTGTCTGTCTGTGTCTGTCTGTGTGTAAGGGAATTTAGACTGTAAGCCCCAATGGGGCAGGGACTGAAGTGAGTGAGTTCTCTGTACAGCACTGCGGAATAAGTGGTGCTATATAAATAAATGGTAATAATAATAAAAATAATAATAATAATCTTGAAATCAGATCACTTGATTTTGGTGACTGTGCATTATTAAAGTAATTCTATCGTTTTCAAATAAGCATTGCATAGGCAATTGTATTGTGTTTTTAACGCACAAATTGATTTTATTTTAGCAGATGTAAATAGTCAACAATTCAATACATTATTATATTATGATACAGTACAGTACAGCCAATACCAAAATATAAATACATACCGCTGCTATCGTATGCGCTCGCTGCGCACCCACGGGACCCAGTGGACAGTATATCTGTTAGAATACTGTGATCAGTGAAGACTGAGAGCTGGGTGCACAGCTATGATCATATATACACAGTCAGTGTTACAGAGAACAATGCAAATGACGTGGCTTGCTTCTATAGGTCCAGACATCAGATGGGTCCAGGCTAAACAGGTCATAGGCTGATTCAATCTAAGGAATCCAAAGGTGGGAGTCATCTCTCCAGGGGATGAGCTCCTTTCTTCCCGCCAATGCTCCAGTTACAATAAGCATTTCATAGCCAACATTATACAAAGGTTTATTCCCTAATATCAATAACTAAAGTATGCAATGTGCGATCTCTTCGCCGACTGTACAGGACAGCTGCTGATGATTAGGGTTTCAATATGATACTAGGCATGATACCTTTCCTGTAACCTGAACCTTGAATATCACTGAAGTGTACATATAATCATTATATATATATATATAGACTAATAATAAACCGAATACTATCTGCTCATAAATTACAGTGTAACGGAACCAATATGATTATGAATTATATAAATAACTAAATGTTGTAATGCTAGTGTGTGCGTGTGTATTTTACCGTGCGATCGCACCACGTGCTGTGTTAGGTGGCGTACGGATCTGTGTTACGTGGCGTACGGATCTGTGTTACATGGCATACGGATCGCAATCGCACGGCAAAACAATATTAACCAATATACTTTCGTTCATCCAATTATACAACTTCGACAGTCTACCCTTTGATAGTATAATAAACTATCACCTTAAAGATGTTATATGCAGGATCTCAGTACCACCGCAAACTTACTGTCCTGATCCAACATCCTGACAGTTAGTGTAACTTTTCAGGAAACAGTGTTTTGGACGTTCTCGGTTGCTGTCTCACTATTTACCTTCTCTCAAGGTCTAACCTAGCCTCCCAGTTACAATCTCATCTCACGATGGTTCAAGAACATTTCAAAAACTGACAGGTTAAAAGTCTGCCCAGGAGTGATCTTTTGGTAGCGGGAAAGGATTAGTGGCCGAAGCTATCAGTCACTTCATTCAAGTTCCAACTCTTATTCTATTCAATTCGTTCTACCAAATACCGTTACTTTATGTTCACACTGGTTTATGGCTAATTGAAAGTATGTGATTTGTTACCACTACTCATACTTTATACATCTGTTATTAATAACATGAATACCCCTATCATCTATTATAACTCTAGGACTATCACATTGAATAACAAAAGCTTTGTGTATGATACAGTAATACATTAGACACATTTCAATACACTTTTACCCAGACATATTTCATTGGTACACCACTGTATACTTGAGAATCCTGCATGGTGGTAATTGGATGACGTGTATTTGTTTTACCTGGAGGAAAACCCATCAGCAGGAGGGATATGGGATGGCTCTATTGGTATCATTTTCCTGACATTCTCTTAATCAAGATAGGACATTGACGTCCTACTAGCTTGAGACGAAATGTCTGGTGCACCCCAATATACTCTTACCAGCTTGCACATACCTTCTGTACCCAACTGAGCCAGACCATTTGCTGCCTCCTCTGGGTCTGGGTGATACACTCTGGGAGCTACTGGTCTACCTTGTCCGTCTCTCCAGAGTCCACCAGACTCCTCACCACATCTCTTCACCTTCCAGATAGTTAATTCTTCAGGTAACACAAATCTTCATATATTAACCAATATGTGTATGTGTGCATGTTTGTGTGTGTGTGTTCACCTTTTAAAACTAAAACAATACAATGAAAAACAAAACAAAACATAGATTTGTTAGCTGTCACATAAAACCCTGCTGTCTATTTGACAGCTGTGTTCGCCCTGGTGTGACAGCCATGTATGGTTGTGTGTGTAAGTGTGGACTTTACTAGCAGCTACTTCAGTTGGTAACTGTGTCACTGTATAAAGTCCTTTATGTAGTGTCCTAATCATGTGCTGGTATTGCTATAAAACGATTTTTCAGTCAACTCAACATTGCCCCCTAGACTACAAAAATGCTGAAGACCAATGTATATCAATCGATTTTCCCTCTGCCAACTCACATGCCATTCTCAGTACCCCACATTCAGCTACTTGACTAAGTGGGAAAGGCAAAGGGGTCTATTTCTATAACACTTTCTTCAAATATAACAGTATCCAGTACATGTCTGTCTAACAGTGAAAAAATATAAAACATGAAAATTCTACATTTTCTAGGGTTTCACATTATGTCGTATCTTGTGGTAAAAATCCTACTCCAATGTTCTATACAGAGATGTATATCTGTATGCCTAACCTCCAGCAATCTTCTATCCACCCTTTGTGCATCCATATAAAGGCACATTTTTGTACAGGAGGCACGAATCATAAAAACAAAAAAAAACAAAACAGATATGCAATCTATAAAACATGAATCGTATTTCCACAACAGAACCTTTCTGCTTAAAATCAGCAGTTTCTATACACATGAAAACAAAACCCCTGACTGTTTCTGTAACTCATGTCAATCTAGTGTGTGTATCTCTGAATTTGTCTTATGTAAAAAAAAAAAATATGTCTTAGCCCCATTGATGAGACTGTGACTGTTTTTATCTCTACCAGAGCAGAGAGAGAGAGAGAGAAAGAAAGAGAGAGAGAGAAAGAAAGAGAGAGAGAGAGAGAGAGAGAGAGAAAGAGAGAGAAAGAGAGAGAAAGAGAGAGAAAGAGAGAGAAAGAGAGAAAAAGAAAGATAGAGGGGTACTAGCATTTGTGTAAAGAATGAGAAATAAGAAAGCAATGAATAATGGGATAACAAAGATTTGAATACAAACATACATGTAGAAAGGGAGATTTTACAACACAAATGACAGCTGGATTGGACTTTATGGGAAAATGGCTGTATTCATTCCACTGATCCCCTTAGCTATTTGCTAAACTATGACCCCTCCCTATACTTGACTAGGGGGTCTTAACCGTGCAATCCAGTGTCGTCCGTCATTTGTTCATTAAGAACTCGCTATCACATTAACTACATACCTTTTCAACAGACTTTCCTAACTTATGATAGAGAAATGTAAAAATGAACTGTTGATGACTCATCTGAGATACATAAAACGATATTTTGGAGCAAAGTATGTACATACTTCATTGTTGGATAATGATTCTCAGCGAAGCAAATTATCATGAGACACTGCAGCTTAAAACAAAGAGTGTTCCAATTGTCTATTGTTAATTAGTCTTTCAAGAGTAATCTTTCTATTTCTCTACCTCACCCCTTTAAACACTAAGGGCTAGATTTACTATCAGGCGTGTTTGTAAACCCGCCGACTTTCGGCGGGTTTGGCGGCGGTTTAGCCATCGCCGGATTTACTAAGGCTAAACCCGCCGTCCAAACGACCAGAAATTATGTTTTCAAACCCGCCTCTGTATAAAGCGCCATGACGGTTTCAACAATGTTCAACATACAAACAGCCGGATTTACTATTAGGGGGTTTATAAAGCCGCTGGAAAACCGCCATCCAAAAGACCAAAATGAAAGTGCTGCTTGTGAGCGGTGTGATGGTTCAAACAGTGTGCTGTTTCAGGTATTTTGCCAATCAGACCATAAGAGAAAGGCCTATTTCATGTCCAATGACCCATTAGGACTGCGTATAGAAAATGGCCAAAGTGTCATGAAATTTCAGGGTACTGGTTTTTTTTTTTTCCATTATTTATTCACCCTGTATGATTGCATAGTAATATCTCATTTCACCTTTCCTTTTCTAGTTGTTTTGTACTTTCCAAAAAACCACTAGAATACTGTTGCCTCAAAGAAATTAGGATGGGAATTGTTGCATTACATAGTTAACCCTTATTTTAATGCTAATGCAATCCACATGTGAAAAATGTTTTTTCTGCCTGAAGCATAGTGCATAGTTGTTAAAAAATCAGTATACTCTTGTTTAATGTGCAGAAAAGAAAGACTGACACAATAGAAATTTAACAGCATTTATTGCAGAACACAATAAATAATAACGTATAATGGTTATAGAAACTTGACAAAAAATTAAGCAATAAAAAACATTGTGCTAGCGACGCCTTTTAGCAGGCATATCGCTATGCTTGGTGCCACTCTCTCCCCTCCCTCGCCCACCCCTGGTGCGAGCACCTCTCCTTGGAGGAGTGCTCTGTAGAGATGTGGTAGGCGTACTAGCGGCACTGGTGGTGGCTGAAGACATAGGTGCCGGTAAACGGGCTACAAGTTCAGAATGTAGTTGCCCTGCCAGCCGGGTGACATTGGCATTCCCCTCACGTACTGTGGAATGTAAGGCCTCCACAGCCCCAGTCATTTGTGCCAGCTGCACATTAGTTTGTTCCAAAGCAGTTGCCAGACGGTTGATTCCAGCAGGGAGTTGACTATTTGAGTGGTGTAGCCGCCTCAAATGGGCCGCAATTTGTGACATGTGTCTCGTTTGGCTGTCCATAAACTGACACTGTTGTGCCTGGAAATTTGCAATGGATTGGGCCATTTCTCGCCCTGTATCCATCCGAGGAGCAGAAGCTTGTTGCTCGGATGACTGTTCCGCAGGGGCAGTTGCTTCTTCCTGGCGCATAGACACGGGGACATCTACCATCTCCAAAGTGATGACTGTGTCTTCCTGTGTGTCGTCAGAAGGTGACATCTGCGCAGACTGGCGCTGGCCTTGCAGAGATGATGAGGTTCCTGTGGTGAAATAACCAAGGTAAGTATACAGGAACTAACATGTTTGTCAATTGAATTCTGGAAACTGTACCAAAAACAAAAAAGATGGAATCTGATAGGTTGCTATAGGCAACATCTCAAGGTTTCCAAACCCTCAGTTTAGTAAATCTAGCCCTATGTTCTCATTGGAAAGCATATAAAAATCACTAAATATAACTTGAACACCAACATTTGCACAGAAAAACATCTAACTCCATTATTTCTTCCCCAAACAGAGACCACACACCTGCTTGCTCTTCAGAGCCTGAATCTCTCATTGAAGGTGGAGGTGTAGACCTCGGACTGGGAGTTACCTGCGGTCCTGGCGAATCTGGATGTATTAGAAAAAGCATACAATGTATTTCCAGAAAAAAGCAATTTCCAAATATACTGTTTATTGCAAAAATGTGTTTGCAATTATTTATTTTTTATTTTATGAGAAAAAAAAACCCTTTACAAACTATTAGAGTCAAAAATACACTTTGAAAAACTAAAAAAAATGCTAAACAAATAAAAAAAAACTTTTGCAAAGAAAAAAGCAGCTTTATAAAGAAAAAAGCAGTTTTAAAAAGAGAAAAGCAGCTTAAAAAACTTTTAGGGTAAAAAAACCAAATAACTCACCAACTACTTGGCCAAAAGAGGGCGAATCTGTGTCCTGCACATTTATGCCCTCTACAATTTCAGCCGGCATTATCTGGCGCAGCTCCTCCTCGTACGTGGTGTACTCCATACGAAGTGGGGGGCCACCACCCGTGCGCCTTGTAGACCTCCTTTCCTGGGCCATCTTCTCTTTAAGCCTTCTCTTAATATCAGAGAAGCGCTTGCGGCAGTGCGCCACTGTCCGCTTCAGTGGGCCCACCGCGTTCACGGCCTCACAGACTCTCCCCCACAGTTGGTGACGCCGCCTTAGAGGAGTCCGGGCTGCCAGGTTCCCTAGGATGACCTCGTAACATTGAATGATGTTGTGCACCAACACACAATTCTCATCATGTGAGAAGCGCACATTCCTCCCTGTCTTTGGTCTTCCTGCCCTGTCCTGTCTCCTCAACCTCTCCCTCTCCCTCCTCTGACCCCTCAACCTCCATCTCCCTCTCCTCAGCCTGTTCTCCCCTCCTATCTCTGGACATTTTTACCCAGAAGACAGAAAAACACAAAACACTGAAGGACTTACAAACACAAAGAACAAACTACACTACCTACAGACACACTCTCCACACAGTCACACACAAGTAACACAGACAAAGGACAAGTCAAATACAAAAAATACAAGACAGAAAATAAATGAGAAAATAAATGTACAAAACAGGAAAAAACCACAGGACTACTCACACTTCAATCAGATATCGCTCCACCAATCCACCAAACTCCAACTCTCACCAACTCTCAGCAAACCACTATCCTCCAAAATCCTCTCACAAAACTCCTCTAAACCCTATCAGAGAAAAAAGTGTCAGGCCAGTGGTTTATATAGGGCTTGTGATGTCAAATCTCCTGAGTTTAAAAATAGCCAATAGTAACAGGCCAGGAGACAGGTGTAATTTTCAAAAAAACCGCCTTTACACAAAAGCGCCGTCATTTAAAGCAAAAGCGCCATGTTCTATTTAAAGCCGCCGGCGGCTTTGAGCATTACATCCCGCCGTTACATCGCCGGCGGCTTCAAATTGATGCTGAAATGCGCCCATTAGTAAATCCGGCTGTTTGCAATGCAAACCCGCCGGAAAACCGCTGCGATGCATGGCGGCTTGAAGCCGCCATGCATCACGCCTGATAGTAAATCTAGCCCTAAGTCTATATTTCTTTCGTGTACCCTTTATCTGTAAGAGGGAAACAAGATAGTTATCTCAAAACAGCAATCAAAACAAACATTTCCATTCTTTACCATCGGCTAGCGATTAGGAAAACAAGCATTTGACAACATAAAACAAACAAACAAAATCAACACAGATTACCTTTTAAATCAGTTTTTTTTTCTTTCTAAACCTGCTCAACAATACTTACCACAGATTAACTCTAAAGTCGGCTGTAGTTCTCCCCCAAAGTATTAATTGCTATGGGGTGTGCAATCAATTGTTGGGGAACCTCTGAGACTTGTGTACGCCTCCTTTGTGGGTGTCTATATGATTTCCAACCCAGGTATCCCTTTTTCTCTCTATACAGTTCCTACTCATGTGTCCCTTCTTAAGGCAGTAAAAACACGTCCTTGTCATGTCTGCACAATCTTTTGCTAGGTGTCCTATTTTATTGCATTGAAAACACTTTCTCAACTCATGTTGTTTCTTTTCCTTAACCCAGGTGTTGTTACACTGTGGTCGTGTGTGCAATCCCTCTAATGCTGGGATACTTACCATCATTACCCTATCACTTAGTGCTTTTTCCTCTTTACATATATTTTTATCATGTCCTATAGCTGACTCCCTGAGAAAACTTACAGTACTTCCTCCCCAGTATGGTAATGAAGTTTGCACCCTTCTTTTCAAGTTTTCCCTGAGGCCATCCATTAGAACTTTAACAGCAACCTCTCTGTAGCATACATTATCCTTTATGTCTGATACCCCAGTATATTTGGCCATCGCTATCAGAGCCCTGCAAAAATAGTCTGTTGCATTTTCACTATCTTTTTGCTTGATAGTAAAAATTTTACTCCAGTCCACTATCACTGGAAAATATATGGCCAACCGTGTGATTATATGTCTAATATTGTCCTGATTATCATCCTCGGTTAAGGATTCATCCTCCTCCAACATACAATCCTTAATGAACTTTTGTATATCAGTATTGAAAGGAAGACAGGTCTTCAATAATACTCGCCAATCGTTATTAGTTGGTTCGTACACATTACCATAATATCTAATAAACTTCTGACATTTGGTCAAATCCTTCCTAGGAACAGGGAAATCAGACAAAATTGAAAATGTTTCAGACCTAGTGCATGGATCATGCTTTGCTACATGTTTTAAAGGAACTTCATCATCTCTGTCCGCCTTCCCATTGGGAACTGCTGTTGTGAGGACAGGATGCAAACTTTTCAAACCACTAAATCCTGAACTAGTTGTTGAAATTGCTGCTGCAGTACTATGGATGTCTCCCCCTGTGATAACCTTTACATTATTCTCACCACTTTCAGCCGTTGCCCCTGCTGGTGGAACCGTTCCCTTTCCTTGTCCTGAAACATTACTTTTAACATTACTTAAAACAACATACAAGTTACTAGTTACAGTTTTCACATTTTTGGTATTGGCTGTACTATCCGCCCCGACCGAATTTGTCAGGGGCGCGCTTGCGCTCAGTCCTCCATGCTTTGCAACGCACACTTCCGGTATGCTCATTTCCGCTGTGCGCGTGCTTTTCGCCACACTTACTTCCGCTATGCATACGCTGCTCTGCCACGTGCTACCTTCCATTTGCCACCATTTTAAACAATCATCATGTCTAGTTCTCGTTTTCGTTGATTTGATCAACCGCACTTTATCTCTAACATTATTTAACACCTCTGCCTCGAAACTACCTATGTTTGGGAAAGGTTTCACACACTCCCGGGTCATCTTGACCCATTTGTCACAGTATGCCGTTGCATACGCACCATACTTATTAAACATACGGAACATCGCCAAATCAATTGGTCCTTCCTTAAGCAGCACAACATCAACCATCTCTAGCGTTTGCTTAGCACCCATTGTGAAAACAACCTATTTCTCAATGCTACACAAAAAGACTTTTTACCTGTTCTACTTTCAAACAGAACCTACTAGAGATTTTTATCCATGGACGGTTTCACAGGCTACGCCCATACACCTCCTAACACAGAAATACCACTATGGACAACAGAAATATCAGCTCCTCGATATCCTGGCTCTCCACAAAATCTGTTGAGTATTACTGAACTGGTAGTACCGGAGTTTACCCGTTTGTACCAGCCGTTCAACCCAAGTCACAAGCACGGTTGCACAATAAACCATGCGGTCCGATCGCACCACTTAGCAATTCTAACTATCGCTAAACTTTGCCATTACTCTTGGGGAGAAAGTTTCCAAAAGCTTTTTAACTGTTCTCTTTTCAAACAGGGCTTTTGCTGCCAGTATACCTGCCTTGTATACTACCTCGGTTGTCCAGCCTGCCTCGTCAAACGGCAACCGATATCCCTGTCTTTTTGACAGTAAATCAACTTTCACTTCAAAATCATACAATCACCAAACACATACACCTTAGTTTTCTGCACAGAAAACAACTTTTCCAAACAATGGCACTATCTTTTCAGAGACTTTACCAAGTGCTTACAGTATGCATATATAATAGACATTATACACAATTGTTTAACCACGTGGCAACAATACTGGAAGTACACATACTCAATGTAGGAAATACACATACTCTATGCAATGCAATACCCTTTAAAACGCAAAACGACAATAAAAAGAAACATTTTTCTTTCTTGTCCCTAGATTCAAATTAGCGTTCCTTCAGTCTATGCAACAACGGACATTCGGTTTCGCAACACAAAGTGAACCACAGGTCCTAAACACATTGCGTTTTTTCCCGTATGCGACGCGTCCATCAATCCACCCTTTGTTGAGGAACCAAATACCGTAAGCGTTGCATACCTGCCGATAACGTAACTCACCTTCGAGCACCCAAATTCTTAAAGTAATTCTATCGTTTTCAAATAAGCATTGCATAGGCGATTGTATTGTGTTTCTAATGCACAAAGTGATTTTATTTTAGCAGATGTAAATAGTCAACAATTCAATAAATTATTATATCATGATACAGTACAGTACAGCCAATACCAAAATATAAATACATACCGCTGCTATCGTATGCGCTCGCTGCGCACCCACGGGACCCAGTGGACAGTATATCTGTTAGAATACTGTGATCAGTGAAGACTGAGAGCTGGGTGCACAGCTATGATCATATATACACAGTCAGTGTTACAGAGAACAATGCAAATGACGTGGCTTGCTTCTATAGGTCAAGACATCAGATGGGTCCAGGCTAAACAGGTCATAGGCTGATTCAATCTAAGGAATCCAAAGGTGGGGGTCGTCTCTCCAGGGGATGAGCTCCTTTCTTCCCGCCAATGCGCCAGTTACAATAAGCATTTCATAGCCAACATCATACAAAGGTTTATTCCCTAATATCAATAACTAAAGTATGCAATGTGCGATCTCTTCGCCGACTGTACCGGACAGCTGCTGATGATTAGGGTTTCAATATGATACTAGGCATGATACCTTTCCTATAACCTGAACCTTGAATATCACTGAAGTGTACATATAATCATTATATATATATATATATATAGACTAATAATAAACCAAATACTATCTGCTCATAAATTAAAGTGTAACGGAACCAATATGAATATGAATTATATAAATAACTAAATGTTGTAATGCGAGTGTGTGCGTGCGTATTTTACCGTGCGATCGCACCACTCACTGTGTTAGGTGGCGTACGGATCTGTGTTACGTGGTGTACGGATCGCAATCGCACGGCAAAACAATATTAACCAATATACTTTCGTTCATCCAATTATACGACTTCGAAAGCATGATCCTAGATTTAAGAGCTATGTCTTCTCTTTGATTCCAAATGACCTAAATCTCAAGAGATGCAAGGAGCTCCTGTTGAGCAAGTTGACAGCTTAAGTGGTATGTGGTACGACAGGGTCTCTTCAGTCTGCCAGGCAACTTCTGCTAGGAAAAAACTCAGCTTCCCAAGAGACAGATGACTCAGCACAACATTTTGACATCTGGTCTGGTCTAAAAGAAGTGACACCTCTGCTGTAGCTTCACCTGATCCTACTATTAACATCAAAGGATGGTGGAAGATTATTTTAACAACAGCATTGAAATAGACAGGTCAGACAGTCCCTTTACATACTTGGAGGAAAAAAACGCAATTTGGAGATCCATGTACAAACTCGCTTTGCAATACCTAAGCTGCCCACCCTCCAGTGTACACTCATAAAGAACCAGAAACCTTGTCAGTGATCGGCATAGGAGGCTACTTCCTAAAAATGTGGATAAGATGATGTTCATCAAAATGAACTACAATTTCTATGAGGAAGACCTTTACTAGCAGTTACATCAAAGTACAGAGACTTCTGTAATGGGGATAAATTAATATTGTGTGAGGATGATGTACACACTGATGAGGGTGAGGATGAGACTGAGGATGATGACAACAACGTCTTGCCACTGTTAGCTTAGGTGCTTTAAGCCCATTGTTAGCTTGTTTTGTGGGTGCCCTTACAAGCCAAGCACTTTATCCACAAAAGTGGCAGTCCTTGTCACTGAAATGCTTGGTTGTTAAAGTGTGCATGTCCTTTTTAACATTCATTATAATTGTGCGTGGGAGGGCCCAAGGACAATTCCATCTTGCACCACTTTTCCTTTTAGCTACCGCTGTGTGCCAATGTTACCTACATGTGCGATAAACTGTTGTGTGCTTTGCAAAACTTAGCGTTCCCAAGGTACCCTTTGTTGATGCAGGTAACACAGCACAACATTTTGACATCTGGTCTGGTCAGCTCAAAAAGAATTGACCAAAATTTATGACAACGCTGCCATAACTCCACCGGAACCTACAATCAACATCCAAAGAATGGTGGATGATTATTGTTATTTTGTTAACGGTATAAAGACAACAGTTTTATTAAGAAAGAACAACGTTGCTTGCAGAAGTAATGTAAGTATGGATGTCTAAATAGATCTGTAAATGTTTTACTCAAATCTACTACTTTGCTGCTGTTTCTTCCATATTGCACAAAGTGTTTGTAGTTTGCACTTTAAGTCAAAGCTACCTAGCTATATTTTAATTTGTTTGGGAATTGGGGCTGATTTGAAGCTCAGTAATGACCTTGCTTTTTGCTGTCAATGGCTCTTTTTAGTGCATTGTCTTGTACAAGATCCGATTTACTCATGTCAGAGTGATCACAGCCAATTTTTGAACAATTTACCCTTCTGAAGTTTGTTTTCAATCATTCTTTCAATTGCTTTGCTCTCGTACGTGTGACCACAGGGCCAGTGACACACCCATTTGTTTTCTCAGGTCTCTTAGCTGGACATATTTATGATCCTACCTCAGGGCCTTCTCTGTATATTCTTTGAAGCGCAGGGTATCTTTCCTGTACATACTCTCTTAAATCCGGAATCTCATCCAGTGGGTTACGTTTTAACTTAAGTACGGTCTCCTCAACTGCATATATCTTGGTTTAAATTAGGGATGTGCACCGGCGACTTTTGAGGTCTCGTGTTTTGTGTTTTGGATCCGGATTTTCGTTATTTTTGAGGTTCGGATTTGTCTCGCAAAACACTTGACGAAAGGTCTCGGTTCTGATTTAAGGTATTGGATTCGGATTTTTTTTGAAAAAAACATAAAAAGTTTAAAAATCAAGTTTTTGGGCTTATTTTCACTCCTAGGCTATTATTAACCTCAATAACATTCAATAACAAGCATTTCCACTAATTTACAGTGTATTCTGAACACCTCACAATATAGTTATTAGTCCAAAACGTTGCAAAAAGGTATCTTTCTGGACTGCGTAGAGGAGTGGGTCACCACAATATCTTAAAAACCCTGAACTTTTATGATTCGCACCAATAATTGTACCTGGACTGCGTAGAGGAGTGGGTCACCACAATATATTAAAAACCCTGAACTTTTATGAATCGCACCAATAAATGTACCTGGACTGCGTAGAGGAGTGGGTCACCACAATATATTAAAAACCCAGAACTTTTATGAATCGCACCAATAAATGTACCTGGACTGCGTAGAGGAGTGGGTCACCACAATATATATAATAAGAAAACCATCAACTTGTTTGATTCGCACCAATAAATGTACCTGGACTGCGTAGAGGAGTGGGTCACCACAATATATTAAAAACCCTGAACTTTTATGAATCGCACCAATAAATGTACCTGGACTGCGTAGAGGAGTGGGTCACCACAATATATATAATAAGAAAACCATCAACTTGTTTGATTCGCACCAATAAATGTACCTGGACTGCGTAGAGGAGTGGGTCACCACAATATATTAAAAACCCTGAACTTTTATGAATCGCACCAATAAATGTACCTGGACTGCGTAGAGGAGTGGGTCACCACAATATATTAAAAACCCAGAACTTTTATGATTCGCACCAATAATTGTACCTGGACTGCGTAGAGGAGTGGGTCACCACAATATCTTAAAAACCCTGAACTTTTATGAATCGCACCAATAAATGTACCTGGACTGCGTAGAGGAGTGGGTCACCACAATATATATAATAAGAAAACCATCAACTTGTTTGATTCGCACCAATAAATGTACCTGGACTGCGTAGAGGAGTGGGCACTGGGCACCACAATAAAATATATAAAAAACCTTCAACAGGTCTGCATTACACTACACATACGGCTGCTCCTCCATCCTCTCCATCATATACATGTTGGAGTTTTAGCGTGTGACAACCTCTTGTTTTTGATAATGTCAGTGCATTTTGAATATTTTTCAATTTGCCCCACACCACTGAATGTACTTTATCTATGATACGCATCTATCTATCTTGACTGCGTAGTGTGGTGGCCCCGGTACACAATTTGGTACCGAGGCCACAATATAATTAAAAAACCCTCCACGTGTCAGAATTCCACCAAACAAGTATCTGGACTGCGTAGTGGGGTGGCCCCGGTACCCAACTTGATACCGGGGCCACAATAAAATAAATACACCCTCCACGTGTCAGAATTCCACCAAACAAGTATCTGGACTGCGTAGTGGGGTGGCCCCGGTACCCAACTTGATACCGGGGCCACAATAAAATAAATACACCCTCCACGTGTCAGAATTCCACCAAACAAGTATCTGGACTGCGTAGTGGGGTGGCCCCGGTACCCAACTTGATACCGGGGCCACAATACCTCCTCCAAACATGCTACAGACAATTCATCATTGAGATCCCATTAAGTATGTTAAAGACAGACAGGGTCCAAGTGTTATTAGTTGACTTTGTAAAGAAAAAAACTGTCCCTGTTGCACATAGTCGTGCAATGAAGACTTACTTTTTCATTTAAAGGCACGATCTTTCAAGTGTAGTGTTTGTAAGTCTAAGTCATATTATACTTTTGGTAAAATTGGTTTTTTTTGTTCCTCTTTATGTTAATTAATTAGTAATAGAATTAAAGTAGGAAATAGAATTAAATAGAATTAAAGTAGGAAATAGAGTGGTATAGAGTTGTAGTGTGGTATAGATAGAGTGGTCCACACAATATAATAATAAAACCCTCAACTGGTCTGAATTCCACCAAACAAGTATCTTGACTGCGTAGTGTGGTGGCCCCGGTACACAATTTGGTACCGAGGCCACAATATAATTAAAAAACCCTCCACGTGTCGGAATTCCACCAAACAAGTATCTGGACTGCATAGTGGGGTGGCCCCGGTACCCAATTTGATACCGGGGCCACAATACCTCCTCAAAACATGCTCCAGACAATTCGTCATTGACAGACCCCAGACAGACAGGGTCGTAGTGTTATTGTTTGACTTTGTAAACCCAAAAAAATGTCCCTGTTGCACTTGCACATAGTCGTGCAATGAAGACTGACTTTTTCATTTAAAGGCACGATCTTTCAAGTGTAGTGTTTGTAAGTCTAAGTCATATTATACTTTTGGTAAAATTGGTTTTTTTTGTTCCTCTTTATGGTAATTAATTAGTAATAGAATTAAAGTAGGAAATAGAATTAAATAGAATTAAAGTAGGAAATAGAGTGGTATAGAGTTGTAGTGTGGTATAGATAGAGTGGTCCACACAATATAATAATAAAACCCTCAACTGGTCTGAATTCCACCAAACAAGTATCTTGACTGCGTAGTGTGGTGGCCCCGGTACACAATTTGGTACCGAGGCCACAATATAATTAAAAAACCCTCCACGTGTCGGAATTCCACCAAACAAGTATCTGGACTGCATAGTGGGGTGGCCCCGGTACCCAATTTGATACCGGGGCCACAATACCTCCTCAAAACATGCTCCAGACAATTCGTCATTGACAGACCCCAGACAGACAGGGTCGTAGTGTTATTGTTTGACTTTGTAAACCCAAAAAAATGTCCCTGTTGCACTTGCACATAGTCGTGCAATGAAGACTGACTTTTTCATTTAAAGGCACGATCTTTCAAGTGTAGTGTTTGTAAGTCTAAGTCATATTATACTTTTGGTAAAATTGGTTTTTTTTGTTCCTCTTTATGGTAATTAATTAGTAATAGAATTAAAGTAGGAAATAGAATTAAATAGAATTAAAGTAGGAAATAGAGTGGTATAGAGTTGTAGTGTGGTATAGATAGAGTGGTCCACACAATATAATAATAAAACCCTCAACTGGTCTGAATTCCACCAAACAAGTATCTTGACTGCGTAGTGTGGTGGCCCCGGTACACAATTTGGTACCGAGGCCACAATATAATTTAAAAACCCTCCACGTGTCGGAATTCCACCAAACAAGTATCTGGACTGCATAGTGGGGTGGCCCCGGTACCCAATTTGATACCGGGGCCACATTACCTCCTCCAATTTCCAAGTGTAGTGTTTATAACATCTTAACACTACACTAATTCTAGCACGTCAAAACCTCTTGTTTTAAATAATGACAGGGCATTTAACTTTTGATTTAATTTATTGAATTTGTTGGCATTTTCTTTTACTTTTTGAACATGGCAAACGACTGTTGAATGGTCACATAATGCCAAAAAAAAAGGTGCAAGATGGAATTGTCCTTGGGCCCTCCCACCCACCCTTATGTTGTTGAAATAGGACATGCACACTTTAACAAACCAATCATTTCAGCGACAGGGCCTACCAAACAACTGTGGCTGAAATGATTGGTTTGTTTGGGCCCCCACACCAATAAAACAATTCATCTCTCCCTGTACAAACTAAACAGGCTCTACTGAGGAAAGATGTCGTCCTTATCCTCAACCTCTGATTCCTCTCCCCCTACAGTGTGTACTTCCTCCTCCTCACACATTATCAATTCGTCCCCGCTGGACTCCACAACCACAGTCCCTCTGTACTGTCTGGAGGGCAGTGCTGTACTTCATTGAGGAATTGATTATTCATTTTTATAAACATCATTTTTTCAACGTTGTGAGGAAGCAACCTCCTTCGCCGCTCACTGACCAGGTTCCCCGCTGCACTAAAAACTCTTTCCGAGTACACACTGGAGGGGGGACAACTCAGTTAAAAAATAGAGCCAGTTTGTACAGGGGCTTCCAAACTGCCTTTTGGAGTTCTACCACGTCACTACCTCTAGTTAATTTAGATTGCAAGGCTTGTAAATATAAATACTTTGAAGATAAAAAAAAGCAGGCTGCACAGACTGTGGAGCTAGAAAGTGAAATTAAATGGACCACGTTACTTTGGTGGCTATCTATGCCCCCCCCCCGCCCTACACTTGTAGTTGAATATAAATAAAGCAGCCTGCATAGACTGTAGAACTAGCAATTCAAATATACAAAGAAATGGACAAAGGCAGTTTGGTATCTGTCTGCATCAGATCCCCTCTCCACTAGGAGTAAAACAGAAAACTTTTCAGCCGTTATATAATCTAGAATATAAATAGAAATTGAGAAATGCAATTTGGTATCTGTCTGCATCATAATCATCAACATCCTCCTCAGCGCCAGCTACATCAATATCCTCCTCCCAGTGCACAACATTCACACCTTCATTAGCCAAATCTGTAACTGGACTGTGGGTGATCCTTCCAGCATATGCAGAGGGCGTGCTGCAAATGCTGGATGGAGTCACCTCTTCCCGTACAGTGATGGGAAGGTCAGGGTTCACAACCAACAACACCCTTGGACTCGCCTTGGGGATTTGTGATGTCATCTGTTTAGAAGGCAGAGTTCTTTGCTGTTTTGTTGTTGTTGCTGACAGCATAACTCTCTTAAATTTTTTGTAGGGGGGGGGAGGAGGGCTTTGATCCTTGGGTGAAGTTGGACCACTAGTCATGAACACGGGACAGGGCCTAAGCCGTTCCTTGCCACTACTTGTCGTAATTGGCATATTGCCAACTTTACGTTTCTCCTCAGATGATTTTAAGTTTCTTTTTTTGCTGTTTTTTGAGAACTTGGGCTTTTTGGATTTTACATGCCCTGTACTAGGAGATTGGGCATCGTGCTTGCCAGACGACGTTGATGGCATTTCATCGTCTATGTCATGACTAGTGGCAGCAGCTTCAGCATTAGGAGGAAGTGGGTCTTGATCTTTCCCTACTTTATCCTCCAAATTTTTGCTCTCCATTATATGTAGCACAAGATACTGCAGAATGTGTGAACTTGGTAATATTGCAGTACCAATGGACTTATAATGCTGGATTGGTTTTGCAAATTTGGTTATAATTATTATATATTTTTTTTTTTTTTAATTTTTTATTATTTTTTACTTTTTTTTTATTTTTTAAAAACTTGGGAATAATGGGGAAATAACTATGCCCTTAGAAGCACAGAGCACAGGACACAGCACCACTGGACTGAACAGGACATGGCACAGGACCCAGCAGCACTACGGAACTCAGCAGGACAGAGCACAGGACACAGCACCACTGGACTGATACTGCAGAATGTGTAAACTTTGTAATATTGCAGTACCACTGGACTTTTACTGCTGAATGTGTGAACTTGGTAATATTGCAGTACCAATGGGCTTATACTGCAGGATTGGTTGTGAAAATTTTGTGGTAATTAAAAAATATTAAAGTAGTTTTTGGTATTTTTTAAAAAAACTTTTTTTTATTTTTTTAAACACAGGGGAATATTGGGGAAATAACTATGCCCTTAGAAGCACAGAGCACAGGACACAGCACCACTGGACTGAACAGGACACAGCACAGGACCCAGCAGCACCACTGACCTCAGAAGGACAGAGCACAGCACACAGCACCACTGGACTGATACTGCAGAACACAGCACAGCACAGCACAGCACAGCACAGCACTAAACAGCACAGCACAGCACAGCACTAAACAGCACAGAACTAAACAGCACAGAACTAAACAGCACAGAACTAAACAGCACAGAACTAAACAGCACAGAGGACCACCTAACACACCCTCCCTCTACCCTGATCAATGCCCGAGTGAAGATGGCGGCGACTAGCGGGGAATTTATAGGATCCGAGTATCGCGAGATCCGACAACGGGATTATGAGTCAGAGCCTCAGTTTCACTTTTGAATTTGGCGCCAATACCCGGATCTGTCTCGGATCCGACTCGGATCCGCAACGTTCGGGTGGGCTCGGATTTCAGAAATCCGAGCGCGCTCATCCCTAGTTTAAATCTCTGTTCAATGCAGCGTAATCCATCATGACGGATTCCATGCTGCCTACATGTTCTGTGTCACAGTCTGTCTGAAGAAGATGTAATGCCACTCCAGTTGTAATATCCATTCCTATGTCTACATTGACAGTTCTTCAGGGATGAGAGGGAGGTATTCACAGAGGAGAAGGAGATTAAAGATGCAGCACGAGCAGACATGGTTTAATAATGTAGAGGTCATTAACAGCACTGTTGGCTTAAGTGAGCTAAGCTATTGGTAGCTTGTTTTGTTGGGGCCCAAAACAAACCAAGCAGGTCGCTGGAGTGCTTGCTTTGTTAAACTGTACATGTCCTTTTCAATATCTTTAATAAGTGTGGGTGGGAAGTCCCAAGGACAATTCCATCTTGCAGCACTTTTATTTTCTGCCACTGCTGTGTGGCAATGTTTCCTAGATGTGCTATGAGCTGCCGTGTGTTTTTGTCGTTGCTCTGTCATTTAGCATCCAGCCAGCTCACTGCAGTCTTTGTCCAAAATTGGACGAAAATAATATTGTGACCTGTGAAGTGTTATTAAGGTTAATAATAGTGTAGGAACAAAAAAGAGCAAAATTATGTGATCTTAGCATATTTTAGCAATTTTTCCAAAAAAATACAGATCCAAAACCAAAACCAAAATACGCGAGGGCGGTTTTGCCCAAACCAAAACCAAAAGTTGAACTTAATACAGATCCAAAACCAAAACACAGGGGTCAGTGATTATCTCTAGAAATTATGTATTTACAAAACATCAGTGGAAGCTAACATAAATTTGTCTCCCAGATCTCTGGGTAAAAGCAATTAGCATACAGCGCACACTTACAGCACCAACAAGCACAAGTACTGGGACAATAAATGAATCAAATATAGTACAGAATTTATTGTTCTTCACTATAGGAACATCTATGACATATAAGAATAAGTACATTTTAAGCAACAGATTTGATATAACAGCTCTACTCAATATAAGGGTGTCATTAAATACAAGAACATATAGATGACTGATAATCATATAGGAAGGTTACAGAAAGTTATGACATCCATTGATTTTCCTCTGTGCTCCAGCGGTCAGCAATGCAATGTTGTCAATAAAATCATAAAAGCTTACGGAGCAACACAGCACCTGGTACAGAATCATTTGTGAATAATTCCTTTAGGAAAAAAAGTGCCTAACATGTGTCCATCAAATATAGTCTATTGTTAGAATACAGAATACATTTACTAACCATAGTCCACTATGAAGAGTCTGGAAAAAATGAAAACTTAAAAGTGGTGGTGCTTCATGTAAATGTGAGGCTATTTTCATGGCATCACCAGACTACCATCCTCATGGTGCCAAGAGACAGGGAACTCAACACTGTCATCAGCTTGCCAATGCATTTTGTTCACACAATACAGACTTTTGGCAGTGTAGATGACTAGATCAGACATGTCTCCTTAATATAGAAAAAAACAAGCAGAGGCTGCACTTTGTATTTAACGTGTTGCATTGTCAGGATATAGGAACACATGAAAATGTACTCCCAAACAAGCTCAGTGCAGCTTTCTACTTCCAGCCCAGATTACCTGCAATTACTGGGCTATTTAAGCAAGCGTCTAACAAGCAGTCACAGACAACAAATAGGGCCTGATTCATTAAGGAAAGTTAAGCAAAAAATTAGTAAGTTTTCTTACTAAAGTGTTCTGGACAAAACCATGTTGGAATGCAAGGGGTGCATAAGGAAAATACTGGCTGTTTTTTCATGTAACACACAAATACTTGATAGCTTATTTGTACACTGAAATTTAAAGTTTATCTAGGACATGCCATACCCCAGCTATAAATCTGCCATCCTATTATAAATTTACCTCCCCCTCCAATGCAACATGGTTTTGCCTTACTTGTTTAATTTTGCTTAACTTTCCTTAATGAATCAGGCCCATAGCCATTAATGATAAAACATTAAAAAAAATAAAAAATGTTATGAATGTCTGCTGTACATAACCGGACAGTTTGCTCTTGATTGCAAATACATGTTCTAGCTTGCATACGAGACCGTCATCATTAGTAATCGGCACTTACACCAGACCTGTAGCTGGTGAAATTGATGCAACAAAAAAAACACATACCTTAGAGATGTCCAAAGCTTAAATCAGACGCTGTTGCATACTCTTGAGTATGGCATGCCCTTAGTGTACATTGACTATGCAAATATGCCCCTTTCCCTTCCCGTTCCGCTCCTGACAGAGTAGACCATAGTAAGGATCCTTTGCGCTCGAATATGAATTGGAAGAGTATAAAGCAGAAGATACAAGAGACTGCTAGATTGTTCAGCCGAAAAAATCCACCTAAGGTCCAATTGAAGGGATGGCAGAAGAAGCTGAGTCATTTGACCACATCTGATCAAAATATGTCGCCTGTCAAAACCGTGAAAGGAACTTCAAAGTCCTATGGTAAGATTCCTAATTCTTATAATTCTTCCCCAAAAAATTAAAAAATTTCAACATCTAAAACTGATTAACGCATAATTGACCCGATTTATTAAGGAAAGTAAAGCAAAAAAATTAGTAACTTTTCACCTTGGCAAAACCATGTTGCTTTGGAGAGGGAGGTAGATTTAAAACTTGGGAACAGATTTATGATTGGGGTAGAAAATGTCCTAAATCAACTTCAAATGTTTAAAAATAAAGCTATGTATGTGTGTGCTATATGAAAAACAACAATTATTTTCTTTATGTGCAAAATTATAAACTAATTTGCACCCCTTGCATTGTAACATGGTTTTGTCCATGAGAAAACGTACTCATTTTTTTGCCTTTCTTTCCTTAATGAATCAGGCCTAATATCTCACTAAACACTATCCTGATCTATAGCAGGCTTTTTATTGTAAATCCTAACTTTACCAAATCTAGTATCATAACTGTGCATGAATAATGAAATCCTTAAATCATGAACAAGTTATCTAATATATCCTTTATTTTCCAGGAATCATCAACACCCAAAGAAGTGAATAAAACTTTAAAGTAAAAATCAAGGCCAACATGTGAACGTAATTAACATAATGAATTATATTAAAACTGAAAACAGGTGTCCCAATAGTTATATAATTGAATATATGTTCATATTTTCAGATACACTGAAAGACAGACAGATTAAGGAGTCTGTCAATCTTCCGGAATTAATTGCAGATGTCATCATCAATGAGGAATCCTCAACTTCCTCTGTTTCACCAGCACAAGGTAATAAAATATTTGTATACTAACAATAATCTTCATACTAATTATCACATGCCGGGTGTGCGGGCAGTGCACCCGACACCCGGCAGACTTACCTGGCTCCGGCGCTCCGCTCTGTCCTGGGCGCCGCCATCTTGGATTCGGGTCTGCGCATGCGCAGACCTGACGGCTTCTTTAAAACCTCTGTTCTCCTCTCATTGGTGGATTCTAATGGCGCTTAGTTTAAAAGGCACTTCCTCCTTACCAACAGTGCCTGTTCTTTGAGTCACCTCCTGGTGATAGAAGTGGCTTCCTGTTATCTTCCAGCTATTTTCTTCCATCCTAGTCTGCAGAGCTGACGCTCATCTCCGGACATCGTCTCTACATTTGTCTGCAGAGCTGACGCTCATTCTACTGAACTTTACACCACATAGTGGTCTACAGAGCTAACGCTCATTCTACTGGACTCTCCACCACATAGTGGTCTACAGAGCTAACGCTCATTCTACTGGACTCTCCGCCACATAGTGGCCTGCAGAGCTGACACTCATCTCCGGACAACTTCTCTACATTTGTCTTCAGAGCTGACGCTCATTCTCCTGAACCTAAACACCACATAGTAGTCTGCAGAGTTACACCGAACTGCATCATTTTCATTGCCATTACTTATTATATTTACCACTCTTACTACGGTACTACTGCCTGTAGTCTCTAAGGGACTTCCGTACAGTGCTCTAGTAGGGACCGCGACCTGCGAGGTAGACGCAGCTAAGCCCATACCGCTTTGCGGCGGTTCCTGGTGAACACCGTCTCCTCGTTAGACTCCGCGCCCTGTTGGAGTAGTGATAAACTGTTCGAATCCCTTGGGGTCGCTACATCTGCCGAGTCTCATCGTAAGAACCGTGACACTAATACATCCAAACAGCACAATTAACACTGATTTGTTTTTCTGTATCCCAATGTTTCATTAGTAAAAAAAAGAAGGTTATTCACAGAGCAAGAACCTGAGCCTGTAAACACTGAAGACACCAATAATGTCCGTGATCCTCTTATCTCTGCAGAGGTAAATACAGGTCAACCTCAAAATGTCAGAATCAACCTATCTCAAGCTGACACACCCACATATCATCAAGATGAGACTATAGAAGGTATGGCCATAACCCTAAAATCTAATGTCTATAATAATATTTTAATGATACAATCTATTATCATTTTATTTTAGAATTACCCCTTTTCTTTTTATTAGCCACAATGCAATCTGCAAACCTGTACACTGAAAACCTGCAGACAACAGAAGCCTAAAAGGCAGAAATGAATCTACTCAAGATGAAGAAACTAATCAACAGCAACACTCTGTCCAGGGAGCAAGAATCATTGACATTTTGCTTCAAAACCAACGTAAAATTTTGGTAAATCAACAACTGTTTGCCCAATATGTCTTGTCATTGTCAAGTCTCAAAATTGAACATTCCAGAGCACTTTACAATATCCAAGTCACACAGCGACAAATCTCATCCACATTAAATCAAATATTGCCATCGCTATAGTATTGCAATGTTTAGCCAATGATATATACAGAAGAAATGTTGACCACAGTGCTCCCATGCCAGTGCGATAAGCTCCTGCTCAATCATCATCACAAGCTGCTACCATATCGACAGGACCAACATTAGACCCAGATTGAACTGTGGATTGAAGGTCTGCTGTAATGTTCATTGCTGCTGTGAAGTGGATCTTTTCTGAGTCAAGACAAGTCTCTTAATCGCTGCCTGTGGATTCATGATCCTCGTTGTATTAAGAAAGTGCATTTTTGCTTCTAATGGTAATTGTTCTTACCTTACTACACCAGGGTCTGATTTATATTAAGAAAGTGCATTTTTACTTCTAATGGTAATTATTCTTACCTTGCTACTCCAGGGTCTGATTTGTATTAAGAAAATGCATTCTTAGTTCTAAAGGTAATTATTTTTACCTTGCTATACCAGAGACTAATCTGTATTAAGAAAGTGCATTTTTATTTCTAATGGTATGCTGTCCTTTAACTGTTTGTTTAAAACTTCTATTGCTAGTGTTTGCTGGGGGAGTTTATTGAGAGTATGATTGAAGAACTCTGATCACATGTGTTTGTTAACCATTTATAATCATTGTAGAATGGCTGCAAGCCAGTGATGACTGCCTAGTCAATGTGTATAGTGCTAAGTGTGTAGTTGCAAGTGTGTTAAGATTTAAATAGCATAATTTGGAGTTATACCGGAGTTGCACATGAGGAAACAGAAGAATTAATTAATTAAAGAAGGTAATTCTGCCTATTACCACAGCTACACAAAGACAACAGTCAGTATTTACCTGAAACTCCATATTCTACTCCTGGGGGTAAATGTATCAAGGTGCGATTTTGCAAATCCAGCTATTTTCCCGGGAGAGTTGAAACTCACAGATGTATGAAGCTGAGATTTCAGGTTGTGCTTCTGTCAAAATCGCTATTTTCAAAATCGATAGAGATCAAACTCCTGACTGTTTGCCACTTCAGTATACAAGTCTCAAATGTATGAAGCTGCGATTAAGCAAACTCAGGAGAGTTTGCTTTCAAACACGCCAGATACAAATCGCTGCTTGCTAGTTCTGTAAACACATCACTGTTACACTGTTCTGCAATAGAGACTGAGCTCCAGTAGCAGTAAAAACTGTTAAAAATAGATGACAGTTAAAAAAAAAGTGTTGGGTCCCCCCTCTATTCACTATTAACCCTAGTACTGCCAGACTACTGCTTCACAGAACCAATACTAGTATTTATAGTATTTACAGTATTAGGGCATTTTCTCACACTGCCGTGGAAAACCCCTAGTACTATAAATAGACCTACCGCAATGAGCTAAGCTCATTGCGTATCAGAGCTTGTACAATGTAGAAGCTCCGATATGCAATGAACTCAGTTCATTGCGGTAGGTCTATTTATAGTATTAGGTGATTTTCCCATGGTCGTGGGAAAATCCCCTAATACTATAAATAGACCTAGCGCAGTCACCTAAGTTCATTGTGTATCGGAGCTTCTACATAGTAGAAGCTGTTTGTGGCCGATCTGCTCTTTTTTGTTTTCCTTCAATCAAGAATAAAGAATCGTGGATGTTATAAATCTGGGGCCCTCTTGGCTGAAGACAAGAAGACTTCAAGCAACAAGGGGGCCTCCCTGGCCAAGAAGATCAAAAGACTGCAAGCAACAAGGGGGGCTTTTTGCCAAGAAGAAAAGTACATTACAGGCAGGGACTTTTGGATACAAATACTTTTGTGACATTACAAGCAGGGACTTCGGATCTACAAATTCTTTTGGGACTTTTCAAGCCGGACTTTGGAAATTACAACTTTGGATACAAATTTAATTGGGACTTGGTTGACAGCCATTTTAGGATTAAAAGCTGCTGACGACAGATGAAAAAAATCTGTGGTGAGTATAGAGTATTTATTATTTTTAATAAAAATATATGGTATAAATGAGAGTGTTTACTGTCTTTATTGTGGGTTTATTATTTTTATTAAATGTATGTGGTGTTAAGGATGTGGTGGTTTCTTTAACATTATCTTTTGTGGAACTACAGGTCCCAGCCAGCTCCGGGTGTCAGGGCATGTTGGCACTTGTGGTTCTCCAAGTGAATAGTGAATAAAGGGGGGACCCCACGCTTTTTTTAAAAAAAAAATTTCATCTAATTTTTACAGTTTAGACAGCTGCCGGGTCCTCCCGGCTGTATGACATGCAGTGTAACAGTGATGGGTTTATAGAACACTGCTACAACACAGGAGAGTTAGCTAACATGGGAGTGTTTTACATCGCAGCAAAGCGCCATAGATCACCAGCGATTTTGAAGATCAGGGTAAAAAATTGCAGCTTGATACATTTGAGAAATTTTGCACTAAAATCGCAGGTTATCACCTGTGATTTTCCGCGATTTTAACACGCTGAACAAAATCGGACCTTAATACATTTACCCCCTGATGTTTACATATTTCTCTGCCTGCAAGCTTTACACCACAAGAAGCCTGTTGTGATCTTATTTTCTTCTCAGCTCATGAAAGTTTGTTTTATCTGTAAGTTTGTTTTCCCTGCAACATCCCTTCTATTTAATCAGCCTGCTGTACTACTTGCTCAGCCACTCCCTACACATGCTACAGCTGAACCCAAAACAGTCCTCTATCTCATCAATGTACTTTCAGTTCTACTCAAGGCTTTGTCTACCATCACAAGTATGAAACTAAGTTTAAACCACTCTCCTATTTCATGACTTTGCAAGAAGTCAGCTACTTCATCCCCTGTGTCTTATTACTCTCAATTCAACACGTCCACTCACTCCCCCCACATGGCTCCCCACATCATTGCTCCATACTATCCTGACTTCCAGGAATAAACTACATCTACTGCACCCTCACTCTGCTCTGCTTATCTGATTGCACAGGACATTGCAACTAGGCAAGTCTTTTAATTCCCTAAATTTTTGCTATTTTACTCATATATCCCAATGTTTGCCAAATTATTTTTCATGCTCTCCTTTCATGGCATTATCTTTAGAACTGTATCATCCTTCGCCTGTCCTGCAACATACACTTATGTCCACAGTGCCCCTTCATTACTTTACTCACCTCATGAACTCTTTTCCTATTTAAATTCAATAGTTTTAACAGCTTCACCCTGTCGCAAGAAACTTCAAGGACACACTTCTTACAATTATCTTTCCTAACTATCTATCTCACCTACTTCTAGTAGCTGGTTATATATAACCTAATCCAGGTCCCCCTCACTTCTCCCACACACATATATCTGAACACTACCACTAACACATCACCTGTCTTCCATCTATTCCAAAGTCCTTTAAATGTGCCCTTTGGAATGCATGCTCTGTTTGTAACAACTTACCTCCATACAAAACCTCTTTTTTCTCAACCAAACTCAACCTTCTGGCAATATCAGAAACATGGCTTACGCAATCAGATACTGCCACACATACAGCCCTTTTACATGGTGGTCTCTATTTCACCCACACTCCCAGACCTGGAGGTAGACAAGTAGGTGGGGTTGGACTACTTCTCTTTCCATAGTGCACATTCACAGTTCTACCAAATATCCCATCACTCGCATTCAAATCTTTTGAAGTACATACTGTTAGTATTTTTAACCCATTCTCTATGCGTGTTGCTGTCATCCATCACCCCCCCCCCCCCCCCCCGGGCCGAACCAACAATTTTTTCAATATTTCTCTGCAAGGCTCCCTCACTTCTTATCTTCTGACATCCCCACCATCATCATGGGCGATTTCAAAATCCCTATTGCTAATCTATGTTCCAATGCTACTTAAAAACTACTCTCTCTCTAACCTCCTCTCTTAACTTCTCCCAGTGGATTGAATCCGCTACTCATCAGGCCACTGTCTTGATCTTGTTTTCTCTAGACTGTTCTCAGTTTGTGATTTCCTTTACACTCCTTTCCCCCTCTTGGATCATCTCCTTATTAGATACTCACTCACCCCCAGTTCTTTAACCTCTTTGCTGTCAAATTCTTCCAAGCCTCCTCATACCCGCAAGAATATTAACTTTATTGATTTTCAACAGTTTTCCACCTCTCTTCAACAGCTTCTCTCCCCAATTTCTACATTCTCCTCCCCTAATAGGGCAATACCTCATTTCCACCAAACCCTAGCAAATGCCCTTGATCAAATGGCTCCAGCGACTCTTAATACTCCGCGTAGACTTCGTTGTCAACCATGGCAACTGACACAAAATCTACAAAACTTTCTTGTAAAGCAGAACGTCACTGGCGTAAATCTTCTACCTCTAATGATTTCATTACATATTCTTGTATCTACCACTCCTACCAAAATGCTCTGGACACTGCAAAACAAACATACTTCCAATCTCTTATCTATGCTCAGGTTTCTAACTCCAAATGCCTTTTTAACATATTTCAAGCTCTTTTAAACCCTCCCACCCCAAACCATCCGACTGACAACAGTGCCCAGTATCTTGATTGCTATTTCAAGGACAAAATTGATAAGATCAGATTTGAAATGGTATCATCTCCCTCGACTAGCAATCAGCTCAATTCCTTTGTAGCACCCTCTGACACCCTTTCTTCATTTGATCCCACAAATATCTTATCTTCCTACTCTACCTCCTATCCTCTTGATCCCATACCTGCACAAATTGTAAGGTGCCTGTCTCCTTTGCTCATTCAACCTCTGACTTAAATCTGTAATCTCTCTCTCTCTCTCTGTATCTTTCCATCATTGTTCAAGCACGCAGTGATTACTCCTATTCTGAAAAAACAAATTTCTGACCCTAATGCTCTCTCAAATTACCACCCCTTCTCTCAGCTCTCATGCCTCTCCAAGTTTCTCGAGAGAATTGCTTATACTCACCTCACACACTTTTCTACAACAGCCAACCTACTGGATTCTCTTCAATCAGGCTTTCGCTCTCAACACTCCACAGAGACTGTGCTGACCAAGGTTGTCAATGATTTGATCACAGCAAAAACTAAAGACCATTACTTTCTTCTAATTCTCCTGGATCTCTCTGCTGCATTTGACACTGTTGACCACTCTCTCCATATACAAACGTTAACATCCCTAGGTCTTGAAGGCACTGTCTTATCGCTCTTCGCTCTATCGCTAATCACTCTTTCAGTGTTAATTTCTCTATATCTACTTCCACTCTGCTTCCTTTATCAGTTGGAGTACCACAAGGCTCAGTCCTAGGTCCTCTGCTATTCTCTATCTACACCACTGCTCTTGGAAAACTAATAAGCTCCTTTGGATTTCAGTATCATCTCTATGCAGATGATACACAAATGTATTTATCCTTTCCTCATCTCTTACCATCGGTGTTGTCTCGTGTTACTGACTGTCTTTCTGTCATTTCATCTTGGATGTCCTGTCGTCAACTTAAACTCAATCTTTCAAAATCAGAATCAATAATATTTCCCAACCAAAAACAGAAGCTTCCTGCCTGACATTTCTATTTCTGTTGATAGCATGACCATAAATCCCACCCGGCAAGCTCGCTGTCTAGGTGTAATCCGTGACATTTCCAGAATATGCACATATCTCACACAAGACATGGCAAAAACCTTAATTCCCGCATCCCTCTGACCAACAATGCTGTGTGACTGATCATACCGCCCACTCAATACTTTTTGCCTTTGCATTCTAGCTGGATCAATATGCAATATAATGTAGCACATACCCTTGTGTATAAAACTCCTATTATTCGATAGATTGTAAGATTGCGAGCTGGGCTCTCTTATCTCTCTGTCTGTATGTATTACCCAGTATTGTTTTACTAATGTTTGTTTCCATATGTAAAGCGCTACGGAATTTGCTGGTGTTATATAAATAAATGTTAATGATGATGATACTCCTGCCCGATTGCCAGGAAAGCCAGGTATGTGCCTCCAATCCACTCTGCTCTCCTCCCCAACTGAATCTCTTGCTCGTCTCTCCACTGTTTCAATGCTAGTTTTCTTCTCTTTTTCTCAATCATTTCTTTACCTCTCCAGGGTCTCCTGCAATGTTTATCGCTGCTGTGAAGTGGATATTCTCCGAATCAAGACAAGCCTCCTCATCCACTAAGAGCAATGTTCATCGCCTTCTGTCCAATTTATCTGCTGATCTAAAGTTACTCTTCTGTTATCAAAATATTTTTCTACTGTTCAAGACCATTTCTGATGGTGAAATTAATCTTCTGGTGTCAAAGAAATCTGATGATCCTTCTAATATTTACCAACACATGTTTTTGGTGGACATTTTCATGTAACTTGAAATGTAAACACATATTGAGTTTTTAGACAACAGCTTAATGAATAAGTAAACATTTCAGGATAAATATTTACAGATTTTTATTATTGATACTATTTTAATGTTTATAAACATAAATTTAATTTTGTCCTAATTTACTTAACTCTGTGATCTTTATTATTCATGTAATATAATGCAAATTCAAATGATGTACTTAAAATAAAAATAAATCTATATTGTACCCTTCTACTATTTTTGTTAATAAAAGTTAATAGTACTCAAATGTTGATAATTATATTGCAAGCTTAATTAATGTATTACATATTCTCACAAACAATGGATTTTTCAATGCAAGTCATTACAATTAACATTGCTTAGTTTATCACCTATGGATACAAGGACTGATGCCGAGTTAGGAGTAAATTAAAAAAGAGAAGCAAATTTGCACCTTGGCTAAACCATGTAGGGGATGTAGATTTAAAATGTGGGAACAGATTTAAAGTTGGGGTAGGGTATGTCCTAGATCAACTTTAAATCTTAGTGTAAAAATAAAGATATCAAGTATTTGTGTGCAACATGAAAAAGTAACCAGTATTTCCCTTGTGTGCAAAAAAAAAAATCAAGTTGCACCCCTTGTATTGTAGCATGGTTTATTCAGGTGCAAATTTGCTCTTTTTTTCCTTTACTCCTAACTCAGCAAAAACAAAACCAAAAATTACATTTTTTTTGCAATGATTAAAACTCTATTTCTTTTTCTGAGCTTGGTATTAGTTAATCAGGTCATTTGATGTTTTCACAAATACATGTACCTATCTGTTTTTATTGTGCCCTTTGGCTCCAAAAGCTACAATCCTATATTAACAGCTGCTACTTTTAAGTTAGATTTCTATCTACTAAAGTCGTCTCCAAGACTGTTATCTTTGTAAATATAAAAACTCCAAAATGTACACCTAGGGCCTGATTTATCAAGGCACATGTCTGCCGATTTTGAGCATATTGTACGCAAATCACTCTGCGCATGCCCAGAATCGGCAGAAACGTCTGTTAATGTATTCTTCTTCTGTGCGCCTTAGAGCGCAAAGGACACTTGCTGCAACCTACAATTTTGGGATATGAACTAGGCAGGGAAAAGGTATTTTGCCATAGTGAATTTACTGTCGGGGAGTACCAAACTATAGTACAAGCAGCCACATCTGAATCAAGCTCTGAACATATGTAACTAACATATGTAAACTAGTAACATATGTTACTAGTTTTTCTGTCGTAACTCTTGCTCCAACTAAAGGGCTAGTCTAAGTCCCGATTAGTAGTGATATCAGTCTCCTATGCATGCTATAACATGTGTTTGCAATCACGAGCAACTGTAAAAATGTATTTTATGCTCAGAAGACATCAACAACATTCTAATAAATGTAATTCATGAAAAACAAAACAAAACATATTTATTTTTTTACTATTTTAGCATTAATGTCTTTCTTACTATCAGGTAGCAATAACGCAATAATGTTGTATTTTCCTGTGTGTTCTTTTGCAAATTTTTAATCCACATAGATTTTGGATGAATGCTGTTGCAACCAGTGTAGAGCACAGCAGATCTGCCCCCGATTTCAAAAGCACACACATCTTGAGATTTGTGCCTTGCTGAATTTGGGGCAGACGCAAAGTCTAAATATGTGAGTATAATACTGAACGTGGGTTGTGCTCAGAATAAGTGCCTTAATGAATCAGGTACCTAATCTAAAAAGACTGTGTATAATTATTCTGAAGCAAGATAAATGTAACAATCCACACTAGTAATACAACATGTAATGAAATAGCAATAAAAAACTACAATCTTACATTTCAAAGTAAAAAGTACTGTACTGTACAATAGGTTTGAGATATTATATCTGGAACTCAAAGTATCTAGAAGCTAGCTTCAAGGCCAATCAATCAGTTAATAAAATTTGTCTAAATAGAAGTTTCTAAATGTTTACTATAAAAACAGTATTTAGTTATTGTATTAATTAAAAATCACCTTCTATAACAATACTGAAGTCCTTGTACACAAATTATACTCTAAAAAAAGAAATATTGATGTTTATCATTGATATATGGTGTAATAAACAATATTTACAATTTCGATATTTGAAATATTTGATTCAGAAATAATATTTCACTTAATGATACATATTTAAAATCTAATATTAAATAATCCTAAATATTTTTTATTTTTGGCCTAAAAAAAAATACGATTTAGGATTTTATGATACTTAACTTTAACTATGAGTATTGAACACAGCAAAAAAATGGTCTTATAAAATAATTCACATTGCATCTGTAGTGCTAAAATGTTATTGTTCTTATTAGTGTTATGCTGGTGAAACATGAAATGTACTTTTCATTGCTGTGTCGCACTAAATAACGTGACACATGTTAGACTTGAAAAACACACTTTAACTTGAAATTCATAATACATATATTGTAGAATATAAATACAATTGTATATACATTGGCTTTCATCATAAATATTATAAACGCATATCCAAAAAAATATTTATTTTATGGATACAAATAGGTTAGAAATAACTATTATTAAATGAATTACAAATGATTTATAAATAATTATTTTTTCAATATAGTTAATGTGTTTAAAATATTAATTAACATTTGTAGACATTTCATACAGGTCACGTTGTAAATGAGTGGTATTTCATTGCAACATATGTTAATTAGAAAAGGGGAGGACACCATAGGATAAACAATAAAATATATGATAAATTTTGATTGGCTAACAGTGTTTAATTTATGAATGAATTTTACATTGTGAATTCTTATTGAACAAGTCATAAATAATGTTTTGAGCTATTGGATGAATCCTTAATAATTCTTATTTGGTCTAAATGTTTGGAAAAATAAATTCTTGGTCATTTGTGAATACAGCATTTGGATAAATCCTTTTTTATTTAATTAGACAAAAACATCTTTAATTTTTAAATTACTGAAGAATGTTTTTGCCTAGGCCCTCTCAATGGGGTACTTTTCTACTTATTGTGCATTGATTTTTGTTCAGCAGAAATAAACAGCATGGAGAAAGTTGTTACCGAAATTACATTGAGAAAAATTTGGGGCATTGTAGATCCTATGTCATAACAAGAGAATTGGGCAGTAGCTGAAAACTACTCTCACTCGGTGAGCATAATCATCCAGTCAGGGCAGAAAAAACGTAGGTGGATCTTGCAAGGGCAGAGATAAAACCAGAAATACCATGGAGACACCTGCCCAAATCATTCAAAGGGTGACGGATGAGATGCCACGAGTAGAAATTACATGCCTAATCATGATGCTCTCAGACAATCCTTGAAAAGGGTGAGACTAGAGAGACTAGCTGACATGCCGCCACAGCCCACGTCCCTGAACAAATCCATGTCCCCAAAAATTTGAAAGAAATAAACAGAGTGAAATGTCTGGGCAGTAATAGCAGGTATGCCGGTGAAAGAATTTATTGTTTGCAACGTGGGACAATTTAATCAAACTGCAGGAAGTAGCATATTGGGTGATGAATGGAACTTTTAAAACCTGTCCAACAATATTTAAGCAAATATTCACCATCCAGTTATGGTTGGAACAAATGAGAATACCAGACGTTTTGTTCCATTGGTTTATGCCTTACTTTCAAGCAAAGCCAGGGGTGCTACAAAAGCTTTTCACAAGACTTGCAGGAGCATGCATTGTAATATGAACTTGAGCTTGCTCCTCAGCACATTCTGACTGAGATTGAAATGGCTGCCATTAATGCCGTCCAATGAGAGTTTCCAGCCAGCACTCATAAATGTTGTCTACAGTTATGGCCAAAAGTTTTGAAAATGACACAAGCATAAGGGAACATACTATTAGCGACTTAGCGCTCTGATGAGAAGACCGATGGTATAGAGACTATTACAATCTCTGTACGTGGGAAATATATTAGGCAAATACTGCCATCTACAGCTCATACTATACACAATACTAATTGTTGAAGGCTGTACAGGCGACACACTGTTGCTAGGCAGAACATGTCTAAGTTAGATTCCTCCATAAACACTCCATCAGCGCTATTATATTCGCCATCCTAATACAGCAGATTAATGAAATATCATATTATTAGCAACCTAGCGCCTTAATGAGGAGACCATTGGCATAGAGATTACTTATTAAATACGAGTTACCCAATTACTCTTAGAGCCACTATTTATCAGCCTAAACAGGTGCACACAAATGATAATTAGCCACTAGACTTTTGGCTACTTTGTGATACATTAAATAGGGCTCGTGCTTTATGAATCTCTAATACTTGTCTAGATACATGATAATCTAATATAATCTCTATATGTGGGGAATATATTAGGCCAATACTGCCATGTACCATTTATATTATACACAACACTAAATATTGAGAGTTATATAAGCGATACGCTGTCACTAGGCAGAATACGTTTAATCTCTGCCACTCTATCTTGACACTTATGGACTAATTTGTGCTGTATATTCCCACAAAAGATTTTATATCAGTGACTTTCCTTTTGGAAATATCATAAACTCTGATCGGCTCCACCACTGGGTCAACTTATTTTTTAAACTCTATATTTCTCAACACTATAATCTCTTTTTTTTATATTTCGCTTTTTTATTTGTGTGGTATATCTGTATGTACCATTTTTAATGTATACCAATAAAAACAATATGTATTAATTCACTACCTATACGTACCTGGAGTGCTTATTTAGGTCATTATTCTTTTTCTCCTCCTTTGGATTGTAGTATATGTTTGCACACATGACCTTAGCACCCCTCCACGTTATAATATATCTATTAGTGAGGTAGGGTACCATCCTGTGCGGAGCGGTTTTTCCTATTCCCCTTTCCCTATCTCTTTCCATGATACTATATGTATTTCACTTAGGACAGAACCTTTATAGAATCATCTAGTCTGCTGGATTAGCACAACAATATGGCATGGACACAGATTTTTCTCTCCTAATGTGGCATATGCAAGCACTTGAATTTCTTCCTACAGGTGAAATTCTGGCTGCCTTTGAAGATTTGAAAACCCTTGCACAGGCAAATGCAGAAGTAGTTAAATATAAACTATGTGCTTGGAAGACGTTGGGAAAGAATGTGTACTCACAGTATAAGAATGTTTTTTACACCCACCATTTGGTCTGTTCATGATAGCAAAAGGCTGAGAATGCCAAGAACATAAAATAAATTGGAAGGTTGGCACAGTCGGTGCAATAGTATTATTGGTGAAAAGAAATTAGCTATATGCAAATTGATAACTTATTTCATTAAAGAACAAAATTCTACAATGGCCTTAATTGAGAAAGTGGCAGGAAACATTATAAGGACATCGCCTTGCAGACTTGAATAACTCAAGAGAGAAAATGCTGACCTCATGACTTCTTTGCGAAGAATAGCATATAATTTGAATGTTGTTTCTTAAATGGAGTATTGTAGTCTCATCAGGATTCATTTAATTTTATTGATAATTATTCATTCTTCAAATATCGCAACCAATTATATGAAAGTGATTAGGTGATGAAGCTTTCATCCCTTGAAGTCAAGGTAAGTGTGTGCTTTTAAAAATGTCTGCAGTTGGGCAATGCTAACCGCTGTGCTACAATTTAAAACCTCAATGTAATTTCTTTCTCTGTGGAGCTTACTGAAAGTGTGTTATGTTTTGTGCCCCTGTTTTGAAAATAGGAAACCATGACAAATTGTATGCTGAGATGAAGAGAGTGCTTAATAGAATGGATTTTTGGATACACAGATTTTCCTAAATCATTTGCATTTCATACATACCGTGAATGGCAAAAAATTTAGGAAAATATTTATTTATGGTGTCATTGTAAAAAAAGTTATTTTTTAAAAAAAATATTCTTACAGATACTAAATAAGAAGGGAATTAAGAATTTTTCGAACCTTTGTTTGCAAGATGTAATGAAAAGATGTGTGAAGAGATACATGCAGATCGATTAGACTTCATCTGATTAGAGCTTTTTATTAAAAACTTGTTGACGGTTTAGTTTTGAAATAAGCAATATTAAATTAATGTATTATTTCATTTATTTAGCATGACATTTCATGTTTTTAATACTCACAATTTTATGTATAATGGTTAATCTGGAATAAATAGAATTATTCTAAACAATGTGAAATGTTATGTCTACAGATAACAGATAAAAATATGTGCGTAATCTTGGCATAACATAAATATCATTTTTGATTTTCAGATATTGGATGTTGTTTTCTCTTTATCTCTTCCTTCACAGTCATAAAGAAGAATTATAAAGAAAAAAATTGATCTTCACGCTAGATACATTTACTATTGATCTACATACATTTATTTTATTGAATAAACATATTTTATAGTGTCAGCTATTGTCTCATAATAAAATTGGAAGTAGGAAATGAAATGTGTGTAGAATGGCCATACTATGTGTATATGTCCATAATTTAATATCATACCTTATTTGCGTGTACAGCACTAACTTAAATATATATATATATTTTTATATATATATATATATATATATATATATATATATATATATATATATATATATATATATGTATTTATGCATTCATCTTGGTATATTTAATATTGAGAAAGCAAGAAGGTAAGCTTTAACTTTAACATAATGATGAATATACCTGTGCATAAAGTAAATAATATGAAACAGTCTGTTTTAGTGATTTATATTGATATTAATATCATATAGGTTACAACACTTGTGATATAAATGAAGATATTTAACAAAAATACAATATAAAATTAGGTCATAATAAAACAAGACTGAAGAACACTTTAATACACGAATCCAGTACAAAATGAGATAGGATTATAATATTCAATGAATTTATATTATAGAGTAAATAATTATCAAATACAATACTCAAATAATACAATGGCATCCTTAGCTTGCAATTAAAAATTTCATTAATAAGAAATATTAAAGTGCCTGTTGTTTTAAATACATATTATGTGTAATGATCAGGTACCATATAATTGTAGATATTGGGCTCTGGCCTGTCAATTACAGCCATTATTTATTTTTATATATATATATATATATATATATATATATATATATATATATATATATATATATATATATATATTCCCTTTACTTTCACTTAGTTGTGCACATTAAGTCAATATCGACATTTTTTTTACAACCATATTCTCAAAGTCTACATTTAGATCATGCTGACATTTTGCTTGTAGACATTTTACTAATGTGGACATTTAGATCATGTCGTAATTTTGATTGTAACCATTTTATCAATGTAGGTGTTTAGTCCATGGGCACATTTTGTTTGTAACCATTTTATTAATGTGGACATTTAAATCATGTCATCATACTGATTGTAACATTTTATCTATTTTGCCTTTGTATACATGTCTTCATATTCCTTATGATCAAACTTTGCGTCTACATTTTCATTGTGTCGAACGTTAGAATGTATACAGGTAGTCCCTTTAGACATTATTGTGTCAACATTTTCAGTGTCTGAGATTTTGCTGCAAATCGTACCCAACCTAGCTGGAGAGAAACTAAGACAACATTAGGCAAAATTCGGAAACAAAATAGAAAAGAAATAGGCCAGCTCTCAGCTAAACCTGCAATTTTCAGAGTACTAGTTGAATGGCAATATAAATGTCTTATATGGATACACAACAAAAATACAGTTGTTATCAGCGCATAACCTTACAATCCATAAATAGGTATGTATCTAGCAAAATTAAAGTACGGGGTATTGGTTTAGATTTCAATGTCAGGAGTCCTCATATTTACAAGAAGCAAGCACTCACATATGTTTCAAACAACACTTAAATTCAATTAAAATCATATACACTCATCTCTCAGGTAATGAGGCTGAAATGTAACAAAAGCCTGGGTTATAAGATGCACTGATAACTTATTGGGGTTATCTATGAACGTTTTAAAGATCCTCCAATTTTCGAGAAATTAGATTAATTATTTTCTTTAATTTAACCTGCCTAGTGTTGCTTTTAACCAATTATTAAAATATGCACATAGGGCTGCTATTTATCTGGTCTGCAAGAAAAAGAAAATTTAAATCAGAATATATTGTATAATTAGGGTTAGATACTGGAATTTACACACAATATTTCTTCAAAGTTAAATTATGTACCAATGTTTGAGCACTAGTAAAAGTGTCAAATGTATTGTATATGAATGTAGGAGCAAATTTGAAGTATATTTATTGTAAGCTTGCGAGCAGGGCCTTCTCACCTCTTTGTCTGTTTTACCCAGTTTGTTTATTAGTTAACTATGTTTGTCCCCAATTGTAAAGCGCTACGGAATATGTTGGCGCTATATAAATAAATGATGATGATGATGATGATTTATACAAAACATAACTCTATGATTTTGAGATTGCTCTGAGAAGTTGGAAAGAAGGAAAGTACATCACTTTCATGTGCATTGCAGAGACCAGATGGATATTTGAACTTAATGTACTAATTCCAATTAGTTTATACTTCTCTGCCAAATAATCTGCATTCTTAGGTGCAGATTCAATTAAGAAAGAAGTCCCGTAGGAACCTCATGCAAGGTTCATCTGTGGAATGTTCATTCCACAGTTGCAGTTTCACACAATGTCATTTTTCACAGTCAGCAAGAGATCGGGTCATCACATGAAGTCATCTGGATCTTGGTAAGTAGTCTTTTTTCAGGTGGGGAAAGTTCTTCTTTGGAATCCTCATGCCATTTTAGTCTGTGTCGGGATGTTCAAAGTGAGAACTATAAGTGCCAAATTAGACCTGTTTGTAATACTTGTTTCTATGTAACCAAGAATTGTACATTGACCCAGAGGTTGACAACATTGCTTGCCTGTCTTTTATAAAGTAAGCAACAGAGTTATCTCAGATGTTAAAATCTTTCCATCATCTGAGAAAGGTGTAACTTTCCTTGTAGACCACAATTATATTTAATGAATACATTAAACAAAACATAACCTAGAGATACTCTACCAGTTAATAAGAGCTTACAACATTGAATACTGATACTACTACAATATGTTTCCTGTGCATTTGCCAAACAATACTTTCAACTATATTTGAATGAAATCTATGAACTTTAAGTGTGTGGAATAATGTATTGTGGAATACTGTATCAAATATTTCACCCTGACCTTTAAATAATATGAAAAAAATATAATAATTTTGCTTAATTTACATTAGTATGAGAAGAAAGACAACTTTATTTGAAATGACTTATAAGTAAACATAAGTTTAAAAATACAAATGCCTTACATTTAAATTCTACTGACACTAAAAAATCCAGGAGTCTATAAATGCAACATAATGCAGAGCTTATTATTATTTTCGTTTATTTATTTGGTGCCAATCATATGCACTACTGAAAAGAGTACATGTAGTCATTCACATCAGACACTGCCCAATTGGTGCTCACAGTCTAAACTTCCTATCACACACTCTAGGTTCCATTTTGTCAGAAGCTAATTAATCTACCAGTATGTTTTTAGATTGTGGGAAGAAACTGGAAAACCTGGAGGAAACCCACACAAACACGTGGAGAGCATGTAAACTCCACACACATAGGGATCTGGTTGGAATTGAACACATGAACCTAGTGAGACAGTAATGGTAAACATTGTACCATCTTTCTGCCCACTTTATTGGGAATTTATATTGATGCTATTTGATTGATAGTCTTAATAATGGTATATATATATATATATATATATATATATATATATATATATATTGTTATGTGTGTATATTATGGCGGTGCAATAATAAATGATTTTTCACAATACCATTTCTTGGTTTCCATGTTTTCAGTTGTATAAACATTTTATGTTATAAGTAATTATGTATATAAAATACTGTTTAGTAGTGGGTTATTTTCATTAACAAACTAAAATATGGCCATATTTTATATTGAACATATGATAAAAATAATAAAGTTATATTAATTTTCGATGTAAATGTAAACAACACCATGAACTAACAATCGGATACTAGCAGTTTTTCAGGTAAGACATGTCTGTGTCTACCCATTTTTGAATCAAACAGATTTTTCATGTATTCAGCAGGACTTTTTTTAATGGTATTTGAAAAACCCTTCTCAATTCTGTAAAAACATTGAACAGGTGGTTATTCAGACAGTTTACTGCAGGAGAAGCAACCAAAGTGCTGTAAGGCAAATTCTAACATATAAAGGAAAAAAAGACTCTTGACACATATAAAATTGCTCCTTAATTGAATAACAGTGCAGAAAAAAAAGAAAACACAATGCCTACCAGTCAATTATTATAGTTACATGCAACTCTGCAACTCTCCATCTCTTCCTAATGTTCTCTGCTGTTTCATTGGTGCCGTCTTGACAGTAAAGATCAACCTCAAGCAAAAGATGTATTTGACTTGGAGAAAAATCATATTTTAATCACACTGGGAATACCCTTTTCATCCAATGCTTACATTGTGCAAAAGAGCAGAAAAAAGAAGATAGCTGTAACAGGAGACGTGAAGCATGATTTAACTTTTTTTTTTTATTTAAAAACAGGTATTTTTATTTTAACTTAGCATTTTTGGGTAATGGATCCATGCACGCAGATTGTGAGGGACAAAGCTGAAGTTCATAGGTTGGAGAAGGTAGAATCATGAGGGACAACACAGAAGTGGATGGGTAGGAGAATCATGAGGGAAAAGGATTAAGTTGATTAAGCTGATTAAAAGGGAAATAAAAAACTCTGGAAGCACCAGGACCGATTGGTAGGAGTGAGGGCCATGTAAAGGTAGCATGCAAGTAAGGTCTCAAAGTTCTTACTGACATGACTGGCTTAGAGAAGTGTTCCACTATCACCAGAATGGTGATCTTATCTTGGTTAACTTAGAGTTGAAATCCATGAAGACATAGGTCCATGACCTCTGTGGAATTAACACTGCCATTTCAACTTAGATTGTGTCATTCAACTCTGAAGAGCTGGCCATTCCCAGAATCAATCCTAAAGGTATAATTGCTTTGCTCTCCATGACGGATTGTTTGGGAGGCAACTGCAAGGACAGTGTGTCAACATTGACATTGCTGGATTTAGGCCAGTGAGTTGTGATAAATTCTGTTTAGGAATAGTGCCCATTGTGCAAGTTGAGAATTCAACCTCTTCACTCCCTAAATATACTTAGGTTCTTGTGGTCAGTGAGGATAGAGAGTCAGAATCTGGCCTTCTCCAGAAGGTGGCTCCACTTAGTAAGGGCCATGATGGGCAGGAACTTCTGGTTTCCAACATCGTAGTTGACCTTGGCAGAATATATATATGGTTTTTGACAATTATTATTTCCTAAAAATGTATATATTTATGTAAAAATAAACTCTATTAAACATAGCAATATACAGATGCTAAGAAAATTAAATCCATGGTCACCAACCAATCAGTAGTGGCCTTGCGCTATATAAAGCCCAATGAATGAATATACCCAAATTCACTGATGAAGCACATAACTGTGTGAAACACATTTGGAATTTGGATAGGTTTGTGGGATTTCAGCTGGAATGCAGGAGGACTAAACAATCTACATCTGTCAATTATATCAGATTTATCACTTTCCTTTCACGATTCCAATGAGCAGCTACTTGTATTTTACTCAAGTGTGTAAATGATAATATTGCTATTAAAAAATTGCTATAATTGATATCTGGTGCTTTCCTTTCCTCTCATGCAAATATTTCATAGTACTGACTGTGGAGATCCTGTTGTGGATGTTAGACACTGGTATATACGCAAAAAAGGAATCATTTCTTTCAACTACCTATTCTTTTGTGCCTTGCCAGCTCAATCTATCAAATCTAAGGTTGGTAATAATATGGGTGGGTTAGCACATTGAAGTGTAATGGGTAGGAGTATTAGTCCCCCTTTGCCATTAAACAAAGTTTAGTTAAGAGGGGGTATCAAATATCATCTCCTCTACTAAAAGCAACAGTCCAGGGTCTGGTTATGGTTTGGTGGGAATCACAATGCTGGTTTTTGTAATTGAAAACGAGGGAGAGTGATACATTTTCATTTATCAAAATTAGTAACAACAATTGTCACACTTAATCAAATAACATATTGCTGTGTAATCTTTTCTACATGAAACAAAATTCAGGAATTTCCTTACACTGCTTCACAAGAGATTAGAGATAAGAGATAACATTTTATCAGCTAAGTCTTTTTTTGTCTGTTTGGTGTAAGTGCATTATTATTTTTGTTTGATTAATACATGTTTTTAAAAAGGTACTACATTATGTTGCTATTATATATTTATCATTTTTATTGAGCAATGTGGAATACATCAAAGAGAAGTGGATGCAAAAAGACTTAAATAAGGGGAGATATGCGCTTGATTGTATGAATGCCGGTAGGCAGGCAATTTTTCTATGTGTGACTGGTGATTTTTTATAACTCTGGGGTGGTCAGTTGGACTTCAATTTTTAGATATTTTTTTTTGTACAAAGACACTATTTGTGTATGGTCTGTACACAGCTGTTTTTCCAGAAAAGCAATATTGTACTATTATGTTTTCTTTTCTCCTTCCATTCCTTTATGTCATCAATGTGGCTGGATACACGGAGCTGAGAGCTGTATGTGAAGTATCGGATTTACATAGTTTACAGAAGGGCTCTTAATGATCTTATGTGCACACTTGCCAACTTTATGTTGGTCACGTACAGGAGGGCAGGAGAGGTGTATGGGGGGAGGGGGAGAGGTTTCCCGAATCACGTCATTGTGGTCCCGCTCCAAGTGGCATAATGCATGCAAACGTTTTTTTTGAAGCAGGGGAGGGAGCAAAATGATGCAATTGCATGCCGGCTCTAATCTGCCCAATTAACTAGTGCAGTGGGCAGATGTGGTATGATGCCTTACTCTCCCAGGGTTCCGGGACACCAACCTGAAATTCGGGAGTCTCCAGGAAATTCCAGGAGAGTTGGCATTTATGCTTATATGTGGTAAGCAAGTTTTGTTTATAAATAAAGTCACAAGTCATAGGTGTTGCACTAGGAGGCAACTTATGTCCTTTTATATTTTTCTACAGATTTTATATGTAATTATTTTCTTCTACTTTCGTTGGCCTAATTTTCACATCCAAATTAGTTTTTTGTAAAATTCAGTGGGTATATGCGGGTAACTCATTATAGCATACATTAGCATATAGTTGTGACTTCCTCTTTAGTATTTAGTACAAAAAGTTTGGAATTGTGGGGCACAAAAATATAGGTTAAATGTTACTGAAGTATGTTACTGAAAGCACTTAAAGTATGAATGACAGAAAGTATCTCAGAATGCTTTCATAATGTGTTTTCTTATCTTATCTGTGAAAATTTTATAAAACAAAATCTGAATCTACATACAAGCCTTATATGACACCTTCGTATGTGCTTGCAGCTCTTCTGTAGTATCAATGGTGCTCTATTCAAATGTGAGGAAAAATATATGTGGTTCTGAGAGGCAAAATAGCTCAAATTGCCTGTATTGTGAGCTATCTGGCCATTCATAACATAACAGAAGGTACAATACAGTTATTAATGATGAGAGCAATCATTATTTCTTTCTTTATTAAGGGGGCAAAAATAATTATTAATTATGTTATGGGGCAAAAATATTTTATGAATATATTAGCGGCCCGAATATAATGTTTGATTATGTTAGGGGAGCAATAATTTTGTATAATTACATAATTATATTATTGAGGCATAGAGTTGCTGGAGGGGGCGGTTTTCCGCAGGGGGGGTGCCGCGAGTGTGACAGGAACAGAGGGTAGGTGGAGCAGAAAGAGGGGTGAGAGTGCCAGGGCAGAAGGTGGAGCAGGAAGAGGGGTGAGCATTTTAGGCGTGAAGTTGGTGCAGGAAGAGGGGTGAGAGTGCCAAGGGAGAAGGTGGTGCAGCAAGAGGGGTGAGAGTGCCAGGGGAGAAGGTGGTGCAGGAAGAGGGGTGAGAGTGCCAGTGAAGAATGTGGCGCAGGAAGAGGGGTGAGTGTGCCAGGGGAGAATGTGGCGCAGGAAGAGTTATGAGAGGGACAGGGGAGAATATGGAGCAGGGGGATGTGTGAGATAGACAGGGAAGACAATGGTGCAAGGGTATAGGTAAAAGAAAGTGTAAAGAGAGAGACATCTTAAGAATGGGAACGTCAGGGGTGCAGCGACCATAAAAAAAAAAGTAGTAATGAAAGATGGAAATGCACAGAGGGGACAAGTATTAAAAAATATAAAAAAATCAAGCCTTCATACTCTATTCACTTACATTTTCCATACCCCCACTTCTCAATTTCCACTTCGACCACTGTTCACTGTCCCTGCTCCTGACTGCCTGTGTGAGCTAACAGCTGCGGATCCCTCCTCGCCCACCACGCCCATTAGGAGAACAGAACACAGGATGCAATAATCAGGTAAGTTCATATATTTTCTCGTGTGCAATATGTCTCTCGTGTGCATCCTTTCTTGAACTGAGGGCACAACTGTGTATGGCATATATTTAAGAAATGGTTAGACAAATTTTTAGCGGAAAACGGTATCCAGGGGAATACCACGTTTAATTAAAATGAAGGATAGTAGTTGATACAGGGAAAAAATAGGACTGCAATATTTGGTCTGGAGGGATTTTTCCTGATTGAAACAGATTGGTGGTTACTTAATCTGGAACAATTTCAAATATAAGTAAGGGATCGCAGGAGAATCCAAAATAGGTTAAACTTGATGGACTGGTGTCTTTTTTTCAACCTCATTAACTATGTTACCATGTTTTTTGGGGACACTACTATGGCATAATATGATTTGTGGGCACTACTGTATGGCATATGATTTGGGGGCACTATTATGACATAATATGATTTGAGGGCACTACTGTATGACATAATATGATTTGGGGGCATTATTGTGGCATAATATGATTTGGGGGCAGTATGGTGGCATAATATGATTTTGGAGCACTATTGTGGCTTAATATGATTTGTGGGCACTACTGTATGGCATATGATTTGGGGGCACTACTATGACATAATATGATTTGGGGGCACTACTGTATGACATCATATGATTTGGGGGCACATGTGTGGCATAATATGATTTGGGGGCACTACTGTATGGCATCATATGATTTAAGGGCACTACTGAATGGCATAATATGATTTGAGGGCCCTACTGTATGGCCTAATATGATTTGAGGGTAATAGTATGTGGCATTATATGACCTGGGGGCACTACGGTGTAGCATAATATGGACTTATATTAAAGGCAAGTCTCTCATTCTTGACTATGTTGGTGGCCCAAAGAAGTTGCTGTGCCAGGGCCCAAAATTCCTCTTCTCAGCTCTGCCTGTGAGTCAAGGGGGTAGACGTCTCCAGGTAAATAATGTTTCCTATCTAATCAAACTGATGGATCGAATCCAATTAGCTGTCACCCACCTCCTCTATCCCCCTTAATTTATATACTGTGCTATTTAAAATGAGTAGAAAAGACGCATGTCCAATTACTGTAGTAAAAAACATATTTTCCTCTGACATTTTGCTGTAGATGAAAATACATTTAATGCGGCCGTGTGGGTTTAGATGATCATTCAATAGTTATGTTTTTTTCTGATATATTTGTTAGAGTTTTATTTCGTGTGGAATAAAACATGAAAATTCTGTCATTGTTATTTAATTGCGGGAAAAGGGTACCTGTTAATTAAATGTGTGTAAGTACTCTGTTGTTGCAATTTTGTGGGAGATTTGAAAAAAGCAAAACATTGGTTTCCTACAGTTGCGCCTGTATAATTGGTGGTATTGCTGTAGCATGGGGTGGCGTGATGGTGGCGCCTGTATAATTGGTGGTATTGCTGTAGTATGGGGTGGCGTGGTGGTGGCAATGTTGTAGTGTGTTTGGAGCTTGGTATTGCTAATAAGTAGGAGAGGGTATTACTGTAATGCAGTGGCGGATCCAGGGGGGGGGATCGGCCCCCTTACCAGGGGCTTGCTGCCAACAGCTGCACACTGTGCAGGTCCGTTCAGCAGTGACAGTGTGCTGCCCGGCTGCTCTGATTGTGTTTTAAACACAATCATAGCAGCCAATAGACATCAGAAAGGGGGCGGGGCCTAAATCGCCCCCCCTAAAATCATGGGGGGTGATGCTGGTTGCTGTAATGTGGGGGTGATGCTGATTGCTGTAATGTGGGGTAATGCTGGTTGCTGTAATGTGGGGGTGATGCTGTAATGTGGGGGGTAGTGCTGGACGCTCTAATGTGTGGGTGATGCTGTATGCTGTAATGTAGGGGGTGATGCTGGATGCTGTAATGTGGGGGTGATGCTGGATGCTGTAATGTGGGGGGTGATGCTGGTTGCTGTAATGTGGGAGGTGATGCTGATTGCTGCAATGTGGGGGTAATGCTGGATGCTGTAATGTGGGGTAATGCTGGTTGCTGTAATGTGGGGGTAATACTGTATGCTGTAATGTAGGTGGTGATGCTGGTTGCTGTAATATGGGAATTATGCTGGTTGCTGTAATGTGGGGGTGATGCTGGTTGCTGTAATGTGGGGGTAATGCTGGTTGCTGTAATGTGGGGGGGGGTAATGCTGGTTGCTGTAATGTGGGGGGTGATGCTGGTTGCTGTAATGTGGGGGTAATGCTGGTTGCTGTAATGTGGGGGGGGTTAATGCTGGTTGCTGTAATGTGGGGGTGATGCTGGACGCTGTAATGTGGGTGGGTATTCATGTAGTATGAGTGTGTGTGGGGGGGTTATTTATTAATGTAATGGGAGTGCTAACAATGTAATGCTGAGGGTCATTAGGAGAAATAAATACCCCCCAACACACACACTCATACTACATCATGTTGCACTGCACCAGCAAAGTGCACTGCGCCAGCATCACCGTGCAACAATATAGTGCATGTAGTCAGCAGCAAGTGGGCCTGAGTGCTTTAAATGTCAGGGCTGATTTTTAGTCCCAGTCCGGCCCTGTATGCAGTCCATAAAAGTTCATATAATCTCTCTAACCATATAAGTAAAAATACAATTACACCAAAAAAGGCATTTGTGTTAAATTTAAAATACTAAATCCAACTGTGTGCCAGTAGTAAAATAAGAATCCTCTTTTCCAAGGACACTTGATTATTTTGCTGCTTATTTTGTTACCGGGACACAAGTTTGTAATTTTTTGGACATTTAACACAGCTGTATTTTTGGGTAGAATTGTGTTTGGACTTATATGATTAGAGAGACTACATTGATTTTTTGGACTGCATACAATCTGTATATAAGGTGTGTTATAATTTCTTACTGTGTGCCATTTAAGAGGCGCCAATAAATCACTCATCAGAGTTCTACGAAAACATTAAAGGAACACTCCCTGCATGTGACAACAGCCGCCCATATTCTGTAGGTACGGACTATGGGGTAGGATAGCAAGATAAAAGCTACTTCTCCCAAAAAAAAGCCCATCATAAAAACATATGTACATTCACTCCAAACCATGTATGGTCTGATGAAACCAAGATTGAACTTTTAGGCCTTAATTCTAAACGTTATGTTATATGTTATATGGTACAAAAGCAACACAGCTCAAAACCCAAAGAATACCCCAATTTTAAAGCGCTATGGAATCTGCTGGTGATGATGCAGATGATGATTACCATATCAACTGTGACGCATGGTACCGGTAGCATCATGCTTTGGGGCTACTTATCTTCAACTAACATAGGGACTCTAGACAGGATAGAGGGCATAATGAATAGCTCTAAATATCAAGAAAGGTCAACCAAAGCCAAACAAGGTCTTGGAATGGCCTAGTCAGAACTCCTTTCTCAATCCCATTGAAAACCTGTGGAATGACCTAAAGAGGGCTTTTGAACAGGAAACACCCCATAATTTGATGCACCTATTTTCGCATGAAAGAGTTGGACAGGATTGCAAAGTCTAGGAGCTAGATTTACTAAGCTGCGGGTTTGAAAAAGTGGGGATGTTGCCTATAGCAACCAATCAGATTCTAGCTGTCATTTTGTAGAAGGTACTAAATAAATGAAAGCTAGAATCTGATTGGTTGCTATAAGCAACATCCCCACTTTTTCAAACCCGCAGCTTAGTAAATCTAGCCCTAGGTGTGCAAACTTGATAGAGACTTATTCTAAATAACTGCTATAATAAAAGTAAAAGATGCATTAGTAGCAGAAAGCAGGTAGCATAGCGAGTATGGCCATGATTGAGGACATAAAAGAAACATTGTACAGTAAAACTGAAGGAGGATAACAGGATCAGAGGTTAGGAAACAAGAATGGATGGGGGGCATACAATAGGAAAGAAGGGCTGCTTCTGAGAACTTACATTCTAAAGTTTGTTCCAAAATCAAGCATTTGGAAGCCCCATCTAAAATTTCTGCATTTGCTCCTGAATATGATTGGGTGATCAATAGAGATGATTGTATTAAAGTGGTGCTAAAATAGTGCATATAACTGGCTCCAAGTTTGAAAATATGTAATAAATTCTCAAACTTTAGACTAAAAAATTCTAGCTAAATTCAAACAAGAAGACCATGTTCAGTCTTGTTCAACTTTAAGGACCTAATTCATTGAGGAAAGCAAGGGAAAAAATTAGTAAGTTTTGTCCTGGACAAAGCCATGTTACAATGCCAGGGGTGCATCTTAGTTTATTATTTTTCACATAAGTTAAATACTGGATTTTTTTACATGTAGCACACAAATACTTGGTAGATTTATTTTTACACTGACATTTAAAGTTGATCTAGGACATGCCCTATCCCAACTATAAATCTGTCCCCACATTTTAAATTTACCTCCTCTCCACCTCCACCTCCAATGCAACATGGTTTTGCTAAGGTTCAAAGTTACCCATTTTTTTTGCTTTACTTTCCTTAATGAATCAGGCCCTAAATGATTACATTGTACATTGCTTTTAATAGTTTTCCATGTGAACTCCAAATTTGAATTCAAGCACTGTTATGCTGGTCAAATTTGATTGCATCTTAAACCAGTTCAAATAACATCTCTAGTCATTGGCTACTATACTCTCTCCACGATAGTCACGACTATTTTTGCATTCTGATAAGCCTTATTTGGCTCCACTATTATACTGGCCTGTTTACCTACAGTGCAACATTCCATGTATTACTTTACAAAAGTGTGTGTTTCTATCAGCCCTTTTCAGTCCTGCCTACTATTAATTTTGGAGTACCTCGTTAATTAAAACTTTTTTTTTTTCTCTGAAAAATGGCTCACTGAAACCTCCTGTGTTTTAATAATATCATGTTGGTAAAAGAGACATTTGCACTGTCTTTCTTTCCTATGCCAATGTTTTAGTGTCTCTACTACATTTTTGTGAGCATAAATATAAATGTGCTTTCCACTATCAAATTTTCCTAGATAACACAAAATGCATCCCATTAAAAGTAATGCCTGATCACTGTCACATCAGAGAGGGTCTTATTTAGAAATAGGAAAGACACACACAAAAAATTATACACAATATAATTGTGTAGAGAATATTGTCTTGACAGTTATTTATAGATGTGAAAGTCGCATTTTCAATATAAATTGTAATTAAATACAAATGCAAAATACAAATTATTTACAAACGTCTCTTGTTTTCTCCTTTACAAATCAAATGGAGTAAAATATTTCTTGTAGTAGCCAAATGGAAATATCAGTTAAGAAATGCGAATAGATATATAGCTGCAACCCTACTATTAGCTGGAGGGGTCGTCAAGTGCATAAGGAGATGCTGGTCAACAATACATAAAAATGTATATATAGATGTATGCATACAAATTTTTGGTGTAAAAAAAACCTAGGTATGTGTCCAAAAAATTTAAAAATTGAGTGTATTGTGGTAGCAAAAGAGTTCTGAGGACAAATACAAACCAGGCACATCTACATAAATGTCTAGTTGTATATTGTCAAATTAATTTGAATATCTTGTCTAGTAGCACAATGGAGTAGATTTATCAAACTTTGTAAGAATAAAAAGTGACAGCGTTGCCTATAGCAACCAATCATATTCTAGCTATCATTTAGTACTTCCCAGAAAATGATGCATGTGATGTCACAATGAAAAACAGACATTTGTATTGCAAGCCTGCACTTTACTACGTCTTTACTTAATGCTTTGATTTATTACATTAAATTGCAAGGGCACGTTTAGTAATGTATATATATATATATATATATATATATATATATATATACAAGTTAACCCGTGCATGATACTCATGCATTCTAGTCAAACCAAGCTACTTAAGGTCTTAAAAAGGTTCTTGTCATGCATTTGGGCCTAGCCCAGGCCTCCTCAGGGGAAGAGCGTTACACTCCCAACGCAAGCGCCCTTTTTAATGTGTGTTCATGAGGTAAAATTACCTCACGAAAATGAGTTTGAGCCCTCAACTCGTAAATTTAGCCTTTACTACCCCTCCCACAGGGAGAAGGGGGGATGATGGAAGTTAACTGACTTCACTATTCTAATTTTTTTGTCAAATAATGTCAGTATACCAAATTTCAGGTCAATTGGATGAGCCCTTTCTGAGAAAATAGTTTTTTCCACACACACACTAACACACGCCACTACACATGTGTGTTCATGAGGTAAAATTACCTCACGAAAATGAGTTTGACCCCTCAACTCGTAAATTTAGCCTTTATTACCCCTCCCACGGGGAGAAGGGGGGATAATGGAAGTTAACTGACTTCACTATTCTAATTTTTTGTCAAATAATGTCAGTATACCAAATTTCAGGTCAATTGGATGAGCCCTTTCTGAGAAAATAGTTTTTTTCACACACACACACACACACACACACACACACACACACACACACTAACACACACCGTTAGGCTTTTACTTTTATATATTAGATAATGCTAAGAATTTAGTAGGTCAGTGTATAACTCCACCCAGCAGGTGGCGCTGCAGCTTGTTTTTGTTTTTTTTCACACACAGACTAACACACGCCACTAGGCTTTTATATTATAGATATATAGATATATATAGATATATGTATTTATATATATATATATAGAGAGAGAGAGAGATGTAGATATATATAGGTAGCTATAAATACATACATATAGCTATACATATATATAGATATATAGATATATATATATATATATATATATATATATATATAGATAGATAGATAGATAGATAGATAGATAGATAGATAGATATAGATATATATTGAGCAGCGACTGTATGTGACATTGTAAATGTATAAAGCAAAGTTTTAGCTGCAATCAATGCTTTTCTTTTGTGTTGGTTTTATTACTGCTGTCACTTGACTTTTTTTTTATTAATAATTAATGGTGACTGCAATATCAGCAATTTCTCTTAGTATGTATATTATATTACTTGTTGCCTGAACCATTCATTGATTTAAGTTGATTTAATGTTTCATGAGTTGTTCAAGACTGGGATGAAATGAACTCTGTTAGAACCAGACACAACACATTATATGATTGTAGTTTTATTAAATCTATTGTTATATATAAAACATCATATTATCATATAATATACCTGCTCTGGTTGTAACATATGACAAGGCAACATAATATGGTGAAGTGAAGTATGTACATACACATAAGCACACAAAGGGCCACATTTAGAATTAGGAAAACCTACCACCTGGACAAACCATGTTGTGATAACCGGTGCATGTTTGCATGCATAGAAAACACTGTCTGCTATTGAATGTAACACACAAAATACTGGGCAGCTTTAATTTAATACTGTGATGTAGAATTGAGCTAGGATGCTGCCTCTGCCAAATCTGTCCACATATTGCAAATATACATCCTGACCCCTGCAGAGCAACATGATTTTGCCAAGATATAAAATTACTACTAACCAGTGGTTGAAGTGGAGGTGTACATGGTGGGATGCCATACCGCCACTTCATCTACTGCTTTGATTGTAAAACTGTCAATCTCCATTAAAGTCACTTCTAAATTTCAATGTCGACCATTGCTAGTAACTATAAATGGAACACAAAACACTTATGTAGTATCTAAATTTGGATCAATGGGATGGGAAAAAAAGGATACGGTTCTTCTTTAACTTGATACAACAGAATTTCAAAATGACATCATACCATTCACCAAACTTATAGGCACCATTTATCAGTATTATTCATTAATGCCTGGTTATTTTCTTTATTGGATATCCATTTTACTGTTTGTCCGGGCAGCTTGTGTAATATCCATTAAGATTTCAAAAGTCTACATTGAGATGTGTGGCAGACAGGCTAGAAAGAAGGCTAGGTTACATTAATCAGCAGGTGGCCCCCACCAATCAGGATGATACTACTAACCATAATGGTATGCACAAATTGTTCAATATTTAGATGGGAACCTTATCCCTAGGGAATGAGAATCTTCAAATATGCATCTTTTAGAGTTGTTCCAACTTTTACTAAGGAATGGAATACTATGTTAGACATATTTTTGTTTAGCTTAACGAGACATTTGATAAGATATAGAACTAGTAAGATAGAGGAACTCCAAAGTGAAATTGAGAGGATCCAGGCTCTTTTTGGATAATTTGAGGATAGTGAAAGCTTTAGTGTCCTTAGAGTGCAAAAAGAATCGAGGATTATGAAAAGTCATTAATTAGAACAAAATACACTAAATTAATAATATTAATATGTGATCAAGATGACTGTAGAAATAGTCAGATTGTACAGTCAAATCATGCAAAAAACGACCTGAGAATTATTATGAAGGAAAAATAGGTCATCCTCTATTCAACGGAGACGAGGAGGTAGAGATTGGGTAAATAAAGGTAGGAAGAAATCACACTCTGAAAGATATTTTGCTGCTAGAAATTCTACCAGCAGATCTGAGAGGAAAACTAGAAGGAACTCTAATATAGAGATAATACATATGAATAGATATGATTGTCCACAAGAGAGAGATACATCTACAGAGTCTTATAATATATATGACCAGAGGGGTGCAAAACCAAAAATTGCTGGATCACTAGACAAATCATCTATCACTTCTGAGCAGTATAGAAATTCTTCTACATCTTTTTTAGGACAAGGCCTTTCACCACCTACTTATGCACAAAAAGTTTGATCCGGTAATATACAGACATCAAAAACCTTGAGTTAGAGGATGACCTTGGCCTTGAGTTAGAGGATGTAGAGGTTGAGTTACCAAATCGCTCCAAAATCATACATATAGTCTGAGAAATTAGGGAATGATCAATCTATCCCATTAAGTTCTCACTAAACATGAGATGAGACTTTTAGGCTAGGTACACACTGAAGCGTTTTCGTCCAATAATCGGGCAAATCAGCCGACTTACGACCATTCGGTCAGAAGTCGGGTAAGTATGTATAGTAACACATTGGTCGAAAGTCATTCAAAAGTGTCGAGTGTCAGCTCATTTGGTTGGTCATACTGTTTAATATTTTCCGACCAATCACTGACCGATCATGTAGTGTGTATGCACTCATGCACACGATCTCCATAGAGTTTACAGAGTCAGGCTCTTTTCAACCGATGCTAGCAATGAATGTCCCGGTGAATAAATGTAGAGAGTGCTGTAGAAAGAATAATTCATTTGTTTATTCTAAAACAGAATGTTTTGTTTCAGAGTCACAGAAGCTAATGAAATTCGTTAGGACATGTGGGTAGCTATAACAAGGCAGTTTTAATCAGTGTGATAATGTGACAATAATGAATGAATAAATATTGTGCTGTCGTTCTCTGAAGACTAGAAGACCAGATGAAGGACCAAATGAAGATCACAGATCTGAAGTTAAATCATGTCAGTGTGTATACATGTATCATCAGATTGATCAAACTTTCAATCGTAGGTACAAATGTTTGATATAATACATTGGTCGGAAAATTCTTCATACAGTGTGTACCTAGCCTTAGAAAGACGTTTAAAATTTGCTCTGACAGATAAACCTAATTTATTTAATCTATTTGTGAATCTTAACAAGTATGTCTGGACACTTAACCGAAAAAGATATTTTGCTTAAAAGACTTTGAAAAAGATGAATAATGTGGGTTTACCCATAATTTTTGATAATATATTATCAAAAAGCATTGAGAGACTTAGAATCATTGGGAGCAGGGTCAAGTGATCTAGAGCCATCAGGAATAATTGATCTGTATTATACCAAAAACCTATTTTAACAAGGGTCCTAAAGAATAGGACCAATTTTTATCTGCTATAGTTCAAAGGTCACATATTATCAGTTACCAAAGATTCTTAAGTCATTCACTGCACCTCCATTTGTTTTGGGAGTGGGTTCCCTCACAAGTGATTTATCCTTTTTTGTAGATTCATACTTGCAAAATGATGTTATCAATTGCACATTAGGGACACCACAAATTTTGTACAGCTGATTGGTACTGTGAATAGGAAAGATTCTTATCGTTTTCTGACTTGTTATGATCCAATATCCTTCATGATCATGGCCTTGAGGCAGTAAATTAATATTTATAGAAAGATGACAATATGGATACCAAATTATGTGACTTTATATTATTGTCAATTAAGTTCATATTAAACATATTTTTTTATTTTTGATTCACAATATTATTTGCAAACATTGGGGACTGCCATGGGAATCAGGTTCGCTGCGAGTTATGCAAACTTCTATATGGGCCTTTTTGAGGAGAGGCCCATTTGGGGTTCAGCATTCACGGTAAACCTGACACTCTACAGCAGATATGTAGATGATTTATTTTGCATTTGGCATGGGAATGAAATTTCACTATCTTCTTATCCTCTCATTTGAATAATAACGATTTTGGCATTAAGTTTACTAGTAATCAAAGTACTACACAGATTAATTATTTGGATGTTGCATTGTTGGTAAGGGACTGTACAATTGACACAAAGGAAGTAGCTATGTTTAACTATTAATCTTTACGAAGTAGTCATGTAAAGAGGTGGTAAAATAATATCCCTAAGGGCCAGTTCCTTCATATTTTGCATAATTGCTCCATGATTGATGACTTTAGGAGTCAGACCAACATATTATATCAATCTTTTTTGGAACAAGGTTACCCCAGACCGCTATTAGATAAAGCATTAGAGGAGGTAGAATTGCTAGATCTGTGTGACCTTCTGGTTCCAAGGAATAAATGGGCAAAAGAGGCAGAGGATAGAACCTTGGCATTTGCCATTCCTAATGATTGTGCAACAGGAAAATAATTCATAACAATTCTGCCATATTAGAAGTTGATGATTTGATGGGGCCCCATATAAAAAGAGGCAGGTATATTGTCTTTAGAAGAGCTAGGAACCTTAAAGAAAGATTGGCTCCTAGCTTATTTAAGAGTAAAGTTGTTAAAAATATTGCAATACAAAAAGGGTTGATACCTTGAAAAATCCTATAGGCTGGTTAAGATACGAGATGGGTTCTACAAATGTGGAGAAAGTCACTGTAAATATGTTAATCATAGGAGCAATGAATGTTCATCTTTTGTCTCCAAAGAGATATTATCAATTAAGAAGAGTCTGGAATGTCGGTTCAATTAAATAATATATCTCATCCAATCTGGTTGTGGAATTCAATACATGGGACATACAATAAGACCAGTGATAATCGTATTAACGATTACAAGAATTCTGACAACTTTCATACCTACACAAAAAAATGATTCCACAAAAAAACAAATGCAATATACACAGACTTAACTGATTTGCGAAAATCCAGATGTCCGATGGCATCGGCATGCTGACAGGAACTGATTCCGAAGACCCAGGTCTCCGGCAGTTAAGTTTCACGTTAGTGTGACTTAGATCAATGTTAATTTAAAGCGACAATATCTGGACCACGCAGGTTCAGTGTTGAAACACTTAGCCTGCGGGGTCCAGACATTGCCCCTTTAAATTAACATTGATGTAGGGCGCAAAGATGTCAAACTGTAATGGCGGAGACCTGGGTATTCGAAATGACTACTTGTCAGCATACCGATGCTATCGGACATCTGGATCTTCGGATTTCAGGTAAGTCTTTGTATATTGCATTCGTTTTTTTATAGAATCGCTTTTTTTTGTAGTTATCAAGCTTGCCGGAATTCTCGTCAGCGGGAATCCATACCCAACCAATAAGACCACTATATTTACATTTCATTGAAACTAACGCAACACGTAACTGTATTGCAAAAAGGGGATTGAAAAATGTAATGATTAAAGTCATTGAACAGATACATAAACCAGTAGAGGTGGTGATAGATTCAATAGATTTAGCCTTCTCTGCAAGAGGAAGGCTTATTGGATCTTCAGGCTTAAGACCCTTATGTCCCACCATCAAAAAGACACGATAGAACTGTTTAATATTTTAGATCAATATTAGGGATAATAAATAAGCCTTTGTTCTGCTGTTAAAGAAGTTTTAGTATATATAAAGATGTGAACCTCTATTCAAGGAAATAATGTTTCAATTTATTTTAATTTTTTGATAAATTGTTAAGGAATATGTATTATAGGAAAAAAGGAAAAGGGAAAAGTGCATAATTAATATTAATAAAGATAAGAAATTTAATTAAGAAAATATTTTTTCTTAATACTATATATAAGTACTAGCAGAATACCCGGCGTTGCCCGGGATTTAAAGAATGTTTATTTACAAAAATCAATCTAAATATTAAACATACATGTAAATATCATGTTAAAATTGGACCAGTAGAAGGTGAAAAGTGAAAATGTCAAACTGTATTTGAACTGTATATGATGGAACGAACCGATAAACAATTACTTCAAAACAGCTTGATAAACTATATTTCTCGTTTCTTCATTTGGGGCAAATACATACAAATTTCTTGGTGATCCAACTGTTGAGCACACAACGTAAAACTGTCCATGAGAAAAGCAAGGTGATTCCAAATTGACTCCAGCTACATGTAAAGATTGTCCTTGGGCCTTATTGATAGACATGGCAAAAGCTAAACGAACTGGAAATTGTAGACGCTTAAATTGAAATGGCATATCAGATGGAATGAGAGGTATGCGTGGAATGAAAGCATTGTCACCTTTTGCACAGCCTGTCAAAATAGTTGCTTCAATGACATGAGACTGGAGCTTTTGGACTACTAATCTTGTACCGTTACAAAGTCTTGGAGGATTTAAATTTCTGAGCAGCATAATGGGGGATCCAATCTTCAGTACCAGGTTATGCGGTGGCATTCCGGGAGGTTCTAAAGAGTTTAAAAATTCAGTAGGATAGTGCACAGCCTCATTTTCTTCAACAACGGTATCTATTGATTTGTATAATATGGCTTCTCCAGGCAACTCTTCTTGAATCTTTGAGTTGAAGTTGTTTACACAATTATTTTTTGGTGCAAGAATCACACGTTCGCAAAGCCACTTATGCTCTGTAAAATGTTGTTGAATATTTGGAAATACTTTTGCCTTGAGTTCTTCAACAGACACAACTGTGTTACAAAGTGTTTCTCTGAGTTTGAAGAGACCAGTTACTGGATAAAGCGGCATTAAACCATTCCCAATATTTAACAAATGATCAGCAAACTGACCGTCCATTGTGTTGCCATGCAGAGAAACTCTCATATTTGTGGTTAGTCGCAAAGTGCGAACATGCCTCCAAAGATGGGATGATTTAAGGCATGCATTAATTTCATCCGCCATTGTTCCTTTTGGAATGACCGGCAATGTTTGTCGAAAATCTCCAGCCAATACAACAGTGACTCCACCCATTAGTAAATCATTGCCTCTTAAAAATTGAAGTGTTTGATTGAGGGCCTGTAAAGCATTTTTGTGTGACATGGTGCATTCATCCCATACAATGACCTGACATTGCTGCAGAATCTGAGCTTTTTCTGTTCGTTTAGTGATATTGCATACGGGAGTTTCACTTCGGGCCAGATTAAGCCGTAACTTGAAAGCTGAATGTGCTGTTCTTCCACCAGGGAGCAAAGTTGCAGCAATTCCAGAAGAGGCCACAGCAATAGCTATCTTGGAATGTACTCGAATCTTAGCAAGTAACAACTTGATGAGAAACGTCTTACCTGTTCCTCCGGGTGCATCCAGAAAAAATATATTTCCCCTTTTTTTTGGAACTTCTTCCAAGACATTGTTCCACAAATTCCAGAGTTATGGTCGTTTTCGATGATTTTTAGGTGTTACCCCCCTCGCCACCCCCACCCTTAGGAGTGCTAGGGGTGTCTTGCCCCCACAATATTTGTTGTCAGACTGTAAGTCATATGTGTACCAGGTTTGGTGTAAATTGTTCCAGACATTCCAGAGTTATGGTCGTTTTCGATGATTTTTAGGTGTTACCCCCCTTGCCACCCCCACCCTTAGGAGTGCTAGGGGTGTCTTGCCCCCACAATATTTGTTGTCAGACTGTAAGTCATATGTGTACCAGGTTTGGTGTAAATTGTTCCAGACATTCCAGAGTTATGGTCATTTTCGATGATTTTTAGGTGTTACCCCCCTTGCCACCCCCACCCCGTAATGAATATTAATTGTAAAATTTTTTAGTTGCCTCGTCATGTTTTAATACACTCGTATGCAAAATTTCATGATCTTCGCTTGAAAAATGTGGATTTGTATAAAAAGACAGACAGAAGGACAGAAGGACAAATTTTCTCTTTTATATATTAGATATTTTATTATACTAGATTTACGTGCGCCACACATCATAGTAAAGTAAGAATGTACATGATTGTAATAGATGGTTTAAGAAAAAAATATTTTTTAATGTATTGATTTGTTTAGGCATTTTAAATCATGATATAGTTCAACAATGTTATTACAGTAAGACTATTAATGTGTTGTATATTTACAAACAAGCACACTGTAATTGTAATGGAGGAATGATATAACAATAGGATTAAGTCATTGCAGTAAGGCTACTAATGTATTGTATACTAACCAAGTTAGCATACTGTGATCTTAATGAATTAATAACTTAATAATATAGTTCTGTCAACAAGAGCCATTACTGGTTGATTCTATCCCATGTGACGGATGATGCATTTGATTGTTACTAGGAAATTGGTTTTGTTTCATTGAGATTTATTGGCTACCAAAGTGAACTGTACAATATGTAAAATGTTCACTGATTATTTTCCTCTGAAGAAATCACCCATCAAATGGGCGGAGAAACGTGTTATGTGACACCAGTATTATCAGGCTACATTCTATTACCTGTTTGTTCATTTGAGATTCTCTGGTGATTCTCTTTTATGGAATTGACTTTATCAACTTATTGGTTGCTATTTGACACAGTCTCCCTACTTTGATGAGGACATTGCTTTCTGTAAGTGGCATGAATAGAAGCGAGATACTCACGCTGCAGATACGGAGGTCCACTGCACATTGACTCTGCACTAGGGATCTGTTACTCCATCAAAGGAGGAATCTAAATGCAACTAAGTTCCACTGTAACAATCAATTCTAAAGTGGTAAGAATTTTCTTATAAAAACTCTTATTTTGATTTTTATATATATATATATATATATATATATATATATATATATATATATATATATGTATATAAAGCTCCCAGTATATTTAACTCATGATCACACAAGTTCACCTTATTATTGGAAGGACTGAGTTACAAAGTAAATCTTCTGGCAAGCTAACAAAATTTTACTGCATTCACGCAATCTTCAATTATTGACAATGTCATCACTTGCCTGAAAATCTGACAAACTGTGAGCTCATAGTCATATTTGGCTGTCACTATTACTGCTGCATCCCAAACAGGAACAGTGGTTTCTACCAGAGTTTAGCTGCCAATGTTTTATAAATAACTCATTATCGTCTAATGTCCACCAAGGTCCTTGGCCATGTATACATAGGTTTGCTATTAGCAATAAGGAGGACTTTTCATAGTTATAGACTGTGTGATGCAGTGTAATTAATAGCTTATGAGTACATTATTAAAACTAAGTTGCTATAAATCTATATTTTTTTAATAATTCCTAGTGAGTCATAAAGAAATACCTATGTGCTATACTGAGAAATATGTAGTGTGATGGAATAGAGACAATAAGCTATTTTATTAATTTATCATGGAGCAATCCTGGGTAGCCATCTATATATTTCTTAATTGATGTATATCACTCAGTGAGTGATACCTAATATATTAAGAATTTATAATATATTAAGAACTTAATATAATAAGAGGGAGGTGGCATACATTGAGGACAGTGATTAGTGATCATCTCTCCTTGGATTCTCTGAACTTTGTTGAACCCTGTTTGTGATGCTAAAATTCTGCTGTGGTACTGTAGGTTTTTGGTGTTGGATGGCAATGGGCAGCATGGTGGCTTAGTGGTTAGCACTTCTGCTTCACAGCATTGGGGTCATGAGATCGATTCCCGGCCATGACGTTATCTGTGTGAAGTTTGTATGCTTGCGTGGGTTTCCTCTGGGTGCTCCTGCTTCCTCCCACAATCCAAAAACATACTAGTAGGTTAATTGGCTGCTATCAAATTGACCCTAGTCTCTCTGTCTGAGTTTGTGTGTATGTTAGGGAATTTAGACTGTAAGCTCTATTAGGACAGGGATGCTAGTGAGTTCTCTGTACAGCACTGCAGAATTAGTGGCGCTATCTATAAATAAATAGATGATGATGATGCTCTTCCTAGAGACATTCAACAATTCAGACACAGAGGCTAGTACCCGGCTTTAAACAATACTCCAATAAATAGACACCTCTACAGGATTAGTTTTTATTGAGGGGGTATATAAGGGAAGGGGTGGGTATGAAAAACGGTAGGGATGTTTATAGGCAATTTTATAGCAAGAAAACAATTCTAAACTTGAGCAACACGTTATCCTGCCAATAAATGTAATGCTTATGTAATACAATATAAATTACTCTAAAAATGTTGATGTGTTCTTGATAAATCGCAGCACAGATGTATCTATTAATTTAATGTTCTCTAAACATTATCTTTAAGTATATTTTCTATGTTGCTATCATAAAATGTTATTGCTTTATTAATTCAGTCACTCTAAAATGAAAATTAATGATTTCTATTGATTGTTTTAAAAAAGTAACTATAAATACAGTTCCTCTTTTATAGGTTGGGTTGTCTCTTTAATGAGAAGAGGTCTTAGCAATTAGTGCTCTAGCATAACAGGGATTTGTCTATTTGAACCTAATGTCCCTTAGTGTATATGAGACTAACTGAGAATGTTCACCTGACAAGGATTTTGTTTGTTGGCATGCAGTAGTAAGTGTATGGCATGCAAACTTGAAAAGTTACTTATATGTTTCTGGAGAGTGGTTAAGAGGCCCTGGCTGTCTCTATATTCTGACGCTGGAGTCTCTGAAGTGATAACGCATGAAGTCCTAAATGTTCCTACTTGGATGCAGGTGTGGCCTCAGTGAAGTGAATAAAAAGGGTTGTTAGTGGCTGTCCTGGTGCCTGAGTTATATTTTCCCTACCCAATCATCAATATCACTATTTTCAATGACTATGCTCTTCAAAACACTTCCTTTACCTTCCTTTGGTCTCTCTCCCTCCAATGTAATCCCAACTTATGAAACCTCGCTAAATTAGTCCACTCTCTGACTAAAATACCCTACTTTTTAAACTATTTTATAACTGATTGTTATTTGTTTTCTGCTACGTGTTAGACACTGACTTACTGTCTGTCAGAGTGGACATTCTAGAGATAAGAATAACTATTATTGGCTAAGCACTGCATTTCATACTGCACTATTAGTGATCATTGTTCATATTTTGCCATAGTGAGATAAGTAACATGCATTTGTATGCAGGGCCACCGAGTGCTATGTTGGGCTTCCTGAGGCTGTGCACAGCCTTGGCAAAAGCTTAAGCTGGGTACACACTACAGAAATTCCCACCAACTTTTTATGCCGATCGATTTACATGTGATCGATGGTCCCATCACTCGGTCCATGGACTGCATACACACTAGCTTTGTTTAGGACGATAAAGGGAAGAGCGGACGTCCCTTTAGCGACTTTTTACAGCCATGTTGTTGTGAGCAATGATTACAATTTCGTACACACTGAAGCAACATTTGCGGGGCATGTAACGAGATACCAAATACATTAGCATAAATGGCCAGAGCTTTCGCTATAGGTAACACCCAAAACAGCATAAAAAGAGAAGGCTACACTGTCTCTTCATTTATTCCTATTTGTAAACCTACAATGGCTACAGAAGAACAAGAACAAGCAACTGCACTTTTCCTGCTTGCTGTGGCAAGAAGACTGCTGGTACGGAACCAAAGAGAAAGAAGGAGAAAGAGTAGATCTTGTTGCAGCAGAGATTGGTTCAAGAGGAGAGACACGTTCTCTCATATGCCCCTGCTACAGGAGATACGGGACAACAACCCAGATGACTTTAAGAATTTTCTTCGTATGAATGATGCCACTTTTCAGGAACTGCTCCAACTAGTAACCCCTCTCATCCAGAGGGAGAACACCCATTTAAGGAGACCCATACCACCAGTGGCAACACTAAGATTTTTGGCAACAGGGAGAACACTGGCAGATCTTAAATACAGCACAGCTATTTCACCTCAAGCTCTTGGCATGATAATACCTGACACCTGTGATGCTATCATCAAAGTTCTCAGTGATCAGTATATGAAGGTTGGTGAAAAGCAATAATATTTATTTTAAAAATAGCAGCCTATTAACATACATATTACCATATATAAAATTGTAAAAATAAATTTAACTTGTAACGTGCAATGCATTAATTATTTGGACCAGAGCAACAGTTTATAATTGTTGGTAGTGCAAAATTTCGCTCCAGATGTGTCCCCAGCGTAATGTGGCATCCTTCCTGATGCTATTGGTGTGGATGTCATACACGGTTGAGACATTACGCTTTGTCTGCCCATGGTAGCATGCTGCAACTGTGCTGTGTGAAATGTGTATAATTGTACACTGGGGTTTCACTTTGATGTATAAAGATAAAAGATGCTTTCACCTTTTCATTGCTGGTTCATCAAGTCAACACCTGGCCTGTTTCAGCTTCCTCTCTTTGTAATGATCTATGCCGCTATCTACTCTGCATGCACCGCTGACTACTGCTGATTCGTTCCACATCCCTGTGGTAAGCTGTGGCTCATTGTTTGCTGCATACCTGGATACCGCTGATCTCAGCTCATCTGTTCCACTCATTCGTGGTAATCACTGTGATCAATGCCTGCTACTTACTCTGCACTCACTGCTGACTACTGCTGATTCGTTCCACATCCCTGTGGTAAGCTGTGGCTCATCAAAGGGTGCATATCGGGATACTACTGATCTCTATTCATCTGGTCCACTCATTACTGGTAGCTGCTGTGATCATCTCTCACTGTCTACTCTGCCTGCATCACTGACCTCCGCTAATTCCTTCCACAGCCATGTGGTGATAGTTGTGACTCATCGTCTGCTGTATGCTTCATGCTTCATTGAACTTTGCATTGATGTTTCACTCTATAGTGGTATTGGCTGTGATCATCTCTCACTATGCATTCTGCCTGCACCACTGAACTCCGCTGACTGTTTCTACTCTCCAGTATAACAGCCGTGGTCCATCATTTGCAGTATACTCTGTACTCCATTGAACTTTGCATTTATGTTCCGCTCTTTAGTGGTAATTGCTATGATCATCATCTGCTATTAGAACTGTATCTCTCTGAATGCTGCTTAAAGTATTCTCTAATCTGTCTCACTGGGAACTTCCCTGGAGGGCCACGACCTGCAGGGTGGAAGCCGTTGAAGCCCAAATTCCCTTGCGGGAATTCCATTCTGTTAGACTCCGCTCCTCTAGGGTAGTTTAGCCAATACCAGTTGAGACAGCAGGATCTCACTCATTCTTCGTGTACAAACCTGACACATGAATTATTTACATTATTACCAAAATTAGAATAGTAACATTCATCCTATTAAAAGCATGAATCTCTTCATCCACACAACTAAAATCGGGATTGAAGGATCCCTCTTTTTCAAGCAAAGATCCTGATGTGAGTACTCTCAAGCCCTATTTATTAATTTGAGTGTAATACTAACAACTAACACAAACTTTCTTCATTGAATACTCTTGAGGAGGTCGTATTAGATGGAAAATATAGAGAGAATAAATCTATCATAGCCATTTCTTTAAAAAAAATCACAAAACTCTTTTGGTTTATGGACTATACAAATTGGGATATAACAAGAAGCTCATCTTACCACCATTTGAGGATAAAAACACAGATTGGACAATAAGACAAAAACCATTGCCAGGATACCAAAATAATTGTTGAACATTATCTACACTATGAAAGAACTCAATTTGAGACCTAAAGGTACAAACTAATTACCTAAAGTTAATTGCGTCTCTCTGACATTCACATCATCATTACTATTATTTGAAGGACAAGTTTTCTTATTTTCTTTAATTATGTGCATTTTTCAGCCTAGGTACATAATCTGCACAACTTTTGAAAATTATTCCTTTAAATCACAACTGTTGCTTTGGTTTCCATACTAGTATTTTTAAACAATTGTTTTTTTTCTGAATTAGGGTTCATGCTCAATTGATTGTGTTTACATATATACATCATTTGTTTCTTTTCATGTGATAACATTCAATCTTTGCCATATTATATGAGCTATATCATTAGGTTTATATTTCAATTCATTGTGTATCTTGTATTTGACTTAGAACTTACCACACATCACTAGACAATTTGAACACATGATTATAGCTGTTTAATATTTGTATATCAAGGAAGGATACCTTGAATATTGTGCAACTTTTCTATCACCAGCATAAATAGAGCGCAGTCCAGTCCCCTATTTTTCTTTGAATAATAAAGGGAAGCCAGGTGAAAATATAAACTCTGAGGTAGTGCAGGAATAAGCCACAGCTAAAAAATACATGAATATAAAACAATCTTTGTGGTAATGCAGGTATATAACACTGTCTCTGTAGCAATGTTGGTATAACAGTCTCTCTAGCTATGCACAAATATACACAGTATATATGGAATTGCATGTATAACAGTCTTTACTGTTATATTTATTGGTATATCTGCACAGCAGCGCGAGCAACGATAATTGCTGTAGTTCATGTCTGAGGATACTGTTTAGAGCTATATGAATAACATCCATATACATAGCCACATGTCTTTATCCAGCAACTGTAAGTTGCAAATCCAGGTATAAGGAATCAGGAGTCAATACTTTGCACAATCAGGTATCAGGAAACAAGAGACAGCTGGATGCAGAGCCAGGAACTGTTTGATGCAAGGTCAGAATAACACAGGATACAGATACAAGAACCATGAAACTAGTCTGTAACACTGTCACTGGCAATTAGTGTGGGGCAGGTGAGAGCTTATAAAATGAAGCCTTCTAATCAGTTGTCATAGTTAGAGACACCTGAACTGCATAGCAGATCTGATTAGTAATCAGGAGGCAAAGCAGATGAAACCCATTAATATCTCAAAAAATATCCACAGAATCATGAAGTCCCAAACACTATGTATATCAAAAGAGGATTAGAACTTAAAGAAAAAATAATTGTCTGTACCAAAGCCAGGCTTAGCAAAAATATACTGTATAGATAGCGAGTCCTCCTCTGATTTTTTTTGAGTTTGATGTCCAGTCCAGTGTTTTAGTAGTATTGCTGTCAGAGATTGCAATTTTGGAGTCCAGTTGTATTATATTGAGGTCTTGAAATCTTTTAGAAAAAAACACTGTCAGCATCAGTTTCCTGAAGCTACACAATATTTGAACTTTCTTGAGTTGTTCAGTAGACTCATCCTGTTTTAAATTAGCTCAATCGGGCATTCTCTGGAAAAGCGCTGGATATGGTGAGCTACATAATAATAATAATAATAATAATAATAATAATAATGTTATCTATCTAAATGTAATATACCTACTAAACAGCAATGTGCTCCTGGAAACTATATTCAAATATTGATTATGTACTCATTTAATGAGTCCATTGAAGTTACCTAGAATTCTGCCGTCATTGCCTGAAGTTGTGTAATATTGAGTGCTGAGAATCAGTTTACAGAATATTAAATAAAATGGTCTGGCTCACCAGAAAAGAAAATAAACAAAGTTGGATATAGGCAACTTTATCATTGAAAGCATTCATAAACAAACAGCAGCTCTCTAGATCTATATGCCACTAATTAAATCTCATACTCTGTATAAAATGATTTCTATTATGAGAATATCTATCTGAGTGGGCTGCTTTGCAACAGCTTTAAAATGCAATAAAACTATTGGACAGTTGCCCAGAAATATAATTAATTTAACTCTCTAACACAGCCCTGGTAAAACATAAGGATCTATGCTTGTGTTGAAATTGAAATCTATCTACATATTTATTCATGGTAGGGTAATGCTCAAAGAGTAAAAGCATAAATAAGTAATATACAGGGGCAGGCATGGCTCCACCATTAGACAGCCTTAGTCACCTGCCTAGGGCGCCAGATATTTGGGGCCACCACTGAGGGCTGGTCTCACACATTTGTTTGGGCTGTATGGTCTGCTGCCACCCAGAGTAGAAAAGAGTTCAGATATAATTGCTTGGCCCCTACCTCCCTGCTGGCCACTCACTCTGATCAGTTCCCCTATGACTATCACCTATTGCCTGTTCATTATCACTGTAAGTAGGGATGAAGATAGGGATTAATATTAATGGTGGGATGTTAATGTTGAGGGGATTAGCCATTATGATTGAAATTTAATTATGAGGCTGAGGAGGAAATGGTTAACGTGGTAAATGAATATACGTGGGATTACTTATTGATGTTGGGGTTACTTAATTATAGGGATGGGGAAGTTAATGATATTAAAGAGGATATTGATGATGGGGTTGATATGATGATGCTAAAGAGTTTAATGATGATAAGGTGTGGTTAGTTAATTATGAGAGGAATGATGTGTAAACTAATGATTAAAAGGGGGTTCATTTGTAATGCCGAGGGTTACTTAAAGATGAAGAGGTTTGGTTTATATTGATGAAGCGGTTATGATGATGATGATGATGATGAGAGATTTAATGATTTTGAGTAGATTAAGGCTGAGGATGATGGGATTGATTGAGGTGGGTTAATAATTATAATGAGGGGGCTAATTATGGTGAAGGGTTATTTACAAGGATTTGTGGGTTACTTATGATGGGCCGCTGCTCATGGTCCAGTGCTATCTGCTTGCCCCTGCTAAAATTTGCCATCCAGCCTCTGCATGTAATATGTAGGGCGAGGGGTAGGGGTGCTATTGGTGTAATATGCGGGGAGAGGGGTGGGGCTGTTGCCAGCTTATTGTCACAAGTTTATTTTGTTTTTAAATCTAACATTTGGAATCTAAAGGGGGGAAACCTGTGTTTGCCACTGGGACAGCGTTCTGCATCAGACATCAGTGAATATGGACTGAAGCATTATCTGCCAGCAAGGAGGAGGTAAGAGTTATTATTTTCATTTTACAAAAGTCATTGTGTGAGCTTGTGGAAAGTGTATATTTGGGGGAAGGGCAGTAAGTTTAAGCTTTGCCTAAGGCACTGAGAATCCTTGCACTGGCCATGACGGGAGCAAAACTTTGCAACAAACCTAATATGAGGAGTAATTGAAGTCTTTACAAATCTGAATTCAGCAACACATTCATTTCCTCTTTAAAAGAGTTTAGAACTGAGATAGTTTAGCTGGAAGACAGCACGGCTCATTTTGAAAATCAATTTGAGGAGCTAGTTAAAAATACTAACTCATTCACTGAAGCATTGCTGCCTCACAGCGTTGGGGTCATGATGGGAATGATTAATGTTCTCTGAACCATATTGTATATTATGGATGAGCTTTATAAATAAACAATAATAAAACTATAGCCATAGATAAGACAGTGACAGAAGCAAAAACCTTAATTTTTAGAACGTACACTTGATAGAGCCTACATGTTTTCCTGCTTGTACCCTTCTCTACTGTAATACCCTACGAAGCACAGCTACATTACAGTATGCATTCATTCACAAAACTACATCTCCCAGCCTGTCCTGGGGAAGTTCATTGCAAATTGTGTCAGCCATTTTGGAGTGGACAAACTGCACACTACAACCCCAGGCTGTTCACTAGAGCCCCAGATTGCACTAGAAGCATGCAGAGGCAGTTAGATACTGCAAAGAGTACAGTAAAAGATCTAGCTTTCCGCTACCCATGAAATGTCAGCAGAATACATAATAAGACAGAGAAGTTTATGGTTTATATTGCTTTGCTATTTTCAAGTTATTTAAGTGAAACAAATGAGACATCAAACTGTGTTATTAAAGCCTCTGACCAGGACTGTAATATTGCTACTGAAAGGTTATGGTTCTGTTTGAAGGAAGAGTTTATTCCAGCCAAATCTGCTGTATTTAAAGTTGATGCAGTGTGCAAGGGACATAGATAAAATCATTTATCACAAGAGTTTATATTGCATCAGAATTTTGACTCTATTGTGAAATTGCCTAAAATAGTTGCTAAGGAGAGAATTGCAGTTTAACTTTACAGTTGTTGGGAGAGATCAATTACTTATTTCATGAGGTACAAATAAATAAGCTTCACGTGTCCAGCTGAAACTTTACTTCAGCCTGTGGATTACAATTTACCTCCATGGGTTCTGTTTATTGTAAAGTGACCCTAATCTACAATCATTTCTGCTAAAGCATCTAACCTGAACAAGCTGAATTAATCAATGTTGCATTCTTACGAATTTTGTGTGGTAAGTTTTGTATAATTGCACTAAAAGTCTATTTTGATTAATTTGTCTAGATAATCTGCAGTAGCAGCATTTAGTGGACCTGTCTATTTAACTTGCTAGGAACCAATTGTCTCTCATGGTGATTATCCAGTGAAACCCATTTCACTGAAGCACTGTGCTTAACTTTGAAGTGAGGTATATTTATTCAGTGACCTATATGTTGTAGTGATTTTTGCTTGCATAATGCTGATATTGTTGAAACAAAATTCTTAAATTGTTATTGATTTTGCAACAGTTGAATAACCTTGCCTTATGAAGGTCTCGTGGTACTACTTTCCTACATTACTGCTACTAGCCTGCCTCAGTAGATAAACCTTATGCCGCAAGTAAAGAGGATAAATTCACAGGGATATGCAGTTTAGTCCTATGTCTCTTGTTTCATTCCAACACTACTGGTGGGGTCTTTGCCTCTCTACCATACCATTGGGCCTGTGGAATCCTATCTTACACTACTTCTGGGGCACCAACCATCCGCCCCACTACGCTACAGCAAAGGAGAAAATTATATCTGCATTCAAAGTCAAAGCTGTTTAACCAGTACAGATTCCTAATTTACACATTTACATGGGCTACATTTAACAGATGGACAGAAATTACTTCTCTAACCCTTATACTTAGACGTAATGGAATCCTTTGCAATGGGTAGTTTCTGGTGAAACTCACAGTGGGTATACTATATAGTAAAATAACCTTCTATACCTTCACATAGACTGAAAAAGGTTTATACATTGTCAAGTCAGGGTAAATCTCTCTAAAATCTTTCCTGCTTTTGCATTAACCAGAAATTATCTCCAACTGAAACATCTAAGTATCCTCTACCAAATTAAAAATTCAGTTGATGCTCTAAGTTTTTCAATTTTAGAGGGTTGTGGACACTATAATATCATCCTTTCCTATGTGCACTGTTTTACATAATTGAGATCAAGTTTCACCTATTGCTTTTCTTGATCATAGTACCCCTCATCTCAGGTGATTGAAAAAAGACGTTTAAAGTAATTGACAGTCACCTGTATGTCTGTGGGTGAATTGTGAATTAATTCTTCTATTCTTGCCAATTTCTATAAAAATTCCTTATATACTTTTGTATACTTTTCAGCATATATATAATCTATTACTGGGCACCTTAGTCAATCCTGTGTTCACATACTATGATTACCTCAACCTACTTCAGTCTTATTGGTTTATTAATCCTTGGCCTTTTCAATAACATTTACCTTTATGATAAAGCAATGTTACAATTCTACTACAAAATTCGTCCTTGGTACAACCTCTTCCAATTGTGCTCTCAAATTTATTGTATTGAGAATGAGACAGTGTTAAAGGAGAAATGTGTGCCCACTTATATTATTGGTTATATGCAGCTTTTTTCTGTTTAATAACACTTTTTACCTTTATAAGAAAAATACCACATGTGAGGGGTTGTTACATTCATTTGGGTTTCCAATCCTTCCTCCCCTACTATTTTGTATGTGTGGCTGAGTTTTGGACTCTCTTCGACCATCCCCACCCTACCCCTAAATGATTAGTTACTTCACCTATTTCTTTTCTCTAAGTGAAGAGTGTTAGTGTACCTCAGTGGCATTTTATATAATTGCAATTAAAGTTTGCTTTATCAACATTTCCACTTTGTTCCCTTCCTATTTTTCCCTATCTACTCCATATGATGGTTATGGTGATTATTCATGAATAAATACAGTTATACAGTATTCGATCAGGTATTTTATATGTGATGGCTCTGACTTTACTGTCACTCAAGAGGTCTAAATTCCACAGAGATCTACAGCCACTGATTTCTTTGTTATATATAAAGCTTATAATTTGAGTATTCAGGAGACACATTTTCAGGCCCCAAATCGAACTAAATTCTCTAATCATGAATTTACTTTAGTATATTTGGTCCTTCTAAAAATGGAGTATGTATACTGTTTCAAAATATTTCTTATATAAAATAATAAATGAAAGATCATGATGGCAATTATTAGTAATTCCGTCTGCATTGTTAAAGTTATAATTGGTAATGTAAATCCCCCAAACCCTCATCAGATGAAATGTTTTTGTGATATCCTATTCTTGATTAAAAAATAAAAAGTAAAAGAAGTGTCACTGCTATTAATGTGTTATTTTAATATTGATTTTTATTCATTCTATTAAATAGATCGATATATCACCCCCCAATTACATAGCGATCAGTAAATTTGAAATCCTGAAAATGAATTTCAACTATATGCTAATCAATTTTCCTTGTTAATACTGATTTCACATGTCTGATTGCCCCTAGACTTAACCTGATATTGTCTAGGCTGGTTAGCTCATACCAATTAGGATTGCTCCCATCTAGAAAAGATCCAGACAACCACAGAACATCCTATCATATGTTACCTAATAAGCAGGGTCATACTAATACCCAGGGTCCCACCAAGTTGGTGGAGAGTTAGCCGAGCGGCTGGGATCAGCAAGATAAACAGACCCGCCTTACAAATCATAACCCCTGGCCCACTTGGATTGTCAGCTGTGGACTTTATTACCAGGAGTTTGGGCCGGCAAGGACTCTGTGCTGTAACCTGCTGGGGACTTTGTTGGGGAGTTTTTACTTGCACTGGTGATTTTCTGACACTTATATTTGGTGGGAGAACAAGTTTCTCCTTGTCGAGCACTGTTATATTTTACTATGTGTGTGCACTTTGTTTAATAAAAAGGATTATTATCTCTTTCCTGTCTCCTTACCTGTGTGACCTGTGAACCAAGAGCACCGGATATCTAGTGAGCTTTGGTTCCAATCTCGGTGTCCTTACAGCTCTTTTTGAAAATTACATAAAACCTGTGCATTTATGAATTATGTCATACTTACATAAACAGAAAAATCTGTTCCTGCTTCTTAATCTTTATTTGCTAAGTCGCTTATTAGAAACTGAGTTCTAGTAAGACAGAAGCTCTACCATTGCATCTATGCGCTATTGTTCTCAATAAATTAAGTTGATTTATCCCTATATTTGGAAAGAGGAATATATTAAATATTTAAGAGTACATATTTCCCATTCTCCTCAACAGATAAGTTTCTTCACCCTCAACAATGAAATTTAGCAAAGCATAAATATGTACTTCCCTTTTCAACTATGTCTTTTATCTAGCCCCATTTCCTTCACCACTACTATCTTTACAATATATTACTTCCGAAATCTCAAACATATCATTATCATATTGGTATTATCAATGTATTCGCAAAGTGTCTGTTCTCAAGCTGCCATTTGTAATTTTTTACAGATCTTCTAATAAAATGTATTTACAGATTCTACTCCTTTTCCAAAGCCAGGAACGCACCCAGAGGGGGTTTCCTAGTCCTCAGAAACCCCTGTCCTGCCTGGGGTGCTGAATGCTTACAGTGGCCCCTCTCTTGGGACCAGCCATTACCGCATGTAGCTGCAATCATCTCCCAGGCCCCTCCCCTGCTATGTGAGCACAGCTCTCTGCCTGGCAGTCTGGCTCCGCCACTTCCTCCCACACGGCCAACATGGGTGTGCTGCAGGAGGCAAAAGAAGGAAAGAATGTGTGTGTGACAGACTACATGTCTGTGTGTATGATCCTGTGTGTGTTTGTGTATGTGTGAGTCTGTGCTTGTCTGTGTATGTGACAGTTTACATGTTTGTGTGTTTGATCCTGTGCTTGTCTATGTATGTGATAGTTACATGTCTATGTGTTTGTGTATGTGTGAGTCTATGCTTGTCTGTGTATGTGACAGTTTACATGTCTGTGTGTTTTACTCTGTGTGTGTTTGTGTGAATCTGTGCTAGTCTGTGTATGTGACAGTTTACATGTCTGTGTGTTTGACCCTGTGTGTGTTTGTGTATATGACAGTTTACATGTCTGTATGTTTGACCCTATGTGTGTTTGCAAGTGTGACCCTATCCTGCCTAAATTGGGACGGATAGGAGATATGCATTTGTGATATAGTCTGACCATTCCAGTTAGATAATTACCAGTTGAAACAAGCCACAAAGCTTTGTAAATCGCTAATCAGCTTGTGCCAAAAACCTGTGTCATCATTTCATAATTTTTTTTCCATCAGGCAGCAAGCAATATCATTAACATTAGCATACAAAACAGTATATCACTTAAAAGTACAATATGGACCCCCTATGAGTGATTTTAATGTCTGTACAGTATAAGATTTGACTATGTCTGAAGAATTCAGCTTGTGTGATACAGCAATGATAAACAGACAAGCATCTTATATAGGATTTAACGTAGGAATACTCAGTAAGCAGGGTTTGTTACTATGGGAAAAAATACAGCGCATGATGTTTATGTTACAGAGCAATGCTGTAAAGCGTACAGGAGTGCGCGGGGATGTGTTGAGTTTCAAGAATGATTCTTTGTATGCAGCATCTAGTCTTAGAAACATTAAGTTGTATGTTTAACCAGAATAATCTACAAAAATTCTCTCAGTACAAAGCATCACGTATGTTTTTTGGCCACTGCACAGTGTAACTTTGCTTATCATTTATTGTAATTATAACTGGTTTTTTTATTCAGTTCTTAGTGTCATGTATTTAGCTGCACACTAGACATAGCAATGCATACATATTTTGATGGACCAATGGAATGTTGTGCCTTACTGATTGTGTAAAATTATAGTCACACCCCTACACATGCTGGTCACGCCCACTGGTGGCGTGGCGTGAAAACCCCCCTCTTCAAATCCTGCTTTTGCCGCTGAAACCTCCATGCTTTTGCATCTCTCAGAACTCTTACACCCTTAAAGAAACCAATATGCGCATTTTCAATTAGTAGGAAACTTATTTCTAATTTTAATTCTAAATTCTATAATGACTTCATTAACTAACAGAATTCAATGGTAGAAAGAGATTAATGTTAATCAAACATCATGGACGCTTATTTTAAAGACATTTAGAACACTATATCCTTTTCTTAACTTTGTGGAATCTTTATTGAAACTTATATTTAAATGATCACCAGACTTCATAAAATGTTTCTGACTAATTCTGCACTATGAGTCTGATTTAGAGTTGCATATACTGTAAGTGCATTTGCACAACATACTGATGCGCCTTGGTGCATTTATAGTTAGAGTTGCATGAATGTTGTAATTGCAGCATCTTGCGCTTGGAGAGGTGGCTCAAAAATGTTAACATGCAAGTGCAGTAGAGTAGAGGCATGTAGGTAAGCAGGGGCGCACAGAGGATTTTTAAGGGGGGGTTTCCCCTCCACCCAAAAAAAAAAGAGAAAGCGCGAGAGTTGCCGCGCATGCGCAGCAGCTCCGTTTTTCTTTGACAGCGCCACGGCTGCTATATAGTACAGTGCCGCTATGTAGGGCACTTCTTTAGCGAAGGGGAGGGGTTTAGGGGACCCAGAAACCCCCCCTGCGTGCGCCCCTGGTAAGTATGCCCCTTTGAGTTACACAGATCTTGAAATGCATTAGAAATGACACATAAATTTTGCATCCTACACAAACTTGGTGCAAGTTTCGGTGTTGATGATAATGATTGATACTCAATATGCATAATTATGTTAGATATAAGGTTGCGTATATCTTAAAATGTGTGCCACTCAAAATATAGATGTGAAAATTAAAGTGTGCAGATTCGTCTTCGCTCATAAGCAAATGGGACATCTTTACATTTAACTCTACTTCTACTTTAATAAAGTTGAAGTTTACAATCAAAACAAGCATATAGTTTATTTAATATCACTCAACATGTTAAAACATGTTCCTTTAGTAGACTATCAGAAATTAAGCTCTATCACAGATTCTACTGAAAATGTAACAGATTTTTAACTTTATACACTTTACACTTACTGTGAGGAAACGGGGTGCTACTGGACTGAGAACTATGTAATCATCACCCGTTTCTCACGGTTTATTGTACTTTTTAATCCTTGGCCCAGTCTAAGTATATACACCAGAGCATTGGTGTATTATGTGTATTATTATTTCATGTTATTAGATACATTTTGCCCATACTATTACCTGTGATATTGTATGTAGTATAAATATAAACAATATTGCCATACTGTGTGAAAATATCAGAACAACAGCAGTCATTTTGCTTGTGCTAGCTAATGTAATTACCATTTGTCTCAAATGTCTATTGTATGGGGTGCAGATGAGATGTGGTTTGTAATCAGAACAATGTCTGAGTTAACTAGTTGGCAGCCCATGTTAATTAGCTAGGTCAACAGGTAACCTGATAGGTAATGAGGTTAGAACTTCTAATGACATGCAAGGTGCCTCCACGGTAATATATTGGTTGAAATAGCATGGGGAAATGTATCAATATAAATGTAATTGTATCAAAAGGTATCACAGACTTATATTGTGTAACACTGCGGATATAATATGTCAAAAGTCTTATTGTTCCATGTAAGCGTGCAGTGTCATCCCTTGATGTACTATTGTAACCCCATGTGTAGTGTATCCAGCCAAAACAGCTAATTGAGTCAATCCATTCTATTGTCTAATCAAGGTAACAGGGACAGTATGTCTAGCAGCTAAATTGTTGACTGGGAGGCCCTTCTGTAAAGGGGAGTTTTGAGACATTTGACCCTACTTCCTGGTTATACGGAAAATAATATAGGGTGAGGAGAATGCCAAGGGGGGGGGGTCGAGCGTGGAGGATCCTGGTGTACAAGACATCAGTGAAAAGGACTCTGGGGGAGGCATTGTGGTGCCGCTGGAGGAAACCCTACCAGGACAGGGGAGGTGTGAGCCAGTATCGCAGGCTGGGGGACACCCTGTTTTGCTAATCGGTAGTGGTAATATTGCGGGAGGATAAGACCCTGAAAGGGACAGAGATTATGACTTTGGAGTGCTGACTGCAGGAGGCTGCTGGAGGATACATGCTACCATTTACCCTGTAACTTGTGAACGTCTTGTGGTGTTGTGCTGTCGTAATAAAGTCTTATTTTGGATATATCCTGGTCTACCCAAGTGAGTTGAATCCCACAGAGGGTAACTTCCATCCCAGCTAAGGGTGGTATCCTCACATTTGGTGGCAAGCAGTGGGATCACTCGGCCCGGTGTCACAAGAACCGGGAAGGCTGCAAAGGACGCAAGCGGTTGCGGTCCAAGAGCCTTGTAGGTACAGCACAGCACAGCACCGGCTACACAGCACCCAGAGGAAGCCTATCAGAGGAGTTGCAAGAAACGTGAATCATGAACAAGCATAACTCCCTAAAACTGGATGAACTCCGGGGATTATGCCGGACAAGGGAAATTGCTACTACCCAGGATGACTTCAGGCCACAACTAGTGGAAAAACTACGCAAATGGGACCTGTGGATCCGGAGAAAAGGGCTTGAGCTGGTAAAAGCAGGGCTGACTGAGATATTTCCCAGCCTTCAGGATTGGGTGGCAAAGTGTAACCCACAGTCCTGGGAGAAAGTAGAAAAGGGGCAGAGTGAAGGCCCAAGGAGACCCAGCAGCCAAGGACAAGCAATACCACATTTGGGACAAGTCTGGAAGTGGTGCCATCGATGTGGATACTGGGGACATCTTCAACAGCAGTGTCCCAGGAAAGGAGGTCAATTAGACCAATTACCACCCACGGGGGTTGTTGGCAGGAGCCACCCCAGGAAAAACAAACACTACCACCCTGATGCGCCAGAGGCGAGGGGGGTAAAGGCCACTTGCAATGCTGTGGCTGACATGAGGCAAACAACAGGAGAACGCCTTTACAGGCACTTGAAACCTGTATGGATGGATGGCAGAAAAGCCCAAGGGATTAGGGACTGTGGGGCAGCCATCACCCTGGTACGCCCCGAGTTGGTGGATTCCAGAAGAATTATCCCCAACAAGTACTTTAAAATTAGGATGGAGGATGGACGATGGGCAGAGATTCCAACAACCCAAGTCCAGTTGCATTGGGGCCATTGTAACAACCTGGTAGAAGTTGGAGTTATGGCAGGAATGTCCAATGAGGTGATTTTGGGCAATGATTTGGGGCAAGACCTCGGGAATTATTTTGTTGGAAAAGCCCATAGAAAGGTGAGCCCCATGCCGAGGAAGAACAACCACTTCTACACGCCAGTAACTAACGGGTATCAGCAACCTCTCTTTACCATCTCCGGGCCTCTGAGGGTGAGTAGCCAAGACCATCCTGAGGGGGGGTTAGTCCTGGGGGAGGAGGATAAATCTAGACTGCAAGAAGCCCAGTTACTAGATCCAGATCTAGAAGGGATGCGGGCATTAGCAGATATGTCGTATAAGACTGGGGTGGTAGAGGATTGTGCTTGGTTGGATGGGTTACTGTATACGGTGTCCAGCCCAAATCATAAGTACAGGTTGGTAGTCCCACCCGAATATCGGGATCGGTTTGTAGCTCAGGCCCATGGGGAAGGGGGTACTGATCACCGAGGAAAAAGGAGAACACGAGCCAGGCTCAGACAGCAGTTCATTTGGTTAGGTTTAGCGAGGGATGTAGACCGCTACGTAGCCAACTGTGCAGACTGCAAGAATATGTTAGGGCAGGGCTGCAACAGTGACATTAGGACACAGGAGGGGAGAAGGCAGCATATAAAGCAGGACATTGATGACTGCGTGATGTTACTCTCAGTAGTCCCTGTAGGAGATAGTGTGCAGCAGGATTGCTGCAAGAAGCCAATCCATAAGCGGACGCAGGCTGCGAAAATGAGTAATCCCAGTGCAGAAGGGAACTGGGGAAGGGGGAGGCGTAGCCAGACAGGACCCCAGACAACCAGGGAAAGGCAGTCGGTAAGGCTCTTAGACAGCAAGGCTCAGAGTAGCTACTGGAGCAGGAGACCGAGACTTCCCGCAGAGGTTCTGGGAATTGATAGGTGCTGGCGGCTACAAGAATATAACAAGGTGCAGCAAGTGAACGCTGGAGGCTGCGCACAGCCCAGCAGGAAATTGGTTCATCTCGTGGGAGACCACATAAAACCTGCAGTAGTGTCTGCAGAAGAGACTGGGGCTCAAGTTTAAAAACTAGGGGAGGAATATGAGGAAACGGGGTGCTACTGGACTGAGAACTATGTAATCATCACCCGTTTCTCACGGTTTATTGTACTTTTTAATCCTTGGCCCAGTCTAAGTATATACACCAGAGCATTGGTGTATTATGTGTATTATTATTTCATGTTATTAGATACATTTTGCCCATACTATTACCTGTGATATTGTATGTAGTATAAATATACACAATATTGCCATACTGTGTGAAAATATCAGAACAACAGCAGTCATTTTGCTTGTGCTAGCTAATGTAATTACCATTTGTCTCAAATGTCTATTGTATGGGGTGCAGATGAGATGTGGTTTGTAATCAGAACAATGTCTGAGTTAACTAGTTGGCAGCCCATGTTAATTAGCTAGGTCAACAGGTAACCTGATAGGTAATGAGGTTAGAACTTCTAATGACATGCAAGGTGCCTCCACGGTAATATATTGGTTGAAATAGCATGGGGAAATGTATCAATATAAATGTAATTGTATCAAAAGGTATCACAGACTTATATTGTGTAACACTGCGGATATAATATGTCAAAAGTCTTATTGTTCCATGTAAGCGTGCAGTGTCATCCCTTGATGTACTATTGTAACCCCATGTGTAGTGTATCCAGCCAAAACAGCTAATTGAGTCAAGCCATTCTATTGTCTAATCAAGGTAACAGGGACAGTATGTCTAGCAGCTAAATTGTTGACTGGGAAGACCCTTCTGTAAAGGGGAGTTTTGAGACATTTGACCCTACTTCCTGGGTATACGGAAAATAATATAGGGTGAGGAGAATGCCAAGGGGGGGGGGGGGGGGTCGAGCGTGGAGGATCCTGGTGTACAAGACATCAGTGAAAAGGACTCTGGGGGAGGCATTGTGGTGCCGCTGGAGGAAACCCTACCAGGACAGGGGAGGTGTGAGCCAGTATCGCAGGCTGGGGGACACCCTGTTTTGCTAATCGGTAGTGGTAATATTGCGGGAGGATAAGACCCTGAAAGGGACAGAGATTATGACTTTGGAGTGCTGACTGCAGGAGGCTGCTGGAGGATACATGCTACCATTTACCCTGTAACTTGTGAACGTCTTGTGGTGTTGTGCTGTCGTAATAAAGTCTTATTTTGGATATATCCTGGTCTACCCGAGTGAGTTGAATCCCACAGAGGGTAACTTCCATCCCAGCTAAGGGTGGTATCCTCACACTTACATTTTAATATTAATATGTAGTTGACTAAGAGATAGGCCCATTAGATCAGTCATAAATAATCCAGAAGCACCTCTATATAGCATGTGCACTTTTTTGGAAGGATTTAGAGTTGGACTACTCCAACTGCAGTGTGCAAATGTGTGCTTTGCTGCACTGCCATTGCACAAACAAAAGCAGCTTTATTTGGCGTTTCAAGTAACTTGTGATTGTGACCCTTTACATTTGGAGAGAAGTCGCGCACATATAAGTGTAGCACGCTCTCTGGAGATGCAGCCTATTTAGTCATGTATAGGTCATTTGTCCCTAAAAGCTGTTGGAAATACATGCACTGAGGATGACAGCATAGGCATGTATATTTAAAAATAACTTAGTAAGTAATTAAATGAAACACTCTACTTCCTAAATGAATAACCAGCCAGTGTTAAAGCATAGAGCTGGTTGCCACCAAAGAAGTGGGGCAACATTTGTGAGGTACCCAGGCAAAAGTGATAAAAAGCACTAGGCTTTGCAAGGTAAAATCTAGTAACTGGGGGGAGGGCTTATGTTCATTATGTGGTTCTGCATAGAGGCAGTGGGAGGAGTGTTCTTAGATAGTTTGTAAGTGACAGCATCTCCTGACCTACTGCCCATTTGGAGTAGTCTGATGTGGGGTAAAGAAGATTCATGCAGAGTTATATGTCACAACATGGTTTGCAGAGGTCCCAAAGGGTTTTGGTTTATGTGGGTTACTCCTTGGTTGAAAAAGGCGCTTTTGGTATGAAGAAGAAAGTATCCCCAATGGCAAATTCCCGTAGAGGGAATGGTTACAATAATAATGCATCCAAGAACAAGGTGGAATGTGTGGTGTTGGTGTGGCTGAGCTCTCAAAAGCAAAATAGAAGCTGAAGCCAGTTGATGGTGGTGGTTGACAACAGGCTGCCAAGAGCTCCTTACAGTCAGTACTTAGCGGTGAGAGAAAAACTATTTATTAGGAAACATTAAGTTGTATAAGGGGTTAACTTTAGTTAGAGTTTTAAGATCTAATTTTTGTCATCAATGAATGCGTGTGCATCCACATCTGTCATGATGTGATTGTAGGAGAGCGGAATAGGGCAGTCTTCAAGGTAGTGTGGTCCTAAAGATGTAGTAGGTTGGATATTGATTGGGCATTAAAATTTCAACCAGGCATATTTTCTGGAGAATCTGCTAACTCACAAATGAAGGCACAGATTGATTTTATGGGGATTTGTCCAAAGAACGTTAAGTGGGTGTGCACCTTGATATGTGGTAAGCAGAAAAGTATACGTATTTACGCACATAAAGAATCATTGCTTGTCTGCATATTTGCAGTTCACACATGAGCCTTGTATATATATAAAAATTATATAAATAATATATAACAATTAGTCTGTGGCCTCCTGCTTGCCTGCATTCTCCTCCTCACATCTTTACACTGTCCGTTAGTTGTAGCCCTGTCTCCAGCAAGATTACCTCCGATGACCCATGAAAAACCAGTAATCGTCGTTTTCACGAATGTGAAAACACACGCACTGAAGAATCCTAAAAAAAAAAAACTAGGTCTTTGACACGGACAGGGATATAATCAAGACTTGCCTAAAAAGCGAAATCTCACTTTTCTGAACACAGCGCCATGCTGACAGGTACTGAATCCGAAGACACTGCTATTCAGCACTTACACATCAATGAACAGAGCGACCTAGAGAAATCAGAATTTAAGGCTTCAATGTCCGGACCTCACAAATGCACACTTCACATTAAACTCATGAAGTTTGTGCTCACATACACAAACACTTACCTATTAAAGGTTAAGTTTTCCTGTAAGGCCCCTGCTACATAATGGGATCCATCAGGGGAATGTTCTCGTTTTTATATATATAATTCCCCTCTGTTTGCTCTTCCACCTCATACGTCTGCATAAAATCCCTCCCCCCTGACCCTTGTGATCGTACATTGTCTTTTGCTTTTTCGTGTTACTAACCTTTTCTCTCCCTGATTCAGTGCAGGCACAGTTGGCAGCAAAGCACTCTGATAAGTGACTGATACATGCAGTACTATCGCTGATTGGCTGCAGGTCACTGCCCCCTTTTGAGGATAAGGTGGCTCTTGGTCCTTTTGTGTGGGGGACCCCTTGAGCTGCTTAATGTGAGCATGTCATTGTGAGTCTAGAAAGGGTGTGGTCCCTTTTGCACCTGTCATTCAGTGAGGGAAGTGCTCCTTGATTTAGGGGATTCAGGACCATTTGGTCATCCACTTGTTTGGATCAGTATTCAATTGTTTTAGCTGTTTTGCATTGTGCTTTATCTGCTACTAATTTATTATAATTAAACTGTGACCTAGTTTTGCCAAATTTACAACTGAGTCTTTATTTGCAATTTACAGTATTAAGTTATAACACGTGGGAAGGTGATTGTACAGTGGTAAGCGAGCATCACCAATATGCAGTTTATAAAGGTCTTACCTATTTGAATTACATCGCTTACTGCTTTAAAGTGGAATGCAAACTCCAGAGGTCGAGAACTAACACGTATCATTATGAGCAATGATTAAATATTATGTTCGCTTAGGAAGTCTGTCGGAACAGAATCTGGTATCAAATACCCCCAGTCATGCAGGGTTAAACAGATGCATTGCACTTTCTTTCCTGCGCAAGCACAGAAAGAAACTTTCAGGTTTTTCCAGGTTGCTGTCAGCTTAGCAAACAACTTTTTGGACAACATACTGACCAATTTAACCAAAATGCTCTGTGTATCTCTTCAGCAGCAAATCCTTATTATTTATAGATCATGGAGTCCCTGCAGAGCTGTGTGACTGCTCCATACTACAGACGCAGTTTGCAGCCAGGATTTCATTGTGCAAAATCCTACACATAAATGAGGAAAACACTAGAGAAAGTAAGTTGCTGTTCATTGCAGCTTTCAAACTTAATAGCTCACACAGTTGACTCTGTAGTCTACCATACTTATATTTGAGGTCAAATGCTATTTTGGTCTTTTCAAAGGCTCAATACACTGTTCAATTGCATCCAGAGCAACTACCGCTATAACTAAAATAAACTTATATTCACAAACGTGAAGTTTTTCATGGAGTCTCTGGCGGCCCTATATTGAGGTTCTTAAATTTCCATGAGATAAATAAGATTTACATAGTCTTACAATTATCAGTTATATTTAGACACTTGGGTAAGTACCCATATAATAAATCAGTAATGTATTGTTTATCTCATTCATTGAAACAAGCAATTGTAGCGCAAAGTTATTCACTGTACCACTATTGGATAAGAAGTTATTAAACGGGCAGATCCTTGTTACTTCCTGAGGACCTGACATGATCTTCAAGGATTAACTATTGAAAAAACACAACATATCCCATCAGCTCCAGGAAGATCTGATATTAGCCTGTGTAAGTGTCCATCTTCCTGTTTTATGACTGAATCCCTCACATGCTAAAGACAGCATGAGAGCAAGCTCTATCAGAACAACTAATGCAAAGCCAAAGAGGGAGTTGTCTGGAAGCAGCAAAGCACTGAAATCCTCAATCAGTAGCAGCAGTGTTAGACATCACTTGCCTGCGTCCAACATTCAGCAGTCCACTGAATGCTGGCCATCCCAATTACAATCCTTAACAGAACCCAGCTGGGCTCAGCCTCAGGGTAGAGATAACATAACACGTATCTCAGGCATTACCACTAACCTCCATTACTGATGACACATGCAAGGAATCACCAGTCAACCAGCTACTATAAGAACCTGCTCAGTGCAATCCTTAGTGCCTGCATATCAGTTGTGTCCAAAATCAATACTCCAGCTCCAGGACTATACTAGGATGTATAGCAGTCCTGGGGTGTTTAGCAGCCCCTAGTTATGGAACACAGAGATGCAATGACCTGCAGCAGCAAGGTAGAGCAGTCCTGGAGTGTTTAGCAGCCCATGGTGGTAGGACACTGAGATGTGTTGAAGTCGTATAATTGGATGAACGAAAGTATATTGGTCTAATATTGGTTTGCCATGCGTATTGCGAAGCGTACGCCACGTGTTACGTGGCGTGGTGCGTTCGCACGGTAAAATACGCACGCACACACTCGCATTACAACAGTTAGTTATTTATATAATTTCATATTGGTTCTGTTACACTGTAATTCAGGAGCAGATAGTATTCGGTTTATTATTAGTCTATATATATATATATATATATATATATATATATATATAGTGACTATATGTACATTGTAGTGTTATTAAAGGTTTAGGTAATAGGAAAGGTGTCATGCCTGATATCATATTGAAGCCCTAATCATCAGCAGCTGTCCGGTGCAGTCGGCATACAGATCGCACATTGCATACTTTAGTTATTGATATTAGAGAGTAAACCTTTGTATGATACTGGCTATGAAAAGGAGCAGACCCCCTGGAGAGAAGACCCCCACCTTTGGATTCCTTAGATTGAATCAACCTATTACCTGTCTGGCCTGAACCCACCCAACGTCTGGACCTATAGAAACAATCTACGTCATCTCTATTGTTCACAATGAAACACTGACTGTATATATATTAGCTGCATCTCACTGGGGCCTCAGTCAACTCTGACACAATATTATATACTATTGTCCATTGGGTCCGGTGGGTGCGCAGCGTGCGCAAGCGATTGCATTGGTATGTACTTATCTTTTGGTATTGGCTGTGCTGTACTGTACTTTATCATGATATAATAATGTATTGAATTGTTGACTATTTACATCTGTTAAAAATAAATCACTTTGTGCTTTGGACACACATTCAATTGATTGGGCAATGCTTATTTTAAAACGATAGAATTACTTTAATAATTTGGGGGCTCGTGAGTTAGGAGTTACGTTACCGGCAGGTATGCAACGCTTACGATATTCGGTTCCTCAACAAAGGGTGGATTGACGGACGCGTCGTATAAAGCAGGAAAGAACGTAATGCGTCTAATACCTGTGGTTCACTGTGTGTTGCGAAACCGAATGTCCGTTGTTGCATAGACTGAAGGAACGCTAATTAGAATCTAGGGACAAGAAAGAAAAATGTTTCTTTTTATTGTCGTTTTATGTTTTAAAGTGTATTGCATTGCTGTGCGTATGTGTAGTTCCTGCTGTGCGTACGCAAACTTACGGTAGATTTGCCACGTGGTTGAACAATAGTTTTGATAGTTGTTATATGCATACTGTAAGCACTTGGTAAAGTCTCTGAAAAGATAGTGCCATTGTTTGGGAAAGTTATTTTCTGTACAGAAAACAAAGGTTATGTGTGTGTATGTGAATAAATACATAAAGGCAAAAATATACTGGTAACTATAGGCAACTATAGGTTTTCGCACGTGCACCCAATACTAATCACGACATTCACTGATAAAGGGTATTGTTTGCTGGAAGGGACAGAGCATTGCGGTGTTATCTGTGGTCCGCATAATGAATCATTGAGCTGTGCAAATCGACCGCATGGCAAGGCCGTGATTGAGTATTGGGAGGGCAGTGTGGTACTATTTAAAAATTCATAGCGCTGTAGTTCAGGTGTGTCTGACGGGGCATGTTAAAAAAGGTGACCTGACAACAAAGATTCTGTTCTAGGGCTGAGCAGGATATAAAGAAACCTTTGTGTGAGTGGTGTTCTGTTCTAATAAGAGCAGGTGATAAAGAGACACCACAGAGTATGCATGGCATACTCGAAGCGAAAATAACAGGTTTTCGCGGCATTCCCAAATATTAATCGCAAAGCTTACCGATAGTTAGTATCCGTAAGCCGTGCGATCGGACCGCATGGTTGATTTAGTGCAGCCGTGATTGCGACTTGGGAGATGTGGGAGGAAATACGCTGCAACCACTGATATTCTTTATTGATATCTGGTGCTGACAGTGGTAAAGTACTCAAACTAGGAAGGGCATTGATATCTTAAGGGGACGTGCCTGTTGAAAACGTCCATGAATAAAAAAATCTCTAGTAAGTTCTGTTTCAAAGGAGAACAGGTAAAAGTCTTTTTGTGTAGCGTTGAGAAATAGGTTGTTTTCACAATGGATACGAAGCAAACGCTAGAGATAGTTCATGTTGTGCTGCCTAATGAACGGCCGGTTGGTTCGGCAAAATATGTTATGTATAATAAATACGGTGCGTATGCTACGGCATATTGCGACAAATGGGTCAAGATGACCCGGGAGTGTGTGAAACCTTTCCCAAACATAGGTACTCTTGACTCAGAGGTGTTAAATAATGTTAGAGATAAAGTGCAGTTGATTAAATCAACAAAAACGAGAATTGAACATGATGACTGTTTAAAATTGTGGCAAATGGAAGGTAACACGTGGCAGAGCAGCGAACGCACAGCGGAAGTGAGTGTAAGGAAAAACACGTGTTCAGCGGAAGTAAGCGTACCGGAAACAAGCATTCCGGAAGTGTGCATTGCAAAGCGTGGCGAACTGAGCGCAAACACGCCCCCGATAAATTCGGTTGGGGCGGGAAGTACAGCCAATACCAAAAATGTAAAAATGGTAACTAGTAACTTGTATGGTGTTTTAAGTAATGTTAAAAGTAATGTTTCAGGACAAAGAAGAGGAACGGTCCCACCAGCAGGGGCAGCTGCTGAAAGTGGTGAGAATAATAAAAAGGTTAACACAGGGGGAGACATTCATTGTACTGCAACAGCAATTCCAGCAACTAGGTCAGAACAGAGTGATTTAGTAGGCTTATATCCTATCTGCAGAACAGCAGTTCCCAATGGGAAAGCGGACAGAGATGGTGTAGTTCCCATGAAACAGGTAGCAGTGTATTCTCCATGGACTAAGACGGAACTATTTACAATTATGTCTGATTTCCCTGATCCTAGAAAAGATTTGGCCAAGTGTCAGAAATTTATTAGACATTTAGGTAATGCACATGAACCTACTAATAAAGATTGGCGAGTGCTGTTTAGAGCTTGTCTTCCTCTCGATACTGATATACAGAAGTTCCTTGAGGGTTGTAGCTTGGAAAAGGATAAACCCTTAACTGAGGATAACAATCAGCGTAATATTGGACGTATAATCAAAGAGTTGGCCGTATATTTTCCAGTGACTGTGGAATGGAGCAAAATATACAACATCAAACAAAAAGGTAATGAGAATACAACTGATTATTTTTCAAGGGCGCTAGCGGGCATTATTAAGTACACAGGAATATGGGATATAATGGTAAATCCACATTACAGGGAGGTAACTGTTGCAGTACTAATGGACGGCCTCCGGGAGGATCTAAGGACCTGGATACAAACCTCTTTTCCTAATTGGAGAGGTCTCACGGTAACTGATATTAGAGGACATGCTATAGAACATGATAAAAATATATGTAAAAAGGAAAAAGCACAGAGTGATAAGTTAATGATGTTGAGTATCCAGGCATTAGAAAAACTACATCCACAACCTCAGAATTATAAAAACCACTATAAGAGATGAAAGAAACAGAAATCTTTGAAGTGTTTTAACTGTCTTAAAAAGGGACATTTGAGGAAAGATTGCAAAGAAAATATTAGAGCCAAGGCTAAGAAAATGGGACACGAAGCAAAGAGACTTGGCCCACCTAAGGGGGAATCACATAGACACCCACAGAGACGGCGCACACAAGTCTCGGAGACTTCTCAACAGTTTCCTGTGCACCTCATAGCAGCCAATGCCTTGGGGGAGAACCATAGTCAACCCTGGAGGTTAGGTCAGACCTGTAGTCCTACAAACAGGTGGGGTTTAAACTGTGGTAAGTAGTAGTGTGCAAGAAACTGATTTCTAAAAGGTAACCTTTGTTGATTTTGTTTGTTCATTTATGTTGTGAAATGTTTGTTTTCCTAAATTGCTAGCCGACGGCAAAGAATAGAAATGTTTGTTGTGTTTGCTGTTTTAAGATAACTATCTTGTTTTTCTTCTCACAGGTAAAGGGGACACAAAAGGAGTATAGACTTAGTGATCAAAAGGAGAGATAGAGAAATAAAAGAATCACTCTTGAAAGACAAATTAACAATAGACAATTGGAACACTCTTTTGTTTTAGGCTGCAGTGTCTCATGATAATTTGTTTGGCTGAGAATCATTATCCAACAATGAAGTATGTACATACTTTGCTCCAAAATATCTTTTTATGTATTTCAGAGAAAATATGAGTCACTAAGAGTACATTTTTTCATTTCTCTATCATAAATTAGAAAAGTCCGTTGAAAAGGTATGTAGTCAATGAGATACCGAGTTCTTAATGAACAAATGACGGACGACACTGGATTGCACTGTTAAGACCCCCTAGTCAAGTATGGGGAGGGGTCATAGTTAGCAAATAGCTAAGGGGAACAGTGGAATGAATACAGCCATTTCCCCATAGAGTCAGAGTCCAATCCAGCTGTCATTATGTTGTAAAAAATCTCCCTTTCTACATGTATGTTTGTTTTCAAACCTTTGTATTCCCATCATTCATTGCTTTCCTATTTCCCATTCTTTACACAAATGCTAGTCTCTCTCTCCTCTCTCTCTCTCTCTCTCTCTCTCTCTCTCTCCCCTCTCTCTCTCTCTCTCTACTCTCTCTCTCTCTCTCTCTCTCTCTCTCTGCTCTGGTAGAGATAAAATCAGACAGTCTCAACAATGGGGCTAAAACATTTTTTTTTTTTTTACATAAGACCAAATCAGAGATACACACACTAGATTGACATGAGTTACAGAAACAGTCAGGGGTTTTGTTTTCATGTGTATAGAAACTGCTGATTTTAAGCAGAAAGGTTCTGTTGTGGAAATACGATTCATGTTTTATAGATTGCATATCTGTTTTGTTTTTTTTGTTTTATGATTCGTGCCTCCTGTACAAAAATGTGCCTTTTTATGGATGCACAAAGGGTGGAGACAGGAGATTGCTAGAGGATAGGCATACAGATATGCATCTCTGTGTAGAACACTGGAGTAGGATTTTTACCACAAGATACGACATAATGTGAAACCCTAGAAAATGTAGAATTTTCATGTTTTTATATTTTTCACTGTTAGACAGGCATGTACTGGATACTGTTATATTTGAAGAAAGTGTTATAGAAAGAGACCCCTTTGCCTTTCCCACTTAGTCAAGTAGCTGAATATGAGGTACTGAGAATGACATGTGAGTTGGCAGAGGGAAAATCGATTGATATACATTGGTCTTTAGCATTTTTCTAGTCTAGAGGGCGATGTTGAGGTGACTGAGAAATCGTTGTATAGCAATACCAGCACATGATTAGGACACTACATAGAGGACTTTATACAGTGACACAGTTACCAACTGAAGTAGCTGCTAGTAAAGTCCACACTTACATGCACAACCATACATGGCTGTCATACCAGGGAGAACATAGCTGTCAAATAGACAGCAGGGTTTTATGTGACAGTTAACAAATCTATGTTTTGTTTTGTTTTTCGTTGTATTGTTTTAGTTTTAAAATGTGAACACACACACATGCACGCATACACATATTGGTTAATATAGGTGTTACCCGAGGGATAAACTGTCTGGAAGGTGAAGAGATGTGGTGAGGAGTCTGGTGGACTATGGAGAGATGGACATGGTAGACCAATAGAGCCATCCCATATCCCTCCTGCTGATAGGTTTTCCTCCAGGTAAAACAAATACACGTCATCCAATTACCACCATGCAGGATCCTCAAGTATACACAGGTGTACCAATGAAATATGTCTGGGTAGAGGTGTATTGAAATGTGTCTAATGTATTACTGTATCATACTCAAAGCTTTTGTTATTTAATGTGATAGTCCTAGAGTTATAATAGATGATAGGGGTATTCATGTTATTGATAATAGATGTATAATGTATGAGTAGTGGTAACAAATCACATACTTTCAGTTAGCCATAAACCAGTGTGAACATAAAATAGTGGTACTCGGTAGAATGAATTGAATAGAATAAGAGTTGGAACTTGATTGAAGTGCCACTAGTCCTTTCCCGCTACCAAAAGATCACCCCTGGGCAGACTCCTAATCTGTCAGTTTTTGAAATGTTCTTGACCCCTCGTGAGATGAGATTGTAACTGGGAGGCTAGGTAAGACCTTGAGAGAAGGTAAATAGTGAGACAGTAACCAAGAACGTCCAAAACACTGTTTCCTGAAAGGTCACACTAACTGTCAGGATGTTGGATCGGGAGAGTAAGTTGTGGAGCAGAAATCTCTTAAGCTTAGGTTATTTGCCAGACAGGTACCAGGTGTAGGCTACCAGCCTCACGGCTTCAAGGGTAGCAGAGACACACTGGTGCCCATACCACCCACTGCAGAGGGGCCAACACTCAGAGAAGGGTCCAAGGGCACTCATGAGTCTGTACTGGAAGGCCTCGAATGCAGTTAGTAGCACCGGAGCCAAAGGCTAAGACTGTTGTCCAGCATGAAGTTGTAGTTTTTCCTGTTTTGTGATCTCTCATTTCACCCTCTTCTCGGGATGGTAAATTCTTTTGATTATTGGCAGGTGACAAAGACTGGTTCGGGTAGTGATAAGGAGTTATTGGGGAGGAAGAAGTTAGTAGCATAATCAGTCCAGTCAATTACTCTATTCAATTCAGGGGTAAAGGAAAATTTAGAAACCTTGGAGCTTGGAGAAAGTGCGAGGGGCTATTGTCTGAGTAGCATTACGTCTGTAAGTACGGCGACCCCATGGTTAGAAAAAGGACACACCCAGCGATGCCAGTCCAGTAATATTCGGACTTGAGCGGGCATCCTTGAGAATGATTATCATTCTTGGGAGGGTAAGGTTTTAGACCAAACAAAGTGCTGGGCGTGCTCACACGTGCCTCAGTGATTATATCAAGTAGGATTAGTTCTCTTTCCACTCAATATTCTTGAGGTACCCGAACTATAGGCGGGAGGTCACTAAGGGAAAAAGTAGGACACCTAGGTCCCTTAGTCTGAAGTCTCCCAATGCTTTGCAAGCCGATCACTGTTAAATCTGAGTATTGAGAGACTGGGAAGAACGAACAGACAATAGCCTGCCCACAAGTGGTGATGAAAAGAACTGGTGACATTATTAGATGTGTGCATATTAACGCAAGCTAGAGGAGCTTGCATATGACATTATTGATAGACATAGGATGATGCTATTGATGAACATGACGTGTTTAAATGTATTCTGAGCTTAAAGACATGCGTTGGACAGAAGAACCTGTTAAACTTGAAGAACTGTAGTAGAGAATTCTGTATAGCTGATACACGTTCTACTGTACCGTGTACCTTTCCAAATAATGTATTAAGTGTTTTATTGCACCCTTGAAGGGCATACAAAAGGTTATCTCCAAGCTCCAGAAGTGTACGGTTTATAGTAAAAGAAGAAGTCGTTTAGAGGATTAAGACTTTCTCTTATGATAACTTGTTTAGATCTACGAACAGCGTGGACATACACCAAGGGGGATTTGTATTACATAACAATGAAACGTGGTACTGAGATCCTGCTTATAACATCTTTAAGGTGATAGTTTATTGTACTATCAAAGGGTGGACTGTTGAAGTCGTATAATTGGATGAACGAAAGTATATTGGTTTAATATTGGTTTGCCATGCGTATTGCGAAGTGTACGCCACGTGTTACCTGGCGTGGTGCGTTCGCACGGTAAAATACGCACGCACACACTCGCATTACAACAGTTAGTTATTTATATAATTTCATATTGGTTCTGTTACACTGTAATTCAGGAGCAGATAGTATTCAGTTTATTATTAGTCTATATATATATATATATATATATATATATATATATATATATATATAGTGATTATATGTACATTGTAGTGTTATTAAAGGTTTAGGTAATAGGAAAGGTGTCATGCCTGATATCATATTGAAGCCCTAATCATCAGCAGCTGTCCGGTGCAGTCGGCGAACAGATCGCACATTGCATACTTTAGTTATTGATATTAGAGAGTAAACCTTTGTATGATACTGGCTATGAAAAGGAGCAGACCCCCTGGAGAGAAGACCCCCACCTTTGGATTCCTTAGATTGAATCAACCTATTACCTGTCTGGCCTGAACCCACCCAACGTCTGGACCTATAGAAACAATCTACGTCATCTCTATTGTTCACAATGAAACACTGACTGTATATATATTAGCTGCATCTCACTGGGGCCTCAGTCAACTCTGACACAATATTCTATACAGAATATTGTCCATCGGGTCCGGTGGGTGCGCAGCGTGCGCAAGCGATTGCATTGGTATGTACTTATCTTTTGGTATTGGCTGTGCTGTACTGTACTTTATCATGATATAATAATGTATTGAATTGTTGACTATTTACATCTGTTAAAAATAAATCACTTTGTGCTTTGGACACACATTCAATTGATTGGGCAATGCTTATTTTAAAACGATAGAATTACTTTAATAGATGCGATAATCTGTGGCAGTAAAATGTAACCGTCCTGGGGTGCTTGGCAGCCTCTACTTGTAGGACACTGAGATGCGATGATCAGCGGCAGTAAAGTGTAACAGTCCTGGGGTGCTTGGCAGCCTCTAGTTGTAGGACACTGAGATGAAATGATCTGCGGCAAGTCTCACAAGAGTTTTCGATCAATATCTTCTATATATTTAGCCCACGCTCGATTTCTCCTGTGCCATTTTAGAACAGGCGGCATGCAGGGAGGATGCAGCAGTGTTCTGCTCTTAAAACAGCATTCAGGGTAAAAGAGGGACATAGAAAACAATAGGATTGTGTGCTTATTTTAAAGCAGTTCTGTAGTCAGCTGGAATAGTTTGCTGATCAATTGGTTTTAATTTCAATCTGTTAGAGCGTTTAAACGGATGAGTGGCTACTGGCTGTTATTAATGCATATTTAATAGTACTAGTATATAGACTGAGTTAGATATCATTCTGAACTAAGTAGGATAATTAGTAGAGACAAACAGTGTGCTTTTCCAGTATGACTTTTAGCAGCAGAATCCAAAAAACAAATCGATTTATTTCTTTTAAAATTTAAAATTTTTCTAGTGAAAGTAATCTTGTGTGGGGCAGTGACATCTGAATTGATTTTGAAAAAAAACGGTGTTGTTTACGTATGTCAGTGTAGATGCACACCCCAGAAAACTTCTATATATTGTAAACTTTTTCTGTTTGGCAATACATGCCAATTTTGAAAGGGTCATTCAGTGACTTCTACACTAAAAAAAGTGTGTTTGTGTGTTAGTGTCAACGCAGTTGCATACCCCAAAAAAAGCTTTATATTCTAACTTTTTTTCTGTTTTTCAATACTTGTTAATTTTTAAACGGTCATTCAGTAACAACTATATTTTAAAAAAGATGTTTGCATGTGAAGGTTTTTTCTGGGCATTTTGACATTCGGCGACCGCATGTAGAAGAATGTCATCTGCCATGCCACCAACTGAAGCAAGCAGATTAAATAAATTAACCAACAAAAAAATGAATGTAAGGTGCAAAAGATAAAAATGTTGAAACACTATGCACATACTAAATTTGGAACATTAGACATCATGCATCATGAAGAGTGAAGAGGCAGTAACAATCAGATATCATTAGATGGACAGAGGCATCAATTCATATTTAGACAAGTAGTTACCCAATTGTAAAGCGTTTCGTAATTTGCTGTTGCTATATAAATAAATGATGATGATAGACAAAGGTGTCCTATGCACTTCTCGATGGGCAGAGCATTCATCGTTAGCCAAGAGCAGAGCTTTCAAACACCTTGCCAATATATTAATAAATGTTGATGCTTAAAGACAAAGGTGGCCTGCACCCATACTGCAAAACTTGAAAGAGTACACCATACATTTTGAATGTTACAGGGCATCCATCACAGCCAGTGAAGCTACTGTAATAGGCAGAGGTCATTAGAAAGTGGTATGAATGAATAGAGTTAGACAAATAGATGAAGATGGTCTCATATCAAATACTTCAAAGACTAGTACTATGCACTTATCAATAAGCAGAGCATTCATCATTAGCCAAGAACGGAGCTACAAGTAAGGTAGAACTATGCCGTAATGCTGCCTTTCTGAATCAAATAAGGTGACTCGTATATATTTATAGGGAGAGATGAAAAATCAGTCCTCTGGGGGATGCTTTGTCAAACCCTGGGGTAAAGGGGTCTGCCCGAGACCTGCAATGGAGGTGGTGCCCAAGACCCATGTATATAAATATGGAATGTATATAAATAATATTTATATGTTCTATTAGTGAAGTGTAAGACATATGTAAAACAGACAGTTCAGATAGACCAATAGTTACCCTTCCCATACAAGTATGTATAATGCTCACAATGATGCAGATTTGGTTGTCCAAAACATGTCTTGACAATACAAATTGAAAGTCACCATTCTGAGAAATGAAGAGGACAAATTTTCACTCTGGCAAAGAATATATGTAGAGATGGAGGTCATCATCATAATCACCATTTGTTTATATAGCACCACTAATTCTGCAGCGCTGTACAGAGAACTCATTCACATCAATCCCTGCCCCATTGGAGTTTACAGTCTAAATTTTCTAACACACACAGACAGAGAGAGAGAGAGAGAGAGAGAGAGAGACTAGGGTCAATTTGATAGCAGCCAATTAACATACTAGTATGTTTTTGGAGTGTGGAAAGAAACCGGAGTACCCGAAGGGAACACATGCAAATACGGGGAGAATATATCAACTCAATGCCTGATGATTTACGCTAAGTGATGGAATTAAAGAACTGTATAGACTGATAAATTATTTTTGGAATTGAATGAAAGTAATTGCAACAATGTCAAATATACACAATCCTTCATTAAGACAGCTTGATGCAGATTTTAGCCAAATTCAGGGACAATTGGGACAGTTGTGATGGTATCATTAAAAAATAGACTGGAAATTACTGGAAAAGAGTGTTAATGCCATAAACAGTAATATAGGAGCAAAAACACCTCAAAATGACATTATTTTTCATAATTTATAATTAAGTCCAGATTCAAAGCTAAACTTTTCACAATTTTTTGGCAAAACCAGTTACAAAACCAAAATACGAACATGTTTTAGAACCAAAACCACATCCGAAATCAAAATACAGTGATCAGCGCACATCTCTAGAATGTTTTTTATTTTCTCCTTGTGTTTGTGTGCATTTACTCCAGTTACCAAAATTTCCTCCCAAAGTTCAAGCACATATTGGTAGGCCCGTGTGCATTACAGTGTGTGTGGTATAAGGAAATTACATTGTAATTATCAATCAAACAAATGCTAACGTGCCATAATAAAGTGTCCTTGTTTTACAGCACTGCTTAATATGTTGGCACTATATAAATAATAATTTTATGGAGTGGTGGTGGTGTAGTTACTAAACAATTTATTTAGTATATGGGTATTTTCCATCATTTTTGTACATTAAATATCTTAATTACAGTTGAAGGTGAGGGTGTCATGCATACATGTGCTAGGAGAATATATATTAAATATAATTATAGCTCCCCATTTGGGAGCAGAGAGCCCCAAGTTATAAATAGACCTAGCGGCTGTCATTTTTCATTATGCAATGGGAGTTCCTGCAGGCAGGATCTAGTATGTGTCGTATCAATTGTTTTTATTGTTTTGCCAAGCATGTTCCAATGGATGATTTGGGATTATCAAACTGGAAGCAAAAAAAAATATTTTTTTGCCAAACTGGGATTAATTTTATTAGATTTTTGTTTTATAAACAACAGTGGACCTGTCACGGATTGAGAGTCAGGATGTTCCTCGAAGCCTGCTCAGGTAGATACTACCACCAGAGAGGCACATAGTCTAACGGAAGAGAGGTCTTCACCAGGGGTCCCCACAAGGGGATATGAGCTTAGAGGCTCTCAAACCGCAGGTTGCTGTCCTCTAGGGGGCAATGAGCAAAACTAAATGGATGGTAAGGAGATAAAGATGACAATGCTAATATGTCAGAGCACTGAGGCAGGTCACACAGGTAAGTGGTATCTCTAGATAACAAGAGAGAGCAACAGTCTATGGGGTGCTGCTGCACTGAGGTTCTGGTGAGCAGGATGGCCCTGCAGTAGGATCAAAGGAGATGAGCTACGATCTGCAGAGTGATGCGGAGGAGATACAGATATGCACAGGAGAGTAATAGGCTGCAGGATGATGAAGTGCTGAGGTCTTGATGAGCTGGATGCCCTGGAGCAAGATCAGAAATGATGCGCAACGATCTGCAGAGTGACAGCAGCTTCTTGACTGCGGAGAGGATACAGAAGTACACAGGAGAGCAACAGGCTGCAGAATGGGGAAGCGCTGATGTCCTGATGAGTTGTAAGCCCTGGAGCAGGATCAGAGGTGATGCGCAATGAAATGCAACGTGGTTGCTGAATCCAACGAATAACGAGGTAGAAGCAATAAACAGAAGCCAGAGGAGGAGACGTCCTAATAGGTAAGGAGACTTGAAGATCTGACACCTTAATAGGGAGGCAGGTGCTTTAAATAGACAGGGTTGACAGGCAATTAGCCAATCAAGTGAATGCAGGAAGTTTTGAAAAGACCAAGGGGTAAATGTATCAAGGTCCGATTTTTTCAGCGTTTTAAAATCGCAGCAAATTGCGGGTGTTAACCCGAGATTTTAGTCCAAAAGTTATCAAATGTATTAAGCTGCGATTTTTACCTTGATCTTCAAAATCGCTGGTCATCTCTGGCGATTTGTTGCAATGTCAAACCGTATTTAGCTAACTCTCCTGTGTTGTCCTTATCTAGCTGCGAGATTAGTAAACACATCACTGTTACACTGCCCCTGTCAACAGAGCCGGAGGTCCCGGCAGCTGTCAAATATTTAAAAAAAGACAAAAGTTGAAAAAAAAGAAGCGTGTTGTCCCCCCTCTATTCACTATTAACACTAGTGCTGCCAGCCTACTGCTGGTTGCAAGAAAATCAGGGAAAAATTTGTGTGGGGTATTATTTATAGTATTAGGGAATTTTCCCATGACAGTGGGAAAGCTGCTAATTTAAGGAGGCGCCAGCTGTACAATGTTCTAGAGTTTCTAAAGAACATTGTACAGCCGGCGCCTCCTTAAATTAGCAGCTGAACATCATGAATGATAGTGGGGAGCTTGAAACTGAGGTCATTGTAGGCTGCCAGGATGTTCATTTCTCTGAACTGTTTAAAGTCTCTGTTTCAAGTTGTCACTATTACCACACTGATCTAATCATATTGGGCTCTTCCATGTCAGAGTTTGGAGCATTGTTATAAGTTAACCAACCCGTTGGCAGGCCTGTAGTTCACTTTTTATTTGCCATTGTAATATTATCTACCATTTGTTGTGACTTATTTATGCATTCAGTAGTTGAGATATTTATACTGCAACCCTTACATTTATTTTTGTTTTTAAAATAGTTAAATGAATATCTGAACTCTTTATTTATGTAACCTTTATTTATTTTTGCATTTGCTGTTCGCTTACATGTATTCCTTTTTATTCATGGTGTGAATGTCCATTGGCGGTCATGTGTAACATCAAGCCTACATAATACTGCTCTGCAGTTTTGCCACTTTATATCCTGACTGCTTGACAAAGACAGCCACATGCTACAAACATTTAGAAATAATAATAGCCACATAACTTCATAATTTAGTTACCATTTGTAAAGATAATTCAGCCCTTTAAACCTTACTACCCATTTTGTGCACACATTCACCCACCTAATATTAATTCATAACTACATTATGTTGCAAATAATTTAATCAAATTCAGAGCACTGTAGGATTGTCTAGGAAAGGTGGCAGTCAGTGTCGGACTGGAGCATGAAGGGCCCACTGGTGGACTGCAACACTAGGGGCCCACCAGAGGGGGTGTGGTCAGCCATCATAGAGGCGGGACCAGACACTAGAGGGGGAGTGGTGAGTCCATGAAGGACATCTAGAACCTTAGTGTAGTAGATAAAGAATGCAGTGTGTGTATAAAGAATACACAGTCTTGACCTGCCCCTTAGATTGGGCAGTATAGTCACCAAAAATCAGGATTGTCCCACTAGACCAGGCTTGGCTAACCTGTGGCACTCCAGGTGTTGTGAAACTACAAGCCCCAGCATGCTTTGCCAATATATAGCAGCTTATTGCTGGAAGGGTATGTTGGGACTTGTAGTTTTACAACACCTGCAGTACCACAGGTTAGCCAAGTCTGCACTAGACTCAGAACATTTCACAGACTGTCCTACCTGTTGTTGTCACTTTTACCACCCGTGGCTGCTAGTTTCTTCAGTTGCGGCTTGTCTGGATCCTGGAATGTTAAGGGCCCTATTTGGAAAAAATTATGGGTACATTTAGAAACTCCAACTGGCTTTCTCTTTCAGGGGTTTTGAAACACCTGGGTATCAGAGATGTCTGCCTGCATAGGATCCTTTCCCTTTCCCATTATATGACACTTAACACTAGACTCAAAATAGGTAGTTTCCTTTCAGATCCCCTTTCCATAATAAATGGAACAAAACTATTCCCTTTGATCTATTATTTTTATCTTGTATTATATTTATATACTACATTGAACCTAACCCCATTGTTCAATTTCAATTTAATCCGCCATGATATTGAAAAATAAGGCATTGTAGGCTAGAGGATTCTCATGGGGGTAAGATCAATATTATTCACATATGGAGGGACAGTTTGTGATATGTGTCCAAATAGCTTCAGTTGATTTGTCTCTCAATAACTCAGAGGAGTAGTGTTTAACAATCCATGCAGACTGTTTGTACAATGTACAACAGATCGACGGGTATTAAAGGGCAGGGATTCCACTGTCAATGTGTTGGCATCTCTTGATGCGCTTCTGCCCACATATTTCAAAAATGGTGGTTTCATCAGAGGTGAGTGTTGGAAATGTATTGAGGCACTATTTAACAATCTAACCACTAGTTCTGTATAAAACACAACCAATCAAATACAGGAAGAAATCACCATAGTAATCGTACAAACAACAGTGATGTAATTAGGCACATGTAGGAAATCCAACCTATCAGAATCAGTCTGATGTTGTCATAGTGAATATATACAGAAGAATCCAAATGTATGTAGTACAAAGACGATGTAGTTGTTCTAAGAGAACTACGAGTCATTAGTTAATAATAGATACTGACCATTGTTGACCTCTGTCTTGTTTTGGACTTTGCTTGTATGCAGATCGCCCTGACCTTTGGCTTTGTTTTCTGGATATCCTTCCTCATTGCCAGCCCTGTCCCTGACTACTCTGCCTGTTACAGATCTCTGACCCTGGCATGCTTCTGCTCCTATCTTGGCTACCACCTCCTATCTACCTCTTGCAGTATGGCATATAAGCTTCCACTATGCTAAGAGTTAAGACCTGGGGACATCCAAATACCTGTGAGCGCAACAAGCTCTACGGGAGAGGCGGCTGCTATAGGTGAAGAACTCTGTCACTTTTTATGGAAGTTTATGTCACTAGCCGCTAGCCATTAATCATTGATAACCCATGAAACTATTTAGGTCAATAGTAGCTGATCTCATTCAGAGCTATCCACACCCTGAAGAGCCCAGTCATCCTAGGCTACCATTGGCTCTACATACACAAACTAGTGATCAGTTAGAGAGCTAAAACAACCAGTGAAAGCAGCAATGGTATCTGCTACTACCCAAAGAGAAGAAACTAAGTCAGAACCCACGTTTTAGTATGGTCTTTAATAAAAAGCAAGCAGAGACCACCCCACAGAGAATGGGATTTCTGAATTGATCTGCTATCTGGCATCATGCCAGCAATGGGGAAGAAATGCCCTCTGTCTTGTCTAAGCCTGAGACAAGGGCCATAACCACTTATAAACTAGAGACATTGAAGCGAGAATTCAGCACAGAGTTCAGGTCCACCACATGGTTCTTTTTTGTGGCAAGAAACATGGTTCACTAAGACCCTGCATTGACTAGCAAGAGCTCAATGAAATCACAATCAAGAATCAACACCCTCTCCGACTGATCTCTGATCTCTTCATGAGGCTCTTCGTCAGGCCGCAGTCTTTATTCAATACCAATTAAAAGGTGCACAAAGACTCTTAAACATATAATTTTAATAATGATGTAAGAAAATTGCATATAATTAAAAACTCCAAAGTGGTTTATTCATAAAATGAACCATATGTCTCACAATGCAAAATGATATAATCTATAAATAAGATGTGCACACCTTTAATTACATACACATTATTATAACTGACAATTTAAAGATATGTCGCTGAATTAATCATGTAAAGTGAAAAATGTCTCAAAATCCACAGTGCTTTTTCATACAAGTTCCACATATTTGAAATGCTGAGTAACAGTATATTCTGATCTTATAGTCAGAGTTATTAGCTTGATCTAACGAAGCAGAGTCTAAACATGGAGTGAATTTTGGAAAATTGCTTACCATCCAATAAAGGAGTTTCCATACATTAGATATCTGTTGGAAATCTCTCTATAAAGCCTTCGTCCTGCCGATTCCAAGTTTAAAGGCAGGAAACTCTGCACAATGGGCCTGAAGGAAAGTAAGGCAAAGATATACTCCATAGAGGTACCATACGTAACATACCAGATGCGATTGAGCAGGTCCGTAATCGAGGTGGGGCAGGGTATTTCCAGGCTCTAGCTATGCGTAGCTTGGCGGCTTGACAGATATCTCTGACCAAGAGATCAGTGGACTAGCTGTGGTGAGGAATTGGCAGATTGAGTAGAATTGGCAGGCGCTCTTTAGGGACCCATACAACAGTATTTCAGCAGAGGAGATCTAAAGAGAGGGTCCAGAAGTCACAAATTATCAGGCAATCCCACCAAATGTAATCAAAGGTACCCTGAGCCCCACATAAGCTCCACCAGTGATCAGATGCCAGGGTATAGATACGGTAAATTCTCTGGGGGTCCATATACCATTGTGTGTAGATCTTATAGCATTTCTCTTGTATGCTAGCATTAATGGAGACCTTAGCTTTTCGGGAGCGAATCACAGACCAATCCTCGCTGTCCAGTGAGATCCCCAGGTCGTGTTCCCATGCCTCTTCATGGGCCTTGCTGAGTCTGTGCCTCCATCCTCCCCAAATAAAACAATTGCACAAGGATTGTAATATGGCAATAACATGTGGCGGTACCTGGACTGGTAGTGTTTGGAATAAATATAAGAGATGTAGGATTACGTTCATCTTTATAGCTTGGATTCTCCCAGTCCAGGAGATATATAATGGCTGCTATTTGGATAGAACTTTGGGTAGATCTTGAATTCCTGCTGGATTGTCAGTAATAGGGATTGAGCAAATAAATGTAGCAAAATGTGAAGGAGACAGAATTTTTTTTAAAAAACTATGCATAAGTGAATCATTTTGGATTTATAATCTGGGCACTTTAAGCCCAGATGTACTAAATGAGACACTAAACTTAAATAAACTAATAAGACTAGTTAAGAGACAATCTGCTAGATTATGTGTCTCAAATACAGTTGTATATTGTCTAGGATAAGATTAAAATTGTTGATTACTTTCATATAATGTATATATTTATTTTGTATGATACTTTTGTTTGAAAGAATTTATATATTTTACTAATTATTATTTTGATGAGAGAATTCATTTTGTGATGTAATTGTGTATTTATTCGGCTTGTCTCTACACATTTTCTATATGTTAGAAGGCGTTAAAAATATTACATATCTCAAAAGAAGTCTGATTGGATGCTATAGATTTAAATATCACACCACCCCTGACCTCTTGTCACAAACTGAATTCTGGATTAAACTACTTGCTGGTATTGACACAAATGAATGAGGAGATGGGGAGTCTAACGCACCACTGGTTCACCAGGGTACCCCACAGGTATATATGGACTTGGCTGCAAGGGAAGCGTAGCTTGCAGCTCTTCAAGTGAGTCACCAGTGAAGTAGAGGTGAGTGTAGAATAGTCAGACAATCCGAGTAAAGCCAACCAGTATAGGTGGTACAAGCGGAGATCCAGAGAATGCTTACGAATAGCCAAAGGTCAAACCAAGAAAGCCAATGTATCTAAATCATAATCCAGAAGCAGAGTCAGGAGTTAAACTGGGTCATAAGCCAAAGGAAGCACTGCAGCAGGCAACAGGAGAGCAAATACAACAGGAATGCTGGAGCCAGGAAATGACCTGATGCACCCTACTGGAGCCAGGTTTAGATAGAAGTCAGGAGATCCTGATTGGCCAGGAGAGCCTGGGCGGTCAGTGACGACACTGACTATCGAAAGGTGAGCAGGGAAGCGTCCTGTTGCCTGGAAAGGGGAGGCGCACTATTTGCGCTAGACTGCCTGGGAGAAGCTTTGTCTCTGTTGCCTAGCAACAGTACACACCAGGCTGGAAATGACAGGTGGCCATCCCAGCACAATGGAGGAGGTGCAGGTATGGCGTCTGACACCTTTGATGAATCAATAACATATGGGGAAACAGTGTTTTATTTAATGTGACACTCTGCAAGTGACTCAGACCTAATTCTGCAGTGCTCACATGCACCAAAAAAAAAATCTCTGAGTTGCAGTTTTATTAATTATTCACATGGACTTATGCTCTCTGTACTTGGATTTCCTAAACTACAGCAACTAGCACATTGAAAGCAGCTGAGTCAATTTCCAACCATGACACATTTTGTTTGGAGAACCCTGCTGTTTAATTTGGCTGTAGAATGATCTTGTATAGTCGCTGATTTTACAGAGACATCTATAAGAGCAGTCAGCACTCCGAAAGTAGGTGAATAAACTTCCAGGTGCAGCATATGCATTTCTGAGACTCTTGCCTTTCTATTCTGATGGTCACTCACTGACCATAAGAACCTGCAATATATTCAGGAGGCAGAGAGATTGAACTCTCAACAGACATGGTGGACATTACTCCTATCAAACATAATTTTCTCATATCATACTGATGCACTCTTCCTGCAAGGTCCATCATGGAAGGGCTAGCCATTATTCCTCAAGTATTGATTCCGGGTCGAAACGCAGCACTCACAAGGTTCCCAAAGTAGTTGAAGGCAAGAGGTTCATTCCTTGTGGCTGCCAGCTAGAGGTCCTACAATGAGGACACAACTCACCATTGGCACAACATCCTGGCATCAGAAAAACAATCAATTTGGTCCTCTGGGAATTCTGGTTGCTGGCTGAAAGGAAGGATGTCTTCTCCTTTGTTCAGTCCTGCCCTGTGGTATTCTTTCTGAAAACAAGCATGTGTAGTATCTCCAGGGACTGTGAAAGAGGCTGCAGGAGTGGCAGAAGACAGTGGTAGCTAGCCAAAGTAGGTTTGCAGATTATAGGATATAGGAAGGGCCAATATTCTTAGTGGACAATAAAGTGTGGCTCTCCACATGCAACATCACCCTAATGATTGCTATTGAATTAAATTGAATGATATTTACACACCTGCTCAGCTCACCAAATTACTCAGACCTCATCCTGCCAAGCCTAGATGATTGCATTTATAATCTGAAAGTAAGGAGGAAGCGGCACTATGAGGATTTTCCGCAACACCCGCAACAAAAGGCAGGTGGCAGTGCATTGTCAAAGCTGCAACTGCAAAATGTGGCGTCTCTGCTGGAGCTGCAAAGAGTCTTCTTTTATCTGCCTGTTTATTGACTATAGCTTCATCTCTCACAAAGTCTGCTTGCTGGAATTAGTAACACAATCAGAGTAAGGTTCTTGCTGTGTGGTTTTCAATATATAACTTCAAAGTGGTCTTCAGTGGACATTAAAGAACAATGAGTGTTTGAGAATGTGATCAGGAATAAAAGTGAGGGCCAATATAGTTGATGATAGTCTAAATCCACCATGGTCACACACATAACTAATCATCTTCTTTTATCATTTGGTCTTGATAAAAGATTATTGGTCACTATCCTATACAACCAGAGGTGGTACTAGTGCCGGAGCAGCCCATGCAGTTGTTATGAGGCTCAGAGGTAAGGGTTCTGACAATGCTGTTCCGTCCACTAGCCTTCCGAGTATGGCTGATGCAAGTCCGGTGAAGCCCCATTTAGGAACTGAAATCTCAAATGGAATTTCCTTTCGGTCCTGACAAAGTCTAATGCCCCTGCATATAACTAAACTTGTATTATATACATAAACAACCATCCTATAGTTTGCATAAAGGCAGTAATTATAATAAAGTAGTTTTATCATTGTCGTTAATAGCTATTTTAAGAATTAAGAATAGTCTAAAGAGAAGCTACACCAGTTTTAAAGGTAATTAGGCCACATAGGTTTTCATGAGTGTACTTTTCCTTTAACCTAATTATGATTATGAAATTAGTTATAGTCAGAATAAAGCTCTTATTCCCCTCATGAGGTTTGTAACTTCTTACTGATTGCAATAATAAATATGTATGTGTGCAGACTCCCAGAGCACTGACAGAGAAATCTAAGAGGAATCATTACACTTCCTAACGATTGATTGCTTCTTGCTACACTTTGTTAATGTAATTTGCAAATCAAGTTTTAATTATCATAATTGCAAGAAATTCTTAAGTGATGATCACAATGCATTTTTCTATCTTTAATTTGTAAATTCTATCACTCAATTTCATTAACCTTTTGTCTATCTTCAAGTTTATACAAAAGGAAGAGAAAAGCATTGTGTTCAAATATAATAAATATATTTAAAAATAAAATTAAAATTAAAATAAGAAGTTAATATTCCTGTAATTTACAATTAAATACATATTGTTGGTATGAGGTAACGGGTGGGGAATAAATCCACATAATAAATGGGAATGTTATTTGTGATGAAATCAGGACGTTAGGGTAGAGAACCAAACTGATGTTCACGTATCTAGGCGGTCAGGGTCACATAGTCAAAGAGCGAAGGTGGATACAATACCATCTGTTTTACAAAAGATGAATATCAAATGCAAACAATAGCCACAAAAAAAATGCATATATACTTTTAAACAAATCCCAAGTGTTGACCACACTCCAAATAGCACACCCAAAAACCTCCCTGTGAAGTTAACAGAAGAATGTTACTAGAAATTGAACAGTCCATTGGTTTTAGGCAGGCCAGAAAGGATTAATACAGTTCTGCTATCCAGCAGCGTTTTGAATATCTCTGTGTAATGTTTCACACTCCAACCAGGCGGTAACCGAACTGAGTGGTCCTGAGGCAGTTACCTAAGCAACGGAATCTTCGGACCTTCCAGATCCCACCAATCAATTAACTCCCAACCACGGCGGTAAAGGCAAAACTCCCATTGAAATGTTCCTTGTAATCTTGCAGCGGTAGAAACAATAACACCCGTCCAAGCTGTAGTAAATATATCTGCAGTACTCCTCAATATCTTTATGATCCCCACTGCTCGGCCAATGCTCTCTATAAGTGTGATAAATATCTGAGACACAATCTCCTTGCTCCAGCAAGCTCACTAGATGAACAGATCTGCAAGCAACTCCAGATGGAACAGAGTTCCTGGGCAGCAAGATAGATGAAGAAATTGGAGGATTAGACACAGGAAACACAATGGAACTGGTGAGAGATGACACTACACCAAGCACTGGAATCCTTGAACAACCTTTATTCCCTCCTGCAGGATCATGTAAAGTGTCCAAAATTCTCATGGTGGAAATCCCACCCTGCAAGTGTAGTAGCTTAGGATAGGTTAGTTTGGATGAGGATTGGCCGGTAGGCAAAGATGGGTTGGTGGAGTGCAGGGGTTAGGATCTTCTCCACATGCTGGTACCTTCAGGTCTACTAGAGTGAAGAGGAGAACAATGTTGGTTAACACTGTAAAATGAGATTCCTAATCCCTGTTGACAAAGATCTAATCCTCAATTTAACCCCTAGCATTTGTGATGTTGCAGGGCCTTTAGGACTGTCTGACTTCCTGTGGATGTGATGAGATGAGGATGGAGACCAGGAAATAGGGAATCCACCAATTTGTGATCCCACAGCAACATAACCCATCTGACCCCATTTAAGAACCAAGCCTTATTATTAAATATGGGTACTATTATTTAATGTTGGGGCTGTATGGTAGAAATAGCATATTAATTAAATGTGAATGCTATTAATTCAATTCTGGAGCCGATTGGATGGCAGGAGTCTGGTTAAGGGGGAGGGAGGTCTAGATTGTTCACTGCTCAGCTTTCCAAGAGGTGAATAATAACTATCTCTTTTCAAAACAAGGCTCAAACATTCTAGGATCCAGCCAAGCAGCAAGTGAACTTAAGACACCAGCAGCAGCAGAAGAACAGGTAGGAGAGCGCAGCACAGAGTAGGAGAATGGTCTTGAGCTTGTAGAGGGCTAGGTACACCCCCACCGTCGCATGGTTATGCCATCAACACAGCATTTCCCCTCACTGCCACTCTCCTCAACAATTCCTCCTTAATGCTGTGGAAAGACTGATCTTCCTCTCTTGTCACTCCAGTTCTGCCTCCTCTATCTGCCAAACTCTTCATTGGCTTCCAATAATCAGTGGAATCCAAGTCGAACTTCTCACCCTCACCTACAAAGTCCTTTCCATCGCCCCTCCCTTCTACATTCCCAACCTCATCTCACTCACCTACCCTCTGATAACCATTTCCCAATCTCAGCTCTACCCCAGCCTCCAGTGCTCCCTCAAACCTCATCTGTTCTTCAAAGAGTAACTTTCCATTGCCTAACCCCTCCCTCTTGCACACCTCCCTCACCAGCTTCCCTCTCTGTTTCTCTCTCATGTTTCAAATTGAACCAATCCCTTTTAGAATGTAAGCTCTCCCTCCATCCTCTTGTCCCCCTCCAACTCCTATCCCCATCCCTTGTTGTTCCCGGCCTTCTCGTGCATTATATCCTGCTTTTATTGTAAATTGCATTTTGTATGCTACCGTTTCCCTCATTGTAACTTTGACACTTGTGCTACGTTATGCTAATAGTGTTATGCTTCCCTTGTTGTGTTATGCTATTTGGTTAATTTTTTCATTTTTCTAAGTAATTCTACATATTTTCTTTACACCTGTTGTACTGCCACTCTACAGCACTGCAAAATTTTTGAAGTGCCCTACAAAAAATGTATGATAATAATAATAATTCACATCTCAGATGTAGAATTGAATTGTGGGTAGCATTCTCTTCTAACCTCTTAATTATTGTCTTTTCTGGAGGCTTTCGTTGCTGTATTATTGGTTGGGGTTACCAGCAGGAGCAGGCTGGGTTGGGGGCCAGGGCAGCATCTGCCCGCCTGTCTGGTCCTATAGTGGGCTACCTTGGGCTGGGTCACTGGGCCACCTGCATTTATTTTTCTTTAAAATGTTCCTAACAGGCTGCTGAGTCGAGTCTTGCCCCCTGGGCTGAAATTTGCAAGCCCTCCCCTGGCTACCAGAGTTCAATGGCTAACCATTGCCACTGGCTTACTTGGGGCATATTGCTTAAATTATGGTCTTTAATAGTGTAACAAGACTTACCTTTTCCGTGTTCCAGCGCTGTCTCCTCTGTGCTGCGATCAGCATTTCCGGGTAGCGGGTCACATGACTCGCCTGTTGTGGCGGGATTTTCAAACTTGCCTCTACATAATATCGGCACTGACACTTGCCTTTAAATACAGCTAGTGCAGAATAAGGGTGCAAAGCCCTTAAAGTATTACTTATTACCCACTATTAGAAGATGACTGCTGTTCTACATAAAGTGGATCTATCATAAAATGTTGGCAAATCAAAAATTAATAGTGCAGACCGAGTACACAATTACTTGAAATGTACAGTTCTGAACACAGTAAACACATATCTCTTTTGACAAAAGCAGTGATAACACTCTCTGTTTTATATTCAGATAAAGTATCTTATTTCCATTTTGTTGCTTTTCCACCCTGTATGTACGCATAAAGATGTGGTCACAAACATTTTAGTTTATGTTGAGTTGCGAATCTCAAGTTTCATTCAATTAGACAACACATCAGTGACAGGCATTCAAATGCATATACTTACACCCAATGATATAATAGAGGCTTGACAGTGTTTATGAAAAATGCACATTACCCTATTCGTACACAATATAAGGTAATAAAGATCAAATATACAACAGAAAATAGTGCTATTAATAAATGTGTAAGTTGCATCAGTCACATAAAATGCAATGAAATACAAGCACCCTCGCATCCATCATTTAAAACTTTTTATGAGATTCTTATGTCCTGCAGTAATCCAAATGGCAATGAAAAAAAAGAAATTCATATAGATGGCCACAACGTGACTTAATAGTGAATGAACCACATAAGCTGGAGGAGTCACAATACTAAAAGTGCATTGGCCTAAAATATCCTGTAATTACTTGACACACAGAGCATATTTACTGCTGCTAAGCAGCTATGCAATCTCTAAAATACCAGAAAAATGTTCATTGTTTAGAGTAGTGATTTTCAGCAGTACAAAAAAATTGCAGCAGAAAAAATGCTGATAAACCACTTATGAAAATAAAACTGTGATTTTCAAGTGTGGAAAAGCCCAGCTAAACTGACTCCTGCTTGACACTACCATTAGGATAGTCTTTGTATTGGGACGTTGCTGCGTATTGATGCTTACATTATTCACTTAAAGGCTGCTAAGCCCTTAATATGCAATATCAATTTATTTCATGGTTTGTAGCCCATGGAACTCCTACAACTGTAACTTTAATACAGTAAATGGAAGAAATGGAATAGAGCATTAATTATAGAATAAAAGAACAATATTTGCAATCCAATCTGCATTAAGTCTTAAAGGACCAAAGCTGGTAGGATCCATATGTCTCAATCAAATCTCAAGTGACATTTTTTTTAAAGACTCCATGTAAAATATATTAATTTATCTTGATTAATTTTCTTAAATGACATCAAATGCAATAAATGATTTTCTAAACTATAAAAAATAATGCAATATGTAAATTGTGCTACAACAGATAAGAATATATTGAGCCCTTTGTGTTGGTTATGATGACTGAGGGAGAAACTGATGGCTTCTTCCATTATCATCAGGCTAGAATGGAGATGGGTTAGGGTTTCCAACTGTCTAGTTTCCAGCTAGACAGTCGGGTTTTATGATGTTCAAGTTATACTGATCTCAGTAATTTAAAGTGATACTGTACACAGTTGAGGGCTGGCAACTTTTGGTTTAGGTGGGGGTCAAACACAGTTAAATGTCCTAAGCCTATTAATTAGTGTCCCATCCTACATATAAACATGATAACATCTTAGGACTAGATTTACTAAGCTGCGGGTTTGAAAAAGTGGGGATGTTGCCTATAGCAACCAATCAGATTCTAGCTATCATTTTGTAGAAGGTACTAAATAAATGAAAGCTAGAATCAGATTGGTTGCTATAGGCAACATCCCCACTTTTTCAAACCCGCAGCTTAGTAAATCTAGCCCTTAGTCTTCATTAGGGAAATACTGTTTTGATGGTATTAAAATAAACTTAGTGGGCCTGATTCATTAAGGATCTTAACTTAAGAAACTTCTTAATTAAGTCTTCCTGACAAAACCATGTTACAATGCAAGGGGTGCAAATTAGTATTCTGTTTTGCACATAAGTTAAATACTGACTTTTTTTTTCATGTAACACACTAATACTTGATAGCTTATTTGTATACTGAAATTTAAAGTTGATATTTGTGTGCTACATGAAAAAACAGTCAGTATTTAACTTATGTGCAAAACAGAATACTAATTTGAACCCCTTGCATTGTTACAGGGTTTTGCCCAGGAGACTTAAATAAGAAGTTTCTAAAGTTAAGATCCTTAATGAATCAGGCCCAGTATCTTTGTTTCTGATTGTACACTGGTGCATTCATTTCCATACACATTATGAGGCAAATAAAAGTACCACCAACCTGCAAAATAATAACATAATGAAAACTGCACAGCATACCAAGAGATACCATCTCTTGGGTTTGGGGCAGCACGGTGGCTTATACCTCATTCATACTGCACCAAAATCCCGGGTTTTTGCCGGGGCGAGCTCAAACGACCCGGGTCTTGGTGCAGTATGAATGGTACAAGTCAAAAATCCCGGGTCTAAAAACCTGGGTCTTCAACCCGGGATTTATTGAGGGGTAATTCCCGGGTCAGACCCGGGTTGCCTGCACTATGAATGGTGCAACCCGGGTTTTTCAACCCGGATTGCACAGAAAACAAGCTGATTGGCTGTCTGCCTGTCTCTGGAGGATTTGGAATTAGGCATTTCTCATTCATTTTATGCTTGCCAAAAAGAGGCCATTAATTTTCCATCTAGAAGTCTAGTCTTTTGGGGTAATCATTGAAATATGCAATGCCTAGCTTTAAAAGCTCCTACAACCTTCCCTTAAATATATGTTTCCCAGTCTCTTTATGCCTTTCAGAAAGCCTTCCTAGACTAGTACGACTAAATATATAAGCCAATTGGAGGTATCCTTTATTCATTATTGTATTATCGTATTATTATATTGTGTATCACCATTTTTCAGCCAATGAAAACTGCTCTGGTGATGACTCCCACAAATTGCCAGGGCACAGACTTGTGCAGTATGAATGGGGTCAACCCGGGAAATTCCCGGGTCCGAGGTGCAGTATGAATGGTGTTTCTGAGCTGGGACGCTTCGAGCCCCGGCAAAAACCCGGCTTGAAAAACCCGGGATATTGCCGGGGCGGCAGTATGAAAGCGGTATTAGTGGTTAGCACTTCTGCCGCACATCACTGGGGCTACGAGTTAGATTGCCAACACATGGCCTTATCAATGTGGAGTTTGTATAGTCTCCCTGTTTTTTCGTGGGTTTCCTCCAGGTGCTCCAATTTCCTCCCACACTCCAAAAACATACTAGTAGGTTAATTGGCTGACATCAAATTGACCCTAGTGTCTCTCTCTCTGTCTATCTCTCTCTCTCTCGACAGGGACTGATGTGAGTAAGTGCTCTGTACAATGTTAAGGAATTACTGGCTCTATATAAATAGCTGATAATAATAATAATGATGATGATGATGAAGAAGCTGTTCTGTGCTTATATCAATAAATACAAAATAAGAAAATATACTATGATTTAAATCCAGAGGCTAGAACCTGAAAATAAGTACTGTGCAGTTGGTCAATGTTAAAAAAAGTTTCAATTAATACCAGTAATAAAGTAATGTTATATAGCACAACTATAAATAAAGGAGTCTAAAGGCACACAACAATTTTAAACACATTCTAGTCTTTCATATACATTTTATATTATTTTGATTTATTTTGCTAGTTTTAGGGAGATAAAAATATGTCTTAATATAAGTTCAAATAAAACTTATGTTTTAATAGAAATCATATCCTATATAATACATAGAGCATTTAGTCTATTCTTTGTCTCCTTATGTAAACTGTGTGCTCCCAGCATGGAGGTGTTTAAATTTACCTTTGGGACCTTAACATTTTGTTTGTTCTGTTTAGGAGGTTTCAGGGTCATCTAATAAGTGCAAATTAGAGAGATACTCAAAACAACTACATACACAGCAAAACATCGCATCAAGGTAAAATTTGGTCCCAAGGCAGGTAAGAATTATTTGGATAACTATTTATTATACTTTGAACAGCTCCGAATTGAAAATGCAAACAAACATTCTCTTCAAGCCATATACTTTGTATGGTTTATTGAAGGGTTTAGAGTAAAAGAATATTTGGAATATTTCCATGAAGAAACTTTGGGCTACAGATTGAACAATAACCAATTTACTCAATTTAATATATTGTGCTAATGTTGCTGACTGCTTAATACTGAAAAGAAATTTGACAGAATTAATTAGAATTTATGTCCTAGAGCCATTTAAAGTCAAGTGATATCTTCTCACACAAATTAAATCACCACAGCACCTTCAATCTCTCTAAAAGGCCATTTTTACTAAATTAAATGTAGAAGATAAAACTGGCAATTTACCACTTTTTATTTTATTAGAAATAACTAAGGTGTGAAACAAGTTGAAGCCTAAATTCTGAAAACATAATCTGTTTCAATTTTACAAAATTCTTGAAAGGATAAACTTTCCTTATTGTGTCTTTAGGAAGTCTTGACTTCAATACAGTTCTGCACCTGAAACAGTTTTACTGCTACACTCCCAAATATTGCTCAGAATGTAGAGTAGATATAAAGAGTATACACACCCTAATTGAGATTTTTGGTGTTTGTGATATAAAGCCTGTAATCAAGACACATCATGTCAGAGGAGCCCAGCAGAGCAGCGCTACATGTGGGGAGAATCATAATCCCTGCCTATCAGCAACCCATCTTTCCATCCTGGCCAATCCTGAACCAAGCTGAGCTGAGCCTAACCATGTAGTGTGGTATTTCCACAGTGGAAAATTTAGACATTTTTAACTAGAGCTTGTACAAGGATTTCCAGAGCTTGGTGTAGAGCAGAGATGCTCGGGCTCGGTTTCCGAAAACCGGGCCCACCTGAACATCATGGATCTGTGTACCGAGCCGAACCGCGCACACTCGGAACTGAAAAAGAGGCTAACCGTCCTTTCTGCATCATCGGACCTAACAAGTTTTGGATTCTATAAGTACTGCCCTCCCCGGAGATCCGGCACCATTTCACAGAGAGACACAGAAAGGGTAGCAGGGTTTTTGGCAGTCTCTAGGGCAGTTGGACAGCGTGATTAATGAAAGAGAAAAAGGAGGGCTGGCAGTGTTTTTAAATGTCTCCAGTGACATTGTACTGTGCCATAGCTCACACAGAAACAGGAGAAGTGGCAGTGATCACTGCTGAACAGAAATAATAGGGCTAACAGTGTTCTTAAAAGTCTTCAGTGATATTGTACTGTGCCAAAGCTCACACAGAAACAGGAGAGGTGCAAGTGTTCAGTGCTGAAACTGAAATAATAGGGGAGGCAGTGTTCTTAAATTCTCCAGTGACATTGTACTGTGCCATAGCTCGCACAGAAACAGGAGAGGTGGAAGTGTTCTTGTAAGTATACAGTGTATGTGCCATTGCTCATTGTCAGCGCTGAAACAGAAATAATAGGGCTGGCAGTGTTCTTAAAAGTCTCCAGTCAAATTGCTCTGTGACATCGATATGGATTCACATCAGTCCACAGAAGACCAGGAGCACCAAGCAGCTGCTGGCACCAGTCATAATGATAGTAATCCCTCTATGTCATCTGCTAAAGCCTATATTAAAGTGCATAATGTTTTTAAGTCAGGGAAGCAAAAATGTAAGACAGTTAATTGAGGTCTTGTGTCCCCGTTGCCAAATTCCAACATAACACTAATTTACTATAAAAGCTATTCCTCACCTCTACCGGAAGGTTCGTAAAAATGTAATTATTGGGCTACAAAATGCCATTCTACCCAATGTACACTTCATCATCATCATCATCATCATTTATTTATATAGCGCCAACATATTCCGTAGCGCTTTACAATTGGGGACAAACGTAATAAAATAATAAACAAACTGGGTAAAACAGACAAAGAGGTGAGAAGGCCCTGCTCGCAAGCTTACAATCTATGGGACAATGGGAGATTGACACATGAGGTTAAGTATACATTTTGCATCTTGGCCCAGCCAGACTGCAAAGGTAGGGTGACTCATAAGCTAAATGATCCTGTCACACAACAATGTTGGTCCGGGGGTAGTTGTCTTGTGTGAAATTGTGTAACAGGCTAAAGGTAGTGAGGTTAAGATGGTGGTTGAGGAATATTATAAGCTTGTCTGAATAGGTAGGTTTTCAGAGAACGCTTGAAAGTTTGTAGAACAGAGGAGAGTCTTATTGTGCGAGGGAGAGAGTTCCATAGAGTGGGTGCAGCCCGAAAAAAGTCCTGTAACCGGGAATGGGAGGATGTAATGAGGGTGGATGAGAGACGCAGATCTTTTGCAAACGGAGTTGCCGAGTTGGGAGATATTTTGAGACAAGAGAGGAGATGTATGTTGGTGCAGCTTTGTTGATGGCCTTGTAGGTTAGTAAAAGTATTTTATATTGGATTCGGTAGAAGACAGGCAGCCAGTGTAGAGACATACATAGTGATTCAACAGAGGAATAGCTATTTGCAAGGAAAATCAGTCTTGCCGAAGCATGCAAAATAGATTTTAGGGGTTTGAGTCTGTTTTTGGGAAGACCAGTAAGGAGGGAATTGCAATAGTCAATGCGGGAGATGATTAGTGCATGAATTAAGGTTTTAGCAGTGTCTTGTGTGAGATATGTGCGGATTCTGGAAATGTTCTTTAGATGTATGTAACATGATTTAGATATAGAGTCAATGTGGGGAACAAAGGATAGGCGTGAATCAAGGATTACACCTAGGCAGCGAGCTTGTGGGGTGGGATTTATGGTCATGTTATCAACAGAGATAGAAATGTCAGGTATGCTCTTGTTGGCGGGTGGGAATATTATTAACTCTGTTTTAGAAAGATTAAGTTTGAGTTGACGAGAGGACATCCAAGATGAAATGGCAGAAAGACAGTCAGTTACACGGGACAACACAGATGTCGAGATATCAGGAGAGGATAGATAGATTTGGGTATCATCCGCATAGAGATGATACTGAAAGCCAAAGGAACTTATTAGATTTCCAAGAGAAGCGGTATAGATAGAGAACAGCAGAGGACCTAGCACCGAGCCTTGTGGTACTCCAACTGATAGGGGAAGCGGAGCAGAGGTGGCTCCAGAGAAATTAACAGTGAAAGAGCGATTAGAGAGGTAAGATGAGAACCAGGATAGAACTGTGTCTTGAAGACCTAGGGATTGCAGCGTTTGTATGAGAAGAGAGTGGTCAACGGTGTCAAATGCAGCCGAGAGATCAAGGAGAATTAGGAGAGAGTAATGGCGTTCAGTCTTAGCAGTGATCAGATCATTAACAACCTTGGTCAGCGCAGTCTCTGTGGAGTGTTGAGAACGAAAGCCAGACTGAAGAGGATCCAACAGGTTGTTTGTGGAAAGAAAGCGTGTGAGGCGAGTGTAGGCAAGTCTCTCTAGAAGCTTGGAGGGGCAAGGGAGCTGAGAGATGGGACGGTAATTTGAGAGAGAGTTTGGGTCGGAGTTTTGTTTTTTTAGAATAGGAGTAATCACTGCATGCTTGTATAGTGATGGAAAGATGCCAGTAGAGAGTGAGAGATTACAGATTTGAGTTAGAGGTGAAATGAGCACAGATATGTGGACAAGTGGAACTGGGCAGACTAAAGATTAAATGACTGTGACAGCCCACTGGGTTGGTGATTCGCCTTCAAAAGCAGGAACAGCAGCAGCATGTACCCAACTACGTTAGATTTTTCCGAGGCAGATACTCTGTGTATCACCAGCTTCACTAAGAGGCTGACAATCTGTTACAAAAACTAAGGGATGTCACTGATACATGGATTATCCCACTTGGACTATCCTCAGGATATGTAATTTCTGATAACACCACCAATATTATGAGAGCATTACAGCTGGGTGAATTCCATCATATTCCCTGTTTTGCTCACACAATCAACTTGGTGGTGCAGAGCTTTTTGAAAAATGACAGAGACGTGCAGCAGATGCTGTCTGTGGCCCGTAAAATTTTGCAACATTTTCGGCATTCTGTAACAGCATGTAGGAGATTGCAGCAATATTAAATTGCCCTGCCACCAACTGAAGCAAGAGGTGGTAACAAGGTGGAATTCCACCCTTTATATGCTTCTGAGGATGGCGGAATAGCGAAAAGCCATCCACGCGTACTCCACAAGCCATGACATTAGGAAAGGAGGGGAAATGTATTTTAGTCCAGCGCAGTGGAGAATACTTTCCGTGTCTTGCAAGGTACTGAAACCATTCGAAGTAGTCACCTGTGAACTGAGTTCAGACACTGTTAGCTTGAGTCAAGGGATTCCCTTAATTAGACTTTTGAAAAAAAAGCAGCTTGAGAAACTAAGCACGGATGTATAAATAGACATGTAAATGTTTTACACAAACCTTCCACTTTGCTGCTGTTTTATCATTATTGCACAAAGTGTTTGTAATCTGCACTTTACGTCAAAGGTACCTAGCTATATTTTTTGGGATTGGGGCTGGTTTGAAGCTCAGTAATGACCTTGCTTTTTGCTTTGAATGTCAATGGTTCTTTTTAGTGCATTATCTGGAACAAGATCCGATATACTCATGTCAGAGTGATCACAGCCAATTTTTGAACACCTGGCAGATTTACCTTTCTGAAGTTTGTTTTCAAGCATCCTTTTCATTGCTCTTCTGTTTCGTATGTGTGACCACATACTTTGTTTTTCACTGGGTTCAGCATCTCCAACTGTGTTAAAGGACAGTGTTCACGGTGATGGAGATCTCCTTGTCTTCATCTTCCAAAGCTTCATCTGCAGGGCCCAGTGACACACCGATTTGTTTTCTTAGGTCTCTTAGCTGTTCTTTAAACTGGACATATTTATCGTCCTGCCTCCTCTGTATTATTCTTCTGATGCGCAGTGTACCTCTCGTGTACAAGCTCGCTTAAATCCGGGATCTCATCCAGTGGGTCACATTTTAACTTAAGTACGGTCTTCTCAACTGCATCTATATATTGGTTTAAATCTCTGTTCAATGCAGTGTATTCCAACATGACGGATTCCATGCTGCCAACATGTTCCGTGCACAGTCTCTCTGAAGAATATCTAATGCCACTCCAGTTGTTATATCCATTCCTGTATCTACATAAGTTTACCAGTTCTTCAGGGATGAGATAGAGGTATCCACAGAGGAGAATGAGATTAAAGATGCAGCATGAGCAGACATGGTTTAATAATATAGAGTTCATTGACAGCACTGTTGGGCTTAAGTCAGCTAAACTATTGGTAGCTTGTTTTGTTGGGGCCTAAACAAAGCACTTCAGCCACAAAAGTACCACTCATTGTCACTGTAATGCTTAGTTTGTCAAACTGTACATCTCGTTTTCAATATCTTAGATAAGGGGGGGTGAGAGGCCCAAGGGTAATTCCATCTTCCACCACTTTTCTTTTCTGGCACTGCTGTGTGGCAATGTTTCCTAGATGTGCTAGGAACTGCCGTGTGTTTGTGTCGTTGCTCTGTCGCTTAGCATCCAGCCAGCTCTCTGCAGTCTTTGTCCGAAAGTGTATGAAAATAATATTGTGACCAGTCAGGTGGTCAAAATTGACTGCAAATGACCTGAAATTAGTGTTACTGAGGTTAATAATAATGTAGGAACAAAAAAGAGCAAAATTATGTGAGTTTAGCATATTTGAGCAATTTTTCTCACAATATAGATCCAAAACCAAAATATTCAAGGGCGGTTTTGCCAAAACCAAAACACAAACTTAACACAGATCCAAAACCAAAACACGGGGGTCAGTGAACATCTCTAGTGTAGAGTTTTGTCTCTCACCAGCTCCATCGTGATTCCTGCGTCTGATCTTGCTTCTGATCCGCAACTATCCTATATATCTTGCTTACAAGAAACTCTTTTCCATCTGAAGTTGATTGGGGGTGTGTTCGCCTGGTGAGCCTACTGGAGTTCAGATCCCTATCATGTGGACAGAGAGAATTGGCCAGCTACATCAAGAGATCGTGGAGAGACATTAAATACAGCTTGGACAGGAGTTCTTTAGTTACTCCTGTCATATTGCAAGGTCAACTTGATCCTGAGTCTGTATTCTGCACCACGATAATCGTAAGAACAGCTTAGCCGAGAAATCATTGCTCAGACTTGTCCGGAAGTCTGAGGGCTCCCAGTAACTGCTTCAGGACCACTCCACATGTTTTACCTCCGATCCAGAACAAAGACCTTTACGTGGGGATATAAAACTCGCTGCATGGTCAAAGTTTTTTAACTTTACTCAGATTTTAATTGTGCCTGGACATCAAAACTATCCTAAGCCTTTACTGGTCTGTCAGGAACCCAAGGACTGTTCCATTTATCACTGTTATTTTAGTTAATAACAATGGGAGGTTATGGGAGTGGGAGTGTCTGGGGTGTACTTTGGAGTGCTTTGAGCAATTGTTTGACTTAAACTATATGGGCCTGATTCATTAAGGATGTTATTTAAAAAAAGGAGTATATATTCTTCTGGACAAATCATGTTACCATGTAAGAGTTCAAATTAGTTTATTATTTTTCACATAAGATAAATACTGGCTGTTTAATTGATGTAGCGCACAAACATTTTATACTTTTATTTGTACACTGAAATTTAAATTTGATCTAGGACATGCCCTATCCCAACTATAAATCTGCCATTACAATTTAAATTTGCCTCCCCCTCCAATTCAACATGGTTTTGCCAAGGTGCAAAGTTACTCATTTTTTTTGCTTTACTTTCCTTAATGAATCAGGCCTTATATCTTTAGTGACTATTGTTTGTACTAGATGTTCAAATTTTGTAAAAAGATACTGCTATATCCATATTCTTTCTTTGACTGTGTGACCCTGACCCCTAGATACTAAGACTTACCTCTGGATCTCTACCTTAATGTTCTGGTATCAGTACATAAGGGTAGAGCTGCGGTTACGGAGAGAACCACAGCAGTGAATTAATTAATGAATTAAAACAATTTTATACTCTACTAATATATATTTGCAAGAAATATAATAATGGATTAAATGTGATATTTCACGATTCATATTGATTAAAAATGTCTAGAAAAGTTTAGATGTAGGTTAGTATTTTATTCAGTTGATATAGTGTATATCTATTTTTTTATTAGTTTCTATTATATAATATTTAAAGATAGGTATGAATTTCATGTAGAATTCAAGCTGCTATTACTTAGAAAAACACAGTGGCAAACTAATTTATGAATGCTGAGAGGAGGTTCCAATTATGAAACCAGAAAATGCTACATAAATTGGTGTACTCTGAAGTAGCAATCTATGCTTTGAAAAAGTCACAGAGGGAGGCGAAATGTGTCAGGAAAGACACCATTGGAGCTAATGCATTTTAAATACCAGTGCAGATTGTAAGAATACTGTGGAACGGGTGCTCAGTTTTAAAAAGGAGATGCTGGCTGAAACTATATGATTTTAAAAAAGGATTATGCGGGACTATCAGAGAGAGACTGATTTTATAGGTGACCACCTGCATTACAAGGTAACACAGATACATTGTATTTTTGTGCCATTAAGATAATAATGTACTAAGGGGATCCTAAGAAGCATGTATTTCTACCAGATACATGGATAATTGTTTATGTGAAAGCACTGGATTACAGCATTTCATTTAAATAATCTAGTAAGGCTCTAATGTGGAGGGTTTTCTAGAAGTGTGCAATATTTTATTAAATTTGATTGTATTAGTATTGAGGTGTTTTGGAATGTATGTTACATTTATGTTATGATTGAGTCAATCCTTTGTGTGCAGTGATATCTGCCATATATGACTTCCACAGCACTGTTACAAATTGTGGTAGTGATATTTGAATAAAATTGAAAGGGGTGGGTAAAAACCCATTAATTAAACTAGCCGCAGGAATTTGGTCTACACATTATTAAATCTAGTGTCTTTTTTTTATAACTCATAGCTTATTTAATTAGCAATTGGAATCAGTGGCAGACCCCCTCCCCCCTCCCTCACCTAGGAGATGCGGGCTGCCCACTATATTCTTGTTCCTGTCGGCTCAGAGACAGACAGAGATCTTGCCCAGCCGCTCTGATTGTGTTTTAAGCACAGCAGCGCCAGAAAGTCTACTTACCCCAGATCTTAAGTAACTGAAATAACAACCAAACACCTCAACTGCAAGTATACAAGTAAATAAATAAGACAGTGACTAGCCGCGTACAACAGATTTGCAGCCAATGCCTATATCAATGGGGGTTTCACCCAGACACCCTCTAAGCAACATACAAGACGTAAAAACAGATATGGCAATACGGTGCTAATCTCTTGAACATAGAGGTTAACAAAACTACTGGACAGCTCTTTTAAAGGAGCGTATGAGCATACATATTCTCAATACACGCTGATATCTGTATGGTAGTATCTACCATTCTCTTAGTATGGGACACAATTTCCAATCTTCAATAGTCCATTGGTGTGTATTACTTAATGATCACTTAAAGCTATGTTCAGGAATGTATGCAGATGTCATCAAAACTAAAGGAAATCAATCATAGTGTAGTGTGTTCAAAAATTGTATACATACACACTGTGTCAACAACACCTCCATACTACCAGTGTCAGGAACAGTGTGTATTAGCCAAGTCCTCAAACCAATGAACACAAAAATGAGTAACACTACAGGATAGAGGGTATACATATATAATGCGGGGATCTCCTTCACCTGTAATTTGGAGCCCCTCTCATGTGTGAACACAAATAAATGTTGTATAGGCTTCAATGTAAACTAAGCACCAATGTTCCTCACAGCATTCCTTCTGAAAAATTCTCCTTGATTACTCCTAGATGTGTATACTCCATTCAAATATGTGGAGAGCGAAGGGATAGACAAGGGAAATAACATAGTGCTTTATCCTTTAAAAAAAATGAATTAAAAACAGCAATAAAATCAATTCACAATTCACTGCTACAGCACATATATAGGAGTGGCAAAGCCACCTACCAGAGTCCCAAGATAAAACAGCATGTAGCATGCAGTTCCACACCGTCTATCTCACTGATGGCAGCTTGTGCTAGATCTCCAGGATTGTAGTTCTGACACACACTGCTGACGCGTTTCGACCCTTATATCTGTGGTCTTCCTCAAGGCTTGAAGTATATATGTGCTGCTAAGAAACCTTTTATACTCATGCTCTTACTAAAAATCAAACGTTTTCTCACTGACAATACCGGAATTCAAGCCTCAATGTCAGAAGGAGGCCTGATTTATAATACCTTCATTAACATTTCCGCGATCCAAGCGTCGATATCAAAACGAGGCTTGGTTCACAACCTACAATATTGGAAGCCTTTAATACTAGTGTATTTTTATAACTCATAGCTTACTTAATTAGCGATTGGAATCAGTGGCAGCCCCCCCAACCCCCCTCCCCCCCACACCTAGGAGATGCGGGCTGCACATTATATTCTTGTCCCTGTCGGCTCAGAGACAGACAGAGATCTTGCCCAGCCGCTCTGAGTGTGTTTTAAACACAACAGACCCAGAAAGCCTACTTACGCCAGATCTTAAGTAACTGAAATACTGAAATACTGAACAAACAACACCTTAACTGTATCGCCCCAATGGTTCAGAACACTGGCCTAGTGAAACATTAATCAGCTCATTCCCAGTTTATTTAATGCCCCTGACCCTTATAAAAACTATATTCTAAATTAATTTAACTAACTTATATCTGACCTAATTAAACACTAATGTTCTATGCTAACTACAAACCAACTTAACCAATGTTATAACAATACTAATCTATGTTATATTAACAAACTAAATAATCTATCTATACAATCCATGCTTAATAAAATAAACTATCTACAAAGTCATCTCAAGGTATTCCTCCACAGCTGACAAAGAAGTATCACTTCAAAAAGCAAACACAGCTAAAGTGCTGCCAGTCTAGGCTTGCATGAACAATTCTGGAGGGACCGCTCACTTTTCATCTCTCCAAAATTGTCAATACCAGCATTAGGCTATGACAGACCAGGCTGGTGGCACTATAGCAGGGAAATCTGCAGAGTGGGGTCCCCCTGCCATAGTGATAAGCAGACCCAGGCTGGTCAGCAAGTTGCTGAATTTCCATAGAGACATCGGGCAAACAAAACAAATGTGCCCCCCTTAGGAATAACTATTTTAGTGCTGAGAGCACTAGGTCTCTTCATACAACCCTGGTGCAGTGGGTGTGGGGTAATAAGTAAAAAAGGATTCTGCATTTTGTACGTTATGCACCACAGGTCCCAGCATCTCCAGGCAGCTATTAAGTTATTGGACATGCTGGCACTTGTAGTACGAGACACATAAGAAATAAAACTCCCCACGCCACCTTCTTTGACCATCTATATTTCCTCACCTAAGTCATGAATGGCACTGCTGCATTTTCTTGGCAAAGTCCTTTTTTTTTTTTTTTTTAAATAAAAAACTTATAGACACGGCAAGATTAACATTGTTAAGAGCTCCTGCTGTAAAAGAGCTCTTTGCAGATGTTAGGTAATGTTATGGACATATAAGGTCTGATTCATCTTCAAACCTAAAAGCAAGTTGCGTTTTTAAAACAAGCATGGAGCTTATGGATACATGCGCCCATATTCAAATCCAACTGGATCGCAAGATACGTTTCCATTTGAACATGGGTATAAGTACACTTTGCCTTGTACTTTGGTACTTATCATTTGTTAACAGAGAGAACAGACTGCAGGACACACATGCATATGTGCAATATCAAATCCCATCAGAATGCATGCAAAAAGAAAAGTGTATAAAAGAAATCATCATCTCAATACACTACAATCATTAATAAAAATGTGTTTTTAAAAAATATATATATTTTCTTTTTTTACATTAAATACATAAATTACAATTCCACTAATGCGTACTGTACATACAATCCATTTTTATAGTTTCTCTTCCTTTATACATATGTTCTGTGCTGTAAATAATCTCCAAACAAAAAAAACTTTCAGCCCTGGGTATAGCAATAGCACAAGGCAATCAGTTGTCGGAGGTCTGCAGTCCCCAATCACAAAATCTAAAGGAAAATCTAATAATGCAACTGTGCACTATGTACTAAACAATCCCAAGAGACTTGTGGATAATTGATTACATTAGTTTATTAAACCACTATTGAAACATAATACATAAAAAAATTAGCTCATGTAATTTACAGATTATCTTTGATGGATCTAAATATCACCAAATCATGTGCAAATGGTAAAAACAATCTAGGGATCAATGTTTCCAATATATATGCTCATTGCAACATTCAGACAGTCCAAATGATTCGCAATTTTCACAATGTGGAGTATACCTCAAAGTTTTTGCGGGCTGTAATATAAGCAAGCCCTTAAATTGAGAAAATGTGCCGACAGATAGTGGGCAGTTACTGATATATACGTGCGGGTTTGTTGAACTCGAGCCGAAATCTTTCAGCTGCACCCGCTGTCCCGGAGTAAAAGATCTACTCCCATCTCTTAGTATGACATTCGGCACAGTCCTCTGTTGTGACAGCTGCTTGGCAGCTTTTGATGTGAGTGCAGCTCCATTGTACTCAAGCTAAATCCTTTACGCAACACCCGCTGTCTCTGAGCAAACTGTCCGTTACTTCCTCCCGATATATTTCTCACTTGTTGGATGACAACCACACTTTAAGATAATTAGTGACTCAAACGTCTGATGTTTGTCTTTTCCCAACACAACAGACTAAATAACTAATCTTCAATAAACCTGAGCTTGAAATCATGAACAGAATCAATTATAAAAAGAAAAAACTCAGTCTAGTCTTATTCAAGACCACTGCTATTTCCTCAGAGACATAAAACATGTTCTGTGCTATCCAGTCTATCCAGTGGAATGCATACAAGTAGTTTTTAATACAAAGGTAATGTTGTTACAGTAATCCCTATCAGTCAGCACTTATACTTATACTTCACACAAACCCAGTACTTGAAACAGTTACATCTGTATTGACACGCACTCGACACACCCTTACTGTACATTGCCTATGTTCATCCGCCCCTTCCCTGCCCTGTTCTGCCCTGCAAGTCATAGTCACATCACTTTTCACTACTAGCCACATTTGCCTTATCTTTGTCCCTGTAGGTCCTGTGATGTCACTACTATCGAAAGTCAGTTTAGAATATCACTACACCTGAGGACTCCAATTTTGAATAGATAATAGAACTTATTACATTCTTAATAACCAAAACGCTTACCAGAGGCTGTGTTGGCATTTGCTAATAATGCCTTTATATTAGAGATGTTCGCTGACCCTCGTGTGTCGGTTTTAAACCACTTTCAAGTTTTGGCTTTGTAACTGGTTTTGACCCCAAAAAAATGCAAAAGGTTTTGGTTGTTGATCTGGATTTAATTAAAATTTGTGAAAAATAGGTAAAAAAAAATGTCATTTTAATCTCTTTTTGCTCCTATATTACTATTTATAGGATTAACATTCATTTCCAATCATTTTCAGTCTATTTTCAATTCTCTAATGATCTCTTAACAACAGTCCCAATTTTCACCAATTTTGGCCAAAGTCTGCAGCAAGCTGTCTTAATGAAGGATTTTGCAACTTTTCATCATTGCACTTGCTTTCTCCGATTAAATTAAAAAAATAATAAACTGCATAGTGTTGATATCTCCCTTTTATTGCACCCAAACCCCCTTAGCATATTCTGACTTACTATTACTGTAATTGAATAAATAAATAACCATACAAACATCAATGTAAATTTGGCAAAGGGTCACAGCTTTTATTTAAATTAAAATGGTGGCGGGGAGAGCAATATGAGTCAGCTAACAAGTAATAGCAAAACCAAACATTTGAAGGTCAAATTGCCATTACACCAATGGTCCAAGGATATAATCCTTTATGATGTTACGGCTTCGTATTAATTGTCATAAGGTTTTAGAACTAGCAGGAGAAGTCTTCACCTAAAACAGCCAACTTTCCCATAGAATTGGACGCACTCACAGGTACTCAGATGCCCCCAAGACTTAACATAGTAAAAGCTTATGAGAAGGAATCGGAGATAGGAGAAGTGGGGCCAAGAGCACACCCTCCACATTCACTCAGGAGGCAGCAATAATTTAATTACAGCTAGGCGCCCTGGCTGACTGTTACTACCTGGGATGCAGCGGTTGTGTGGGGCGTCTTGGTTGCCCTGACGTCAAAGTGAGTACACACCTTCTTGGAGATGGCCTCAGCTGCAAGTCTCGGGCATTCCCCTTTACCCCAGGGTTGGATGAAGTTTTCCCCGGGGGAATGATTTTTTACCCCTTCCCCCCCATAAATCTTTGCGAGTCCCATGATTTGATTCAGAAGGGCAGCATTATGGCACAGAGCACATAAGAGAAAATGAGGTAGGGGTAGGACTTTACAAACAAAAGATGGCGATCCAAAACTCGCAAGAGTTTTGCCTACAATTTTTCACAGAAATGATGTTTTGTATTGAGATCCGAGTTTGGTGGGAGAAAAGACACTTTGGTTTCTATGGATCAATGCAAGTTTTTTACCCAAATGCAAAGTTAGAAAAAGAGCCCTTGATCAAGTTTAAAACTGATATGTAGTTTATAGAAAGGAGACATGACTGGAACATTTAGAAACATAGACTGATAATATTTTGACATTATTTACTATACATTTGTTTTAAGTGGATAAAATAATTGTGAGCTACTCCTAGTTACTGCTATACTATTGTAAAATAAATTAGTGAGTCATGCAAACTCTATGTGACATAAAAAGGGATGTGGTTCGCACATTTACAAAGCCACTGAGAAAATCTTGACAGCAATTATGAATCTATTTTAGAGAAAATCACCAGTTTTAAGCAAATATTCTATTGAGCACATCATTAAATATAAATGAAAATGTTTTATTGTAAGTACTTTTCCATTAAAGTGACTAATTCTATTATTATTCCATGGCTAGCAACTGCGTGGTTACATTAGCAACAAATTAGCACAGTCTGGGACTTTCATGTCTAGATATTTGAAGTCAGAACCAAAACTAAGTAAATCCATAAAAATATAGCTAAATAAAATACATCTGGCTTAATAGCTAGTATTTATGCCTCACAGCGTTGAGGTCATGAGTTCGATTTCCAACCAGGGCCTTATCTGTATAAAGTTGGTATGCTCTACTCATGTTTGGGTGGGTTTCTTCTAGATGCCCTAGTTTCCTCCCACAGTTCAAAAGCATACTGGTAGATTAATTGGCTGGTGATAAAATTAACCCAGCGTATGTGTTAGGACATTTAGACCATAAGATCCAATGGAGCAGGGACTGATGATAATAAGCAATAATAGTTATTACTCTGTAATGCAAGGGCTGCACGGTGGCTTAGAGGTTAGCACTTCCATGAGTTTGATTCCTGACCATGGCTTTGTTTGTGTGGCGCTTTCTGTGTGTGCTCTCTCCATGTTTGCATGGGTTACCTCCAGGTGTTCAGGTTCCTCCCACAATCCAAAAACATACTAGTAGATTAATTGGCTGCTATTAAATTGATGTTAGTATCTCTCTGTCTTTGTGTGTGTGTATTTTAGGAAATTTAGACTGTAAGCTCCAATGTGGCAAGGACTGATGTGAGTGAGTTCTCTGTACAGAGCTGCTGAATTAGTGCCCCTATATAAATAGATGATGATGATGAATGCTCAGTTTTACAGGTATGAGCATAAGTTAGTCAGATAAGGTGGCTTCATCAGCGAGAGGACCCTGTTTTTTGAACTGGATGGACATGAGCTGATCTAATCAATCCATAAAGAATGTGAGCTAAATGCAGTAATGTAATTATGTGCACAAATGCATAACCAAGACTTATTTTGCAGGACTATATTTTCTAAGGAATTGGCATGGACAGTATACATTTTGAGAGGTTTTCAAACCTTCCAAACAATCAACTTTATACATCACTGTTGAAAGGGTGAATGGGGTGATCTTTTATCAGCCACTGCATCATCTGGAATAACTTTTGGGCACTTTAGATTTGTAGGTCAGCAACTGTAAAAACAAGAGTCAAAAATGGAAGTGCAATGGTTGCTTTTTGTCATTAGTAAAAGCAAATTAAATTATATAATTTGTGCACGTTCTACCATTAAGTTATTTATTATAATATTAAAATATTAATTAAAACATGTAAATTAGAGTTTTTATCTTCTTGTATCTTCCATTTAAATTGTGTTTGCTTTTTTTTAATTTTATCAAAGTAGGGGAACTTTCCTATAAGCTTGGTGCAGATGAGCCAGGGTATACCAGCACTAGATGTACGGTTGATTTTTAATTAATGTTGGAGGGCATAGAATAGATGTTTCTCTATGCCCCATGTCTCTTCTTCACCCATTAACTCATTGTCTATAATCGGCACTCCAGGTGATATTGCCTGAACTCTCTGAGTGATTAGAGATAGAAGAACTTCAAACTCTAAATTGTTATTGTTTTTCTTTATACAATCTTTCATTAATATAAACTTCAAGAATTTGGATTGTACCATTTTCCACCACAAAATCTATTTGTACATTACATCATTTTTCAATCTCTGTCATAATACAAATATTCCTATTACAATGTTATTTTAGGGAATCAACACATCAACAATAGTGGGCACACCTGTGACTTGTTGAATTAATTAATCTTCTTACTTTATGTCAGGGAGTCATTAATCTGTAACTTACTTGTCACTTCTCAGTACATTGCTCTTATTTAATTGATGGCCAAGAGTTGTCTACAAATACGGTCACAATTTTTCCTTTTGTGAGACTTTTCTAGAAACATTGATCACAAAACAACATTTTTAGTTTTATATTTAACATACTATATACTGTATTAGAGATAAGCGGTTTGGATTCGGAGAAACCTGACAGATCCGAGATTTGGGAATCCGAGTGAAACCAAGCCATGATTTCTGATCTCAAAATGAAGTAAAATGTAATTTCCGGAAAGATATGGATGCAAAACTTCCAAGAGCTTATATCTTCTATACATGTAGCCCTCCCTCATTTTCTCATGTGTCATTCTAGAACACTCTAGAGCAGGGTTGTCCAACCCGTGGCCCGCGGGCCGCATGTGGCCCAGCACGCCTGTAAATGTGGCCCAGAAGGAGTTTTGGTTGTGGCAAGGGGGCAGCACTGTTAATGGAAAAAAAAAATCCTGCAAAAAAAAGAAAAGAAAATACTTACCTTGCGGTCACGTCAGCTGGTACTCCGGCTCCCTCCCTTGTCTCCTCCTCCGTACGGTGCTCGCAGTGAATGTCGGGCGTGATGTCATCACGCCCAACATCCATTGCGGAGCGCAGCACAGAGGAGTCACCCAGGTGAGAAGAACAATCAGCAGCACAGAATTGGAGAAAAGAAGAGATGAGGACAGGAGAACAAGCCGATTAAAAGGTAAGTTAAGGGGGATTTTTTTTTTATTATTTCAAGGGACACTGACCAGTGAATAAAAGTCACCTGGTCCTGGAGCATCATGGACCTTATCTCCCTGCTACATACTTCTACTTGTCATACTAATGGAGCATTATATATTATTCTCTTTGGCCCATTATAAGTTGTTATCCCTTAACTAACATAGTGGTGTAATTAGCAAAACAGGTCACAATTTGGGGTCACAGTGATGTATATGTCAGGTACCGCAGGCCTGGTCAGGGCACCCTGATATACAATGCCTGGCTTAAATGCACTTTATTGATATTGCATCGTAACAATACAAAAAGTGATTATAGTATAATAACTAGAGAGGATTTTTTAAACAGGGCGATTGAAAGGTAAGTCTAGGGGGATTTGAAAAAAAAGTGATATATATATATATATATATATATATATATATATCACTTTTTTTCTCATATATATATATATATATATATATATATATATATATATATATATATATATATATATATATATATATATATGTTAACTATGTTTTCTATGTTTTTTTGGATGATCAGCTATCGTTATTGTTAGTGTATCTTATGTGCGGCCCAAACCAACTCATCGTCTTTCAATGTGGCCCAGGGAAGCTAAAAGGTTGGACACCCCTGCTCTAGAGGATGGTAGCTGCAGTGCTCTGCTCTGAAAATAGCATTCAGGGTGAAGGGACAACAATAGAATAGTTGTGATTATTGTAAAGCAGTTCTGTAGGGATCAGTCTGCTATAATAGTTTGCTGATTAATTGGTTTATAATTTCAATCTGAGGAAGAGTTTAGATAGATTTACAGGTTGTTACTAATGCATATATAGAGTACTAGTATGTAGACTGAGTTAGAAATCGTTCTGCACTCACTGGTATATTTAGTGGGACAGTGACAGCTGTATTAAGTGGGAAAAAAAAGGATGTTTGTGAGTGAGGGATTCTTCTGGGCATTTACAACGTTCAGCAACCGCATGTAGCACATTGCAGCTAAATGTCATCTGCCATGCCACCAACTGAAGCAAACCCATTAGATAAATTAAACAAAAAAAAAAAATTGTGTAAAGTGCAAGAGATAAAAATGTTGAAACACTATTCACACACTAAATTTGGAACTTTAAAAAGCATGCATCATGCAGAGCTTAGAGGCAGTAAAAATCAGATGTCATTAGATGGCAGAGGCATCAGTAGATATTTAGACAAGTAGATACCCAATTGTTAGGTGCTACGAAATTTGTTGTCGCTATATAAATAAATGTTGATGATAGATGAAGGTGGCCTGCAACCATACTACAAAAATTAAAAGACTATACACAATACATTTTTGACGTAACAAGGCATTCATCATAGACATTGAGGCTACAGTAACAAGCAGAGGTCAATGGATGGACAGTGGTATGAATGATTAAAGTTAGACATTTATTAAAGTAAATAGACAAAGGTGGCCTGTTCCCAGACTAAAAAGTTGTACTATGCACTCTTCGATGGACACAGCATTCATTGGTAGCCAAGAGCGGAGCTTTTAAATACTTTATTTTACTTATAAGCTACAAGTAAGGTAGATCTGTGCCACAATGCTGCCCTCTGATATATATACCAGTTACCATGTATATATACACTAGAGATGGGCGGGCTTGGTTCCTCGAGATCTGAACCTGCCCGAACTTTGCCTAACCGAGTACCGAGCCGACCAGGCTCGGTACTCTCCCGCCCGTTCGGAATCGACATCGAGGCAAAACGTCATGGTGACGTATTCAACTACATGTGGAGGGTGTAATATACACCCAAAGACGATGGCTACAATGCCAATAATCAAAGATGGAGGAGGTAGACAACCAGGTTTGTCTGTATAATTTGCAGGCAAGTGTTCGCATTAAGGACGGCCTACCAGGGATTAAACTGTTTTTTTCATAATTTATTAGCTTTAGAATTACCTCACTTATCCAAGTACTAGTGGAGCACTAAATTAGGTTATTTTAGACCAAACAAAATGTATTTTTTTCAAAAATGACAAAACCAAACAAAACCAAAACCAAAACACGCAATGACGGTTTGGCAATAGCAAAACCAAAACACGACGGTAATACAGATCCAAAACCAAAACCAAAACCAAAACACGGGGGTCAGTCAGCATCTCTAACTGTGATACACAGACTCTCATTACCTTCAACCCTGCTGTATAAGATCCTTTGTCATACCAAACAGGCTGGTTCACTTACACTGCTAATTCCTGGACTCTGTGGTGTATAGACTTTACCTTGCATCTCTGTGTAGTTTCATCTACTAATTACTGAACCCTGTGGTATCCTGGACATTGGCTATTGCTAACTTCTCTGTGGTGCACAGAGCGCTGACTATTCTCATCTTTGCTGTGGTTATTGTAGCTGATATCGTCTGTGCTGTGAACAAGACTGTTGTTGTGTATATCACCTTGCCACGCTCCGCCGTGGCTAATTGACACCTGCATTGTATCACTGCCTCTACTACAGTAGTTAATTACTAACCCTCCTGTGTGCTTAACCTTGTCGGATTCTCCATCTCTGCACTGTGACATATCGACAACCATTATCTAAAAGAATAGATCTAAGGTACCAGCCCAGGTGCCCAGCAAGGCGGAACACTAGCAGTGAAAGTTACCCAGAAGGAAACGGTCCTAGGTGCTGGTAAAGGTGCCTAGTGGTGGCAGCAGTAAGCCCTTCCTACCGCATTTAGAGGGGTGCAATTTGGGATAAAGAAAAGGAACCCTGGCAAGGCAAGCCCAGCTAGTCCCAAGCAGCACGGACCAGGGTTGCATAGGAGGTCCATCCTGTCACAAAGAACTTGTCAGTCCTCTGTTTAATATAATGTTAATGAGTCAGTGTGAGCATATTTCAGTCTCCTGAATAGATATGTGATCGAATTTATAAAATCCAGTGTTCTCATCAGGAATTCATAATGCAGTTAAAAACGGGTTATTACCAATTTTTTTGCACAAATATAAAAGTATAGTCACAACACAAAAGTAAACATAACCTCTCCTCTTGATCTTTGTCTGCTGAATCAATTCCTCACCACAGTCTTCCTCCCCTTGTTGTAATGAAGACAGACCGATCTAACTCGCCTTTGCACAATATTATAATTGCTCGCAGGCATCCAACTACGGGAGGAGCAGGGAGATGTTGCAACCCTGTCTTTAGTGTAATGGCACTCCCCTGCACTAATTTCCCACTGCCGTCACAAAATTTTAACAGTTTTATATTTGTTACCATTAAATCCTAACTAAAGTAAGGGGCATGGAGCACAGATGCAAAATGAAACAACTAGGAACAGGTTCAGAGTCACAAGCAATCAAATGTAGTTGGTATACAGTCAATTGGTAGCATGTATAGGCGGTCAGGCAACTATTGTACACAAATTATTGTAAAGGCAAAGCCTAGGAGAAGCAAAGGGCTTTATAAATATTGATCTCTCCCTAGATTGGAAAGGAGAGAGCAAAAGGTGCAAATAATCTAGCACAAATGATATAACAAGAAGAAAGAGATGGTAACCAAAATTCTTTGTGGCTGAACTGAAAGTCTAATTATCTACAAGCTGGAAAACTATGACACAATCCCTGTGCAAAGTACCTTACAGTCATCTTGTGAGATGATCTAAAAATCATGAAACACAACCTATTGATTCTCTAAGAACAAGTGTTTCAGGAATATTTGGTAATAAAGTGATGTTACTGGTCAATATTACATTAACATGCTACATTATCATGAACATCTATTCAAACCACTGTGTGGGACACATGCAATTTATGTGCCAGATTTAGAGTTGGATGTATGTTGTCGAAGTCAAATAATTGGATGAAGTAAACCATATTGATTACTATTGTTTACTGTGCGATTGCGATTAATACGCCAAGTGTTATGATGCAATCGCACAGGTTCATAACACACACATTTACATTTGCACTTACACTTGTAAATAATACACATTTATTAAAGTTCCTATCCACATTTATTTATTAGTAAAATGTATTGGATTGTTTATTTCTGCATAGATAATACTATAGTAAAGGTATTTATGGTTCAAGTGTTTTAAATGGTAAAGAGTTCGGTCTCATATTAAAGCTTATTTCACCAGCATTAACCCGGTTTGGACAGAGTAGCGATCGCATCTAGCGGTAGCAAGATGTTTGGGGAAGTTGCCCCTCACCCTTTGAAAGGATCAAATGAACTGACCTATGACCAGCAGGGAACTGGAATACCATTAACCTTGGACCAATAAAGACCTCACTAAGTGTTATCTGTATAAATAGTGACATCATCAGTGTTTGTTCTATACTGAAGCTACATATAAGCATACATATAAGCATGCTGGGCCATTGTTCGGTCTCTCTGATCCTGACTACATGTGACCATGACTGTATCCCTAGGCCTGGGTGACGCATTATAAGGAAAATTTAATATATTCAGTGTTTATATACTTTCCTGCTTTATTGTAACATCTTTAATGCGTAATAATGGCTGTAAATTATGCTATATTTTGCAATTAAATATCTTTGTACTTTGGAACCACAACAATCGCATTGGACCATGTTTTATTTGTAAGCGATAAAATGACTTTAATAATGTCCAATTGCAATGCCTAAATATGTTCATAATGTGTATGAGCAGAAAATCCTCCTAGTGGAGGCTTGATAAATAGGAATTAAATGACCTGGAGATGTCAATATCCGAAGAGTTCTTTAGATCAGTTTTTCAAAACTCCAGCCAATCAGATGCAAGCTGCTCTCATTGGCTGAGCTAGTATGGATCCCTTCATCCATTTCCATCAGGGCTCCGCTAGGCACAACTTGCATAACTCTATTAGGGAATTCAGCTTAATATTTCTAAGGACTATATCAGGAAAGAAGAAATAGGATTTCCTATGGATTTTGGAATCAAATAAAAAGTTAAACAAGGTGTTTGGGAGAGTACAATATGTCAGGGGGACCCAAAACTGTTCAAAACTAAGGCGGATACTTTTTTTAAAAAAAAAAAAGCACAGATGTATTTATTTATACATGCAGCGAAAATACTGGATGCATGCAGCACACAAGTACTGGACAGCTTTTTTTACATTGAATTTAGAGTTGAGCTAGGATGCCCCTTTCCAACCCTATTTAAAATTTCCCTCCACACCACACCCGCAGTGCAACATGGATTTGCAAAGCTGCTTCTTTTTTTGGGCTATACACCTAATTCTAGTTGAGGCCCTAAACATTACAGGTGTTCTGCATAAGAATCCAGTCACTGTTGTGCTATCTGCACTTCTAATACCCCTGCAAGATTTTCATTTATAATGGTGTGCTTAAACCATTATTGTGAAAATGTTGTACAATACATATGTAGAAAACTCACCATTTCCTGAATTCTTTTAACATGTTCTGTTTTGCTCCAAATACTAATGTAGCTGGCAGTGTCAACTACAGACACAATACTTAATTGTCCTCAGTCTGCACATTGTAAAAGCTCTATTGGCCCTCATACATTTCTCTTCACAGGAATCCAGAGATAGAAGCACAGTGATTAGCATTTCTGCCTCATAGCACTGGGGCTAAGTGTTTGATTCTGATTTGGGCACTATCTTTGTGGAATTTGTATGCTTTCCATGTGTTTGTGTGAGTTTACACTGGGTGCTATGGTTTCCTCCAACAGTCCAAAATCATGCAAACACAAACATACTGGTAGATCAATTGACACAATGGAACTTTGTGTTTGTATGGTAGAGAATTTACACAGCTACTTAGATGACAATAATCGAACATAATACTATACTTAGTTATATCTGAAAGCCTTTTGCACCAATTAGCCACATTTTATGTGAGAAAGCACATCTCAAGCAATGAAATAATGCTATTAAAACATATGAATGTGACAGTCTTGATATCCCCTTTCTCCCATTAGATCTGAATGAGGCATGAATGAATTGAATTTAAAGAAAAATAATGAAAAGTTATAATTAATGAAAGGGTTGGTCTGAAAGAAATAGTATCCAGGACTTATGGTTTTACTTTTACTGGTAGGAGCATTCCCATCTGGGCTTGTAATCCTACACATGGGGGCACAGATTGCTTGTATGGGGCACTTACCAACCTAGACAGTAGGCATGAACTAATTTATGTGAAAGGTGGACAATTGGAGGCAATTGCACAATACTAAATATGGTCCTTGCCCATATATTTTGTAGCAAGCAAATAACCTCTAATAAGTTTAGTATTCACCCAGAGCCAGCACTACCATTAAATAATCTTAGGCTATTGCTTAGGGCACCAGAAGTTAGGGGCTGCCTAAAATAATGAATGATACTCATCAAGTGTTTTTAATGCTACCACCCCCCCATCCCATGGAGCGCTGGATGTTGACTTGAAGGAGAAGCAGTCAGCAGTTTCTTACATATGAAGCTGCTGGCTGCTACTCCTTATGTCATTGTCATGCTGGGAGTGTGATGCCAGTCCCTGAAGGAGAGGATACCACCCCCATCTCCTGTCTGCTAAAGTAAGCAGGGGAGTAGGGTGCAACGCAAGTGCTGGGAGGTGTGGGGGGGAGGCATTGGGCAAAGGTCTTACCGCTGGCCCTGTGTGCACCTCTGATTTCTCTGCTTTCCTTTTCATTTTCTGATTCCCTTGTAAAGAAAATATTTGTTTGGTAGCAAAGATTTTTTCCATTCTTAGTTAAATAATATGTGGTAAAAATGTTATAACATACAGTATAATATTTATGTTCCAAAAACTCTTCAGTTTGTGTTCTTCCACTTTTTCCAACATCCCACTCAAAGTATGTTCATGTATTATGGCATTTCTGTTTGGCTAGCAGTACTTCTCTTGCTGGCATATATGGCATTTATTTTCACAGCCAAGACTGATAGGAGCAGTCTCTTTAAACCAGCATTTTATAATACATATGCCTCATTTTTCAAGTGACTTTCTGGTCATCTTATTTGATTATTTTTATTATTTTAAGTACAAATAGGAATCACAAATCTAAACTTGGATGATATATAATATATCTACGAGAGAGAGCTATGGTTTAAATAAGAGAAGGATGGTCAATCTTTTTACACATAACATATAATTTCAGTTGGTCAAAGTATTTGAAGAACTAAAAAGTACAAAAAAAGAGAAAACAGATTAATTGTAAACAAATTAATGTTACAAAATGGCAGTTTAACGAAGACAAACTAAGATGGTAAAGGACAAAAAGTAAATAACTATAATGCAATGTTAATGTAACATACCATTGCGGCATAGCAGTGGGTGATGCCCTAAGAGGGAGGGTGAGGAGGTTCAAGAGAGTGGATGACAGAGAGGAATGGGAGAGTTGGATTAAGATAGACTGAGGAAGAAGAGAAATCGAGTGTTATGGCCGAGCAAAGTTCGACTTGGATGTATGTTATGACAAATCTATATGTGACATAAAGACTGTACATAATTGCCCAGCAACTAAATCCATCATAAATGATTTACCCATGGAAATGGCCTGGTGCCCAATATTCTTTTGTAATTATCTGTGTTTGTGCACCACTACACCTACTTTATCTTCATCATACCTGCTTGTACAAGGTGCTTCTTTTACCAACTTAACCTGCATGAGGTGGAAAAGACTGAGCTACTGCCAGGTGGTTGACCTTAAAACATTATCAGATAGGTATCACGGAGGGCATCCTATCACAACACAATCTAACACTTGAATAAATTGTAAAAAGTTTTATTCCAGTACTCCTACAAGTTATGAAATGTACAATCTGTCAAATCAATAGTATCATCACTAGAAATTAGTAGTGTGAAGCTAAACCGAGGCAGGTGAGTAAATAAGGCATAAGTACTGAGTAGTAATTCTAGATATAACTTTGCTGAATCTCAGTGGATGGTCAAGATGTTAAGTGAGCACCATAGGAAATAGATCTGACATCTTCAATTTGACAGTAATCTGCTTCATAGCCAGATGCAGTGTTGTACATACTTCATTCCACAAGTAGATACGCTGCTCTGAGTACCATTGTTAGCTTCTCTCCAGAAGCAGAGCAGCAAGAGAACTATTCACTCTGCCCTTGCTCTGCCCATGGAATTATATGTGGCAACTCAAATTCCAGTTGTTCTAGCTTGGTGTAACTGGTGATAATGTTGCAAAGAACTTCTATTATTACCTTGTTCTCATTTTGATCTCCATTGTCTGCTTTCCATGTGCTACATCTCCAGTGTAGAAAAGTTGTACAATATTGTGTCTCAGTGAGTCTTAAACTGGGTTAGTCAGTGATTAGCATTAATGCCTCACAGTCATGGGCTTGAATGTAGCCTGGACCATATTTGTGGGAAATTTATATGTTCTCCCTGTTTGCATGGCTATGCTCTGGGTACTCAGGTTTCCACCCACAATCCAGAAACATACTTGTAGGTCAATTGGCTTCTGATAAAAATGGCCCCTTGTCTCGTACGTGTTTGTGTACTAATGATTGTGAGTAGTGATTTAGAGTGTCAGCACCAATGGGCAAAGCGTTGCCTATTATGATTAAAGCTATATAAATAAATAATAATGATATTGGTGATCCTAAATTCGCATGTACAAATAAAAATTTCACCCCTGCTTCAATCCAGAAGATTTTTAGTACCACCCCTAATGATTCATCACCAAACACCACGCTTCAAATTCTCCACCTTTCCACAGAAAGAGATAACAACACCTCATAAAAGACAAATTAATGCTGGTATTTCACCGACTGCTCAGATATTTTTTTATGTTTGCATATGTGTTTTCATTACTGATTGACACATTTTAACAGATCCACAGGTGGTATAATTATTTCCCTTGTCACCTGGAAAACTTGCACTGTTAGGTGTCCTGAGGACTGGGTTTGAGAAACACTGCTCTAGGGGGATGGGAGAAAAAATTACCAGGCTCCAAAACCTAGGCATTACCAGCACAATATAAACTTACACTGGGCCCCTCTGGGCACCAAGGGATAGTGGGTACCATGTTAATAGAGTAAAAATATAGTGCATGCTCTTGTGGCATTTCAAATGGCAGTGCGTACTAGCACTTGTACTGACACAATAGCTGCACATTGTATAATAAATTGTATGACTCTGGTAGACTTATAATAAATTGTATTGCCCTCAGTAGTCTATAATAAATTGTATTGACCCCTTGTGCAAATGAATGGACTGAGCTTGCATAAAATGTAAGGGAGAGCAATATAAAATAGATTTGTTAGTTACAGCATTAAGTTTGCACTTCTTATAGTAAACTCAAGCCTGGCAAAGTTCACTATGTAGGGAAATTAAGTGTTACCAATCCCAGATCAGATTGGAATAGGAGTATTTCTGGAAATGCTTGAAATCCTAATCCATGGTGGATATTTTTTTTTCTGACTTGACATAATGGGGTGTGCTGTATATTGCCACCAGTGAGTTTTATATAGTGAGTATAAAGCTATTATGCTGGTCACTAGGCTGTGTATGGTGAGTATTAGTCTGTATATTGTGGGCATGAGTCCGTTATATTGGACATGGGAATGTATAAGGTGGTCCCGAGACTTATTCTGGGCATCAGGCTGTATCTATTGAGCATGACATTGTTGATTTCCTTTCTACATTTTTCTTTTTTACTGTGGAGAATAACTATTTCTTTATATTATAAAATTAATTTAGTTTGTACCTCCCAATCACTGGCCTCTCTCTGCCTTCAAGAGCCTCCTTTTCAGAACTCCGAAATACTCAAGCATTGGCAGCATATCGGTAGACCATACTCGAACTCACACAGTAATTCACTTATCCCGGCATCATTCGAACAGGTGAGAGTTGAAGGGGTATGTGACGCCAACTTACTTTCAACCCAAAGCTGAAACTTATAACTGTAGCTTTGCTTAAATAACTCTATTCATTTTAAAAATATATATATGTTTTTCAGTCCTGTCTTTCTGTTAGCTCTATCCTACAAGTAATGACATGATACTTGATAAAAAGTCCAGAGTTATTGCCGGAAACAGCGATGTTGTCATCAGCGATAACCCCCTACATATATAGGGCGAAACAAAAAAAACATATCTCCAAATAGGAATTTTTGTCCCTTTAATAAATCTGCCCCAAAAATATATGCAGAAAATAAAGAATTATAATATTATGAATTTTGAATCATTAAATTAAGTAAAGTGACTTTGTATCTTATCAACTTATAATTCATTTTTGACAGAGAAAACTGGAATCACTTTATTACTCAGCAATTTATTCAATTATATTTTATTATTGCTCAGTGTTTAACTGAAAAATTAATTTATTTACTTTAGATCATTGCAGTACATACATACTAATCCCTTAATTGTGCTCGCCATTGATTATAATTCTTTTCATTAGATTCTGTACTTTCTCTAAAATGCAGATTCAAGACTGTAAAGAGAAAGCTGAAAAGTTTGTCAGGATGCAACAGCTTATCAAGTCGCTTACATGAAGGCCAAGTCCACAATTCTACTGCACTAAAATGACTACCACCTTTTATTTTAATGATATTCCTCAAATCCCTAGCATGAATCCCAGAAAAATGTAATGATTTATTATTTAGTCATATGAGACATTTTCTCATTACTTCCACAAAACAGAAGTCAGGGATGCTATTACAGCACAAAATACTTTTAATAATATGTCAGAGAACAAGATGGACATATTGTTTTGGAAGATACACTCATGATGCAGTAGTATGTATAAGGTAGAAATGTGTTCCTGACCCTTGTTCGTGTTTCGACTTTGCTACCAGTTTTCCAAAAAAAGAGCAAAAAGTTTTGGTTTAGATCTGGATTTAATTAAAAATTGTGAAAAATAGGTAAAATTATGTAATGTTAAACTGTTTTTGCTCCTATATTACTGTTTATAGCATTAGCATTCATTTCCAGTCTATTTTCTAATGATCCCTTAACAAATGTACCAATTGTATCCAATTTTAGCCAAAGTCTGCAGCAAGCTGTCTTAATGAAGGATTTTGTAAATTTGCTATCATTGTATTTGCATTCTCCGATTCAATTAAAAAAATAATAAATGGCATAGTGTTGATATCTCCCTTTTATTGCACCCAAACCTCCTTCACATGTTCAGACTTACTATTACTGGAATTGAATAAATAAATACCCACACGGACACCAATGAAAATTTGGCAAAGGGTCACAGTTTTTATTTAAACAAAAATGGTTGCAGAGAGAGCAATGTGATTCAGCTAACAACACAACTAATAGGAAAACTAAACAGTGGAAGGTCAGATTGCTATTAAATCACTGGTCCCAGGATATAATACTTTACAATGTTACGAAATCCTAGTAACTGTCATAAGGTTTTAAAACTACCCGTAGTGTTTGACGCACTCACGGGTGTCACACAGAGAATATCACCGACTGGTATTAGCGCTACTAACCTGAGAGGCGCGGAGTCTAACACACCACCGGTGTTTACCAGGGATCCCCGCAAGGAGGTTTGGGCTTTGCTGCATGCGATCTGCAGGTCGCGGTTCTCCCAGGAAGTCACCAGTGCAGCGAATAGGGTAGTCAGACAGGCCGAGTCGAAACCAAGGAAGCGAGGTACCACGGAGAGTAGGCAAGAGTAGTCAGGAACGGTCCAAAGGTCAATACCAGCGTGGGCAGCTGAGTACAAGGGAAATCCGGAATAGAGGTCAAACAAGCCAAGGAGTCTATACACAGGAGTTCAGGAACAGGAATGCAAACTAAATGCTGGAGCTGGTTAGAACCAATACTCTGGCACTAGACATGTGTCAGATGCTGCTTTAAGTACTCTAAGGTGCCTCCTGATTGGATTAGGGAGATTTAGGTGGTTTAGACATGCTGGCTGCAGACAGGTGAGTAGAGATAGAGTTCTGCTGCTAGGCAACAGGACGTGGATTGCGGAGAGAAGGTGCCCATCTCCGGCGCCTGTGGAGAGCGCGGAGACGGCACCTGACAACGGGTATGCGAATGCCCCAGGACTTAACACAACGTAGTAAAAGCTTATGAGCCGGAATCCGTTGAATGGTGAAAGGAGAAATGGGGCCTAGAGCATGCCTCCATGTCAACTAAGGAGGAAGCAATAATTTAATTACACCTGCGCTACCTCTGCGCTACCTGACTGTTACTAGCCGAGCTGCAGCAGCAGTGTGAGGTGTCCCAGTTGACATGGTATCAGAGTGAGTACACCCCTTCTTGGGGACCGCCTCTACTGCAAGTTCCCGTTAAGCCAGGGGTGGACAAAGCTTATCTCGAGGAATGAGTTTTCAGCCCTACCTCCCCATAAATATTTACAAGTTCCCTGCTTTGATTCAGATGGGCAACATTACAGCTCAGAGCTTATAAATAAAACTAAGTAGGAAAGCCCTGATCTTGGCTACTGATGAATACTTTGGCAATATATTGTATTGTGTGCGCAATCTTTCAAGGCTTTTAGTATGGCTGCAGGTCACCTTCATCACCTTCGTCTCTCAGCAACCTCATTTATTTATATAGCGTCAAGGTAAGGAAAGCCCTGCTCTTGGCAACTGATGTATGCTCTGGTAATGCATTGTGTGCTTAATCTTTGCATTTTTGTAGCATGGGTGCAGGCCAACTTCATCTCTCAGCATATTAATTTATTTATATACCAACAGCAAATTCGATAGCTCTTTACAATTGGATATTTACTTGTCTAAATATCTACTGATGATTCTGTCCATCTAATGACATATGACTATTACTTCCTCTTCACTTTCCATGATGCATGCTGTGCAATGTTCCAAATGTAATGCTTGCGTAGAGCTTCACCATTTTTACCTCTTGCACCTAACACTTACATTTTTGCTGTTTAATCTATCTAATGGGCTTCAATAATAAATATTTAGCATCACTGAGTGTATTCACATAGGTCTATAGGTTAATAGCAAATGAAACCTCAGCAACATAACACCTGACACAAAATTAGTGCAATAATCAAATACAAACAAAGAAGCAAAACATAAATGAGTGTTAAGAGGTCAAAACGTGTTGGAGCAAAAGGGCTACAAAATCTGGAGTCTATTAGGATCCCATTGATGTCATCTGAAGTGCCAGAGAAGTGGTGATTGTGCAGAACCCCGGGGACTTATAACAACTTGCCCATATCCATTTATATCTGGTAGGGATCCTAATATTACCATGTTCCAGGTTTTTATATATATTTTTTTGTAATATTTTTTATGTGTGTGCTATGCTTGTGAAATAAAATGGTATTTTAGTCCTAACGGTATCACACTAGATCCGTTTTGTTTTTTATTTTTTCCTTGGGACTGAGGGATTGTACACAGAAGGAATTCACAATCTTTCCATGGTGGGAAGATAGGAGACCTAAAGAGATTTGATACCAGGCCTTTTATCAATCTTTTTGTTGTAAGTGTTTTCACTTAAGGATTCAGGTGGTGATGGATAACCCATCACATTGAAATCATTTAAGCACTGAAGGCAATTGTATATTTATTGTCTAGTAAGTAGAACCACATAGGAGAGAACCTGTGGATGAACAAATCATATGGATTGAATTATGTCTAAGAAGAACATTATAATAACTTCTCATTATCTTATGTGAAATAACTTGGTCCAAACAATGTCACACTATGTTATGTTTTTATTTTTTTCCCATGTAATATACCACTTTCATACAACACGGAGGGAAAGATCAGAATATAGTGATATGTGGATCTACCCGTCATCCAAATATAAGTATTTTTTCAATATACTCATTTATGTTTTGTTTCTATGTTTGTATTTGTTTATTGCACTCATTTTATGTCAGGTGTTATTTTGCTGAGGTTTCATTTGCCATACACTCAGTGGCGCTGAATACTCATATATTTATTATTGAAACACTTTTTTTGGGAACATTGCGTGGTTCAAATAGGAGGATTAGCAGCAGCTGAGAATAGCGCAGTCCACCACTTTTACCACTATCTAATGGGCTTGCTTCAGTTGGTGCCATAGTAGATTACATATTTTTTTGCAGCCATTGCAATGATCTACATGCTGTTGCTAAATGTTGAAAAACACCCTCACACACAAACACTCTTTTTTAAATATAGATTTCACTGAATGATCCTTCCAAAAATTGTCAAGTATTGAAAAATAGAGATTAGAATATAATAATATATAGCCTTTTTTGGGGTGTGCTACTGCTGCTAAATCTCACACGTAAGCACAGGTTTTTTCAAAATTATTTCAGTTGTCACTATCTCACACAAGTTACTTTCACTAGAAAAACTTTCAATTTTAAAAGAAAAAATCTGTTTATTTTTTTTTATTCTGCTGCTAATAGTCTGATAGCAAAAGTACACTGTTTTTCTCCAAGAAACAAATATAGTAGTTAGTTCAGAATGATATCTATCTAACTCAGTCTGTATATACTGTCTAGTACTATTATATATATGCAATGCACTAACAACAAACAGTAGTCACTAGTCCACGTAAAGTCTATTTATGGTTGAAATTAAAGCAATAATGTAGAAATTAATAGAAGGGGGACATTCATTGTACTGCAACAGCAATTCCAGCAAGTAGCCCAGAATGTAGTGATTTGATAGGGTTACATCCTGTCCACACAATAGTAGTTCCCAATGGGAAGGCAGACAGGAATGGTGTAGTTCCCATGAAACATGTAGTAATGCATTGTCCATGGACTATGTCTGAGCTGTTTTCAAATATGTCTGATTTCCCAGATCCTAGAAAAGATTTGGCCAAGTGTCAGAAATTAATTAGACATTTAGGTAATGCACATGAGCCAACCAATAAAGACTGGCGAGTGGTGTTGAGGGCCTGTCTTCCTCTCGATATTTATATACAAAAGTTTATTAAGGATTGTATGTTGGAGGATGATAGATCCTTAACAGATGATGATAATCAGGAAAATATTAAACATATAATCTCACAGTTGGCCATATATTTTCCGGTGTTAGTGAACTGGAGCAAACTTTTCACTATCAAACAAAAAGAATAGTGAGATTGCAGCTGACTATTTTGCTAGAGCTCTGTCAGCAATGACTAAGTACACAGGGATATCAGATATAAAAGATAATGTGCACCACAGGAAAGTAGCTGTTACAGTACTAATGGATGGTCTCAGGGAAGATCTAAAGACCAGGGTACAAACCGCCTTACCTAATTGGAGAGGTATCACAGTAGATGCGCTTAGAGAGTCTGCCGTAGAACATGATAAGGACATATGTAACTGGGAAAAAGCGCAGAGTGATAGGCTAATGAAGGTGAGTATCCAGGCTTTAGAAAGAATACATTCACAACCTCAGACTCATAACACCTACTATAAGGGATGAAAGAAACAGAAGTCTTTGAAGTGTTTTAACTGCCTTAAAAAAGGGACACATGAGGAAGGGTTGTAAAGAAATAATAAGAGCGAAAGCCAGGAGATTGGGACCACTTAAGGGTAACTATTTGTCTGAGGCAAATGTCATTGTTCAGGTTTAGAGAGAAATGAACTTAAATGTATACTTTCTTGTTGTTGTTTGTTTGTTTTCTGTTGTATAGTGTTTACTTTCCTTACGCTGGTCGATGGTAAGGAATGAAAATGTTTGTTTTTCTTTGTTATTTGAAACTGACTTTATTTTGTTCCTCTTTTCTGTATATAAGGACAAACAATGAAATATATATATTTAGTAATTAAGGGGATTGATAGAGGAGTACAAAATTTCTCTTGAAAGACAAATTAACATCGAGTCATTGTAACACTCTTTCTTATAGGTACAGTGGCCTACGATAACATATTTGGCTGAGATTCATTATTCAAAGTGAAGTGTGTACATACTCTGCCCTAATGTTGTTTTATGTATACAGGAACACACAAGGTGAATACAGAGTATGCGTCATGAAGGGTAAACTTTGCACTTCTCTATTATAGGCATGAAGTCTATTGCAAGGTATATAGTGATCATGAGTTACCGAGTTCCATACGAGCTAACGATGGACAACACTGGTTACTGGTTTGGATGGGTGACAAAACTCTCTGTTAAACTTGATAAGAATGAGGAGGGTTCATAGTTTAGTGAACAGATAACGGGATTAGTGGAATAGTAGAACCATTTTCCCATAGTGCCCAATCCAGCTGTCATTTTGCTGTAAAATCTCCTTCTCTGCTTTTCCGCCTTTCTATTTGTCTGTAAATCCTTTTGTTTTTATTATTTTTGCTTTCCTATTTTCCTCCCTTACATCTCTGTAAGTATCTCATTTTTTTCTTATAAAGAGATACAAAAACACTTAGACATGGTCTCACTCATGGGGCTAAGACATTTGTGACATTGGACAGAATCAGGGTTACACACACTACATTGACATAGTCATGGAAGTAGCTAAGGGTTTGTCCTTATGTATATAGAAGCTGCTGATTTTTACACAGCAGTGGAAATATGATTTATGTCTCTTTGTCTCTTGTGCAAAGTGTGCCTTTATATATGAACAAAGGGTGGAGACAGGAGACTCACTGAAGGTAAATTAGGTAGACATACAGATATGCATCTCTGTGTAGAACATTGGAATAAGATTTTTGCCACAAGACTTGACATAAGTGAAATGTAAAATGTTCATGTTTTTATATTTTTCACCGTTAGACATGTACTGGATATTGTTATAATTGACGAAAGTGTTATAGAAATGGACCCCTTTGCCCTTCTCACTTAGCCAAGTAGCTGAACGTGTGGGATTGAAAATGGCATGTGAATTGGGAGAGGGTAAATCAATTGATATACATTGGTCTCAAGTATTTTTCTAGTATAGGGGGCGACGTTGAAGCGACTGAAGAACTTTTATGACAATGGCAGTACATAAGTAGAACACTCACTTCACATGTAGGACTTGTGACAGTGACACAGTTACCAACTGAAGTAGCTGTTATTTAATTTAACACTTACACACATGACTGCACATGACTTTCACAACATCGTGGACATAGCTGTCAAAAGGACAGCAGGGTTTACGTGTCAATGTTTTGTTTTTCTTTGTATTGTTTTAAATTATACACACACACAAATGAGTTAATAGATGAGATTTGTGTAACCTGAAGAATAAACAGTCTGGAAGGCAAAGGGATATGGTCAGGAGTCTGCTGGACCCTGGAGAGATGGACAAGGTAGGCCTGTGGCTCCCAGAGTGTATCTTCCAGGCCTAGCTGAAGCAGCACATGGTCTGACTCAGCGGGGTAAAGAAGGTATGCGCAAACTGGTAAGAGCATACTGGTATGCCTCAGTCATTTCTTCTCAAGCTATTTTGAAGGCAATGTCCTGTCTTACTTGATTGAGAGAAAGTGTCAAGAAGACAATACCAATAGAGCCATCCCATACTCCTCCTACAGATCGACTTTCTCCAGGTAAAACAAAAAAATTTCATCCAATTGCCACCTGGCAGGATCCTCCAAGTATGTACTGGCATACCGATGAAATATATCTGGGTAAAGGTTTATTGAAATGTATTGCTGTGTCATACTCAGGGTTTTTGTTAGTAAATGTGGTATACCTAGGATTATAGAAAGTGATAGGTGTATTTATTTTATTGGTAATAACTTTATAATGTATGAGCAGTGATAGTATGTTGCATACTTTTGATCAGCCACAAACCAGTGGGAAAATAGAGTAACAGTACTAGCTAGAACAAATTGGATGGAATAAGGATTGAAATTTGATTGGAGTGGCTGGTAGTTTCAGCCACTAGTCCTCCCCACTATCAAAATCACTACAAACTGCCTCTTAACCTGTCATCTTTTGAAATATTTTGGACTTTTCTTGTGATGAGTTTGTAACAGAGAGACTGTTCTAGACCTTGAAATGAAAAGCAAATAGTGAGACATCAACAAAGAATGTTTGAAACACTGTCTCCTGAGGTGTTATGTTGGACTGGGAGAGTATGTTGTGGAACTATAATTTCCTACGCTCAGGTTGTTTGACAGACAGGTACCAAGTGTTAATGACCAGCATCTTGTCCTTAGGGGTAGCAGAAAGATATTGGTACCCATTCCATCCACTGCAGAGGAATCAACACTCAGAGAAGGTTTCAATTACATTCGTGAATCTGTTCTGGAAGACCCCGATTGCAGTTAACAACACCTAAGTCAAGGACTTTGAAAAGATGTTTCCCAGCATGAAGTAGTAGTTTTTCCGGTTTTTCCCTGTTCTGTGTTTCTCACATCTCATTCTCTTTTCAGGACAGTGAATTCTTTCAATTGCGAACAAGTGACAGAGGCTGATTCAGATAGTGATATTGAGGAGTTGGGGATGAAGGAAAAGTTGTTAGCACAATCAGTCCAGCCAATTACTCTATTCAATTCCGGGGTATAGGAAAATTTGTTGAGCTTGGAGACAGTGTGAGGGGCTATTGTCTGAGGTGTATTGCACCCGTAAGTACTTTGATCACATAGTTGAAGAGAGGTGCATCCAGCGATGCCAGTCCATTAATATTCAGACTTAAGCAGGCATCCTTGAGAATGATTATCATTCTTGGGTGGGTAATGTTTTAGACCAAGCTGAGTACTGGGTGTGCTCTCGCGTGCCTCAGAGATCATATCAAGTAGGACTAGTTCTCTTTCCACTAAATGTTCCTAGAGGTACCCGAATTATGGGGTGGGAGGTCACTAGGGGAAAGGTAAGACAGCTAGGTTCCTTAGTCTGGAGCCTCCCAATATTCAGCAGGCCGATCACTGTTTCATGTACAAAGAAACTTGAGTATTGGGAGACTGGGAAGAACAAACAGAAAATAGCCCGTCCCACAAGTGTGGAAGAAAAGAACTGTTGATATTATTAGAGTGTATATACTAACTCAGGTTGAAGGAGATCGTAAATGACATTGTTGATAGACATAGGATGATGTTATTGGTGAACATGCATTATTTAAATGTTGTCTAAGCTAAAAGTCATGCTTTGGACAGATGAACATGTTAGGCATGAAGAACTGTAGTAGAATATTCTATATTGTTGATACATGTCCTATCGCACCCTTGAGTGGCATACAAAAGGGTATCTCCAAGCTCCAGAGGTATATGTTCCATAGTTCAAGAAAATTGTTTCTAGGATTGTGACTCTCTTTTATGGTAACCTGACTGAGATCCACAGACATATTCAAAGGGGGGACATACATTACAGAACAATGAAACGTACTACTGAGATCCTGCAATAAAATCTTTAAGGTGATAGTTTTGTGCACTATCAAAGGGTGGAGCTGTCAAAGTCCAATAATTGGATGAAAGAAAGTATATTGATTAATATTGTTTTTTTGTGCGATTGTGATCAGTACGCCACATGTTATGATGCGATTGCATGATAAATAATGCACACATACACTTACATTTACACATTCACTTCATATTTATAATGGTTCCAATCCACAGTCGTTTATGAACAAATGTTATTTAGTTTATAGTTAAATATTATAATTTTATATGCACTTTAGTGAGATCTAAGGTTCATTCTAATGCCCTATTTATCCACAGACATCCGGTTCAATCGCCTAAAGGATCGCACCTTGCGTATGCTAGATATGGAATATAAGGGAATAAATGATCAGAATGGTATTGTCTGTGTAATGTAAATAGATCGGTTTGAACTAGTTCTGGGCGGGAAGATTAGTATACATCTTCTGGAGAGCTGATCCCCACCCTTGGATGGCATCATTTGAACTGGCCAATGACCTGCATTACACTGGACCTTCCTGAAGCCTGAACGGAAGGAAACATGCCAAATCATCCGTATTGTTTTCACTGTATCACTGAGTATATATAATCAGGGGCTCTGGGACCAGCATTCAGTCACTTTGACCACAGACTTCAGGACTGAATAGCTGGATCCAGTAGTGCTCAGCAACGTTCAGTGTATGTATTGGCTGTACTTATTTATTGAACTGTTATACTTTTGCTAATAAATCGCTTTGTGCTTTGGAACCACACAAATCGCATAGACAATGATTATTGGTAAACGATTAAATAACTTTAATACATTTTACATGTGGCTTTTTATGTTATACAAGTTTTTTACTATGAGAGTGGGTGAATAAAAGATTAATATGTTCTTATTGAAATGGTATCACGCTATATATATCTTTCTTCTCTTCAATGTGACATCTACACTGATTCATAAATATTCGGTCCAGAGGGAAGACATGCAGATGGCTGATATCGTGATTGTATTTTGGAAGGCATTAAGACATCTTGAAGGAATAGTCACAACTGGATTCCAAGTACGAGATCATCTTTAATGTATTTCAAGTACTGCTACATTATGCTCAGTGTCTTGTAAGTACAATTACATGTCGCCAGGATTTGAAAGAATTTTCTTGGGACTTTTATCAGACCTTAATCAGCATTTGAATCTCACCTAACTTTTTTCTCTTTGTCGGGAAAGGAAGCGTTTGTAGTCACCCTCATTTTGCTCTCATTTTGTATATATACCAATTTTAGGTGTATTGCTCTAGGAAGAAAATGAGCTGCATCGGTTTGGGCGCCTGTTGATTCTGTTTATTATTTTTTATTTTATTATTACCTTAAATTATTGCCTGGCTCCTAGGGGAGGATTCAATTAATAGCGAAGTGCAATCTGATCCTCACGTGATATCTGGCTTAAAATCTTTATTCATTTTTGCTTGCAGCTCATAGAAGTGCAAGCAAAATTTAGTAAATATTTCAATACCATTACAAACAGTGTACAATGTAAACAGGGACATACAGACAAGACGGACTGACAGGAAGCTAAGGGTAGAGAGGACTCTGCCCATAGGAGCGTACAATTTATTGGGAGGGGGGTGAAAGACACAACTCACGTGGCTCCCACTGCACTTCCTATTGAATTTAATTGCCCAACCCCCAGTGTCACATCCTGAGCCTCGAATTACAGCTTTTATGTTATTGTCCATACAATACCTAATTTTGCAGTTAGACAATGTATGAAGGGGCTAAGCATGTATATTGCAGGTTATCTTCTATTGAAGACTGTCTACTGGTTTTCCCAGTGGGACTATACAGTTGGAATTGCAACCACCATCATTTCAGTCATTAATAGTATTTTGTTTTTACTGTATGTGACCTTTCACTAAATATTTTCCAGTGACTATATCAAGTAAATATAGACAATAGTCAAGAAGCATATTTGTTATATGATATTTTTTAACATGTATGACCTTCCATTGGTCTTTTTCAAAGTTTCCATTTTATAGTAAAACATTTGTCTTTTTTAAAAAATATAAGAACATTAATAATTGTTTTAAAGAAATATTTAAACATTTTAATGTTACTGGCAACTGAAATCCTGTTTTATGTGATGTCATTGCTAAGGTTTAACAAAAGGTGAAGGCACGATGTGGCTCTTCATTTCAAATATAGGCACATGACATCACAAAATTGTAATAAAAGGGAAATTACATTGTGTCCTGGGTGATATTGTGGTTATTTTGAAAGCTATACAATTCTTGTAGACCCTACTTTTTGCTACACTGCTAGCACCAAAGAGAGTAATGTGAAGGCTCAAATCAAGGCCTTCTTTCAGCACTGTCACTTTATCCTCCACAATATTTTAAAGATCTACCCCTAGCTTAGTCATCATTACCTCGCCTTGACTACTGTAGCCTTTATATTTGCTTTTTCCCTCTCATCAATCCTTTTCCATCCAACATGAATGCTGTGGCCAAACTAACCTTTCTCTCCTGCCATTCCTGCTGTACCCCTCTGCAAATCCTTCCACTGGTTTTCCAATGGCTTTTCCAATACAGTTCAAGCTCCTCACCCTCACTTTTAAAGTCATCCACAATGCCACCCCTCCGTACTTGACCTTATTTCAAGGTATACCCCAGCTCAATCCCAACACTCCATCTCTCCTCTGCGCTTATCACTTTTTCCCACTGCAGGCTCCATGACTTCTCCTGACCAGCCACTCCCTACCTTGCTGTGTAAGACTGTACCCCAAACTTAAGTCATTTAAACACTCCCTCAAAAAAACCCTCTTCTTACTCACTTACTCTCCTAGACCCCTGCTTTGCCATCTGCTCCCTCTCTCGCACATGTTTTGCATCTATTCCTTTTTATGCCCCTCCATCTAGAATTTAAGCTCTCACAGGCATGGTCCTCTCTACCCTTAATCTTCAGTCAGTCACTGTATATGGTATGCTGTATTGTGCTATTTACTATGTTAGCTACGTGAATTGCTGTATACTAATTTTATTTTTTTTCTTTATGACTCCTTTCTGGATAACCCCTCCTGTTCTGGCATCTGCTATAAACCTATAAATTGACTGAATAACTTTCATTTCTGCATTGCTAATATTAGCATATTGAGATATTAATACTGTATGTGTTTGATTTGTATTATTGTTGTTGTGCTGCATTGCAGAATATGTGAATATGTGGAGCCTTATAAATAAATAATAATGATGATTTTATATATTTATTTGCAATCTACTGGGTAACCCTCGATATATAGGGTTTCAGGATCACACAGGCAAAGGGAAAGAGATTATACAATGGTATCTTTATTACAGAAGGCAGTAAGACAACTGTAAACAATAGCTAATATTAACTATGAACAATTAAAACAACACCAAAAGTGAGAACATTAGTGTGGCTAAGCTGTAAAAATGGTACTCCAGACCAAGATGTAGGTTCAGCATTGGTCCTGATGCAGTTCTTATGGTAATTTAATGATGGTACACTGGCCCAAAAGGAGTCCGCAATGTCCGGCCAAGTTGTTGTACTTTATACTTTCCAACATTTTCCAGTTGTCTTTTTCCCCAGACCAAGCTGTTGACAAAGTCAAGTTGTTCTGATGCTGTTGCCGGAGCAACAGAATGTTCGGGTTCATTGGATCCCTCTGCCCAAGTTGCTAGTCTCATAGACTGTGATGGCAATTCTTGGTCAAGCTACTGTTGCATTCTTTTTGTATTGAGGATGTGGGCCACTCAGCCAAAGCTCTATACCGAAGTGAGAGAGACCTATACCCCAGTCACCCTACTCCAGTAGGCACACCAGGTGCACTGATCCACGAGAACCTCCCAATGGAGCAGAACACGTAGCAAGATGTTCCGCTGAAGTTGCATCTCAGTCATGAGATTTGGAGCAGGAACTACAATGTAGCTGGTAAGAGAAGACACTCTAACACCAGCTCTGTAGAACCTTGAATTTATCAAAGCTCTCCCTGCAGGTGTTCTAAAACTGTTCAAAATTCCCACAATGAAGTTCCTACCATGCAGGGTTAATCCCAGGTCACCTATGTTGGGAATGTGATAAATAGGGACAGGGGCTAAAAGCATCCCCTTGTGGGCCTCTGACTTAGTGCGTCTTTGTGTTTTAAAGTCCAGAAAAGCACACTAGTGGCTTGAATTGTTTAATGAGTGTCCTAATCCTGGATAAAGAGGGGAACCCTAATTATAACCCCTTACAAGCTTTTATAACATGGAAAGGTCTTACGGGGCTACTAACTTCTTGTTTGCCTGGAGGAAGTGTATGCCAGAAAATGGAAAAGTCACCATTTTGTAATCCACTTGGATGTGTTGTGACCCACCTGGATATATTTAAGAACCTGGTCTGAATCACATTACAAGTAGTTGAAAAGACTTGTCAAACATCCACAGCTTATTAACAAAGAACTATGTCACACGACCCTGACGATGTTGGGGACAGCATGGGGTTTTAGTGTCCTCCTGAGCTCATGCTGTCACATCTATGTTCGCTACCACACACACTAGGGTTCATTTTGTGACAAGCCAATTCCTCTACCAGTATGTCGTTGGATTGTGGGAGAAAACCTATACAATTACGGGGAGACTATAAAAACACCACACAGATGCCCACATGCAATTAAGGCTTCTGATGTACACTGCTTTCTCTGCACTAATGTCTAATTGACCACACCACCAAATAGAGAATATGGTTCCTTACAGAGTCAGGCAGGTCTTTCGGTACCAAATTGGTGTAACAGATCAAACTAGGCAAATAGATTTTTTAGTATAACTTCCCTCTCGCAATGCTATGACCACAATGAACTTCACTCCAAAATAAAATCAGTGATACTGAAAATAACATAGCACAAATATGACAAAACAATCTGAAATGCTTAAGCATCTGAATTTTATTTAAATGTACGATTTCCTCTAAAACATACATTAAAGAGTTTTCCCAGTGAAGGAAATCTTAATTGCTATTACTTAATCATGATTATGGATTTGCAAACTTTGATGTCCTTATCTTAACATTCAACGCAGTGCAAGCATATTCAAAGTCGTTTCACAATTTTACAGGAAGTCAGTAAAAATTATTAATCAATTTACACTGCTTCATGAATATGGAAATATGCCAATGGAAAAAAGAATTAAATATTTGCGCTGTAGAAACCTTGATAAATATATCCTTTATTATTTAAATAACAATTCCTGAATTCTGTGCACAGCTGCTAGTTATCAGAAAACTGCATTGGGTAATAAACATGGCGGGAAAGTAAATACTTTTAACACAGAACAGAGTGCATTGACATCAATGTGGGGATTTTTAATTTGCAGGGAAATTTAATAAACTGTACTAAGAATTCTGGTGACAAAGTTAAAAGGAAAACTTGCACCTAAGCTATCAAAGGGCAGAACCAACTCAACACAACGGGCCTGATTCATTAGTGATCTTATCTGCCGTTTTTTGCTTATCTTAAGCAAACACACTCTGTGCATGCTCAGAAAAGGGAGATAAGAAGCAAAATCCACTGCATAAGTGAAGAATTTCTTAAGTTAAGATGAAAATCCATCTTAACTTCACTCTTATCTCCCCGTTTCTTCTTAAAAATAAGCATCTTAGCTTTTGCACAAGATAAGATTACTAATAAATCAAGCCCATCATTCTTAATGAAATATAGAATATGGCCTTACTTCTATTGCTGTGTGCTGTCTACATTTGAATTAAATAAATACTTCTTACACTTTAAAACCACAAGTTTAGAACTGCTTATCATCTTCCCTCCTCCCAGAGTCACCACCTCCCCTCAACGCTCCTTCACTGTCAATAACACTACAATTCCATCAGTCTCCAAACCACATTTATTTACGGGTCTTAGACTGGTCTCGCGAGATCAGGACTATCATATCTCACAAGATCAGAGTAAGAAGCGCCCATGGCAACACTGACAAGCATTGTGCCTTGGTGTCATGCTTGATTCTACTTATTCCTCACATTGAGTCTTTCTCCCAGTCCTGTCGCCTCCACCTTAGGAATGTTGCCAGTATACTTTTTTTTTGTACACAAAATGCTACCAAAATTCTCATCCATACTCTCATCAACTCCCACATTAACTACTGTAATCTTCGACTATCTGGCATTCCCCTCACCCATCTTTCCCTGCTTTAATCCATCTTAAATTCTGCAGCTAGACTGATCTTCCTCCCTCACATCTGCTGCACCACTTAGCAAACCCCAAGACACTCTACACTAGGGGCTACAGTTGTTCCTCTAATTTCAGCTGTGCTTGATTTTAAGCTCTCTAATGAGCAGGGCCCTCCTTACCCTTTGATTTCATGTCTATGGTTATTTTGTCTACCTTGAATGTTCCTGTTTTATGTGTGCTGTGGTTTCCCCACTCTACTTTGCTGCACAGCACTGTGGCGCATTTAACAATCTTCGATAATAGTAATAACTGCACTCAGTTTGCTGTACTGTAACTGCAATTGCTATATGCATACTTCCACTAGAATGTGCAACATTAAAAGTCGTTTGCAAACTCCAAAAGTGTAAAACCACTGAACAAATACTCTTTTTAGACGTCACTACTACTACTACTCTGCCTACCTTAGTATGTAAACTCTTACGAATATGGTTCACTTCCCTTCTGTCGCAATACCATTTCTTCTCCTCCAACTTCACTGCACTTGCTATGCTTGGAGCTATTGGAGTCTTGGTTTTACTCATCTTGTTCTGTACTATTGTACCCTGTATGGTCTACTGTTTGTATTTTGTATAGCGCTGCGGAAAACTTGTGGTGCCATATAAATAAAGAATAATAATAAGTGCATTTAGTTTTCCAGAGGAGTATTTGGAGCTGCAAACCAAAATGTCAGCTTTACCAGGTGCCCAGAAGTTGCGCAAACTGATGGGAGAAGTTGGGATGATCCAGGATGTTCCTTGCTAAGTGAGTATTAGACACACATGCAATGAATAATAAATATACACACACCAGCGTCTGCCTATAACTTCCCGATATCAAATGGCAGGAATACCACGAAAAAACTTTGTCAATCCACCTTTCAATCTGTTTCTATAAAAAAGTACATCTTAGCACCAACCACAAATTCCCTGCAGATTTCCTGGATGTGCCTATATATATATATATATATATATATATATATATATATATATAGATATAGATATAGATATATATTAGAGATGTTCCCTGACCCCCGCGTTAATTTCCAATAATTTCCAGTCAATTTTTGTCAAGTGACAAGAACACTGCTACCCCTGTTTCTGTGTGAGCAATGTCACTGAGCAATGGCACTGGAGACTGGAGAGTGACAAGAACACTGCTACCCCTGTTTCTGTGTGAGACGCGTAATGGCGCTGGATCTCCTGGGGAGGGAGGTACTTATAGCCAGGGCCGGATTAAGGGAATGGAGGCCCCTGGGCTAAGGGGGTCTCATTTCCTCATGAGGGCCCTCCCCCCCGGTGAGCAGAGCTGAGCCGACCCGCCCCCAAGGTACTTACCTCCTTCTCCTGGCATTGCAGTCCTTCCCCGGCGCACTGTACACTCTTTACCCCCCGCCCCGATCAATCAATACTGCTGCTGAGCACTTTCAAGGGCTCCCTGGATGCCCGAGGCCCCTGGGCTGTAGCCCAGTTAGCCCTAGGGTTAATCCGGCCCTCCTGCTTATGGCATCCAAAACCCGTAAGATCCGACAACGTAACAATGATGTTTTGCCTCGATTCAGATCTGAGGACGCGCGACAGTAACGAGCCGGCTCACGAGCCTACTCGGATTCCCTAAGTTCGGGTGGGTTCTGTTTTATCTATCTATCTATCTATCTATCTATCTATCTATCCAGTGCCTGATCAGCCAATAGGCTGATAAGGCGTGCATCCTAGGGTGCAGGAGCCTGGAGGGTGCAGCATGGACAGGATTTTATTTGTTTCCTGTCTTTTCTTTTAGTTATGACGGCGATGGGGCTGGAATCATCGAGACTGCCCCTGGTCTAAAGGGGGCAGCCCAACTGTCACTATTACATGACAGGCAGCCTGGCTGCAATTGCTGCTAACTGCCTGTCAGTGCGGCCACGGGTCTTAGACTGGTCTTGCGAGATCAGGACTATCACATCTCACAAGATCAGAGTAAGAAGCGCCCATGGCAACACTGACAGGCAGCTAGCACCAATCGCTACCAGGCAGGTGGCAATGTGCTAAAAGGGGGGAGGTGGCAATGCTAAAAGGGGCAGGTGACAATCAATCTATCAATCGCTTCTCAGTGGTGTCAATCTAGTCTATTATGGCTCATTACTTTATTACCTGTTAAATAAGACGGCAAGTTAACTGCTTCTCAGTTGCTCTATATGTAATCTCTACTTTATAACATGTTAAATGAGGACTCCATTCTCCTATATTTCTCCATCATTATTCTAATAACAATGATCTACTGGCGGTCACCACTTTGAGGTCTTCAGTTATGAAGAAAGGTAGTAGGTGATATAAGGTGGACTTTACTAAACTAGAAGAACTAAGACCCGAATCTTAAGAGAATTTACTAAGCTCTCCTGCATAAGTGCATTTTAAAAGAAAGCCTCCAACTTTTAATTTCACAATTTACTGTTTAATATTTCCATAAAAGTGCTGAGAAACTCCTTTGTATCAACTCTGTGTGTAGGCATCTGGAACTGCACTGTTAAGAATATACAGATTGTGTTCACTGTGGCATATCCCAGGATGTGACAGAGCTATATATCATGTGAACGTTATCTCCTGTGGCACACCTATCATTAATGATGGAAAAAAAGATTTTTAAAACGTGCAGCTTAAATGAGTTTGGCTTCAATTTGTGTGTTCTCACCCTCAATGCTCAGATCTAAATGGAGGCACTAACGTGTCTAACTGCACCTGAGCAAATGATAGGCAGCACAAGGCTTGTAGTTTCATACACTGTGGACTTGCTCTGACAAGGATTGATTTCATAGCTGATGTAACCACATAAAAGGCATTTAAACGCTTGTGTTATTGTCACAGACTAGTCTTTTAGCCTCATTGTTTGATGTGAGGAGGAGTTTCGAACTCTTGTTCTCTGCTGGCAGCACAATTGATGAATGCTTTACAAAGCATCAGAGCCATAATTCAGGGTGTCCTAGTGATGCATGTGAGGTGTCAGGTCTGAACACTGAATTCAATATTTTATTTCCATTGTCATATGCTATAGCGAGCAAGCTTGCTTACTTTGATTGTAAAATGAACTTTACTTGGATGAGGTTAGCATTTCATTCTATAGTGTAGCATTTTATAGACCTGTTCCTCAGAAGAGTTATTCTGACATAAAAGGGTTTTCAGTTTCAGACAGAATCCCACTGCCATCTTTAGTATATGCTCCCTTGTAGCCTGCACTGTCACCCTGCAACCTGCGCCGGTCTACGTTGTGCGTGACTATGAAGAAAAGAGAGTTCTTTCAGAACTGAATTTTTGGAGCGTCAGGATGGTAAAATGTCATAGGCACATGATGTGATTAGAGCCACAGGCATTCAATAAGGAGCCAAACTTAGATGCATCTCCTACACATAGTACAGTGAATGCGGGGGATGGCTTTGGTCTTCCAGTGCTATAAGCTATCTTTTTTGCAGACACACAAGTGATGGGGACAAGCACAGATAACATGGTAGGTGTAGTAATTAAAACAAATTTTAATAAAGGGCACCTGCTATAGAAAAACTGGGTGAGGTGGGGGATAACCCATTTAAAACTATATGTGATAGAGATTCAAGATTTTATCAGACTTCATATTCTAATGGTATATTCACCATTATCATAGTTCTTCTCACCGTCATAGCTGTGTGACGCTGCAGGGGAAAGTGGGAAAGTTCTTTAGCTCACATCCCCTTCTTCCACCATTTTTAAAGCATTGAAGCAAAAATAGATTTGCTGGCTCTGTATTACATTAAATACAAATGCATGGAGCAGCACCTGGGGCTCCTGCTAGAGGAGTTACTAGTTTAGAAATATTGTTGTGCTGGGGCGGGCTGGACCGGGGGGCAGGGGGGCAGCGGGCACCCGGGCCGCTCACTCTAACGGCTGTTCGGGCCGGCCGCCTCCCCCCACCCCCCCCCCCAGCGGCCGCATGCGGTCGCCTGTGCGCCCCCCGGGCTGAAACCTGCCAGCCCGCGCCTGTTGTTGTGGTAGGTGGTAATGAAGACTTTATAGAAATAATGTGTCCCAGTTTCCTGGGATTTCCATTTTTTCGCCACTGGAAATCTGTATTCTTACTTTACAGAAAGAGTGATTCAGGGAATAGCGGAGGTGGTGGCAACTTAGTTAAAGAATTAAACAATACATGGGGCAAAAAGAAGACTGCATCAAAAAATCCTAACTTAAAAATATAAAGGACACAAAACTTAAATGAGCAAGCTAGATCCACCAATCAGATCTTTTCTACCAACAAATACTATGGGGTAGAATTATTAAACTGTAGTTTTGCGAAATCACATGTTTTTTGGCAGTTTTATGTGCAAATTATAAAATTACAATTTACTAAAATCAACCGCAAATAAAACTACATTATTTCAAAATTCAGGTCTGAAACCAGCTTTTTTGCACATGGAAAGACTACAAACGGTGCAACATTAAACCAGCAGAAATAAAGGCAGATATTTTAAATATGATACTGTTAGGTGAGATTTCTCTAACCACGGGTTGGAAACGGTATCCCGTTGCTTCGGATACCGACACCCAATACTCCTACAAAAGAAACCCAAAGCCTTACATCAACGAGCTTTTAAAATCTACATTTACCTTGTCACCGACCGAGGAAATGAGTGAAACAACGGGTATGCGAAGATGCTGGAGTCTGGCGTTTCATTGTGACGTTACCGACATTTCACGCAGCCGCAGCCTAACTCTAACCCCTAACCTCTAAGCCTAACCCTTAATATTAACATACCTGTTTAAATGTAGATGTCGCTGTCTTCAGTGATGTCACAATGAAGTGCCGGCAACCAGCATGTTCAGATTTTGCAGCAGTCACATACCAGTTGTTCAAATAATGTCCTCCGTCGATGAGAAGGTAAGTGTAGCTTTTAAGAGGTCATTGATTTAAGGTTTCGGGTTTGCTTTGTAGTTGTATTTGGTGTCGGCATCCCAAGCATCGGGATACCGATTACCACCGCTAACCACAGCCCATTGGAGTATGATGCCTATGAAAAGGGCCAGCAAACATTTCTGCTACTGAAGGTGGTGTTTTGTGGGAATGTGGCTTGTAAGGTTCTTGGAGTATTTACTGTATAGCTTGTGGAGGAGGAAATTCGAAGGAGGGAGTAGGAGCAGCAGCATGTGATGCATAGAATCTACAGAGTACTGCTCTTGGCCCTGGCATCAGGATGTGATTCAAATGTTTTGACTCCAGAAACCTCCTGAACCTTTATGAGCAGGTGAGGGATGAATTGGAGCCATTAGCTGCATGGTCCAATACATTTTTTAAACCGCACAGATTATTATATTCTTTACACTTCATGGCTACAGGATAATTTCAATATGTGTGCTTCAAAGTGATAGTAGTTATGCAAATTTAATTTTCAAGGCACTTTTCTCAATTGTTAAGTGAACTTATACATATATAATTGTGTGAGCTAAATTTGGCTTTCTATAATATCTAAGGACTCCCTAATGTCTTGGAATCTATATGTCACAAAATATCAATAATCTCTGGCAGAAAAATTATATAAATATCAAAAGTCAGTTTTACCGGTAAATAGAACCCGTTGCAATTTTGAACTCTCTGGATGTGGTTTGTCTGGTAGGAGTCCTGCAGCTGTTTATGATCCAATACAGGAAATCCACTAACACAGGAAAAATCAGGATTGCTTAAATAGGACCAGGTCCAGAAGCAATATCAGTAAAACAAAAGCCAAAAGTGTATCTGTGGTGGTCGAGTACTGATGGGAAATCCTTCCCTTACCTTGTCTCCAAGATACGAGTCAGGTTCTTTTCTCTTTTGGATATCCGGTGGTCAGGAGATAAATACTTCAATAAAAGGGACAAAGATTGGTCAAACAACTTGATTTTATTGAGAATGCGGTAAGGATAGTTTTGGTAAGCCACCGCGCCACTGACCCCTTCAGCTCAATAGTAATGACAAAATAATGCGTCTGATCAGCATAGAGCACAATAGCATTTAACATATAACATACACCTGGTAAGTATAAGGCAGAATAAAGATAACATCTTCAATACACATTGTCTAATAAGGCACACTGGTAATCACAGTTACTACTTTCACGTTAACAATATCTGACTGGTGATGATGCAATAACCATCAATAATAACCCATCAAGACTCTTGCGGTCACTACCGCGCCCACTAGAGGGCTACTTCTTATTCAGGTGTTTGGGGTACCGTGCTATTCCCTATGGGTCAGGCGCCCCACTTTTAGCATCTACTGCTGAGTTAACTTGAATTGCAGCGGTACCACTAACACTGAATGTCACACCTTCAATATTAATAAATCAATTCTTAGGTAAATCACATAACATTAACATCATCTAAAACATTTGGTGCACCAATATTATCCCCGGTAACGTTACCATATTTTCCACTCAGTCCTGGGCTGACCTGTGCACAGGAATTTGGGTAGTGTTCCAATGTCCTGCAGAGGTTTCCATCAAGGGTTAAGTATTATAGTAGAAAGCAGAGCTGTTGCTCATTTCAGCCACAAGATGGTGCTGTTCTCTCAACAGTCAAGGAATCTCTATCAGCACATGTACTCTGCAGCAGGGTATAATGTCCAGATATCAGCACCCACACACAGGATATAGCTGAAACGACCATCTTAATTGTTCCCTGCAGTCTGTGATGCATGATCTGGGGGAAAAGCTCTCACAATCCTTCCTTGTACAAGAATGCAATGTCAGTTTTGGATAGATTCTCTCATCACTCTTCCCTCTGACACAGGGGTGTGTGCAATACACTGCAGGCTGAGGTTTTACCTTGAAAAGAGTTCTGTAGTTAGTGAATACTGTCTTTGGCGCCCCGCTGCGTTTCCCCAGCTGTTCTCCGTCCGCTTTGCTGGCAATGTCACAGTTCTGGCAGCAGCTTATCTTCTCTCTGCTCGGCTGCACATCCTCCCCCTTGTTCCTTCTACCATGCTGCTCTCTCTCTCTCCTCCTTCCTGCACAACCTCTTCCTGTTACTCCCCCAGCCAATCAGGGCCTTCATCCTCCTCCTGTCAATCACTCCTGGGCACAAGTTTTCAGGAGCACAATTAACCCCTTGTAGCCCTGCATTTTAAAAGCGTTTATGCACTCCTCTGTGCTGTTCAACAGGGCTTTGGGGTACCACATATCAATTCAAGTCCAGAGAATGGTACCATGGGTATGTGCAAAAGAGATAATCCAAATTAGACGGCAGATTCTCTAAGCCAAAAATCCAAAGATATTCCAAAAGAGATCCAGATAAAATGAGCAATTCATGAGTTGAATAGCCAAAAGGTCCCAGTACACAAAATAGTTCACTCCGTATCCAACAAAGTAAAACCTAAACAACAGGGCCGCACTGTGGGCATTAAAATCCAGATATCAAATGTATAAAGATGGAGAGGGGGTATTATTGAGGTATTATTGTCGGGAACTGATAACTCCCTCTATCTTTCTGGTACTATTGAGGATTACGATTTTTGCGTGCTTGCAGCTATATCATTCTATTAGCTTCATGTCATATGAAAAGTGGATGTTTATCTAATTGGATATTAGCATCTATATAAACCATCAACTGAGGCGATAATCCCATCCTGCTGATTCCTTTTATTTTGTGTTTTGAGTCATACTGTATATGTTTATTTATTCATGTTATTAAATGTGTGTTTTACAAGAACCAATCCTCTATTTCAGTTGTAATGTGAGAATTTTCACCTCTCCATCTTTATACATTTAATATTTGGATTTTAATGCCCACAGCGCACTCCTTTTGTTTAGGTTTTACTTTGTGGTATCTGGGTTATTGCAGTAGACCCTGGACGAGCTGCAGTGGAATACATTTTTTGAAATGTTATTATTCTGACTTATTTTAGTATTTATCAAGTATTTATTTATTACAGTCTTTTTTCACTTGTAAGCGCCACATTTTCCCGTTTGGGAGCTGTTTGCTCATTCCATATTCAAATCAGGTATATTAAAAGAGTATGAATGAGCTAAGGTGAAGGTCTCACAAGTAAACTTAAATAACCTAGTGTGACAGCACTAGGGGAACAGATGCCATATCCTGGGGTTCATGGTAGTGAACAGCACCAAAGATGTCACACAAGTACAGAGTTTTTGGTACAACTGACCTGAGCCAGTTTTATTAAGCAGAAAAACAAAAAATGTATATTAAACAAATAGCCTGCCCGACACTAACTAAACACACCTAAAGACCCTCTCTCCTGTGAAAGACCCTGTGCCCCACACACATACAAAACATATAAATACATTTTTACCATTTGCTGATTTTCTAAGGAGGCATCCAACCTCCTCTCCAGGTCTGAGAGACAGAGGAAACTGTCTAGAAGTTTTTTTGTCAGCATCTTGCAGGCTCAACTCCTAATTGGTCTGCTGTGAGACTGGGAGATCAGAAGACCCAGACTGTCACACTAGCAATTTACTTACAGTTCAGTTGATATTTCATAGGGCAGAGGTTGACTGCTTGATTCCCTGCTCTTGGAAAGTATGTGGAATGCATATGGATCGCATGTGGAACACATCAGCAGGGTGGTCACACTGTTCATCCAATCAGAGTTAGGAGGAAGATTTAGTGCAGTGCATTCTAGACCATGTGCTTTCCTTCCTTCCACTGTGGGCTGCTATTATCAAGGCAAGTTTTTATACTGTATTTCATTTTTCTGGTATACTTGTATTTGGTCACTATCCCATCTTTAATATAATTCAATAACCAACATAACCTCCTTCAACTGTTTGTGGGGAGAAAAAGTATGATTTTATTTACTGCATTTAATAAACAAAATTATCTGGTGTGTATTTTCACATCTATTTAGTTATGGTCAGCAGAAAATGAATTCAAAGGAAGCTTATTGCAAAACATTGACCTGTTGTTTTCTATTGTTTTGATCCGATGGAAAATTAAACTGAAGCTGATTGCTCATTACTTTTGGTTTACCATGCTGCTCTGTGCTCTTTCAGATTTCTGTTTGTCTCAGTATCATATTTCAAGATGCACTACCACCTAGGAAAATATTTTGTGGCAAGTGGAGCAATTTTGAAGCAATTGGAATGTCTGAGTGGCAAGTGAGGGACATGTGGGGGGCTGAAGACTATCCGGTTGCCCATCACCGAAGTCTTCTGTAGTAAATATGGAGCCATTTATTTCAAATTAATGTGGTCAAGTCTGCTCATATATGAGAGAAATGTGTATTTTACATGGAGAGATACACAGTTATATAGATTTTAGCAAATCCTCGTTTTGAGGCGTGGTAACCTTTAATCTTCTTTTACATTTTACAAGTTTTCCATACATACAGCTATATTAAATTACACAAGATTCCACTTCTGATTATCATTGGTTATGTTAAGATAACAAATAGTATATGCATACAACTCTGCTAGCTGTAATGTTGTAGATAACATACTTAGCAAACTTAACAATCTTTAGCTGACCCATCTGGAACATTCTCAGTAAACCATGTTCAGTTATCACAAAACATTCACTTCTAGATATTTCCATTGTCAACTTCTTAAACCCATTATGATACAAGACAATGTACTGCTTAATTATTCAAAATTAACCATAAGCAGTCAATATTGTGTCAAACTGGTTGCTTTCTTTATCAATCCTTCCTTTGGTCAAACTTGATTACCATACACTTTAAAAACAATACATTATAAAACAAGTAGGAAGGTTTAGGATGACATACAACAAATGTAAAAATTCATGGGAAATCAGGCTACATGCCTGTATTCTACACAAGGAACTACGAGTCCCTAATTTTCTTTTTTTTTTATATATATATATATATATATATATATAATAATAATAATTATTATTATTATTTCTATCCACCTGTCATCTGAAATGATTTTCATCCTGTATGGTTTCTTACACATATTGAAAATTATCTGTATACCTTTTAATAGTGCATACATGACAAGACAGCGAACAAAAGAAATAATAACATATTTAATAGATCCTGTGATCATGGTTTGCATTTACCTAATCATCCAAAAAGACCTAGGTGTGGAAACAAGCAAAACTGTTCATTTTTATTTTTGTAAGCTATGCCCCATTTACTTAGAATGTGTTCAGGAGTGCTCCCGGATTCTTTCTTTTATCACACTTTGGTATTACCTTTTTTACATAGAAGTTTCCATTTGCACCAGGTGGCAAACATGAGTAGGCTCATCTTCCACATACAAAATATAAACCCTAGGAAGGATATATGACATACCAATCCTACTGCTATACCTGTGTCTATCCATTGGCCTAAATGTAGGTATTGTTATATGTGTGTCATGCTATAATGAAACACAAAAGGGTCGTCATTTTTCTCAGATGCACAAAACCAAATGATAGCTTTTGAACAATTGGAATGGCTCTTTTCTCTATTTATTTTAATTTCCAGTAGTATTTAGAAATTGAAGCTTATATTCTTCCCCCACTAGTATGCACAGTATGACTACTATTTGAATACATTGGTTTTGCAATGCATAGGAAGGAATAGTATTCCGGAACTGAATTATACCATCATTAGTCAACACCTCCTTTAGTTCTACTGGAATATCATGCATTTTTGCAGAGGAAGGTATAAACAACCAACAATCAGTTTCATTAGTCATATTTATAATAGCCAAATGGAGTTAATGTATACTGTTCTTTATCCATTCTGTAGAAGCAAATGTCACTGTTATAATCAGGATAACACTTTTCATCTTCACAAGTAGAAGAGTTATTTTGTCCCACTTGCTAAAATGGAATTGTGTTCAATGGAAATTGGGGTTTGGTCAGACTCATAAATACCTACCTTTTGTTCTTCTATAACCTTCTTCAAATGAGATGTGTGGATCCAAGTGTCGTTACCTTCCACCTTTACGGCTGTAGGCATCATCACAAGTACTCAGCATGGTCTTCCCCACCTAGGGTCAAGTGTTCCTTTCCTCATGAAATTTTTAAAGACGACCAAGTCTTTGGTTTGCAAGGTATAACAAAGCATATCCATTTCATTGGAGAGGGAGTCAACAAACTGTTTATGATTGAAGACAAGAGTGATCTGCAATTCATTTGCTCTTAAATTCATACTTTAATAACAAGTCTTGTCTACTTTGAAGAGACACTTGTTCGGGGATTATAGGATTTAGCACAATATTGCCTGCCATGAAAGGGCAAGTCTGTTTGCTTCTGGAATTTTGCTAGTTTATTTGTTATTATTCCATTATAACATTCTGCTTTTACACTATTCTGTGAATGGTAGGGGTATGTAGCTGTTTTTTATACCTAAACTTGACACATAATATGTGTGACCTAAGCAATAAAATTTGTTCCTTTTTCTAAGGAGATTACCAAAGGAAGTCCATATCTGCACATAAATTCAAATAAGAGTTTATATGCAGTAACTTGAGCCGTGGCCTTAGCACACGACAATTCTTTAATCCAACTGTAAAATAAGTCAACATATTCCAAATTTCTTGCATCAGGAAGTCGAATGAAGACAACCTGCAGTACATTGAAAAAGCATTGAGTTTGCGGTAGGTGACCAGGTGCTGATTTTGCATCATGTTTGACTGAGTCGATTTACAAGTGTGATAAGACCTGCAAAACATTTGGGCAATGAAAAAAAGCCAATATTTTCTCACTGCACAAATCATTCCATCCATACCACTATGGGAAACACGCTGTGCTGCATCAGCTAATGACTTGAGCAGTAATTTTAGACATAATGCTCATCCAATTGTATCACCAGAATCTGGAACAAATTTTGGTAGACCGTTTTGGATACTTAGTGCTCATTTTGCTGTTTATTGGCTAACTGTTGGTGTTGTATGTGATTGTCAAAGTTATTTTTGGATTAAGCCAATATATTAGTAAGAAATATATTGATACACTGTTTTGCTTTATTTGATGTGGTATTTTTTGATCTGTTTGAGTCAGCTGGGAAGAAATAGATGAAGAACAGATGTTGCCAATTAACTTCTGGTGAACGAAGACATTCTTCATTCTCAAGGGATCAAGGCACTCCCATATTCTATCTCAGCCAATTGTAGTATGCTAGTATGCCATTTGAATTGTTACACAGCCTACTGTTCAGTGTTTATAAAACAGAATTTCAGGATTGAAAATGTAGGTGATATTATCACAGAGCAAGCTTGTATTTTGTAAATGAACAATTATGCATATTTCTTAAAGTTTGTTTGCTGTAGAAATTCAGTTACTACTTTAACAAGATGTGAAAGGGAAATGGAGAAGGTGAGTAGAGAGTTGGAGAGATTTGAGTGTGTAGTGGATGGAGGAATGGGATTCCTTTAAGAGTGGTCAGTAAGTCTGCAAAAGTGTTGCCTTTAGAGACAGGGTCTTGCAGCAAGGAATGTGGTTGGCATTTGAGTACAGCAAATGGCTTAGGAAGTAAAATAGCATCTACAAGGTGTGCAACCAATGAGTAGTGAGAAATAGATTTACCATTAGAAGTCAGAAAATTTTCCAAAGGGCTCCAAAATCATTGACTACCCCCAAAAGCATATCTATAATCTGTGTAGATGTTTTCACTTTTCCCTGACACTAAATGGTAATGAAGACTGCTTGTTGCTCTGAACTACTATGTCGTAGGGAAAGAAAATCAAAACATTGGTTAGAAGTACAGGCTGTATATCCTCACGCAATTTCCCTTCATTATCATGCAAGCAAGATCCATCAACTATTAAAGTCATGTCTGTGTTTAGTAAGGAAGTATCAATGCAAGATGTGAGGGCTGCAGCAGTGGTATGCAAACATGAGATGCCTGTGGCATATCAGGGACTAGGGAAAAAGTAGCAGGATTTAACACAATACACTTGAGAAGAGTGTGAACTCCCATTTGATAATGCATTAACAAAAGAAGCATATAAACTGCATGGTCAACTTGTACTATTAAAAAATGATCTAAAACATTGTCTGATGATTTTTCTAGCACTGCTACAGCCTGAAGGCAGCTACAAATGAAGAAAAATGGATTCTTAACTATGGCTGCACAAGTAACCAAGTCTCTAACTTCATATTATTGTAATCAGTCTCTGGGGAATAAAAAAATCTCCCTAACAAAAAAGTAATATTTGCACAGGATATTCTAAAGTAGCAATATTAAAATTAAAATAAAAAAAAACATTTATCTGTTAGTACTTACTAACATTTCAGCACTGAGAGAGGTACATTTTAAATGTATCCCATGCCATCAATGTGGAATCGGAGAAAGATCCAAATAGTCTCACAAGAACCGATGTTTGGAACATGTCATGTCATTGGTTGCACACATACCTTGAGCATATTTTTCTTTCCCATGATCCCCTTCAATTCTAAAGCATGTTCTGTGTTAAAAAAAAAACTACAGTTAATCTAACATGTGTGTTTTTTTGTGCTGTGCTCATTCAGAATGGAGATTTTTGGTGGATTATAGCTGCACTTTTTCTAATTTATAAACCTAATTGAAGAAGGAAACACACAGCAAGGGGTAAATGTATCAAGGTCCGATTTTGCAAATCCAGCGATTTTATCGTGAGAGTTGAAACTCGCCGATGTATGAAGCTGAGATTTCATGCAAAATCGCCAGAGTTGTGCTTCTGTCAAAATCGCTATTTGTAAAATCGCCAGAGATCAAACTCCAGACTGTTTGCCACTGCAGCTATACAACTCTCAAATGTATGAAGCTGCAAGTAAGCAAACTCAGGAGCGTTTGCTTGAAAACACGCCAGATACAACACGCTGCTTGATAGCAGCGTGTTGTATAAACACATCACTGTTACACTGCCCTGGCAGTGTAAAAATGGTAAAGAATAGAAGAAAGGTTAAAAAAAAAAAGCGTGGGGTCCCCCCTCTATTCCTGCTTAACCCTAGTGCTGCCTGACTACTGCTGGTTCAGTGAAAATCCCCCCACGCAAATTTTTTCCCCGATTTCCACGGAACCAGCAGTAGTCAGGCAGCACTAGGGTTAAGCAGGAATAGAGGCGGGACCCCAAGCTTTTTTTTTTTTTTAACCTTTCTTCTATTCTCCGGCAGCTGTATGACAGGCAGTGTAACATTGATGTGTTTGACAACACGCTGCTACAACACAGGAGAGTTAGCTAAACACAGGAGTGTTTACATCGCAGCAAATCGCCAGAGATGACCAGCGATTTTGAAGATCAGGGTCAAAATCACAGCTTGATACATTTCTGGTTTTTTTCACTAAAATCGCGGGTTATCACCCGCGACTTGCTGCGATTTTAACACGCTGTCAAAATCGGACCTTGATACATTTACCCCCAAATCTTTACAGTACACTAAATCTCAAGATACAATGACATTTTCAAAATGAAATAAAACCTTAAAAAAAAAATCTTAATACTAATCACATTTCACATTTCCAAGTGTTTGGTTTACTGCTCCATGATGACCTTTTAATTGCAATTGCTCTTAATCTATAGATACCTTACAAATTAAAATGATTATAGTTATCTATATCAATAAACAACAAAAATACTTGCAAGTGTGTTTTTTTGTTATTTGTTGCTTTTTTTTTCTTGTTTAAGCATCATTATTATATATTTCAGTGCCTTATTATTATTATTTTTCCTTTTAGTATAGATAGCATGTCTTACAAGTCCATATTTTGTCATCATCAATTTACACTATGCCAGTAACTAGTAGCACTACTAACCTCAATTCATATAACAAGTTATAATACATTATCATACATTAAACAAGATGTAATTCAAGCGACCTGATGTAAACTTCAGAGATATATATATATATACACATCACTCTAGTATTCTAAAATTGTTTTCTGTTTGTGACTGGGCACTATCTAAATTGCCTTTATACACATATTTACTACTATTGTGACCATCCTTCTGAAAAAAAACAAAGCAGACAGTTCTCTCTGGATATTCTACAATATTAGAGATTATTCTGTCCCATTATTATATCCTACCTTTATGTAATACGGTGTTTTCAACAACCCTGCATTTTTTTAATTAAATGTTCAGAATTTCTAGGTTTCATCTCGTCAGAGTCTTAGCAATAATTCACAATTTACACTTCTCAACGTTCAATCAATCTCTTTACCTAATCCCAGTGGGATTATTTTATGATTTATTCTGATTGCAGACATTTGTATGGGTTTAAACTACATCTAATCCCATGAAATCAGTTCATGAGTACCTGACCACTTCAGGTAATATGCGACCTGAAAGTGGAACTGCAGGTATTCTACTGTAAATATTCAAAGCACTGAAATAGGGCCTGCAAACCCTTATGGACAATCATAAACTTTAGGGAATGTTTGTTGAGAACCTCAGGCAGTTGGGAGAGGCATGATGGTCAACTAAAAGGTATAGATTCCCATATTTTAGGGGCACATCCACCCTCTTATTGTTCACTCACAAATATCACATAAAGTTCTTTTTGTTATGCACTCTCTTACAACAAAATACACCAAACCCACATATTAACTGTAAAAGTTGAAAATAATTGATTGTCCAATCCAGCTCCTTAAAGGGAAAATAAATACATTTATTTAATAAAACAATGGTTTAAGATTGAAATACGCAACACAACATTTTAGTTTGGAGTTTCATTACTGAGCCTTCTGACCATAGTAGCAAGAGGGACGTTTTTATAACATTTGTACAATGGGAACAGTTCACAAATATACATAAATTATTACAGTGTTATACAATGGTTCAAAAAGAGGTTAATTATAATATGCAATTAGCTCTGTTTCTCTGGGCTGATGAAATGTGGTCTTTGCTTTTGGTCCCTCAAGCAATGTTGTTACCTGTTTCTTTTGGTCAATTAAAACAGATACATCTTAAATAGAAATATTACAATTAGTGAAGTCATATTTATTGTTAAATTAATAAGGATTTAAGAACATATATGATAGTGACATTTCCCAATACTCTTTATCTTTTACATAATACTTAGCTTATTATTAAGATGTTGAACAGATTCCAGTCATATCTGAGAATGTTAATCAGAGCCTCCCATAATCATTGTAAACAATGCAGTGAACTTTACTGCTTACTTGTGAGTATTAGCTGAATATGGAAATCTATTCAGTATTTTATTTGTACCTTACTTGTGTTTATACTAACCATATGTGCAAATCTGGGTTTAACCCAGACTGTCTAAATGAAAGGTAATTTATCCAATATAGGAATCTTGTTTTTATCCTATTTATTAAGGGCAGATATAGTGTCATAGTAAATTGCAATGAATTGACGATTAAAGATACAATCATATCGATTTAGTAAAAATTACACTTTAACAGTCCATCCTCTGAGAATATTAATTTTCATAAATCATAATGGCACAAGCACAAGTAATTTGATGTATTTTAAGCTGTTCATTGTTTGTATTAAACTTCAATCTTTTCACTCTCCTTATTCAATATTGTTATTGGAATACATTATTAAGTTTCCCCTTCAACTGGTTCAATTCACTCTATATAATACGTAAGAATACTTGTTTCTCTCTCTCTCTCTGCATGTGTGTGTATGTACAAATATATATATATATATATTCATATATATATATATATATATATATATACAGGGGCGCACCCAGGGGGGGTTTCCTAGTCCCTAGAAACCCCTGCCCTACCTGGGGTGCCTTATGATTACAGTGGCTGGCCCCTCTCCTGGGACCAGGCACTACTGCTTGTAGCTTGCGATTGTCTCCTAGTCAGTCCCCAGCTGTGTGAGGAAATAGTGACAGGTAAAAAGGGAGTGGTCGCACCAATTGTTTGGGGAGTAATTCTACCCTTCTATTGCACAAATAGTGTGTTTATGTCCTTAGGTTATCTCAAAGGGGTGCATCAAAACCTGCAGTGTTATGAGGGAGGAGAAAAGGAAAATAATTATTGGTTTGATAAGATGCACTAAATACTCCACTAATTTTTTATGGTTCTACATAGTTAGGGATTCTGCATTATAAAACATAACCTTTATTGTATTAAAATCTTCTAAAACAGCGAAATATCTGACAAAATAAAATAGTTTAGTGAAATTGTGACTTTAAAAACTGGTCATGTCTCATAAATCTCTCGTTTAACACTCATATAGGGTATTGAATATCTACTATATAAATGCCTAGTGGCGTGTGTGGGAAAAAAAAACAAGCTGCAGCGCCACCTGCTGGGCAGAGTTATACACTGACCTATATATTTCTTGCAGGAGAAGTGACAGTTGGGAGTGGTTGGTGGTTGACAGTGGGGAGTTTTTAACACCTTAAGTAGCTTGATGAAGGATGTGGCGATGAAGATAAAGGATGAGGTGATGGAGAAAAATGATGAGGTGGTGACATGTGGACAAAACCACGTTAAAAAAGGGCGCTTGCGTCGGGAAGTAACGCTCTTCCCCTGAGGAGGCCTGGAGTAGGCCCAAATGCATGACAAGAACCTTTTTAACACCTTAAGTAGCTTGATTTGACTAGAATGCATGAGTATCATGCACGGGTTAACTTGTATTCAATATATAGTATTATTCTTAATGATCCCTTTATGAGATATGAGGCCAGTCAAAATAATAGACGTGATATACCTATTTAGTATAGATAAGAAATTTTCCCTGCTGTGTGAGCACAGCTCTCTGCCTGTAGATTGGCCCCACCCCTTCCTCCCACACGGCCAGCATGGGTGTTATGCAGGAGGCAGCAGAAGAAGAAGGTAAGAATGTGTGTGTGTGTGTGTGTGTGTGTGTGTGTGTGTGTGTATGTGTGTATGTGTGTGAGTCTGTGCATATCTGTGTATGTGACAGCTTACATGTCTGTGTGTTTGATCCTGTGTGTTTGTGTATGTGTGTGCCTGTGCTTATCTGTGTATGGGACAGTTTACATGTCTGTGTGTTTGACCCGGTGTGTGTTTGTAGCCACGCCCCTACACATGCTGGACACGCCCACTGGTATCGTGGCTTGGAAACCCCCCTCCTCCAATCCTGCGTTTGTCCCTGATATAGATATATATATATATATATATATATATACAAGTTAACATGTGCATGATACTCATGCATTCTAGTCAAATCAAGCTACTTAAGGTTCTTGTCATGCATTTGGGGCTAGGCCAGGCCTCCTCAGGGGAAGAGCGTTACTTCCCGACGCAAGCGCCCGTTTTTAACGTGGTTTTGTCCACATGTCACCACCTCATCATTTTTCTCCATCACCTCATCCTTCATCTTTATCGCCACATCTATCCAGATGTCTATCCAGACACAGGGATCTCTCTCAGCGGTCCTGAGTATCACACTCCTCTCGCTCTGTCACCCCCGGCAACCACCAACCACTCCCCACTGTCACCCCCGGCAACCACCAACCACTCCCAACTGTCACTTCTCCTTCAAGAAATATATATATATTTTTAAAATCTTTATAAACACTTTTAACAATTAACAAATTAAATTAACAAATTAAAAACATCTTAGTATACCAAATTTCAGCCCTTTCTGAGGTTTTTTTTCCACACACACCAAGAATTTAGTAGGTCAGTGTATAACTCTGCCCAGCAGGTGGCGCTGCAGCAAATTTCAGCCCTTTCTGAGTTTTTTTTCCCACACACACTAAGAATTTAGTAGGTCAGTGTATAACTTCGCCCAGCAGGTGGCGCTGCAGCTTGGTTTTTTTTTTCACACACAGACACACGCCACTAGGCTTTTATATAGTAGATATATATATATATATATATATATATATATATATATATATATATATATATAAATAATTACTTGTTAATTCTACCATTGTCTGTTTTTCTTATTTCTTATATGCTTATTGGCAAATTTATTATAAAGTTTTAACACTTTAATCTTTTACACCTTGTAGGATATCTGTATGAAATGAACTATTGTCAGGAAAAGGTCTCACTTGTTTTTTAATCATCTGTGCTCATTTCATGATGGGGTAAATAAAGGGTGGAGGTGGAATACCTGCCTTACAAGTTTTCTTATCTACTTCTAGCTTCCAATCATTACTGTCCTTTTGACACAACTCTGAACATTCAATCTGTTTCATTCATTTCTCACTAGAACGTAATCTCATGACCAACATCACCTAAGATACCCTGAACAAACGAACCGACCCATGAGAAAGGTTTAACGCAATGCTTTGTCATTAGGGACCATTTATAACAGAACCTCCTAGACTCAACACAATATATCTCAATACCAAATTATACGACTCTATCCCCTCCTGTGCAACATCTACTCCTGTCTTGTATGCCTGTATCTCATGTTACACCACTGGTCTCTCGAAAAATCTTCAGTTGAAATTATAACGTAGACAGGTCTCTGAGTGCATTACAGACACAGAGTTCCAACCAATTATAAGGCCTTCACTGGAGGGGGCTATTTCCCAGATAATGTTATTGTTAATTATCCTCAAAGACCAATACTAGCACCAACGATGCAGGCTAACGCATCTGTCACATGTCCAGATGTGCTCCAATTACTTTGGGCTGTTTTCACAACCAAACATCTGTCTCTAGGTGAATAGAGATAAAAGGTACACACCAGAAAAAACACACTGATATAATGAACCTCTGGTTTGTATCAGCCACGTCGGTTTGCACAGTGACTTCACCGATCTAAAGAACCCGTCAGGGAGTTACACAAAACCAAAAGAAATTCCCCAAGTTAATAATCAAACTGAACTCAACTTGTTCCTCAAATAATTACTTGTTCACTTTTTCCGCATTTACTTACAGGTATTTTTGTATCACCCACGCCGTTATGAGCAACGACTTCACCGGTCTGATGAACCCATCAGGGAGTGACACTACACCGCAAAACCAACCACCGACTTTAAAACCTTGCCGCAGTTGTTCACAAGAATATGCCTATCTCCTTGTTTTCTTTGTTTATTATTTTAGTCTCCTGGGGCCTGATTCATTAAGGATCTTAAATGAAGAGGTATCTTATTTCAGTCTCCTGGACAAAACCATGTTACAATGCAAGGGGTGCAAACTAGATTTCTGTTTTGCACATAAATTAAATACTGACTGTATTTTCATGTAGCACATAAATATCAACTTTAAATTTCAGTGTACAAATAAGCTATCAAGTATTTGTGTGCTACATGAAAAAAAACAGTCAGTATTTAACTTATGTGCAAAACAGAAAACTAGTTTGCACCCCTTGCATTGTAACATGGTTTTGTCCAGGAGACTGTAATAGGATACTTCTTCATTTAAGATCCTTAATGAATTAGGCCCCTGGTCTTTTTAGTTTAAATTTTATTTAGTTAATTTGTATATATTCATTTTAAGATTATATAATTCTATAGATTGTAATACTAACTATATCATGTTTGGATACCTATAAGGTGTTTTAGCCAATTAAAAAGAGTCAGCTGCTTCACTCTCAATTAGGTGGTGACTGGCAGCTTGCGGTTAACAATAATATTTAAAACCCAATGATCGGGTGATCAGACCATATTCCTGTCTTCGAAAAAGTCACTAAAGTGATGAAACACAACAGACTAGAGATCATAATACATTTTGTGGAGGCTATTTGTGATTTAAAGCTCCCCGGTTGATTGTATACTGGAACCCTTCCTATAATGCCTATCTTGATGTGCAGTACAGCCATGTGAGTAGTGACTGCCAGCATTAACCATATGGATACATCATTACAGTGATGAACTTTCTTTCTGAAACCACAAATGAACACAAGTATAATGAGGCTGATATTATTTCCTTCTGGGGGTGGACAACGGGTGTTCCCCCTTTAGCCACTTGTTGCAGAGTTCCAAGAGAGGTCCTTCGTTTTGAAGTTTCATTTTGAAGTTTAGAGGCAGTGCTTTCAGACAGTTGCTGTACTCCTCAAAACAGCAAGTAACTTCCAATTCTTCTAATACCACTTTCATACTGCTGCCCCGGCAATATCCCGGGTTGTTAACCCGGGATATTGCCGGGGCACAGGGCAGTATAGATAACAAGAATCCCGGGTCGGGCGGGTTCATACTGCACCTGCCCGACCCGGATTTTAGAAAAAAAAAAGTGAAAAAAAAGATTTTAATTACTAAAAAATACAAAACAAATGTGTACTTAACTTATTTTCAGTCAGCGGTGTCTCCGGTGCGTTGCCGGCTGTCAGGGGGGCCTCTGGGTACTAAAATGACATCATTTCTAGTCCGCTGGCTGAAAATAAGTTAAACATTTCTTATGTATTTTTTATTAATTAAAATCCTTTTTTTTTACTTTTTTTTTACTTCACAATTTTTTTTTTTACAGTATGAATGGTGAGACCCGGGAATTACACGGGTTGCACCATTCATACTGCAGGCTAGCGGGGTCCAACACGGGAATTACCCCTCGCAAAATCCCGGGTCTAAGTCCCGGGATTTTAGACCCGGGATTTTGTGGTTGGACTATTCATACTGCACCAAGACCCGGGTTTTTCAGCGTGCCTCTGCAAAAACCCGGGTTTTTGGTGCAGTATGAATGGGGTATTAGTCTGTGTGATCAGAGAGAGAGATTGACATTGTAATCTTTCCATCACCACATAACTACTGTGGTTAATACACATGCAAATACAAATCACAAGTTTTCAGACTGTGCTAAATTAGTGAGTGTCAGGCGCTGTCCCTGTGCCATCCCGTCCGCACAGGGACAGACGCTTTCTCTGCTTCTGGAAGTCGCGTCTGGTTGCCAAGCAACCAGAAGCATCAGACCCAGCCAGCCGGCAGCTCCTTCTGGGCAGGCTGTTGCTAGGATATGGGATGCTACTCGGCACCCAGCAGCGGCTGCTGACGTCAGCCCCACGATAATCTTTTTCCTCCCCGTTCCTTATTTAAAGAAGGCTTTGTCTGCACGGTTTGACCACGGCTATCCAGAGTATCAGATTACTTCAATCTATCTCGCTGAGTACCCTCCTTGACAACAGCGAGCTGCGCGTCTCTCGCAGCCAAATCTAAACTCCCTTGCGGGGGTCCCTGGTGAACACCAGAGGCACATTAGACTCCGCACCTCCAGACAGGGTTGCGCCAAATTCAGCGGATAGCTCCTGATTCCTAGTGATTGCAAGCTCTCTTTTTCAACTAGTGATACACGCATTCCATTTAATGCATCGTGAATTGTATACCTATCAAATACTTTCACTTTCCTCAGTTTTATTTTTGGATATGGAGTAAGGTGAGCTTGCCACTCACCTTTTACAATTTCTGATCCTTAATATACAATCTCTACAGAATATTCAATCACTACAGAATTTTAGCTACAATCATCATAGGAACTGTATTGTCTTTGTCTTGATTAATTTTATATACTTACAGACTGTTTATAATGAGTCCCCCAAATATTTTTTTTGTTGGCTTTTTTGTCAATGTTTGTTATGTGTAATTAGGAGCGTATTGCATTCTGCCTATATACTGATCTAGTTATTAGTATAGAGTGTTTATACTACACATTATAATTCAACTGAATTGGTGCTCCTTACTTTTCTCCTTATATTTATGCATTACTTCTCTGTCTGGTACGCACATGCACTATAATTTGGTGTGTTCCCTTATATTGGTTATAGAAAGTACTACACTATATCTGCTTTTTATTCTTTTTCGTCTCTATGGCATCTCTGATAGGAGTCTCTGAAAATTGAGTGTTTCTTCTTAACTTAAATATCAAACACAAAGGGGGCATTTCCATAGTGTATTATCAAATGTAAAAGATTTATTCATAAAACGTAAAATCTTGCACGTACCAGAACAACAAGTATTCACAGCATATCAGGTTACAAATCAGCTTACTCTTACTTCTACAACTATTTGTCCTATTAAAATGTTGTTCTTTTATAAGATCTATCACTTCACATAAATCCACATATTATTTCCAGTTTGCGAATACGGACAAGGCATTGTTTATCCTTCATATCGAATGATACAGTATTTGATGGCAGCAAATAAACAATCTTTTTCCTCACAGGAAAGGGGTAATTTCGCATCCCTCATTCAATACAGAGAGGACAAAGGTATTTAAAGTATATATCCAATATGTTTCCCTTTGTACTAATTTCAAAAGACGGTCTCCCCCTCTTTTATCAACTTCTATGTGTTCTATTGCCTTAAACCGTAAAGATCCAGGATCTGCATTATGACATGTAGAGAAATGTCTGGGGATACTGTGATTTTCAACCTTATGACGAATATTCCTCAAATGTTTAAATATGCGCACTTTCAATGGTCTCTTAGTTTTTCTTACAAATTTTTTTCCCCAATTACTTTCAGGAAGGTAAACCCTGTGTGTAGTACAACAATTCATGTGAGACTTTATTTTCCAGGTTTTCTGAGCAGATGTATCCAAAAAAAGTTTTGTGGTCTCTATGCACCTGTTTACATGATTTGCAGTGACCACATGGATAAAAAAACTTTTATGGGAGTTAACCAATGACCGTTCCCCACACTGGTATTTTTAAGATGAGATGGGGCTAGACAAGCTCAGAGAGTTTTAGGTCGTCTATAAACGATCTGAGGTTTGACAGGTAGATGATTAGATAAAACTAGGTCTAACTTCAAAACTGACCAGTGTTTATCTAGAACTTTGTTAATTAGATTATTAGCTGAATTGATAGTAGTAATGAAGGTGCACGTTAAAGATGTAGTATCCTCTACTTTTATTTTCTTGTAGGTTAACAATCCAGTCCTATCAAGTCTCCTCACTTTTTCTAGACTAGTTGACAACAAATTCTCAGGATACCCACGTTCCTGAAATCTTTTATACAACACTGCCACCTGAGTATCAAAGGTCTCTAGATTTTCACAATTCTGTCTGACTCTCCTGAATTAAGATAGAGGGATATTATCTTTCCATTTCTGTGACAGCTTGTATAATCAATGTAACTATTGCTGTCTACTTTCTGTACATATGTATTATGTTAACAGCCTTATTTCCCATGTCATTTTTTGTATTGACCACTAAATCTAGAAACTCGATTATCTCTTTCTGAGTATTGGAAGAGAGCTTCAAATCGTAATTATTCTCGTTAGTCTCCTTCATAAACTGACCAAATTCCACTGCTGTACCTTTCAAAATAATAAGTATATCGTCTATATACCTCTTAAACGACACAATTTTCTGCATATAGCAGTCATTGCCATAAATCACCTGACTCTCCCATTCGCCCATATAGATATTTGCGTAACTTGGTGCAAAGGGACGGCCCATTACAGTCCCCCACACCTGATGGTAAAATTCATCTAGGAACATAAAATAATAGTGATCCAAAATATATTTAGTACACTCCACGATGAAGTCCTGAAATTCGGCACTCAGATACTTATCACCTTATCACCCATTCAGGGTATTAGTAGGTGCAAAGGACAACCATTTGGATAATTGTCTCAATTCACCTGCCTGAAGAATTCTGTTTGATAAATCAAAAATACCTTTAGGGGGAGTGTTTAGGCAATCTCTCTTCTTTTGGATCTTTTCTTAGCTCGTTTTCCTCTGTGTCTTCATATTTTCTCTTACTGGAGGGGGATTCTATTCTCCATGGCCTTATTAGATCCCTGTGATCTAGTTTATCTGTTTCAGATGTTGTTCTAAAAAAGAGGGTCGCGCCAATTTAAAGGTAGTTGGCGATGGAGAGTCTGAAGTTATCTTATCTAAAACTTCAAATTTGTTATTACAATTAAGGTTAAAATCCACATTCATTCTCCTAAAGTTCTGACCACTTTCACGCCTTCCTCTACAGGGGATTTTTTGAAATTTTTCTCCTCCAGGTCGAGGTCTTTTGTGAGAGAAGTTAGTTTTAGTGGGTCTCCTTTCTAGTGGAGCGCCAACTACGTATTCTATTGGAATAATCTAATTTGTCTCTTTGGAATTTTTTCTTTTTTGACTCTATGATCTCTTTTTCGATCTTATTTACTTTAAGCTCAACCTCCTTTTTCAAAGAGTCAATCTCAATTTCAGTTTTTTGGTCTAATAGAGTGTTTCTGCTTCTTTTAGTTCCTTTTCAATTTCTTTCAGAGTCCTCTTTTTTCATAAATGATGAGTCTTATCAATTTAAAAGAGCATTCATCAGTAATACGATACCACTCTTTTAAAAAAATATATATATTTTGCTGACCAAAGGTAGGTGTTTTAAGAATTTTCAATCCTCTCGGGATTCTCCCTACTTTAAGGTAGTTTTCAAGTCCCATAATTTCCCACCATGCTTTAGTTTCTTTTACTAGCAGTGATTCAATCTGTGTACGGATATCTATTACATGCCCTCTAAGTTTTTGTGGGCTTGCAGCTGTTAGCTGGGGAATTTCATCATTAAACACATTTATACACAATTCTACACGTTTAAATTTTATATCTGGTACTCTAAAAGCCATTCTTACCACCAGTATGAATAATGAATTGTAGGCAGCAACCATATAAAGAGAAAAGAAAACGATAATACTAATAATAATAAATAGTGCGCACTACCATAAAAAAAAGTCCAATCAAGACAAATATCTATAGAGTAAATGGAAATCCAAGGTGCTCCTGTTTGTCCACACCTTCAAAATGCACCAGCAAATCGTAATCTGCACGTCTTCCCCTTTCAAGATCTGATCTCCACCGGACAATTTCTAAAATATCAAACACAAAGGGGGGCGCTTCCATAGTGTATTATCAGGTGTAAAAGATTTATTTATAAAAGGTAAAATCATGCACGTACCAGAACAACAAGTATTCACAGCATAACAGGTTACAATTCAGCTTACTCTTCCTTAAAAAAACATCCCATTCAGATATTGTTGTAAGAGCAAACTTCTGGTTAAATACACGCGAACAACTTCTTCCTTTTTTTCTTTGTTTTAATGTCAGAATAGCAAAGTATTTTACACCATAAAGATTGCATACAATTGCTTGTGACCCTAAACATTAACTAAACAGAGACCAGCTCTCTAGCCACTGGCCAGCTTTTCTAGCATCAGTGACAATGAACAGTGAAACAAACAAGTTTTATACCAGACATTCCTCCTACAGCCTTAGCTTGATGTGCAGGTGATACTCCTACCTTTCCATTAAAAAGGAGCTCTTACCAGCTGCTCTGTTTGCTCTGATTCAGATATACTCTGACAGCCTGCTGTGAGAAAAGATACTTCCCAAACCTGTAAGTTAAATCAGACTTTATACTATTATTTTGTCATGCCCTCCACCTGTTTATCTTTACCCTAAGTGTACTGTTGCACAAATTTGTAACACTGTTTGCATCCTTTCTCTGCAGATTGCCAGCTAAATACGTCCCTTTGTTACATATCCCTCTCCAACTTTGGTTCGACGGGGTTTTCTACTCCATCCTTTTCCTGCGATAAGACTGCCCCTAAGCCAACATGCGGCATCAGTTTAAAGTAAGTACCTTCGGGTAAAGCTCGGTGCTTGTAGAACTGGAGAGGAGCAGGAGGCTAAGAAAGATCTGACCAATCTGCTTTGGCAGAGTGAGACCAAGCTAATCTATCTTGATAAAAATTTAAGTGGAGCAGCTGTAGTGGCGAAATAGCTTACGAAACGCCTGTAGTAACCTACTGAGCCTAGGAAGGTTCTTAATTGTGATTTCTTTTCCTGTCTTCAGCAATTTGTGACTGCCTCTACTTTGTCTAGTTGGGGTTTTACTTGCCCTAGACCGACAATGTACCCCAAATACTTAGCTTCTCTCATGGCTATGGCACATTTTTGTGGGTTAGATGTTATTCCTGCAGACCTTAATGAAGCTAAGACTGCCTCGACTATGGCCAGATGTGATTTCAGCTAGGGGTAGAAATCACTATATCATCTAAATAAGTGTCTGCATAAGCTGTATGTGGTCATAGCAACTTATTCATGGTCCTTTGGAAGGTGCCCCATGCAACCCAAAGAGTAGAACTTTCTATTGAAAGAGACCATCAGGGGTGGAAAATACGGCCTTTGGATTGGCTGAGGAAGTAAGAGGAACTTGCCAATACCCCTCTGTTTAATCAAGAATAGTTAGATAGTTACTACCCGCTAGATTTTCTACCGGTTCATCCACACGTGGCATTGGGTATACATCGAACTGGGACACATTGTTTAGACACCTAAAGTCATTGCAGAACTTAATACTCCCATTGGGCAGAACTAGCATAATAGGGTTGTTCCACTCACTAGTGGATTTCTCAATTACATCCAGCTGGACCATCTTCACAATTTCCTTTTTCATGTCAGCCTGAAAGTGGTACGGATTCTGCTTTACGACAATTTCTCTTTGTTTCTGCTTAATAGACAAAGCTGGCTCTATGGGCACTTCAGACTTTTCAATGACAGTACTCACTACCCAAGGAAAGGTGTCATCATCATACCAAGGTTTAAGCAGAGTGACAAGGTATATTTGCTCCTCCCTTCTCCTCCCCAACTGACGGACCCTGTAATTGACAGGACCTACAGCCTCGAGGTGTCAAAATGTGAGGGCTAGTAAGGACCGCAGATTGTGCTTGAATTGACACTACCCACAAAGAGGCGCAGAGTCTAATGAAGCAGGTGATGTTCACCAGGGACGATGCAAGGAGGTGTGGACTTCGCGGCTCCTGCTCGACAGGTCACAGCCCTCTGAGGGGGTAACAAGCGAGATTCGGAGGAGATTCCCAGAGATGGTGGTCTGAAGAGGGATGCACCGGACATACAGGTAAGTGGTACACAGGGATGAGTAACTCAGCAAGTTGCGGTGTGCACTGGGGTCCTGGTGTATTAGATGGAACCTGGTGAGAGGGTCTGTGGGCAATTGATACACAATAGGTCCTGGGGGGCTGGGAGCCCAGAGGCAGGATAGATAGATAGATATAACAGTCTGTAGGATACAGAGGAAGCAGGAAGGCAGGTTTGCTGGTCAGTCACATCAGAACACTTGTAGGTGCGATGCTCTGCGTGTAGTGATGCACTAAGGTCCTGGGAGCTGGGAGACCTTGAGCCAGGATCACATAGCAATGCAATGATCTGCAGGCAAAGGTGACACCATAGTCCCAGAGGAACTAAATAACAATGTGAAGAAGAGATATGCAGAAGAGATTACACAATAGGTCTTGGGAGGCCGGGAGGCTCAGAGACAGGATCGGTGTAACAATCTGCAGGATACCAGGAATGCATGAGACCAGCTACACAGGTATATGGTAACAGAAACACACTGAGATGGTTTGTATGGAACAGAATCCAGGTAACCAGGAGACAGTGCCAAAGAGAAGACATAGCAGCCGGTAATACTGGAGCCAGAATGAAGCACGTACAAACAGGTAGGGAGACCTGAAGATCTGGCCCCCTAGGTATATAGGAGGTGCCTCAAGTAGAGGAACTGACCTGCTGATTAGCCAATGGAATGAATGAAGGGAGATTACAAAACTCGGGTCCGCGCATGCGCAGGAGAGCCAGCAAGATGGTGCCAAGCAAGAAAGCCCGCAGCGTCTGACAGGAAAGGGGAATGGCAGTGGAAGAGACAGATAAGAGCGCCGGACCCCACTGTGTAGTCAGTGGGTCCGGTGCGTGACACTAGGAGGTAAATGTACTACTTTTTCAGCGATTTTAAATCGCTGCAAATCACGGGAGATAAATGGCAATTTGAATCCCAAAGTCGCTGTATGTATTAAGTAGCAATTTTTTATTTGAATTTCAAAATTGCTGTCCATCTCTTGCGATTTACAGCAATTTCAAACTGTCCCATGTTTCGCTGAAAATTGTCATATGCAACACGCTGCTTTGTAGATGTGGGATGATCATCACTGTTACAATGCCCTGCCTCTACTGCCGCAGATCCCGCCGGATGTCAAAAGTTTAAAAATAGATTAATGTTTTGAAAAAAAAATATGCGGTGGTTGCGTGAAGATCGGAGAAAAATTTGTGTGGGGGCCCCCCAGATTTGACGTGTACCCCTGCTGTAGAGCCAACCACCCGGGCTGGTTTGCCTAGTGCTGGTTTGCCTAGTGCTGGTTACATGAAATTCAGGGGGACCCCATGCAAATTTTTCCCCAATTTTCGCGCAACCAGCAGTAGTCTGGCAGCACTAGGGTTAATAGCACGCATTTTTTCCTAACATTTATCTATTTTTAAAACTTTTGAGACCTGCGGCTGTATAGTCAGGGCAGTGTAACAGTGATGTGTTTGCTAATCTCGCAACTAGAAAGCAGTGTGTTGTATCTGTGGATTTTTAATTGAAACTCGGTGGGGTTAGCAAAATTTTTGCTTCATCCATTTGGAGACTTGTATAGCTAGAGTGGGGAAAAATTGGGACAGCGATTTGCTGCGAGTTGGAAACCAGCAATTTTTTTAAAAACTAATCTCCAGCGATTTTACATCAAAACTCAAGTTAATACAATGGTGAGTTTCAACTCACCTGAGAAAATCGCAGTATTTTCAAAATCGCAGCTTGATACAGTTACCCCTAGGACTTCATATGGACCTTGAGTGGGAAAAGAAATTGCTTTCCTGGGTTGGAACCAGGACTAGGACCTGTCCCCATGCTTGAAAAATCAATCTATACCACTTTTATTATAACTTCTCTTCTGTCATTCCTGAGCCTCTTTTACATTCCTTTGTACAATGGGCCCTATCTTTCCTAGCCGCTCATACAATTGGGACAATAACTGTACCAGATTTGGCTCCCTCTGGCCTTGCTGCTTCCACCCTTCCTTTAAGATATCCTTGATACCTCTGGGCTGTCTCCCGAACAATAATTTAAAGGGATTAAACCCTGTTGAGGCCTGAGATACCTCACGGATGGCAAACATTAAGTAGGGAATAAGAGTGTCACAATCCTTTTTTCCTGGACCATGGCTTTCCTGAGCATGTGCTTTAATATGCCGATAAAGCGCTCCACCAAGCCATCCGTTTGTGGATGGTACACGTAGGTGTGAAGAACCAATCGCCCCTTACAACTGGCACATCTCCTTCATCAGCCTGAACATGAACAGGGTGCCCTGGTCTTTGAGAAGTTCTTAAGGTATTCCCAAGCGTGTGAACATCAATACAAGTTTTTTAGCTATAGTGCTGTACTTTGTATTCCGTAGGGGAACTGTCTCTGGATATCTGGTTACATAGTCAAGCACCACTAGTGTATATTGGTGTCCATGTGCCAATTTATCCAGTGGCCTTACAAGGTCTGTGACTTTCCAATCAAAGGGAACTTGTATTATTGGTATTGGTATGAGAGATGCCCAGTATATGGCTTTGGGCTGGGTATACTAACAAATGGAACAAGACCAGCAATAACTTTTCACTGCCGTGTGTACACCAGGCCAGTAAAACCTGAGCAGAACTCATTCCCATGTTTTATCCTCCCCCAGGTGTCCCCCACAGACCTATATATGTGCTAATTTTAACACTAGGGGTACATGGACCATAAGAACCATTGACTGTTCTACTTTTGCCCCCTGTACATTAGCAACTCTATACAGAAAGTTTTTTTTGACAGCAAAGTATAGTATAACTGCTACAGACTGGGCAGCTTTCTGTACACCATTCACCTCAGTCACACTTTTAAAAGCAGGTTCTAAATTTGCATCAGTAAGTTGATCACGAGCCAATTCCTGCAGAGGAAACAAACTTGGTATTGCGGACCAGTCCTTATCCTCATTGACAGGTGGGTTAGGCTCATCTGCAACATCACCAGCCAATGTTTGTTTGGACTGTCCGTGCTGTGGAACTCCTGCTGGAGCATTGAATTCCAGTTTGGGGGTTCCCAAAGATCGAGGTCCATATGTTGTGCATTCATATTCCTCCGTCATCCCATGTATGCATAGGACCTTCACCATGGGCAACTGTGTAGTTATAGTTTCGGGCAAGGTAGAGCTGGAAATCAACGTAAGTTCACTCCCAGAGTCAACCAATGCCAAAATAAGGGTTTGGTTGATAAGCACAGTCACCCGAAACAAACAAGGACTTCCTGGGACTCAGTTTTGCCATTGGGCCCTGTAGCAAGGATTGTCAAACCTGGCTTTTGATATGGCATCGCCTTTGGCACAATTGCAGGTCCTTTGGTCATTTGCTGTAGAGCACAAAACCTTTTTACCATTGTGGAAAGCTTTTCATAAGTTTGTGGGTCTGATTACAGCACCCACCTTTGCAGACCGCGATACAGCCCTTGGATGCAGTGATCTACCGCCAGAACTTAAATAACCCGGTTAGGTGAATTTATTTTTCTCAGGTTAAAGCCATATTATTTTTACATTTTGGAAAGCTCACCCAATTGTGCTCTCCCCGGTTTGTCTTTATCATAACGCCATTCATGATAGCTAAGCTTCACCAGTCAGATATAGCGCCAGCCTCTCAGCCCAAACTTCAGGAGGCCATTTTGCCCATTTTGCAGCTCTCTCAAAGGACACCAGGGGGTAAATGTATCAAGCTGAGAGATTTCCGGTGGGTTTGAAAAACCAATCAGATTCTAGCTATCATTTATTTAGTACATTCTACAAAATGACAGCTAGAATCTGATTGGTTGCTATAGGCAACATCTCCACTTTTCAAACTTGCCGGAAAACTCTCAGCTTGATACATTTACCCCCAGATATGTTTCTATGTCATCAGCTGGCAGCATTTTCTGCAGAGCCAGACTAAGTGGTAAATTTCTTTCACTCCTCATCTGGAATAGCTCTTGCCTGAAAAACCTGGTGTTTTCCTCCTATGCCTCTGCAACTCGTAGCACCCGAGCTTGCTGATCTTGCTGCGCAATGGTCACATTCACAAGGGCTCTCAAAACTTCCTCCATGTTAGTTTCTATGGAGATTGGGTAGTGGAAACTTACTTCCCTAACACCACTTGGGACAAGAGCACTCTTCTGATGGAACACACGTGAAGAACTTCTTACTTTTCACTTTGCTTTAATGTCAGGATGGTAAAGTATTTGCCACCATAAAGAACACACACAGTTTCTTGTGACCCTAAACACTAAATAAACAGAGACCACCTTTTCTAGCATTGGTCACACTGAACAGTGAAACAAACAGGTTTTTATACCTGACACTCTTCCCACAGCCTTAGCTTGATAGGCAGGTGACACTTCCACCTTCCTTTTAAAAATGAGCTCTCATCAGCTGCTCTGTTTGCTCTGACACTGTGGGAAAAGACACTTTCAAAACCTATAAGTTTAATCAGACTTTATAATATTAGTTTGTCACATATATATCCTCCACCTGTTTATCTTTAACCTAGATGTACTGTTGCAAAAATGTTTAGCACTGTTTGCATTCTTTCTCTGCGGATTGCCAGCTAAACGCCTCCCTTTATTACAATATTTATTTTAAATTAGGATACTGCACTTGCCTTTGAAATTTTATATGGTCTGAATGTAAAAGCTGTTTATTTAAACTCTTACCATTAATGGCTAATTGGTATTTAAAAAGAGGTGTGATTCCTAAACACAATATCCTTCTGATGAACATGACGATGCACAGAAACACGTTAAGGAATTCAAACTGACTGTGCTGTGCACTGCTCTATACTTCATATCTGGACTTTTATTTGGGCAGAAAACAGACTGATGACACACAATGATTATGGACATGTGGCTTTAATTAGTCATTTAGAGCCGAGGGCTGGTAAAGACTAGAGAGATCTTCACACTCTGCCTCAACATTACACTGCATCAGATAGCAGCATCTGTGGGACGCTGTATCCCAAGCAACCATTCTACCCAGCTGACTTTCATACTCATTGTGGATATATACAGATACTTGTTAACAAAGATTGGCACCACCTTTTAAAGCTCATAAGCTAAGGATTTCCAGAATCCGTGAATAATCCCTATATCGGGTTTTATATTTATGACTGCCAATTGTATTACAACATAACCAAATGGCAATCCAGTTATATTACTAGCATTTAGTGCCAGTATACGGTAAGCCGTGTCTTTAGATGTAAAATTATTTTTTTAGTTTTATCAATAGTTTTAACCAAATATGGGTTTTTTTTAAATGAAAACATATTTGCTGTATCTCTGTCATATATTTTTTTCTAACTAAAAGAACAAAATGGAAAACTATTAGGCACTGCTACTTTTTTCCATTTGTTTTCCTACCTGTTAGAAGGTTTCACACATTTTCACGAGCAGCAGCTAATTAGTTTGTTCCACTATCTAATTCAGTTTTATAAGCACCAAAATACATTCTTTTATAACAGTTAAGACAATATTCTCTCTTGCATATATGACACCTTATTATATTATCATATTGTATTAAAGTAAGGTAATGCAACTTTATATGCATCTCACTCAAAATATGTATGCAAATGTACTTTATTACATGCATTTTTTCTCTATATTTGTTTGAATCTCTAAATGATGCACTCTTTCTTTTATTTTAAGTCTTTCTTTTACATATAGAAAAAAAGAAAATTACAAATAAAACAGTAGAAAAATGGCAAAACATACATTTTCAACAGTAACATGAAATATATCTCTTTCTTTAAAGACCTAACAACAGACGCATAGAAAAGCATCAAATAATGTTTCATACATTAAGAAATATGAGCTAAATATATGTGTTTTATTTTTGTGCTACTGTTAAAGCTGAAGTTTATTCTGAAGCATATTCTGTTTTTTATTGGTTTGCAGGGGCAATGCAGGATTTGTAGAGAGGGGTTACCACGCCATACTGCCAGTGTGTCACTCACCGGACCGTGAGTGCCTCTGCACTGGTGCGTGGCTCCCTAGCCTTCCTGCCGGCACCTATCCTGAACCGCGGCCGTCCGCCATCCTGATAGTCTGCGCATGCGCAGCACCCAAGAACTCTTGTGTCTGTTGCTTTTAATCTAAATTGGTTGATCAGGCAACTCCCTATTTAAGGCACCTGTGTGCATTACCTCATTGCCTGATCTTGGAGTCTCATTCCCTGTGAGTCTCTGAAGGTGTCTCCTCTGTTCTACTAGTGTCTTCAGTTTCCTGCTGATTCCTCGTGTTACTCATTGCTGGTTTCCATACCCGCTACTGTCTCCTGTGTACTACTAGTGTCTTCAGTTTATGTGGATTCCCTGTGCTACTCATCGCTGGTTTCCATACCTGCTACAGTCTCCTGTTTCCTGCCTGTGTCCTCAGCTGGACTCTGATTACCGGATCTACTCACCTGTGGTTCCTACACTCATCTCTGCCGTCCAGCGTCTCTGCAGTTCCTGCATCTCCCTGTGGACAGACTGTTCTACTGAATAGCGGTATGCCTATCTGTTATTGACTTTCTACGTTTACTCTGCATATCCTCTAGGACAAGTTTCCACTCTCAGCAGCGGTATCCATACCCGCTATAGACTGTTATTGTTACGCTGCATACCTGTTTGGAATTAACCGTACTACTCAGTCGTTATATGCATAATTGTGATTGACTATCCATTATTGGCCTGCATATCTGTGCTGAGCAAGTCTCTAGCAAGCAGCGCCACACATACCGTTATATAGACTTTGTTGGATACGCTGCATATCTATTGGGATCAAGTTCCTCTGTGCTCTCAGTGTCTGCATCCTATTATCTTTGTATGCTTCCACTCATCAACACCTGTACACATCCTCACCTATTAAGCAGTGGTACAACTTGCTATACACAGACCACTGACTTCCCCGCTACTTACCTGCACCTGGACAAGTCTTCTCACCATAAGCAGTGGTACAACTTGCTATACGCAGACCACTGACTTCCCCGCTACCTACCTGCACCTGGACAAGTCTTCTCACCATAAGCAGTGGTACAACTTGCTATACGCAGACCACTGACTTCCCCGCTACCTACCTGCACCTGGACAAGTCTTCTCACCATAAGCAGTGGTACAACTTGCTATACGCAGACCACTGACTTCCCCGCTACCTACCTGCACCTGGACAAGTCTCCTCACCATAAACAGTGGTACAACTTGCTGTACGCAGACCACTGACTTCCCTGCTACCCCCTTGCATCTACTCACGTCCATCCTGATCTCCGTGTTCAAATCTGCCTTTCCATTATATCAGCTAGTCGCTGACTCATTGACCAAGAGTGCTGCAAGTCACTGACTTTCTTATTATTTATTGGCATTCTCTCTCCATCTGCTGTGATATATGTTCCGCTAGTCACCCTGCTACCAGAGGACCGTTGTGTGAACTTCACTACTCTGGTAAGCCCAGTCATCTGGTGAATTCCTGGGCAAGACTCCCAGTGCCCGTGACACAGTGACCAGCATGCATGGGGGTGTAGCTATAATTTTAGACAGTGCTTGGCTGCTCTCCAATTCTTTCTATACCCATCATATACATGGGCAATGCATGCAGTTCCCCCTTCACGAGCAGAGCCATGTGAAGTGGAGCATACCTCCCATCTGTCAGGACAAAGTTCTGAGTGTGTCAGCTCTCTCCTACCTGTTCTTGCTGCTTTCATTACTTGGTGCTGGTGCTGCTGCTACTGCTGCTGCTCCTGTCCTAAGCTCAGTTGCTGCTTTTCTGGATCCTGGAAAGTTGGGTCCCTGCTTGGAAAAAGGACAGGTATGAGATATGTAGATATATAGAAATCCAAGCAATGAGTGAACATAGTAGGCCTCCATCCCCCAAACCAGCCCAACATTAAATCAAAAGCACCCACGTTTAATAATTAGGCATCCCAGCAACCAACTCAGACAGTAAATTGATGGCATTCACCTTTAATAAAAAAAAAAAACATTTCCTCCAAAAAAAACAGCATTAAAATAATAGTATTTACATTTAATAAATAAACCTTTTTCCTCCCAAACATTAAATAATTTAGCATTCACCTTTAAAAAATAGCTCCCTTTCTCCCCAAACTCAGCCGCACATTCAATTAAAAGCACCAAAACCACCCCAGCATTAAATGAATATTCTACTACTCTTAATAGGTCCGCCAAAACACCACCAATAAATTAAAATCTCTCAACCTACTATGAAATTAATATTTCACACCCCATCCACATCACATAAAATACCCCCTGTACACTTACATTAAAATCCTTTTCCCCCCTCTCCCACACTTAGATTGAAAGTCTCTCTATTCTATGTTTACAATGGAACTATTGTACCTATACATCAAATCCCCGACTTGTCACCTGCCTTAAAAGCATACTTACATGAGAACGCATACACACACACTTACCTTCTTCATCCAGTGCTGTATCTTGTGTCCTGTTGCTGCACACATGATACATGCTGGCAGTGGGAGAGAGGGCTGTGAACAGTGCAGATAAAAAGGATCACAAACAATCTGCAGACAAGCTGCAAAGTGGCTGGTCCAGAGGGCAGGGCCAAGCCACTTTAAGCATACAGTGCCAAAGGCTGGGAGGGAGGGGGGTCCAGGCACCAGTAAGAAACCTCTCCTGGATGCGCCCCTGGTTTGTTTTAAACTGCAAATTTTGTTACTGTTTAAGCTTTTCTAGGATGTCCTTCTGCATATCTCTTCCTTTTACAAAATATTACTGTGGGAGAAACTGGTATCACTGCACAATATCTCAAATGCATTTGTGTTTCAGCACTCAAGCTTGGTCCTGAGGTCATCTGATCTCTTAATTTACATCATGCCAGAGTTTAATTCCACAACCATGCAGTGAAACATGGTTTTGTCAAGATGCAAAACTGTACCTTCTAGCTGGATTTACTCTTAAGTTAAAATAGATAACATGACACTTCACAATCTTTAAATCATTAATAGCAGCTTGCAGAAAAAAGGTGAAGAAAAACAAACAACATCATGTACCTTCTTACAGTAAAAGCAGAAGCACACATCATTTTTAATGGGATTATGCAGCTTTAAGAGTAAGCAAAGCAAAATAAAACAACTTTGCAACATGTTAAGTGATTCGCTTTTATCTAAAAATCAATTAAAATTGGCAAGTGCTAAGGAGTATATGAGATTATTTCCATTGAAGTCACAGCTTAAATGTAATACATTTTAGTATATTATTCATGAAAGTCCTAAGGAGTCATTTCTCAGGGCAGGAGTTTTTTTCCTTTTCTCACCTTGAGTGCTTGATGAAAAACGAATGGGAGACACACTGAATATACTGTGTAAGTTACATATAACAGCTATGCATTACATATGTATAGACACCTTTTATATGCTCAATAAGGCTCATTTACTGACATTACACACATATGCATAATTTGGACCATAGTAACCAATCAGGCAATTGCTTTCAGTGTATAATTGACATTAGGCAGATAAAAGATAATTTCATTTCAAGCACCGTTGCCATATAGCCTTCGATAAAACAGAAATTAAAGGCAATTCTGTTTAGATGTATAACAATCATTAGCCATAACTGCTATCCGATATCTATAGAGATAAAGAAAGTTTTGTTCAAATGCACTTTCCTAAGCCATCGTATATTAGCATTGGCAGCACGACTGTGGGTGCAGGAGGTAGGAGGAGAGGAAGGCTAGGGATGGGGCTAGTATCGCTGTGCCAAGCAATCACAGTGATCACATTAAACTTTCATTACCACCTAGGAATCATTTTTCCCCCTAAACAGAGCCACAGGCTTCCTCCATTTCTTTTGCCATCTTAGCCAAAAAATCTTGGACGAGGCAATGAGGAAATACAGCAATCAAGAGATTACAGCTTGTGATTGGTCCTCCTGCTTACTGGCAGGAAACCGATTATCAGGGCACTTGTGCTGTTATATGTAGGTGTCAGCAGCGTTGGTGGTAGACGGTAAACCACAAGAAACTTTTACACTTAACCAATTTGTTGGGTTTTTTTCAGAACCGTGTATATTGTTATAAATTAAATATATACTTACTCTTAAATATCTTTTTTATATATATATATATATATATATATATATATATATATATATATATATATATAAATAGGTTGGGTACGAAATCCTGACGACGGGAAAATCTCAACAGGGTAAGAGCCGACACCGCCATGATGTCTACCAGCTAAAAATGTAGACATTGTGATTGTCAACAGTAGAAATGTTGACAATGACAATGTCAGCATTTAAGAATCAATGCCAGCTGGTCCGACAGCTAAACAGCCTCCTAAAAACTTGTGCTGGCAGTGGTGAACCCGCACCGCCCCACCCCCACCTGCTCCCCATTCAGCTTAACCCTAGTGCTGCCATGTTAGTGCTGGTACTAGCAAAATCGGGGTGACAAAAAGCATGGGGTCCCCTGATTTTACTAGAGCCTGCACCAGGCTTTGCCAGCCAGAGCTGGTGGCACTATAGTAAGGGAACCCGCAGTGCGAGCTTCCCCTGCCATGATTAACCAGGCTGGCGAGCACAGAGCTGGATTGCCTAAGGAGCTGTTGTCCATAAAACGAGGAGTGTGGTTTATTTATATTTTGGATTGGGGCACTACAGGTCACAGCAGGCCCTGGGTGTGGTTCTTCAAGTGCTACACCAGATTATTTGTGCAGTATAAAGTAAAAGACATGGTTCCCAAAAACAATAATATTCTATGTTGATTATTTTATTTTGTGACCCAATTTTGGAGAAGATATCTGTTGTTTGTGTGTTTTAGTGGATAGCCAGTATTTGTCTCCAATATTAAAATTGGGTACAGCTCTACGGTGTCCGTCCACAGCTTGCTTGTAATGTTATTGATCTTCTCTCAAAATTTCAATAAGTCTCTTTTGAGCTTTTATTAAAGTTGTGATTCTGTCAGTCACAGATGGAATTGGTGGGTAAACTGCAAAATTCGAATATAAACATTTAATGGGATCCAAAGTTGGCAAAAAAATAACTTTAGGAAATTAATCTGTGTTCAGAATTATTGTAAGAAAATTCAGTAGTGGGTATAAAATCCATCCAATTGTCTTGAGGGTAACTAATAAAACATTAGACAGAAATTGAACCTCAGTGTATAACAATGAGCATCTCAAATTTATCCTGTTCTATTCTTTTCTGTTTAGAATCATAAAATTTCCATCTGCTTTAAGAATGCAAGGAAGTGTTAGAATATATAGAGAGTTTTACCAAAGTCATTAAATGCAATCTGAGGTAGAATAGGTAATGCGTAGTAACATTTTGCTAAAATGACATACACAGACCTATGCATTTACATGGCTGATAACTGAATGTCAACTAATAATATGAATCATCCAAAGTCGGAAGACAATTATTTTATGTCTGGTTATATGAAATGATCAACTTTAATTGATCTGATAAAGTAAGAGATGTCTCTGAGGTCACCTTTTGAAGTTGGCCTATGCTAAAAATATTCCTAGTTGAAGTTTATCACTGCGCAAATTAAGGGATAGCAACTGTAAACAGGTTTGTTGATCTAAATTATTGCACAATCCAGATACCAGAAAACAGAGCGCTATGGCTGAACACAGAGACCTTTGGGAATTTCTTACATTTCTTTACAGTATTAGAAAGTACAACTATTTCCTATTTGGGAGTAACCATATCAAGCTGCGATTTTAGCAGCAATTTGAAATCACCACAAATCGCTAAAGATCCCCGGCAATTTGAGCCACCAAGTCGCCGTACGTAATAACTAGCGATTTGTAGTCTCAAATCAGAAATTGCTGTCAAACTTGAGTGAGTTGCATCAGTTTTACAAACTCTCAAATCGCCTGTGTTTAGTTTAAAAACCGAAAAAAATGAACATTTTCAAACCAATACTAATTTCTGATTGGTTGCAAGTTTTATATGCAAAACTCATGCAATTTTGACCCTACTAACATTATAAAAAGCTGGCTACTTCCTTATTTGAGATGACAGCGGTTTCAGGAGTATAGGGGGAGCAGTTTAAAGAGCAGGAGAGGGGTAATTGTTGTTAAAGTAGTGTGTAAAGTGAGTTTTGTGGGCTTGTTTTTGTCTTATTTGCTTTAACTGCGCTTGTTTGTTTCATTGTCTGTGTGAATAGTTTTTTGTGGGTATTTTTTGGTTAGTGATTTTTGTTTGCTTGCTTTCTGTATGTCCCTGTGCTTGGTTTGTGGGTGTACTTGTTTATTGTTTTCTGTATTTCCCCTTTGTTTTCTTTGCTAGTCAGGATGGTGAGAGGAACGAGAGGTGAGGAGTCTAGGCAGAGTGCAGAGCAGGAGAGAGAGGAGCAAGAGGGTGAGGAGGAGCAGGAGTTGGAGGAAGAGACAGGGACTTAATTTGGCAAGATGAAGTTTAGGCGCAATATATGCTTTGGTTCTGCAGAGAATTGTGGACTCATACAAAATTTATTCCCAGCATATGAGTGGATTTTGGGTAGTCTAGTTGCCAAGACCACTTTTGAGCAAAAAAAGCAGCTTTGGTCACAATTATGTGACACTGCAAATGTGGTGGGCCCCATCAAATGGTCCATAGAAAACTGCCTCAAACGGATCTTTGATATCAAAAGTAGACTGAAGGAGATGGCAGAGGAGAGGCGAGCAGCTGCAGGGACTGGTGGTGGGCCGCTCAGATGTTAACATGCACCTCAAATGCGGAAGAGTTCAAGCAGCTCAACCCAATTGAGCTCCTCTAAGGCATAAACGTACGGGAAACGAAGAGACCTATGTCCCAATCTAAGGCCGTGAGTAACGTATAATAAAAAATGATGATGACCATCACTGCGACACTGAATAAATATCTACATACTTTTATTTAGATGTACTGTATCTCCGGCAGCAGTTATACCTATCACCTGTAAATTGCAAATAGAGAAAATCCGGCGACTGCTAAGCTCGTCATTTTCAGTGGTCACAGTGTGATTGGCGCTTTTAAGGTAGTAATGGATGGACCCGATGCTAGAGTACATTATAGAGGCGTCGGGTCCACTCATTGCCGCCTTAAAAGCACCAATTGCACTGTGACCACTGTAAATGTAGGTGCAATGTTCTGCAACAGGTATACACAGGGTCCAGATAGCTGCAGCAGTAGACTGTATCAGAAGTTGCAATGTTCTGCGACAGGTATACACCAGGGTCCAGGAAGCTGCAGCAAGACATTGGCATAGTCAGAAGGCACGAGGTACAAGATAAATCACAATAAGCAGAGCACAATTTCTCGCCAGTACGTACGAGGCGCTGGAGCGATCCATGGTAGACAGAATAGAGTAGGGTCAAACAAGCCAAGGGGTCAAAACCAGGAGAGCCACGAAGGTACCAGGGAATGAGTTGGAGAGTAGCCAAAAACGGAGTCAGATTCTGGGTCAGGAAATAAGCAGCAAAGCCGAGGAACAAGCTGGGGTCAAAACCAAAAAATCAGACACAGGATACTCAGAAGGGTCAGCAACAACAGGTAAGACAACAATGAACTGCCACAGATTACTGGGAAAGGCAGACTTATAAAGGCAGCGAACAGATGTGGGTGCTGATTGGTAAATGAGGTAACTCTTGCTAGTGAGGTGGTATGTGTAATGGTGAGACAGGAGCACCTCTGGTGGTAAAGGGGTACTGCAGGCAAGATACAAACAAAGGCAAAGTTCAAACATAGTTCTTAAGAGACATGAGCTGCAGGAGGCAAGCAGTATCTCAATGGAAGATGCTGCTGTGCAGCCGGAGGCAGATTGTGACAGAGCCTGGTGCTCGGCATGTTCCTCTCTAAATCTCTGTGCTGACTCCAAAATCTGATGTTGCTCCAAAACACCCAACAACAAATTTCCTATCAACTCCATTTCAACCCCCCTCAGATTAATGGGCATTTGGGTCCCTTTTTAAAATCATCATGCGCCTGCATTGACCAATGGCTGCTGCTGTGTCTGCTAATCATGCCTATACAAAGCAGCATGTTGGAGTACCACAAGTATGCACTTTAAATGGTGTCCCCATCTGGAAATATTAAGTGTTGCCACATCAGGAAAAAATAATTATTGTTCCACTGGTAATGAAATAGTAAGCCACTATAATATAATAAAATGGGAAAAAATCCCATACCTATAATCATTAAAGAAATGTGGGCCACTTATTTATTCTTAAAATAATTTGTAATAAATGTAATAGTTTGTAATAAATATAATAAATCCCCTGGAAGATAATTAATAATCATTTTTGCCCCTCTAAACCAGAAATCATGATTAAGTTAAACTTGTATTGTGCCTCCTGTTGTATTAACATTGACCAGCAGTGGAAAACCGATGTGTTATCTAATCTCGCCTATCCAAAGCAGTGTGTTTAATGTGGTGCTGCTTCATACATATGGCGACTTGTATTGCTAGAGTGGCAAAACATTGGGACTGTGATTTGTAGTGATTTTGGGAATGGTGATTTTCTATCAACTCGCACTTTAATACATCAGTAAGTTTAAACTCATCAGAGAAAATCTCTGAAAATCCCAAATCGCATCTTGATACATTTACCCCCTAGAATGGGATATCTAATTTCCTCTTACACTACAGTTCCATAACATCCAGCAGTAGGATATGCAATAGGTTTACTTCTTTAGTAGTGCCATACTTCCACACTGATAGTGTCAGCGCTACTAACTGTAATAGTTCAGGGTCTGTCACGGCATGTGATGCAGTAAGTTGAGATTGAAACTGGCTGGCTTGCTGCATACGTTATCTTTAAGAACCAGATCTAGGCACTTGTAAATAGTCAGGAACATACAGCATACAAAATGCTTGTTAATGTAGCCCATGACCATCTGTGGGGTGGTGACACCTACAGTACCTCTGTTGGAAAAAGTAAGTGTTCACATGAAGAGGTGTCCTTGCATATGCAGACTTAATAATGAGGTATAAATTCTAAGAAAGCAGATATGGCGCTTATACTCTAATACATTGGCATAAACATCAAAGTCAATTCAAAACAAATCACTTCAATGGAGTTACCAAATTCACTCAAATTCCAAGTCCCAATGTACACTGTACAGAAAGAGTATCTCCAATGCTTATGTCCTCAGAGTTTATAATCCTTATGATGACCACATGGATCCAAATATACGATTTCCACCGATGTTTACACATATAAATGAACGGAAAAATCGCATTATCATAGGTACAGCAAATATATAATTTATCACGATCAATAATTATCCGCCACCCGTGTGGTATACTTGAATAAATCACCACGATGTGTAGTAACTGACTTCACACCAGATAATACACTTACACAGGGGATATCTCTAATCCAAATAATGCACATAGATCACACGTGGAAATCTTCAAAGAACTTCACACTAATCTCTGAGTGTGTTCTCAAAAAGGAAAAAGAAAAAAGGGATGCTCCACATAGTGCATTATCTCAATAAAAACACCTTTAATATATACACAACATAAAACAAGTAGAACTATCATAAAAATGTTGGAGAGCAATCGCTGATGGTCCCGATGAAGTTGGACTCTTACCAGGGCCATCTTAACAACATTATGGGCCCCCAGGCAAAGCAGTGCACCGGGGCCCTAGATATAGATATAGATGTATACAGAAACAGATATAGATATAGATATATAGAGATAGAGATAGATAGATGTACTTGCTCAGTGACCCTTGTAGGTTTTTTTTGCAGGTTTTTTTCTTTTGCAGGATTATTTATTCTCATTAAGAACTGTGCCTATGGGGCCCCTTTGCCCGTGGGGCCCCCGGGCAGCTGCCCATCATGCCCAATGGAAAAGATGGCCCTGACTCTTACTCTATGTGGGATGGTATAGAGCGCATAGAACAACCTTTCTATCCTTCTCCACAGATCAGGTAGCCGGCTGGTTCCTACTGCACGCTCCACAGCACTCGGGTATAGATTCCTTACAGCTCAGGCAATCCGCGGTTTGTCTCTCAGTCACTTCCCTTACCAACGCGTTTCAATTTCTAACAATCTTTATCAAGGCAGTATAGTGACATAACAATCATTGGATCTTTAAAATACTTCCGTCCAATCATAGCAGTCCAAATTAGCATAAAGTTACTATGGCAACGGATCCGTAGTCAAGTTATAATGTACTAGAGGGAAACTGGAAACTTTACAATATTATCATACCCTATCAGACCGTGCTGACTATTATCTGACATTCCGGATAAGTCCCAGTATGAAACAAACATTATATCTCTTATCTTATAATGTTATGCCACATACTGTAATAAATTTGAGGTAACTGATTTCGTCCCAGCTACAATCGGTCTACCACGGGGGCAAACTGGATCCTTATGAATTTTTGGGAGGGTGTAAAACACCGGAATGGATGGGTTACAGACAATAATGAAATCTTTAATCTCTTTCGATATCACCCCTTTTTCTGTATTTGAATTTAACCAGATTAGGAGTTTTTCTGATATTAATACTGATGGGTCTGTTTTAAGAACCTTGTATGTACTTTCATCTTTCAACTGTCTCATAACGTCTTGATGGTACTGTTCTACATTTTGGATTACCACACTCCCTCCCTTGTCCGCTGGTTTAATAATTATCTTTTTATTCTCCCTCAAATCTTTCAATGCATTGAACACTTAAACGTGAAAGTCACCATGGTACCTTTTTAATATTCAGGATTATGAGAATGGGAAGGTAGTTATTCAAATATTTGGGGATATATGAGAGATTTTTTATATCTATTAGACCTATACTTCACCTTCATTTTCCCCCATTCCATTCATTGTTTAGAGGGAGATGATGATTGAAATATTGGCAATAATATGATATTACAAAAGCCAAAGGTTCGCACACCGTAGTAGATGCATATTTTTGTATTGTTAGCATGTTCTTTAAATAAGAAACATGGGGATGTATTAGGACTCCCCCGATAAGTTAATACACGAATGGGTTACCATGGTAACTTCATGCTAATTAATAAGTGGCATAACGTTATAAGATAAGAGATATAGGGGTAAATGTATCAATATGCGGGTTCTTCAACACCCGCGTGTTCAGCCTCTTCCGCGATTAAATTTCAAGCAGCGCTGCATTGTAAAGGGTTAACTTCCCTTTACAATGCAGCGCCGCTTGAAATTTAATCGCGGAAGAGGCTGAACACGCGGGTGTTGAAGAACCCGCATATTGATACATTTACCCCATAATGTTTGTTTTATACTGGGATTTATCCGGAATGTAAGATAATAGTCAGCACGGTCTGATAGGGTATGATAATATTGTAAAGTTTCCAGTTTCCCTCTAGTACATTATAACTTGACTACGGATCCGTTGCCATAGTAACTTTATGCTAATTTGGACTGCTATGATTGGATGGAAGTATTTTAAAGATCCAATGATTGTATTAGCACTATACTGCCTTGATAAAGATTGTTAGAAATTGAAACGCGTTGGTAAGGGAAGTGACTGAGAGACAAACCGCGGATCGCCTGAGCTGTAGGGAATCTATACCCGAGTGCTGTGGAGCGTGCAGTAGTAACCAGCCGGCTACCTGATCTGTGGAGAAGGATAGAAAGGTTTTTCTATGCGTTCTATACCATCCCACATAGGGTAAGAGTCCAACTTCATCAGGATCATCAGCGATTGCTCTCCAACATTTTTATGATAGTTCTACATGTTTTTATGTTGTGTGTGTATATATATAAGGGTTTTTTTATTGAGATAATGCACTATGTGGAGCATCCCTTTTTTCTTTTTCCTTTTTGAGAACACACTCAGATATTAGTGTGAAATTCTTTGAAGATTTCCACGTGTAATCTATGTGCATTATTTGGATTAGAGATATCCCCTGTGTAAGTATATTATCTGGTGTGAAGTCAGTTACTACACATCGTGGTGATTTATTCAAGTATACCACACGGGTGGCGGATAATTATTGATCGTGGTAGATTATATATTTGCTGTACCTATGATAATGCGATTTTTCCGTTCATTTATATGTGTAAACATCGGTGGAAATCGTATATTTGGATCCATGTGGTCATCATAAGGATTATAAACTCTGAGGACATAAGCATTGGAGATACTCTTTCTGTACAGTGTACATTGGGACTTGGAATTTGAGTGAATTTGGTAACTCCATTGAAGTGATTAGTTTTGAATTGACTTTGATGTTTATGCCAATGTATTAGAGTATAAGCGCCATATCTGCTTTCTTAGAATTTATACTTTTATTGATATGCATACATTGATAGGTTGTATATAAGGAAACAGTGGCAGCATAATACTAGTCAGCGCAGATATATCCATTATTTTATATACTTTTTAATAATGAGGTAGTGTAATGCTGTGCAGATACAGGCATACAAAGCATAATGCAAGCTGATTTTCAAATGAATGGGTGCCAAACCAGCTGTTTTTTTACTAAATAATCAGTGTAATTGCATGATTTCTACCCAGTACAGTTCTTGATTATGTAAATCACAGTTGAGTGTATCTGTTATTAGTTCCCAGAGCTGACACGCTCACAGATTGGGACTGCCACTCTGTCTTTCAGTCTCCTGCATCTTCTCACGCTTCTGTCCAGACTCCAGATCCCAGTCCCTTACAGACAAAAAATGTCTCCTTCTACCAAAACTGGGGTAGACCAAGCAATCTGCAGAGCAGCAGCACCTTAATCCGGCACCCCCAGCCACACCATATAAGAAGAGGTCATACACTCGGCTCCTGCATCACACACAGTCCCAGCACCTGTGTTATAGTGCCTACTACTTTGAGGCATTTCCTGATACACACCACATACACGTTCCCTCTTTCTACCCTATAGACATACCCTTTCATTATAGAACTATAATAAAGTTTTTTACACTGCATATCTATTCTATTTGACCATTTGTTCATCTACATATCTACTCCCCCCGTTAATTCTGTCACTCACCCTAGTTACACTGGTTTAGCCTCCTTGCCCTCCTTACCCTTTAACATAACTGAGACCCTCACCAACCCAGCCCACAGACACCCCCTTACACACATCACACCCCACCAGCGAGTCATCTTCTGTTTTAAGTGCATAGTCTGCTCTTGTTGTAGCTAGTGGCAAAACAGTACAAAACATTTCTGCTATAACACAAGGGCTACTTTAAAGAAGAGCAATTCTAGCAGGATTCAGAGCTATAACACAAAAAAGAGCTAAACAAGCAAAATAGCTATATAAGCAAAAGTGTATAAAGAACAAAAGAGCTATAAACACGCACAACCAGAAATCAACAAAAGAACTATATCTATGGGATATATTTACTATGCAGTTGTTCAGTAGAACCACAAATTCTAGGCGCTTTGAAGTCATTTTTTTTAATAAACTTGCTGTTTAAAGAAAATAACTTCAAAGCACCGGGAATTGGTGGTTCTACAGAACCGCTGCATGGTAAATATACCCCTATGTCTCATCAGGGCCGGATTAAGGGAATGGAGGCCCCTGTGCTAAGGGGGCCTCCATTCTCCTGTGAGGGCCCCCCCCCGTGATCCGAGCTGCCCGCCCCCCCCCCCCCCCCCCCGGCACTTACCTCCTTCTCCGGCGCGCTGTATGCTCTTTACTGAGGAGATCTCGTGAGAGTGAGACTCACGAGATTTCCTCAGTAAGGAGACTACAGCTCGCCGGAGAAGGACCGCAGTGAAAGTTCTCAGCAGCACTGATCGCGCCGGGGGCGCCCCCGACCGATCAATACTACTGCTGAGCACTTTCAAGGGCCCCCTGGATGCCATAGGCCCCTGGGCTGTAGCCCAGTTAGCCCTATGGTTAATCCGGCCCTGTGTCTCATTCATCCACATTCTGAAACTTCATGTTCTGCTTCCTCCACAGCACGTAATCACACAAGGAGGAACCCACCTAATAAGAAACAAGGATACTGAACAATGGAGGACCACTTCTCAACAACCACTTTTTCCAGAGCCTGGACCACATAAGTAGCTATCGCCAACATCACAGATAGACCGCAACAGGTTCCGCACCCTGGTAGTCCAATAGTTGAGTTATTGAACAGACCAATAAAATCTCTTAGCAGACTGCAGGATAAGCTTTAATGCATATGTGTGATGTCCGTAGATATCAGATTGTGAGGGAATATAATAAATCAACCTCTCCAGAAGCACGATACTTAATCAAGTATAGTATACTGCATGGTTGGAATACATATAGAGTCTGCTGAATAACACTATCACAATGTTTAGGAATCTTGGCTCCTATATTGTAACTCTACTATGCTGGGATTGTTATAAAATACATTTAAGTCTGGCCTTTCCTCCCTTTTAAATATACCCTTAATTAGTTTGTGTATATTCCTATACTAACCCTCCCTTTGCTCCTCCGATTCTCTTCATTTCCATTTCCTCTCTTCCCTTGCACTTCACTTGACAACCTAGCAGTTATTTACTTTGAATATATTTTTCTTACCATTCTGAAAATCCCAGGGGTGCTTAGTTGGGGACCATTGTAGGATTGCTCTTTATTGATACCTCAGAATGGCCTGCTTATATTACATTTTATTTTCGCCTTTTATGCATTGTGAATATATAATCATCCTGCATAGTAACAATGCTATAATAAATGAATAATTTTTAAAAAATGCACTCACAAAATAATGATAGTATATCACATCAACATAAAAAAAGAAAGAGGCAGACCCTGGGAAAACACTTACATCAGTATCCAAAGCTATCACATTATATCTAGGTTGTTACTTTTATTTATTGTTTATGAAAACATTTACTGACCAAAGGGAAACAGAGAAAAAGATTGAGGCATTAAATATTTTAATTACACTGCATATGAATGAATCTCAATTTAAATATATTACCAATATACCTAAGTTACATATGAATATTACAAATATAAAGAATTCAAAATTTTGTTGTAATTAAACACTTTAAAAATGGTAACTTGCATGTCATAATCAGAAGAGGACGATTTAAATATTAAAATCATACTTGCTCATAAAACCTGGTTTTGAATAAACATTTTCTCATCTGTCTCTTGTGAGATTAGGAGCTGCCATATCTTTCACCAATACAGACAAAGTTCTGGATAATAATGAATCTGCCACAAATATAACTACTGATTCACAAAATGTTTCTTCGACTACTTTTAATTGTGAGACACATAGGGCCTGATGTAGAGTTGAATGCAACTTTGGCATAACTTAAAAATGCACATGCAGTATCTCACTAACACCCCCCTCCCCAAACTTACATTATCTCAAACTTCTCTCTTAAATGCAGATATTACCCCAGAAGAAGTCCTAGCAGCCATAAATCTCTTAAGAGCTTATCCACCCTTGGCCCAGATGGTTTTACAGTCAAGTATTATAAACAATTTACGTGGGTCCTTACTCCTCCCTTGACTTCTTCACTCAATAAAGTGTTAGAGAGTCATCCTTTGATTCAGCTACTATCTTGGCTAACACTGCGGTGGTTCCGAAGCCCAGTAAAAGACCATTCACAATGCTCTAGCTATACGCAAATCTCTTTGCTTAATGTAGATTTAAAACTTTATGCAAAGATTTTGGTTACCAGACTGAATCCCCTTCACCCTCGCTAATCACCTTGATCAAGTGGGGTTTATTCCGGGTAAATAAGCTCCTGATAGCATCATGAGGACCATCGATCTGATTCACTCCATTCATGTCTGTAAAATCCCTTCCCTAATTATGGCGTGAGGCGCTGAAAAAGCGCTTGATCACATGTCATTGACGTTCATGTATGGCGTGCTTGGATCGATGGGCCTCTGCAGCAAGTTCTTGAGGGGCGTTTCAGCTTTGTACAGCTCCCCCCTCAGGTACCGTTTCTGTGAAATGCCTTACTTCCAAGCCTTTTAATATTGTACATGGCGCGTGTCAAGGGTGTCCCCTCTCACCACTTATCTTTGCCCTCATAATAGAACCTATGCCTGTCAGGATTCGTGCTACTAAAGACTATAGCCCACCTTGTTACCTCTCTCCCTCCCCTCTTGTCCGAACTTGATATATACGACCACTTCTCTGGCTATAAAATCAACCCAGACAAATTGGAAGTCTTAGATTTTTACATCACCCGACCGGATAAATCATATTTAGAACTAAAGCTCTACTTTGATTGGCGTTTCCACAAAATTAAGTACCTGAGAATTGACCTCATTAAACGGTATCATCAGCATTGCCAGGCTCACTTTCCCCATATGTGTCCCAAATTAAGTTTGATCTTGCTTCTTGGTCCCATTACCTTATCACCTGGATAGACCATAGTAATGTGATTAAAATTAATATTCTCCCACAAGTATTGTATCTTTTCCAGACACCTCCTATCCATATACTTCCCTACGTTTTCAAATTTCTTCAATATAGCACCTCAAAATTCATATGGGTGGGTAAGCGCCAACAAGTGCATCTAAAATTTCAAATGATACTACCTCTTGGTCCAACTTGCTCAGTGTGTCTTATGGTGTAGTTCCACAACCTCTAAAGTCTGGATTCGCCTCAAAGATTAAAAAATTACCCTGAAACATTGTCACCATATATGTCTAAATATTTTGGATAACCACACAGTTATCTCTGATATATCTTTTCCTAGTAGCGGCAGGTTACGGTCAGGTGATACTGCGCAACCATTAGCTCCCGTCTATGCACTAGACCTGTGAAGTGCAGGTATTTCTTTATATTTTATATCACTGTGAGAGTATCAATAAGGCAGTTGGTGCATGTTGCACTTAGTGTTTGACTAAATCACATTTGTTTATTTCAGATAAATTGGTTAAGAACTACACAGTCGACTTATATCAAGAACAAGTTCCATTTCTGTTTAGTGCATTTAGTCCATTTTAATATTGATTTGTTTATAAAATTACATCTTAACTAATATGTTTTGAATGCTTAGTTTATTTGAGAGATATTCAAGTTAACTGTATTAATCAGTCACACAGCTGTGCGCTGGGAATTACTTTATTGTTTGGATTGGTGTTTATCTAAAGAGTGGGGTTGCTCTAGGTCCAATGCAGCACGCACAACCCTATCTGGTCAGTGCACTAAATACTTCTCTTTGTAACTAATTTGCATCTACACAGACTTTCTAGTTCTGACATCACAGGAAGAGGGCTATAGGTACCTGCAGCATGTTTAAAACGTCCTGTAAATTTAACAAATTTGTTCACTTTTTGGGAGTCAATTTCATATTGAGAAGTGTCCCTTTATTTCATACCTCTTTCAGTAGGCAGAAACTGATCATTCGTAAGTTATCATTTCAAATGTTTTATTCTTTTTTTATATTACAGGAAACTATTGTATTATATCTTTGTGTGCTATTTTGTAAATTGTTATTATCTGAAACATTGTGGATTTATTGTCCATATTAAATTACACTTAATGTAATCAGGTCTCTGTGTACTTAAGAATTCATGTGTCAGAATAAGCTTGATTTTAGAATGCTACATAGTTGAAATAGAGGACAGCATTTGGTTTATGATAACTCTGATGAAAGTAAATTGTGATAGATTAGTTTGAAGGGAGAACTTTGGGCTGCTGAAAACAATCAGCTGTGAGCAGTAAATACACAAGTAACGCTGATTTCTTGGTGGGGGGAAGTAACAATATAGCAGTTACAACGCTAAGATTGATGAACAAATAAACAACAAAACTGCTGCTGAGACTTATGAACAAATAAAAAACAAACAGCTATAAGCTACAATGTATCTCAGTGGCGGATCCAGGGGGGGGGGGGGGGGGGGGGGCGATCGGGGCTAGCAGGGGCTTGCTGCAGACAGCTGCACACTGTGCAGGTCCGCTCGGCAGTGACAGTGTGCTACCCGGCTGCTCTGTTTTAAACACAATCAGAGCAGCCGGGCAGCACACTGTCACTGCCGAGCGGACCTGCACATACTGTGCAGCCGCCGGTAGCCTTAGAAATCGGGGGCCTAAATCCCCCCCCCCCTAAAATCGCCCCCCCCCCCCCCCCCCTAAAATCGCCCCGGGTATAGCAATTGTCTAGATCCGCCCCTGCAATGTATAAGAATTGTATATAAAAACTAATAATATTGGGAATATCAGGAGTATAGCATATTAGATGAATAACATATAGCCAGTATCCTCTCTGCATAATTACTACAATACAACTGCATATGATTTGAAATCACAAATAGCAGAAATACAGCTAACATAGACTAATATAGAATAAATGGTGAATTGATACATTTTTTTTGATGATATTTCTGGCAGAAATATTGTAACCACATGCAGATTAGATATATTTAACATCATAAAAACTCAGGAGTGATGTGAACAATTAGTTACAGCAGCAATGTGTTAGAAAACATGTTAAGGCTTTGATTTTCACAATAAGAAGAGTTCCTGAGATTTGTGAACAACCCAATATAAATAAAACCACTAAGATCAATAAATAAGTAATCAATACATTAGTGTGTAGCCATAAACTATTTATGAGCAGTGTGTAGCCCTATTTATGGTAATAAACCTTTATTCCCAAAAAACAAACAATTGTTGATATGAGTATTTGATAATAACATATATTGATATTGTGAATGAAACACTAAGATATAAATAAATAATGAAAGCATTGGGTATTCATTAGAGAAACCTCTTTTCCTCCTGATTTTATAACATTACATACACATAGTTTTCTAATTTTTGACAAATAGCATTGTTTAAATATTTTGCTTGGGTCATAACTGTAACGAGCCGCGGTGCCAGCTGCGATGGCTTTCTTCTTCTTCTGCTCGCTGCGTCCCAGCTGTTGCCCTGGCAGTTTAGATTAATTAATTAGTTAATTAATTAGATTAGATTAACTGCCCCAAGAGGCTGATTACTGCAGGCTCAGATACTGTATTCTGATTGGGCCACTTCTGTACTTAAGGCAGGGATGGCTTAACCTCCCTGCCAGTTATAGCTTCTGTGCACCACACTTGCTGATCAGCTCCAGATTTACTTGTGGATACTCTGCCCAATTTCTGACTGATCATTGTTGTGAACCTTGGCTTGTTTTGGACCCTGCTAGTTTGCTGATTGCCTCTGACATTTGCCTGCCTATTGGACTTCCTTGCTTGCAACCTGCACTGACTTTCAGCCTGTCTCAGACTATTCTGTTTTCTTCGAACTAACGACCCATTGGACCTGTCCTAGTTGTCACTTGGGGTCATGAGTTTGATTCTCAATCATGGCCTTATCTGTGTGGAGTTTGTACGTTCTTCCTGTGTTTATGTGCGTTTCCTCTGGGCACTCCAGTTTCCGCCCACAATCCAAAAACATACTTGTAGGTTAATTGGCTGCTATCAAATTGACCCTAGTGTTAGGGAATTTAGACTGTAAGCCCTATTGGGGCAGGGATTGATGTGAGTGATTTATCTGTACAGCGCTGTGGAATTAGTGATGCTATATAAATAGATGATGATTGTATCCTGTACTCATGTTACTCCTCCTCCCACCTGCACTATGGTATCTGCACATAAGCTCCTACTTTGCAAGAGTTAAGAACTGGAGGCATCTGAGTACCTGAGAGCATAACGAGCTCTACGGAAATGCGACTGCTATAGATGAAAACCTTGGTCATCTGTTCTAGGAGTTCACGTCAGAGCCATTAGCCATAACAATAACATATCAATTACAATGTAAGATGAGTTTAGTTCAAATTCTTGTGTTCCAGTACCGGCAATAGACAGTGTGCATACAAAATTGGAACGCTTTCTCTCTTTTTTGTTTTGATTACAGTATTCCTTACAGGAGAGCATCCCTTAATAATTTGCACAAAGTTATTCTGATAGTAGAAAGTTAAATAAAAATCTTAGAAGATGATTCTGGTGCAGAAAGTATTCTTCCATATGTATTTAAAAGCATAAATCATGTAATATGATTTTATGCAAGGTTCTCTGGCAACACCCCAAGCTGCTGTTACTACTGCTGCAGTTACCAGTTCAGCGACTTCCACTACTACCACCACATCTTCCTCTGTGTTATGTATTCCTTCTCCTGAGAAATATGACGATGATCCCATAAGATGAAGAGGATTCCTAAATCAGTGCACTATTCACTTTAAATGCAATTCTGCCATCTTTCCATCAGAGCGAACCAAAGTTGCCTTCATAATTTCTTTGTCCAGTGGTCAGGCTCATGTCTGGGCCTCCCCATTATGGGAGCGGAATGACCCTTTCCTTGAAAATTCTGCCTCCATTTTCAAGGTGTTCTGAAAGATTTTTGATGAGCCAGGACGAGTCTCCTCGGCAGCCACAAGCCTTTTGAATCTCCTTCAAGGTTCTTTACCGGTTGGTCAATATGCTGTGCAGTTCCGCACTCTTGCGTCGATACTGCGTTGGAATAATGAGGCTTTGATTGCTACCTCACAGACTGCATAAAAATGAACGAGTGTCCAGGGATCTTCCCACTGATCTTGGCGCTCCAATTTCCCTGTGCATCCTGATTGACCTCCGCTTCAGAGAGAGAAGCCAGGAGTGATCTTCTGCTAGATGCATCGCACCTTGGTTGGCCCCCGAATTCCAGAACCCAGTTTCTCCTCCTGAAGAACTAATGCAGCTCGGTCGCTCCCATTTAGCTCCTGAGGAGCAAGAAAGACGATTTAAGCAGAGGCTGTGCTTATACAGTAATGATTCTGGGCATCTTTTGAGTTCCTGCCTGAAAAGACTGGGAAAATCTCCCTCCTAGACGGTAAGAGGGAGGCCGTCCTAGGAATTGCTGTTCATCCTATAATCCAGAATTCCTGATGTCAGTTTGGCTGGATTCTCCTAACGGACCTTTTCCGACCTCAGTTTTTGTGGATTTTGGCTCTGCTGGAAACTTTATATCGGCTTCTCTTACCTCGCAGCTTCATTTGTCTATCCGGACCTTGTCCTAGCCGCTTTCTCTCACCACTGTGGATGACAATCGCATCAGCAACAATTCCATCTCCAGTATTACTTCTCCTGTGCGGCTGTCGGTAGGAGCTTTTTATCAAGAGTGGATCTAGGTTCTGGTACTGCCTTAGTCTGTGAATCCACTCATTTTCAGGTTTGCTATGGCTACGTGTCCATATCCCTTAGTTTGACTGGGTCCGGGCTGATGTCACTTCCTGTCATCCTCAATGTCACAAGCAGTGTCTCACCTTGCCTCCTCCTTTGCTGTCTCGAACCTCCTGTCATGTTCCTTCATCTGAGACCACTCTTTCCCCTGCCAACAGTCTTTCAGCCATCTCATCTTGGATGTCCCAACGCTTCCTTAAACTCAATATTTCCAAGACTGACCTTATCGTCTCCCCCCCTTCCAGGACTCTCCCACCTCCCCCCTTTCTATTTCTGTTAATAACACTACCCTCGTTTTTGTCCCTCAAGTCTGATGCCTTGAGGTCATCTATGATTCCTCCCTCTACTTCAAGCCCCACATTATGTCCCTCTACTTCCATCTTCGGAATATATCCAAAATTCGCCCCTTTCTAACATCATGGAAGCTACAAAACCCTCGTTCACTTGCTTGCAATCTCTCACCTTGACTACTGTAACCTCCTTCTCTGAGGCCTACCTGATTCTCACCTTGATCCTCTTAAGTCTATCCTCAGTGCTGCTGCCTGCCTCATTTTTCTCTCCCACCACTCTATCTTTGCTGTCTCCCTCCAACAGTCACTACATTGGCTCCCCATTGCCTACAGAATTAAATTTAAACTTCTCACCCTCACCTTTCAAGCTCTTAATCAATCCTCCCCTCCCTATCAGTCCTCCTCCTAACTCTTCCCCCCAGTTAGTATCACCCTAGCTGTGTCTCCCCTTTCCTTTAGGATGTAAGCTCTCAGGAGCAGGGCCGTCTTTCCTTGTGTGCTCCTTTTACAATTCCAACACCCTCTGTGACTCTTGGCCTGCTTCCCTAGCCCTATTTCCTTAAGCTTCGGCCTACTTTATAGTGCTTACTGTTACTTGTACTGTGCTGTTTCACCTTGTACTGTGCTATTGTTTGTCCTTGTACGGTGCTACGGATACTTTGTGGCGCCCTATAAATAAAAATTAATAATAATAATAATAATACTTCTCGCTGATTTCTACCACCACTTTCACTCATTGTCCCAGTAATTATTGGATTTGCATTACCATGTTACCTGTGTCCGTGCATGTATTTTTGTTCATTTTTGTTCTTTATGTATCATGTTGTGTCATTGCTCACTGTTTTTGGCATGTTATGTATGGCACTGCGGACCCTTTGTGGCGCCTTATAAAATAAAGATAATAATAATAATAATAATACAGTGCCTTCAGAGACATCTAATGCAATATCAAGTCTGAAGTTCTTCATCCGCATCGCCCTTGGGACTGTCCAATTGATTTGGTTCCATGCAAGCAAGTTCCCAGAGGGAGAATCTCTCACCTTTCTCTTCAGGAGACCCAAGCAATGTCTCAGTCAGTATATCTCTGAAAACCTATCTCGCGGGTTCATCAGGAATTCCTCCTCACCCGCTGATGCGAGGTTCTTCTTTGTAAAGAAAAACGACGGTTCTCTCCATCCTTGCATAGATTACAGCTGAATAAGATTACCATCAAAAATCACTACCCACTTCCTCTCATCTCTGATCTATTTTACAGAATTAGAGGCGCACAGATTTTTTACTAAATTGGATCTTCGCAGGTTTGGTAGGGGAAAAATAAAATAAAATAAAATGTTATAGATTTTTTATCAAATAACTTAATTCATTGCTTTCAGTAGAATCCAAGTGGCAATTTTTAAAATGTTTAAAAAAAAAGGAAAGTTAAATGAAAATGCTAACATACTTGACTGCTCTGACAATAAAACAAAAAGGAGGGGGATAAATATCAAAGATATAATAGGCTTTGAAAGGATAACCGTAACTGGTGCACGCTATACAGCTGAAAAAGAGCATATTTACAACAAACTCAGGAATCGGCCGCTTCAGTGTGAACACCGCACCTTTCTTCCCCCCTTCTGTCTCTCAAGTCATAGGAAGTTATGAATTACCTGCAATTGCGCACATTTGTGTAACGACCGCTTCTGCGCAGTGCAGAATCACGCAAGATACAGTACACAAAGAGATGGATGTCCTAACATGAATCAGGTCCTAAGTATCCAAGGGGGAGCAGAGAGAAAGCTATATTGTGTTATTTAAAACTAATCTGCCTTGCTCTCCCTAAGTAAGAGCCTAGGTTATAATTGAGGTCTCTATGGGGCTGATGAGTTGGGCATACACAAATTTGAACTGCGCATACCCACAAAAAACATCCGCATGCAGATCTGAACTTCCACTTTCTTGGAAAGGTGAACGGAGGAAGGATGGAGAGAGCAACCACTGAACAAGTACAGTAAGGGCATGTTTGTGAAAATGCAAATGAGACAGACCCGCATGGAGACACAGAGACTCCGAAGCCATCTCACTTGTGGGTGCCTAAGGGATAGTGTAAATATACATTGATGATGATGATGATGATGATGGTTGCCAGCAATACCTACCAGCTTCTGATTAGCTAATTGTGGATTCCACTGTGAAGCTGATCGCGGTTTCATCATTGCTTGTGCCTGTATATTATGATTGTGTGGGCATAGTTTAGAATGACTTTTTGCAACTTTCATTTGTGTAAGATTATAACAAATGGAAGCACTGATATTGATAAGACAAAGTTATAGACCCCGGTGGCTGGTGGCCACTGCTACAAAGTATAGAGCTAACAAAGAGGTATAAGATAGTATAAAGAACAAGTATACCTGCAGACAAGGATCTACAGTCCATCAGTCTGCAATAGCGAAATTCAGTTAATAGCAGAACATGAATTTTGATAATAGGTACCGGGACTGGTGCAATGTTAAAACATATACCAAAACCTGATATGAACATAACAAAAGTAACAAGTAAGAGATTATCATCCAGATCCAATGCGTTGGTAATAATACAGCAGCAGACAGGTTCACAGGGCAGAATCAGATTTACGAGAACCAGACAGCAGAGACTATACTTTCAGCTAAAGTCCGGCACTCTTAGCCACTACTAGTCAGCAGAAATGGTTCAATTTCAGGAGTAGGTGATACAGCCTCTGGCTCAACATGCTTTGGCTCCCCTGAAGGAGATGTTGCAACAGGGCCTGGTGGGACAGGTCTCTGTTGTGCAAAGTTTGAGGGCATAGTCGCTAAAAATTTCTAGTGGTAAATGTATCAAGCTGCGAGTTTCCAGCAGGTTTGAAAAGTGCAGATGTTGCCTATATCAAACAATCAGATTCTAGTTATCATTTATTTAGTGCATTCTACAAAATGAAAGCCAGAATCTGATTGGTTAATACAGGCAATATCTCCACTTTCAAACCTGCTGGAAACTTGCACCATCATACATTTACTCCCTAGTGTTGAAAGAACTGCGTTTTACATTCCTATGCTCACAAGTGTCCTGCGAGGCAATCAGTGAGGAGAATGTTGAAAAGCCTCATTCACTTGCATTCACTTCAACATGCGGTGGGCGAACTTCTCCCGTACTGAGTTCCGGACCCTGACACATGTAATGGACCACTTTTAGGGTCCCATTCCACAGGAGACAGCCGCAGCTCCTTGAGGAAATTATGAGGGGCATTACCAGGCATATGTTCACTATTATAAAAAATAGCAAAATATAAATAGCGCTTTATATGAAACATGCATTTATTCCAATGTAGAAGATAAAAGTATTATATATAGTAATGTTGCTTGTAATGCTATTCACACAACAAGGCACAGCACATGCAATGTAATAGTGATGCGTCAGTATTATGGTTATATGCGTGATTACAATTGAAGATATTTCATTTTAACAGCACCTCCTATGTAAGTCCATATGTAACTGATGTAGAGATGTTTTTAAAAGATTTTGTAATAGTGGGCTAATATTCCATGTGTGAGGCTTGTTTGTAAACATACAATGAAGGTTAATGGACGTAACAAAATTGGTGGTAATCACTTTTCTGAAGCTGTAAAACCCAACAGTACTTACCCCGGCAGGATGAAACCGAACACCTTATCGCCGACTGACTGAAAACACTGACACCTTCAAACGCAGACTTTCCTCATTTGCGGCACCCGAACAAGCTGGCAGCGGGTTTTACAGCTTCAGAAAATAGTACCCAACCCTCAGGGCCTGATCAACCACTAGGCTGACCAGGCTGCAGCCTGGGGCGCTGGGTCCCGGGGGGCGCTGCACTGTGGGTATTTTTTTTTTTTTTTTTTTTTCCATTCATTTTTTTTTCGGGGTGGGGGAGGGGGGGTCACCGCTGGGGATCGCCGCGGGGGGGGGATCGCCGCGGGGGGTGGAGGGCTCGACGATCAAAAGCATTGGTGGTCAATGGTTAGCAAAACACAGCCAATCGCCAGGCTGCCTGTTGCTGTGCAGCAGACAGGAAGCAGGACATCTTCACTTCCTATCTGCTGATCTGAGGAGAGGAGCGACGCTGGCACAACTACGGGTAAGTGAAGGGGGGAACTGCCCTGCATATCTATAGGGAGGGGGGGAACTGCCCTGCATATCTATAGGGAGGGGGGGGGGAACTGCCCTGCATATCTATAGGGAGGGGGAGAACTGCCCTGCATATCTATAGGGAGGGGGAACTGCCCTGCATATCTATAGGAAGGGGGGAACTACCCTGCATATCTATAGGGAGGGGGGGAACTACCCTGCATATCTATAGGGAGGGGGGAACTACCCTGCATATCTATAGGGAGGGGGGGACTACCCTGCATATCTATAGGGAGGGAGAGGGGGGACTGTCATGCATATGTATAGGGAGGGAGAGGGGGACTGTCATACAAATCTATAGGGTGGGAGGGGGGGGGCTGCCATGAAAATCTATAGGGAGGTAGAGAGGTTGATATGTATGAAGGAGGGTAGAGGAGGGGGGCTGATATATGTGACTGGGGGGGTTTTGATGTGACGGGGGGGGGATAGCTAGCTAGCAGAGTGGAGGTAAGGAAAATGGCTGTGCGGGGGGGTTGTGGTTAAGGAAAATGGCTGCAGGGGCTTTTTAAAAAATAGAGCAGCTTTGGGGGGCAGAATCTCATGATTGTGTGGTGGTCACATGGGTGGTCTCAGCAATCACTAGAATACTAAATATTAGTGAGATGGGGCTGGTAGAGGTTTGTATTTGATTGACAACAAATATTCAGATATTGCTTATATATGCCTGTCCAATGGGGTACTTTTAGCTGGCCATAATGGAGTGTTTTGTTTTAACTAAAGGGCCTAATCATTCAGGGTTTGCATTATAATACATTTTTGCATTTTCAAAAAAGGACGCCAACTTTCCAGAAGCCAGATAACAAGAGAGGATAACAAAGTTGCAAGAGAGAAGAGCAAGGACAGGTAATAGACAATGGCACAATCTGTCTAAATTTGAATGCTGGAGAATACACCTGAACATTCATATTCAGGAGTGTTCCCATACACCTATATATTCGGAGGAGGGGGGGGGGCGCTGCGGCCGTATTAGCCTAGAGCGGCCAGAACCCTTAATCAGGCCCTGCCAACCCTATCAAAATCATATGTACAAAAATACTAATAGTTATAAAAAAATATATAAAAAAGGTCAAATTTGCTGGGCTGAACTGAGTAGGCACAGACCTGGTCTGCTCAATACTTCCTGCATTCTCTTTATTTGGCTAATTGCCTGTCAGCACCTGCTTCTCTACCAAGTTGCCAGATTTTCAGGTCTACTATCCTGTTCCCTGACTTCTGTTTGTTACCTGCTCTCTGAAGTCTCCAGCACATCTACCAGCAGATCATCGCAGCCTTTGTGACTACTCCACTACCCTGTGGTAGCGCTCTGCAGATTATTGCTACCTGTTCCCTGAAGTCTCCAGCACATCTATATTTTATCTTGTGGGGAAGTTGCGATGAGTATTTTAAGAACAAACGGGGAGATAAGAAATTCGCAATTCAACAAGGAGTGGAAAGTTCAAAGACACTGCCACTTTAAGTCTCTTACGCAGCTGAAAATAAGATGCAACAGATTTTAAGCAATTAGCTCATCTTAAGATCCACTTCTTATTTAAAGGTAAGAACGTGTTACGTAACGCAAATGTGGGAGGTGCGAAGGGTTTGTTTACACATGTAAAAACACAATCAGAGTGTATTAGGCAGGACTGTTATAATCTAATTATTTGTTTTAACACTTACGTTTATATAAACTCACAAATGACTTTGAAGTGTTAATGAGCTTTCTTATTCACCTACATGAAAGATCGTACAATATATTTGATTTCAACTAAGGATGTGGATGCAAATTTATCTCAAAATAATTCGCTAGTATAAATAAATATGCATATTAAAATAAACATTAGTATATTAGAAAAATGTATATCATTGACGTTACAAAATGCGTAGCGTACCCTTCCATAATTGATACATAAGAGAGTACATACAACCTCCACACAGATAAATGTCATCAGTCAGGAATCAAACTCATGACTGCATTGTTGGAAGGTGAATTGGCTAACCACTAAGGTAACATTCAGTTGGAAAAATACATACATAATATAGACCAAAACAAGAAGCACAACAATACAGCATGCATACAACTAAACTAACAGCTAGATAACAGTGCTCCAAACAATAGTAATTACACATTGGTTTTGTGAAAAATGAAGGATGTGTAACCTGTAATTTACTTTTGAGTTTAAATGTGAAGGCTAATTCAACAGCAAATAATGCGCATATATAAATAAGTGCAGGCATTATGGTTGTCCTTTCAAGACACATTTAGAACCTACCATACTCTTCCTTATGCCCAAAAAAAAGATGCCAGTTAATTTCTGCACGGTTAGCTTAGTGGTTTCCACTTCTGTATCACAGCATTGGCGTTATGTGTGCAGTTTTTGGTCTTAATTGAGGAAACGACCAAAAGAGAAACTTTTTTCAACGCTGATTTTTTAAATTAGCAAGGGATTAGGATACTATTTAGCACATAAGTGAAAATTGCTTATTTGTTCATATAATACACAAACACTTGGTAGCTTGATTTTTAACTCTGACATTCAAAGTGGATCTGCGACGTGCTTTACCCCAATTATAAATCAGAATTCATATTATAAGTTTACCACCCCCCTCAAATGCAACTTGGTTAGGCCAAGGTGCATTTTTTATTTATTACAATGTTTTTATTACCAAAATGAATCTGTCCCACAGAACACATATTGCGAGCATGCTGCCATCAATTACTATGAATGCCCTAACACTTGGAGGGGGGGAATTGATTTTGAGGGGAGAGGCTTCTTGGAGTAAAATGCAACATTGTTTTGAAGCCTTGTTTTTTCAGCATCTACGGCTTGTATGTTATGTTATATACTCAGCTTTACCACAAATCAATGCAGACCACAGTGGCGCAGCACGGTGGTTTAGTCACTCGCACTTCTGCCTTACAGCACTAGGGTCATGAGTTCAAATTCCAACCATGGACTTATCTCTGTGGAGTTTGTATGTTCTCTTGCATGTTTGCATGGGTTTACTCTAACATTCTAAGTTCATGTACGCTATGTTCTTTTTCAAATTTTAAGCTGACCTCATATTTAACATTTACCTCCCCCTTCAATGCCAGACAGTTTTAGAAAGGTGATAATTTGGCTTAGCATTTGGTATGTACCTTCCTTAATGATTCAGGCCCCCACGGCACCTTATGTGTATAATATTACTACGAATGGCCTACCTTTTGGAGGGGGTTGGTGGCTGAGGGCACAGGTTCTTTTTTGTGAATTGCAAATTATTATTTTATTATTAATTTTTATTTATAGGGCGCCACAAAGTATCCGTAGCGCCGTACAGGGACAAACAATGGCACAGTACAAGGTGAAACAGCACAGTACAAGTAACAGTAAGCACTATAACTCTGGGGGCTCAGGCACAGCATGAAAGAGAGGGAGGGAGGGGAAAAGTGAGTATAGGCAGGTAACTATGGCCCAAGAGGGTGGGCACAGATGACAGGTTGAGAGTCACTGAGGGGAGCAGAGAGAAGCGAGAGGAGACAGAGGGCAGAGGGACCGAGAGGAGGTGAGCAGAGTAGCTGGAGAGCGCAGTTAAAAGTGATGGAAACAGGAGGTAGGAGAGCCCTGCTCAAAGGAGCGAACAATCTAAAGGGAGGGGAAGACAGACAGACACATGGATGAGATGGGAGAAACGGAGACGGAGTCGAGGAAGGGGGAGAAGGGAAGAAGGGATGAGAAAGAGAGGTAGCCAACAGGTGGGAGTTTAGGCATGAGACTGGAAGGCTTTAAGGAAAAGGTGGGTTTTTAATGTTCGTTTGAAAGAGGACAGATTAGGGGAAGTTCAGATGGAGCGGGGGAGCTTGTTCCAATGGAGGGGAGCGGCGCGGGAGAAGTCTTGGATACGTGCGTGAGAGGAGGTAATCAGAGGGGAAGAGAGGCGACGATCATTGGACGATTGCAAAGGGCGGGAGGGAGTGTGAATAGAGATAAGGTTAGAGATGTAGGGAGCAGTGAAGTTGGCGAGGGCCTTGTAAATAGCAACTGGCAACCTTTTTATCATCATCATCTCCTGCTTGTATGTTATATCCCCGTCTTCTAAAGAAAAAAACTGCAGCCAACAATAGGTCTGCATCGTGGCTTATTCTATAGCACCTCTTTCAGTGCTGGTGTCATGAGTTTGATTCCTGCCTATTGCTTATCTGCGTGGAGTTAGTGTTCTCCCCATGTTACTGTGGCTTTCCTTGCCAAATCCAAATACATACTAGTAGCTTAATTTGCTGCTAACAAATTGACCTGAGTCTCTCTGTGTTATAGCTTTTACATTGTAAGCTCTTTTGGGACAGATTGCATTCTCTGTTCATTGAGGCAGAATTAGTGGTGCTATATAAATGTGGAAATGATGATGTAGTAGTAATGAAACAATCTACCTTAAATGTTATTATTGAAATCTCCATTCTTTATTGTCCTAATACTCACATGTTGTGCAATTGTAATATATTATTAAAGACACACACAAATGAATCTGTTGGATTATATTATATTAATTAGAAGATTTTGAAAACCAAAAACATTTGTCTAATTGTTAAAAAAAAAAAGTTAACCATAAAGGTCCTCTAATAATTTTAAATCATCCTGTTTTTTTTTTTATATATTTTGCTGGCGTGTCGCCTCATTCTGGCGAATATTTCCGCCAAATAAGGGGGTCTCGAGCCCTTATTGAGGTGTATTCAGGAGCTGTAAAAGAAAAAGTTTTTTACATATGTCTACCAAATTTTAAAAACACACAGGAGTTAGCAGAGACGTGTACTGTTGCATAACTTTCACATTACAGCAATGTCTAATGGGATGCAGAATACATTTCTAGCAAGAGGCCGAAGGCTTTTTGGTTGCAGATTTGTACATATATATATATATATATATATATATATATATATATATATACCGTATATACTCGAGTATAAGCCGAGTTTTTCAGCACATTTTTTGTGCTGAAAAAGCCCCCCCTCGACTTATACTCGAGTGATGCTCCAGGACCACACTTTTTTACTCTATATCCCCGAATTTCACATACCGCGCATGCGCGGCCAGCAGCGCTCATCGGAAACAGGCAGCAGGGAGGTCACACATTGCCCGGCGTCCAACCACGCAGCCTGACTGGAACACCAGCGCCCGCCTGACCACATCATCAGCAGTCGTCCACGGGCAGACCGGTTCACACCGCACACAGCCTCTACGGGACCCTTCACAGCATCCAAGGCATCCTGCATGATGGTAGCTTAAGTGCATTTACTACCATCTAAAGGTAATAGCACAATATCGCCACACCTGCAAGACTGGAAGTCACTACCTTTTGAACATTATTCCACTTTGAACACTATTCCACTGTGCACCTATAACGCCTACCTTGCAGACACAACTACTACAGATCCATCTGTTTTTCGGCACATCCAATTACTATTTCAGTAGCAGTATTACTTGTTTGTTTTCACACACTGTTTTACTGTATAGCACTGCATTTATCCAGTGTATTATCCATTTCCTTGCCCATCACCTTAACCCCCAATCCCGCTGCTTCTAATGAATGTGCTTCCACTGTAGTGGAAGCATGGGGTCTCAGCTGAACGTATAAAAGTAAAGTAAAGTAAGAAAATTTACCAGTAGCTGCTGCATTTCCCACCGTAGGCTTATACTCGAGTCAATAAGTTTTCCCAGTTTTTTGTGGTAAAATTAGGTGCCTCGGCTTATATTCGGGTCGACTTATACTCGAGTATATACGGTGTATATATATATATATATATGTACACATTTCTGTAGTGGCCAGGGAAGGGGGAGGTGTATTTAAAACAAAACTTAGTAGGACCATCGTGTTGGAAACATGTGACATTTATAAGTATGTCTAGTTTAATTGGCCATGTGTGCCTCCACCACCTCCTCCTCAGACATCACCCCCCGCTGCCTCCAGCACCTCCTCCTCCTCAGGCATCACCCCCGCTGCCACCACCACCACATCCTCTTCCTCAGGCACCACCACCGTTGCCTCCACCACATCCTCATCAGCCTCTTCCATCACCTTCTCACGCCTCTGACGGCCTGTTGGATAATATATATTACAAGTTAACCCGTGCATGATACTCATGCATTCTAGTCAAATCAAGCTACTTAAGGTGTTAAAAAGGTTCTTGTCATGCATTTGAGCCATAGCCCAGGCCTCAACCACCAACCACTCCCCACTGTCACCCCCGACAACCACCAACCACTCCCAACTGTCACTTCTCCTTCAAGAAATATATATATATATTTTTTAAATCTTTATAAACACTTTTAACAATTAACAAATTAAAAACATCTTAGTATACCAAATTTCAGCCCTTTCTGAATTTTTTTTCCCACACACACTAAGAATTTAGTAGGTCAGTGTATAACTCCGCCCAGCAGGTGGCGCTGCAGCTTGGTTTTATTTTTTCCACACACACACAGACAGTCTAACACACGCCACTAGACATTTATATTATAGATTTATTTATTATAAAATAATAACTCATTATTTTCTTGTAAAATGTTCTCCCTGTTTCAGTTATATACATGTAGTCAGATAATAATGTGAGCAGACATTGTGAAACATGCATTTAGCAACAGAAATAATGGAGTGTTTTCTACCCCAAATCTTCAAAATTTGAGACACGCAACACTTTTAGATGGCCTGTGCAAATCTTGGATTTGGCTTAGGTGAGAAGTTGTACTGAAAAAGTAAATATAAGTTATACATTAATATTGTACTTTTCTGGATAAATAAATATATAATGTAAATAGTGACAGGTTAGCACTTCTGCCTCCAAACACTGGAGTCATGAGTTTGAATCCGGAACATGCCTTATTGGTCTGGAGTTTTGGCCTCAATCAGTAAGGGAAGTCAATTTAATTAAAAATATTTATGTCACATGGTCAAAAGCATGTTGCATTGGAGAGGGAATTACATTTTTAATATGGAGACAGATTTATATTTGGAGTAAGGCATGTCCTTTGAAATTATTCATAAAAGTAAAACAAGTGTTTGTATTACAGTATATTATCCCGTTAATAAAGAACCAACATCTAATTATCTCCTGTCTTAGCTCTGCCAAAAGCTGGGGCTCGCCATATAAAGTGGCATGCCTGCAGCTTAATTTAGTTAGAAATGTGTCTGGAGGCGGGCATACTGTCCATGCCCTCGCCAAGGATCCTCAACTCTCTCCTTGCAAAGGTGCTTTCCTATATGTTTTCTCTGCAAAATCTACTCAAAATATTCTGCTCTCTGATTGGTTAGGTGAGCACGTGTGGGCGGGCTCATGTCACTTGCAGATCTTTTGCATACTTTTCTGCAAAATGTCGGCTTGTCATTCATACCTCGGGTCCCAGCTACAGTGGGGGGACGGGGGGACGTGACGGATCTATGAGAAGTGTATACCGCTATTCTCAATTACAGACACCTATATCAAATTTAATTTAAATTGAGCTGTGTGGAGTATTTAACAGATGATGTACAGGTCAATTACTCCTGCTCTTTTTTGCTTCCTGTTGGAACTTTTGAACCCCAACATTTCCTTAGTTTCTTTATTACTTATTATTATTAAAAATCAAAACCCAAAAGCACTATAGTGCTTCACAGCACTATACAGTAGGGGAAACAGTTCAGACATTAAACAGGGACATACAAGGTAGACCCAATTAATGCAGAAATGGAAACAAAAGCCATTAAGGAGCCTGCTCATTAGAGCGCTTACATTCTACGTGTAAGAGGCCAAATGGAGATTGGGACAGTTATGACGGTGGATTACATGCAAATATTGTTCTAAAGGCTACGGTCACTTGGAACAAAGTGATTTCTTAGGCAAAACCGTCTAAAGGAGAATAAATAATTAGTTTGGGTTTGGACATGTGCTGGTTTAGGTTGCATAGGGACATCCATGTTGACAGAGCACAAATACATTTGTGGACACAACATAGTGCATAAGGTGAAAGGTCAGGGGAAGATATATATAGATTGACCTGGCCTCATCTAACAGGTGGTAGTAGAGGGCAAATGAGCTAAATAGTGGAATAAGATAGAGGGGTTAAATAATAACAAACCAAATAGGCTGTAAACAAAGCATTGTTGGACCCCAAATGTATAGTGGGAGTTTAGGGGTGTATGTGTCAGAGGTCTAAACTATAAAGGATACCTAAGATAGTTAGGAAGTGAACCAGGACCTAAATGTGTCACCAAGGACAATGAAGTGAAGTGCAGGAGTAGAGGCTGCTCAACAGTGGCCAAAGCAGAAGAGAGGTATAGGAGAATGATTATTAAAAAAAAATATATATATATTTTTATTTTTTTTAAAAAAACCATTTACACACGTAAAACAAATTTAACTGAAATACACAATTAAAGAACTTTTTATTACATAAAAAAAGGCATGAATGTTGGTTTATTTCCATGGGTAGAAGAGTTGAAATGCAGGTCATGCTGGAACCCAGTCTGGCTGTCTTCTTTAGTCTTTTTTAAAAATAAAACAAAAAAAACTTTTAGCAAAAAAGAAAATTTTTACTCACTGTAAAATCGATTTCTCTTACTCCATTGGGGGACACTGCGAGACATTGGGGGTATAGTAGGTGGGACTAGGAGTTTAGGCACTTAGACTTGTTTTTTTTTCTCCCCTACTTGTTAGGAACTCCCAAGTCAGTACAGTGAAACTCGGGAACTACTCAGAAGGCCAGGTGTTCGCTGGAGCCCCTAGTGGTGGGGACAGACTGGGCTGCGGGCCGACCGAGGGTCGAGAAACGTATACTGACTTAAAGGAGTTCCCAGGAGGGGAGGGATTGGTGGACAGTAGTATGAGAAGAATCCTAGGTCAAAAGGTCACAGGCACAGATGCAATATCCAAGGGCAAGCGAAGGGTCAAACTCACAGGCAGAGAAGCAAAATCCGAATTCCAGGCAAAAGGTCAAGGTCAGAAGAGAAGGGTCACAGGTCCAATAACAAGCAGGGGTCAAAACACGGGTAGTCAAATCCAAGGTAGCAGGAACCAAAATGGATAGCAGAAGCAGGCAGCAGAACTGAGGACAGAACGCTATAACCGGCAGTGAGGCTGCAGACCTCACTGCCCTAAATACCACGAGCCACCAATCAGAGCCCAGCTCTGAGTCTCACACAGCCCCCATGATAATTGTATTAATCAGCCCACAGGCTGTGTTAAATTACGCGCATGCGCCCGGCCACTAGTACCGCCGGGACACAGAGCTATATTATCAGCGTTGGACCGTTGCCTTGGCAACGGCCGACCAGGAAGCGGAAGTGACGTCCCGGTCGTCAAGGTGACGGCCGGGACGCAAGCAGGACCAGGAGACGAGCCGCGGCGGCTCGTAACACTACTATGACAGTTCTCTCCTGTAGCCTCAGTGTTGTCTAACCAAGCGTATGAGGAAGAAGAGCCCTATGGGGCTGATAAAAAAAAATAAAGTAATAAAATTCACACAACAGAATTATTTGCAGAGCAAGGGAGGGTGCGCAGTGTCCGGCAAAGGAGTAAGAGAAATAGATTTTTACGGTGAGTAAAAATCTTCTTTTCTCTTTCCTACCATTGGGAACACTGCAAGACATTCGGGATATACCAAAGCGGCCTCTAAGGGAGGGAATGCTCTTGAACGGCTGCACGCAACAGTCTGCATTCAAAACTTGTATCCCCAGATGCAAAGCCCTGCAAACCTGTAGAATTTTGAAAAGGTTTGGACAGATGACCATGTTGCCGCTCTGCATAGCTGCTCCGCTGAAACCCCATGATGGGCCGCCCAAGATGCGCCGACAGCTCTGGTAGAATGAGCCTTCAATGATACTGGGATGGGCTGAGACGCCCAGACATAGTGGAAGCCAGAGAAATAGTGGACCTTATCCAGCAGGCAAGAAACTGCTTAGAAGTCGACCAACCTCACTTCTGCGAATTGTAAAGAACAAAAAGGTCCCTTGTTCCGCGGACAAAGGCTGTGCGGTCCACATAAAAACAAAGAGCCTGAACCACGTCCAGCAACAGAAACTCGTCACTACAAGAAGAGGGCAACGGCTGGAGAGTCGGGACCACAATCTCCTGATTTAAGTGGAACCTGGACACCACCTTCGGAACAAAAGAAGGCTTGGTGCGCAGGACTGCTCTATCCTCGTGGAAAATTAAGAAAGGAGAATTGCAGCAGAGCACTGCTAATTCGAAGACTCTGTGATCTGACGAGAAAGACCGTCTTCCAAGTGACATGACGTAAATCAACTGCCTCCAGAAGTTCAACTGGAGTCTGGGTAAGCGCATTAAGCACCAAATTGAGATTCCAAGGCTCCACTGGGTGAAATGAAGGGGGGCTGCACATGAAGAACCCCCTTCAAGAAGGTCTGAACATCCCTGAATGTTGCCAGTCTGTGTTGAAAATAAATGGAAAGCGCTGTGAGCTGAACCTTAAGGGACCCCAGGCGGAGCCCCTTATCGAGGCCGGGCTGCAGGAAGGCCAGTAGCCGAGGGAGTCTAAACCTGGATGTTTGTCGGCAGTGGGCCTCACACCAAAGAATATGTGCTTTCCAGACTAGATGGTATATGGTAGAGGAGGACGCCTTCCTGGCCCTAATTCGGGTACCAATGACTTCTTGTAAAAAATCCCTGGCCTTGAGAATTAGGGTTTCAACAGCCACGCCGGCAAAGCTAAAAGATCCAAAGAATGGCAGAGAAGAGGGCCCTGAGAGAGAAGATCTGGTTGCATTTGCAGATGGAAGGAGGGTGCTGCCGCCAGTTTCAGACTGTCTGAAAACCATGCCCTGCATGGCCAATGAGGGGCTACTAGAATTACAGGCACCCGTTCTTTTTTTAACTATTTTTAGCGAGAGTATGGGTACTGGCGGGAAGAGTTAAACTAGGTGAAAGTGCCATGGGACTGTCATGGCATCTATGTATTTTGCTTTAGGGGCCCGAGTCTTTGAGCTGTATCGGGGACGCTGACAATTTAGCCTGGATGCCATGAGATCGGTCTCTGGCATGCCTCAGTGGTCCACAAGAAGAGCAAAGACCTGTTTGTTAAGGGACCAATCGCCTGGGTGGACCCTCTGCCTGCTGAGGAAATTGTCTTCCCAATTTTCCACGCCCGAAATGTAAATTGCTGATATGTTGGGAACATGACACTCCACCCATACCATGATTCTGGCCGTCTCCCGCATGGCCCCTACACTGTGGGTTCCCCCCTGGTGATTTAGATAAGCCACGGCCGTGGCATTGTCCGACTGAACTAGGAGAGGCTTCGTTGATAGGAAACTCTGTGCCTGAGTCAGCGTCCTGTACACCACTCTGAGTTCTAGGACGTTGATTGGGAGAGTGGCCTCCTGGGGGGACCAGAGACCCTGGAATCTCCGGGACCCTGTCACCCTTCCCCAGACTAACAGACTTGCGTCTGTCGTGACTAAGGTCCATGTCTAGGCTCGCAGAGACTGATCCTTCTCCAGATTTGGATTTGGCTATTCACCAGACGAGGGAAAGTCGAGTGAGATTGGACAGGCATATGATCTGCCTGTCTAACTGCACATGAGAACCTGACCATTTCTGAAGGATCTCCCTTTGAAGTGGGCGACAGTGGAACTGTGCGAACGGCACCGCCTCGAACACTGACACCATCGTCCCCAGAAGCTTCATGCAACTGAGGAGAGAGACCTCTCTGCCTTAGAAGGGTCCTGGTCATGCGCAAGAGAGTGAGGATCTTGTTTTTTGTTAAGTATACTCTCTGAGATACTATGTCGAACAAGAGACCCAGGAATCACATTCGCTGTTGTGGAATGGGAGAAGACTTGGGTAAATTTCAAACCCACCCATGTGCTTCCAGAAACTGCATCGTGATCTGGATGTGATGAGATGAGTTAAAAGTGATGCTGACTGTGCCTTCAGAAGAAGATCATCCTTCTGAGGAGGCCCGCCATGATCTTGGTGAACGCTCGGGGGGCTGTCACTAGGCCGAAAGATAGGGCCTTGAACTGAAAGTGGGAGTTCCTTACTGCGAAGTGGAGGAGACAATGGTGTCCCCTACACATAGGAACATGTAGGTAGGCATCCTTGACGTCTATGGAGGCCAGGAACTCTCCCTGTTCCATTCCAGTGATGACAGTCCGAAGGGACTCCATCTGGAACTTCTGAGGTTTACCTGCTTGTTGAGAGACTGCCGATTTAAGTTAGACGTAATGATCCGTCCTGTTTTGGCACTAGGAAGAGGCTGGGGTAAAATCCCTTACCTCTCTCCTACATTGGAACGGGAACAATAACCCCGGCTGCTAGCAAATTCTGGATTGCCTTCTGAAGTGCTCTTCGCCTGAGGCGACAAAGGGGGGTTGCTGTGGTGAAGAAGCCCCGGGACACAATTCCTCGTGTCCAAATGTCTGTGGTGGATGTCCACCACTGGCCCTGGAAAAGACTGTCACACAGCTGGCTTGGCACCCGGTCTCGAGGTTCCTCGCCTTACGGCGCCCCCACCTCTGCTATACTCTCCCCTGGGGGCAGAGGATTGGCCTCTGGACGGAGTACCTCGGTCAAAGGAACGAAAGCACCGAAATCATCTATTGGAGCCCATGGGTAAAGCACTGCTCTTTCCTCCTGTGGCCACCTGAATTACTTTTTCTAATTCTGACCCAAACAGGGTAACCCCTTCAAAAAGTCAACCCTCTAAATCTGGCATTGAATCAGTGTCCGCTGTTTAAGATTGTAACCATAAGGTATGACGAGCTGCGATAATAAGGGCAGAGAATTTGGTATTTACTGACACAGCATCCATGGCTGCCTGTTCTACATAATCTGAAGTGTCCAGGATATGCTTGGCCAAATACAGGGTTTGTGTATGTGGGACATTGTCTTGAATACCCTTAACCAGCAGTTCAGCCCAATGCTGTATAGCCTTGTTAGCCCAGGCAACCACCATTGTGGGTCTAAACATACTGTCTGCTGCAATATAAGCTGAGCGGAGGGTCTGATCACACTTCTTATCAGTGGGGTCCCTAAGTGAAACCCGCTCCTGAGTTGGGATAGCCGAAGAGGAAGACAAACGTGCCACAGGGGTGTCAACTCTAAGGGAGGTCTCCCATTTAATGGAGTCCTCTGCCGGGAGAGGGTAAAGAAACTTAAATCTGCCCGGAATCATAAACTGCTTATTTGGCCTCTGCCATGCGTCAGATACCATCTCCATCATCTGAGAGGACGGTGGGAAGACGGACACCTGCGCCTTGGTCTTTTTAAACAAGGAGAACCCTGATGGGGCCATGGGGTCCAATTCAGCAAAACCCAAAGTATGTCTGATACCCAGAATGAGGTTATCGACATTATGGGCAGGAGCAGAATCTACAGAACTAAGTGAGTCATCTTTTTGCAGTTCAGTGTCTAATTCACCCTCCTCCTCTGAGGAATGGTCTGAATTATGATTCTCTTGGCCCTGTAGGATACTGTAAGCAGGCGTTCCTCTTCCTGAACTGATTCGGACTGAGAAGATGTGCCTGCGACCGCTAGGGTTTGTGTAGAAATGTCGGAAACACAAACTGCACGTACCTCTGCGGACCGTATCTTCACCTGGGTGAGTTTCACCATGGCTGTTGTTAGTGATTTAGCCCACGGCGGTTATTCCATAGCTGCTGCACTGTGAGCTAGGGCGCATCGCTCCTGGAGCTCGGCCTCGCAAGCTGTGCAGCAAACATACTGGTTAGGCTGTCCAACAGATAATTTGGCATTACATTTGGCACATGTATAATGCAGCACAGACATACCAGAGGATCCCTTATTTTTGGACGTCCCTTTCTCAGACATCTTTAAAATGCATACAGATTAAATACAATATAAAAAGGAAATTTGGTTTTCTTTAAGTTTAGATAAGTCTGGGAGCTAGAGTCTGACTACTAATCAAAAAGATTTACCAAGTCTCTATACCAGGTAAATCTTTGAAAATACACCAATCCCAAGACACTGAAACCATAGTCCTGATTGTGTAAACAGCCTAAAAGGTATGACAATCATCTCTAAATATTACAACTAGAATACAACGATACCAGTTGAGGAGGCAGAGCAGAGGAGCAGCGTGCAGCTCGATAATCTCCGTGTTCCAGCAATCCAAGATGGCCACTTTCGTGGCAGTAAGTAGGGAGGCCGTCCTTTCTACAGACCTCCCTAAATGCGGTTGCCTCCATGGACCGCCAATGTCTTTGCATGGCAGTCGGTGTGTAAAATCATAACTGCAGTGTAAATATGTTATATCAAATGAATGCATTGATAAATTGAGCTATTAAAGTGTAAAATGTGAAGACAGAAAGTCTGATTTGATGCCTTTGCACATTCCAGTGTGAGAAGATAGGAGTGTCACCTGTGGCAGCTTCAAAGAGCTCTTGCTGTGAGATATAGCCTGGCCTGGGGTGGAGTTTGGCACCTGAATAGACTTTTAGGGACTGCTCAGCATGGTGTCTGGATCACAGAGCCCATCTGCTAACTTAGCTATACTTTATATAGACAAATAGAATTCAGTTTTAAAATATGCCACTTAAAAAAGTAGTGATCAACCACATATTCCTCCATAGCAGCATGAAGGGCCACTCATATGTCAAATTCAGAATTCTGCCCCACAGAGAAGTTAAGGAAATGAGTATAAGCTCTACGATTACACTGTATCTGGGCGTGTTTGATATCAAAAGATGGACCTGTTCATAGAGGATTTATTAATGATAAAATTGGATCTGTGTGACTCTCCACAGAAAAGTTAGGTCACATAGTAGAATTGGTTAGTAAATCAGGCAACATGAAAATGGTAATTAAAGAAGTGTCACAGGCCACAACCCCCTGGGGGTAGAAAGAGTTTTGGAAGTGTCTTTAAGAAACTGAGACCAGTTACAACAAATTGTCAGACTTTGGGAAATCAATTCACATTGATAAGCTGTCCATCTTCCAAGCCAATTTCCCTTGGCCAGAATATACCACTTCAATGTAAGTTATACTCTGAATCTAATCCTTTTTATTTTAAACTGTTTTGCTTGTGTATGTTACGTCAATCTATTATTACTTATTTTTTATATCTGAATGCCCTGTACTTTTGTATATTAAATCTATAATTTAACATGTTGCGTCCTTGATACTCTAATGAATCCATTGGCCTGTTAAGAAGAAAAAGCTTGTTCAAGTTAATCCATTGAATGGCAGTGTGTGATTTGTTGATACATTTGATTAACAAGCTTAGTGTGTGCTTGCATTTACATTTGTGTAACACTCTGGAGGTGTGAAGAGTTAACCCTTTGTTTGCTGATGGGGGCCTTGTTAGCCTGAGGTAGCTAGAAGCCTTGTGTGCCAGTGTGGGACAGTATATTGGGGTCCTATTGTCCGTATTCAATAGGTCAGGGGTGGGCAAACCTGTCCTCAAGGGCCATATCCAGTTCATGTTTTTAGGATTTCTGTCTGTAGAAACAGGTGGGATAATTACTGACCCAGCCAAATAGATTAACTCAGCTGTACATGATTAAAGAAATCCTAAAAACATGAACTGGATATGGCCCTTGAGGACAGGTTTGCCCACCCCTGCTAGTGGGTATGTACACAATACATTCTCATAGAGATCAATGGACATTTTCAAATGTGATGACTTGCTTTAATGGAGCAATTAGGACCCAAACAATAATACATGTATAAACACAAAACCGTCAAAAAAAAAAAAGAATATGATGCTTGATAAGTAATGCCAAGAGAATATAATGGATTTCTTTTTTATATGCATTTGCACTTGCATTTAAAACAGAAAGTCACGCGCAGCATGGGCTCCTAGTCCTATTATGACAAATTCTAATTCAACACTGCTCTGAGAATATCATTATTTTGAAAGATTTATCACCCCTGTTTATTTTCCTCAATTATGACAGATATACACGTACAGACACCAATATAGATAAAATAGATCTGGCTATCTGCATACTCACTATAATAAAATATATGAATTTAACTTGTCAGCAACTATACACCCTCTAGCAAATCACTCTCTCTGTCTGCTGCTCTGGTAGATATAGCCCGTTTTCTCATCCTGTGCCCACCTTGCCTTATAGTGATAATATACTCTCTCCTGGCTGCTAATCATGTGTTACCTCTGCTCTCATTGCCAAGTACAGTTTTTCCTGAGTATTATAAACATCCTCGAGTATGCAGGTCGCATTGTCAGCCCAACATTATCACCCTGCACCGTGCGCACTATACCCCATGCCCTATACTACCCCCTCTCCGTCTTCCTCTCCCCACCCCTGGCACAGGCCTCTGCCCCCGCACTGCGCCTGCGCACAGGCCCGTCTCGGGAGCCATGTTGTGGGATCAACGGGGCTTCTATTCTCCTGGATCCTGTACGTATCTACGTCTGCGGGTGTGAAAGGGGTCCGAGACCAAAGCTGGTGTGCGTGTGAGCGGAGACCTGGTGCCCTGTCCCAGGTTGTGAACGCGAGTGGGGTCGGGGGGCCCCCCGATCGGTCATCATGAGCACGGGCTGCGACCTGTCCCGTAGGAATCCGCAGGAGGATTTCGAGCTCATCCAGAGGATTGGCAGTGGCACCTACGGGGATGTGTACAAGGTAAATACACCCGGTGACCTGGGAACGGGACATGACGTGTTGCTGGCGGGGTTGCACATATGTGTGACAGAGCAGAGAGAGCGCCCGGTAGTGTCAGGATGTTGTTGTGAGCCAGCTAAAGAGACAGACAGGCATGTGAGAGAGGCTGAGTGAATGGGAAAAATCTGCATTTGTCAGTGAGAGAGACAGAAATCTAGTTTGAAAAGTGAGGCTGGTGTTGTTATGGAGATCCTTAGCTGTGCCACACACACAACGGTAGCCTGTGCCAGGAACAGAAGTCATATGTGCCAAAGAAAATGAGTAAAATACCTGTGCAAAGATGACTATTAGCGTCCATGAAAAAAAATGAATATAGAGTGTACATAACAAAGATAGCCAGCAATAAGAGTTTATGGCAAGTGTGAAAAGTGAAGCAAGGCCTCTCTCTGCCTGCAATTCGTGCCAACTACAGAAATACTTGTGATACAATATGTGAGCATGGCCTGTGTCTACAAGTTGCAAAAGGGGATAGATACAGCATGTTTCCCATTCACATGAATAATGGGGATAATACCAGTGATTAAACTATATAAGCATGATATGTGTCTACAAGTTGTAGGCCAGATGTCCAATTTTTGTGCCAGCTATAATAGTGCCACTCATACTACCTCTGATGAGACTTTGGAAGAATGGTCTGCTTCTCAGCAAGTTGCACTGTACAGATTAAGTATAAGCAATTCCTCTGCTGAGGGTATGTAGATATGGCCCATCTGCAGGCTGCATTGTACAGATCTAGTACCTGCCCTAGCTACAGTACTAGTCAGAGTAATATTTGTTCTGACATTATGTGATAATTGCCTGTGTCTGCAAGTTGCATGGTAACATACAGGATTTGGAACAACTACAGTAATAATGGAACTTATACAGGTGGTGGCAGCATGTGATCATGGCCTCTGGTTGTATGTTGGTATTTGTGCCATTGTTTGGCTCTGGAAGTTGCAGAGATGCCACCACAGATATAATAATGACAACATGTGAGCATGGACTCTGCCTGCAAGTTGCAAGGAACTTATACAATACTATGTGCCACCTACAGAAATGAAAGATGTGGTGAGTCTATGTGTGCATGACCTATGTCTGCAAGTTACAGGGCACGTATACAGTAGTTATGCCAGCTACTGTATGTATATGAATATGTTGGCGCTATATAAATAACTGATGATGATGATGATGATGATACTGTACAGAAGTAATAGTCTCCTCACAGGTCATCATCCTATTTGAGATGTATGGACCTAAAGTGGAAAATTGTCATAGAGCATAACTTTCCAGAACAAATTGAGTGTCATTGGCAAAGATGGTATACACAGAGCACTCATAATGTTTTCCAAGGGTGCAGAAACTTTGACAAGTAAGAACTAACAGACACTGTTAGAGGAACAGAGAGAAACAGAACCATTAAAAGCAGAAAATTACATTAGGCAGCATATATGAGACAGCTTGTGGGTGTTAGTGGTGAGAGTCTTTTGGATAGAAATGGTTAAAAAATATAGATCAGACTTTCATGACATTTCTTGGCGGTAGCCCCCAGTTATGTTAGGCTGGTAATTTTTTTTGGGAGCTGCCAAAAAAGTAAATAATGTTTGCAACTGAATGTCATTCTCAATTCATTTTCTCTTACCACCATATCTTGTAATTTATTTACCACCAATAGCACACACCAGTCTCCCCCCTCTCTATTCATTGCAACCTCCCTCCCATGTAATTGAATTCTTCCCTTCCACCACCCACCCTCTCTAATTCATTCTCTCAGTCCCTCGACAATTCATTCCCACTTCTTACCCTCCTGTACAGCAACAGGTAGAGGAGGATATGTCCCTAGGTATCTGACACCACATTACTTCTGGTCATTGATAGGAACATGCACAGTCTGGTGATGTCACTGGAGTGCTCTACTCACAGCCAATCAGTGATGCCAGACCCTGCACATTACATCCTGAAATACTATTAAAACAGAAAAATAATGTGACAGTGCTGGCATCCTATGTTGATAAAATACTTTGCATTTCCTCAGTCACATATCTGAAACCTAGACATTAAACATAAAGGGAAGTTGCATTTGTCTACAGATCTAATTGGGACTAGTGGATCGACTGTTAAACTTTGGGGTAATAACACGTTTAAAGCAACAATGACTTGACTTGGTAATTTTTTTTAGAAACTTTGGTAGCAATTACGCAGTTGTAGAGATTATATTAATATTTGTTTTCCTAGAAAGATTCCACAACATGCTTTCAACTGGCAATTCACTTTAGGAGAGGATCCCACAGCCCAAGTATTTTCATAGTCCAAGTGTTTCCTTTTAGTATGTTTGACATGCCCATTTAGTAGGATAATATGTACAAGAGTGGAAAAAAAAGTCATACAGTATACATGCAACATGTTACAATGTTACAATAACTTCTAGGTGGTAATTTGATAAAACTATTACTTTTTGGAGAACATATTATTCCCCAATCAGAATGTATCCACATGTATAGCATTAGAATAAACAAGTGTGGGAATAAACTAATCTTCATTGGTAGGAGAAAACCACTGTACATTGAGATGGGCGATAAGATAACAAGATTTATTTTGTGGAACTTGCTAAATTTTGGTTGGTTTTTTACAGACTGCAAACCAGACATGACATGATTTTCTAGCACAGTTTAATATGGTGCACAAACAATGCTATATTATTGAACACAGCTGTACAGCAATGTAAAAATGTAGGCCCTGTAGCACTTACATCTTCTGCAACTCTAGTATATATTCCCTTGACTAGAATGTGACAAAAACACAGACAGACATTTGCATGTCATAGGTCTAACAGTAGTAAGGAATAGCTTGTGCTATGTCTTGTAAGACAGCATACTACTGGATTCCACTGATTTGTGCCGGATGAGAAATCACAGTATGATGGGCACAAAGCCTGTCATTAGCGTATAAAACACAACTGAACTATTCCTTGAGCTATATGAAATTAAAATAAGAGGTTGTGTGTAGAGACTCAGAAAATAATGCCCGCTGATCATTTTGGGAGACTACCAGGGGGTGCTAGAATTTAGAAGTGGTTGTTTATCGTATTTCTTGTACTTAGTGCAGGTTAAGGTCTGGAAATGTGAGCTGAATACACACAGTGTACTGACATGGGAATTGAAACGCGAGTGCTGTTGTTGAAACCGATCCTGGCACATAGATGTTTAGCAGCCAAGTTATAGACTCATACTTGTCCAACATACATACTGTTGCTTATCTAGCTGGTGTGCTCAGAATTACTAAACAGTTTTCAATTTTATATGTGTTGGTGGTCTGGTCAAAGAAGTTAAAACCCAAAACTGTTTTACGCATAATTTAATTTTAGACATTAAAGGCCTAATTCATGTTTGTGTGCTGTATCTTGCACGAAAAATAGCTCTGCACATGCTCAGAAACGGACCTTGCAACAGTGAATGTAATTCATGTTCAAACGCAAATGACACTTACGACTGCCTAAGGGGGAAGAACAGGGGGTGGTAAGGGGTGGACGGATGTTGGCACTGTACAGTAAGGGTGTGCCAAAGCAGACGCGGCCGATTCAAGTCCAGGGTTTCTTTTAAGTACATTTAGTTTAAGACGTATTATTTGCACCAGCTACAGGGCAAGTGTAAGTGCTTACTGATAGTGATGACTGGCACAGCATTGTCTTTGTTTGGAGAAGTACACGTATGTGTGCCAATAGCTAGCACAGAACAAGTGTGTGCAAGTAAGATAGACCATAAAAACACATTATATGTACACTATGCATTAAGAACATCTTGATTTATGTATTCAATGTTAAATGTATATATATTTTACACCAACCATATTTTTATTAATGTTTATACTGTTTAGAGTGTTCGTTTATTTTATAATATAAATGTTTTTGTATGTGTTGTTTTGTATGATGTGACATTATATTGCACATATGGTTGTGCGTATACTGCTGTCTGTTCTATCTGTCTACGTAAAGCAAGCATTATATAGGAAGAGCGCAGTTTAAACCCAGATTCAAATTGAAATACAATCTTGAGATCTGTTTGGATTTGAATAAGTTTGAAATACGCTCAATTTCAGCGCTTATTTTTTAAACCGCAACTTGCATACATTTGAATCAGGCCCTTATAGTTTACCTGCAACCAAGTTTTTCCTGTATATAAAAAGTGTATTTTGCATCAATGTGGCTGGAAGACACTTCAGAGACTTAAGATAGAAGGATATTCGAGGTTGATGAGAGCTTAACGTGATTGGTTGAGTGTTGATCTTGTGACAGGTTATCCAAATCATGTATAATCACATACCAGCCATTTTGCTGCTTTAAATCTAAAAGTGATTTGTATTTCAGTGTTCTCCCCTGCATCTGTTTGCTGGGGTCTCCACCCGGCTGTTTTATTGCCACTCGGTTCTTGAGCCCAACAGAGTCCCATTATAATAGAATAAACCATTGTTTCTCCTATTAGAACAGGCATATGGGCCTGATTCATTAAGGGAAGTTAAGGAAAAAGTAAGCAAGTAAGGCAAAACCATGTTGCATTGGAAGGGGGGGTAAATTTAAAATTGGATGACAGATTTATAGTTGGGGGGTAGGGCATGTCCTAGATCAACTTTAAATTTCAGTATACAAATAAGCTATCAAGTATTTGTGTGCTACATGTAAAAACAGCCAGTATTTTCCTTATGTGCAAAATAAACTAGTTTGCACCCCTAGCATTGTAACATGGTTTTGTCCAGAAAACTTACTCAATGTTTTGCTTTACTTTCCTTAATGAATCAGGCTCTATGTGAGCACTGCAGCCACTGACCACCTATCTGACCAGTCTTGGCAGGTATGGGCAATAACCTCCAACACTTTTCATTGTTATTGCAAAGTATTAAAATTGCCCCAACCTGTTTGCTTCATAATGCCACCTGGTTGGCAAAATAATCTTGGGAGAATCCTGTACTTGTTGATATTTTGATGTGTACTTTAACTGTACCCCTTGTTGTGTATCTTTTTAGAAATTTGAGTCAATGTATTGCAGGAAAATGCTAATATGTCAACAGGTAAATTATCAAATGAATATACATATACTATGGTCAAAGGGTACCTTATTCCCTGGAATTCCATCATTAATCCCATATTGTCTTGTTTCCTAAATGCCTGCTGTTACTGATTTTGTCATTTATTTGTAGAATACTCTGCAGGGACATTTATCAATAGTTGCTGTGAACTGTTTTTACATTTTATTATTCTGTATGATTATATCGACGCAGATGTTGCATTCTTTCCATATCTGTCATAAGTGAACTAAAATTATTGGAAACATTTTTATAAATATTTTGGAAGTCACCTTTAAATCACCTTTAAATTATATAATTTATTTAACTGCAACTCAGAGTGTACATTGTCTTGTTGTTTGTGAACATTGTAACTTTATACCATTCCACTTACAAGAAACAGACTTGGCAATGTTTATTTCACAGTTTATGGCGCGGTCATGCTAAGTGTAGCTTACCTGGTGCTATCAGACTTTGTAGTTCTTGCTAGTAAAAATTCATTTATCTAGTTATCAACTACAGATATATATTTGTCATTGATGATTAAAGTAGTAGAGTTGATTGATAGGGTTCCTTCAAACCTTATTAGGTTTACGTTCTTTGAAGCATGCCTGTGAAAACAAGTTAAGAGGCATAAAAATGAAAACACATTATTGATGTGTGTTTTCAAACACTGCTGCCTCCCTCGTGCATTTTTACATATATTAAATTGGAAAACATCAACATGAAGAATATGCCTAAAAAAGTTCACTTTGAAGTACTACACTTTAGAAGTGCTACAAGAGTAGTACAATTTCACATTTTTAGTTCTCATTATTTGGGAATTTTTAATTTGTGTTTTTGAAAATTTTTCAATATATTCAATTTTGTGTTTGAACAGACTAGTGTCCTTGTAAAGTTGTGATTTGAGTAGAAAGCAATGAATTCATAATACCATATATTGTAGGTCATATAGTCCTGTTTTGTATTATATGTATACACTGTCAATTGTATATCACAGTATAATGCTTAGTTTAAATGGGAGCTGTCATTACCTTTCAAAGGATTTGACTACATCACTGTGTGTTTAAGAAAAGAAAGGAATTGTTGTAATTGCCCTGTTTATTTCATTTCCAAAGTACAATATCAGGGCCATATATCTTTCTATAAAACTGCAATGCTACTAAATCTGTATTCTGTTTTCGATTGACATAAAAAAAAAGTTATGAACCTGCCCATAATGAGAGTGAAGGGTTTATTGCTTCTAACCCTTGTCACTCTTCACCCTCTGTACTCTAAGGTTGGTTAAATACTGGCATTAGGAAAATGTCATTGACATGTGAAATGCGATTGAGTTTGCCATGTAGTGGTAATCGGTGTTCAAGGCGGGATTATCATTGAAAGAGACTTGTATGGGTTCATAGCAACCAATAGGTTCCATCTCCATATCTGTTTACATTATTTACTAGCATTTTTTAACACTAGTACAAGAATGATTTCTTGTTTATTGCCACTGGGTAAGGTCAGATTTTTATCCAGCCTTCAAATCTTTAACCGCTAATTGAAAACCCAACACTTCACAAGAGCCTAGTCATACCTACACTACTCACACTGGTGTAGCGTCACTACTATCACAATCTCCACTCACTTCTCTTGTCTCTACTCTGCTTCTTTCCTATTAGATTGTAGGCTCTCTTATGAACTGTGTCCCCCCTATTCTTTGTTTTCGGGTCTTCATTTATTTTGCCTGCTGTGTATATCCCTGTTTTATGCTCTGTCTTCCCGCTGTATAGTGCTGTGGGCCACTGTGGCAACAATTATATTAAGGGGCCTTAAAGCTGCATAACCATCTTTGTTAAAAATATTACTACTCTCTACTCTAGCCATAGCCCAAAAAATTTCTGGGGCTCTATCAGTTCTGTAATAAGTTAAAAAATCAATTCCATTACCCACTTTAAAAAGGAAAGCAGTGGTGGGTGCAGATGTGCTTCACTGCTAGAATCCTCCCCTTCCGCCATCTGCATGGTTGCTACAGAGCAAACGGACGGATAATTGCAGTGCAATAATGAGATTGTTCTACCGCTGAAACCGGCAGGGCTTTTAAGAAGTATTTTAATTGCCTTCCTGACTTTGTAGAGAAGGCAGCTACAATTATCACTGCCTGTTATAGGTGCAGTATACATAGCCCTGTAGTTCTGCTTGTTGCCATTTGTTTCCTGTCTTTTGGTTACTCTGGTTCTTGCCTGGTTTTGGTTCTGACTCACTGGATTGCTCCCCACCCTGACCTCTTGCTTGGAATGCCGACTATTCTCTGGATGGACACTGTTTATTCTCTAAATTGCTGTTTGCCTTGATCTTTGCCTGGACTCAGATTATACTTTGATCGCCTGCTCTCTGCCTGGGCTCTGGACCTTATTCTGCCAATCCCCGGCCAGTGTCACTACTTGCATTTCACCGATATGCACAGCCCTCTGTGTATGTTAAATTACACAACTGCGTCTTCAATATTCTCCTATGTCAGCGCCCATCCTATACTACGCCTCTACTGCTGTGTGCACCACTCGGCTACTAAGTACCGCTGAGCATAACCAGCTCCAAAGAACTTATTACTCTCGCAAATACCTCTTCATAAAAACTTGAACCTGTATGTAAGTTAACCACTTGCATGCTCAATCACAGTAATCCTAGTATAGGCATGTTTATTATATAACAGTTGGTAAAAGGGTTGGATTTGCTTCTGTACATAATTTTGATGCAATTTTTAGTTTGTTTATTTTTATTATTTACTACTATTGTTGCCAGAATATAATATTTATACATAATTAACCAACTGCATTCCAAAACAAAAATAAAATAGTTTGAGCTGAATATCATGTTGAGCCTTTACTTCCGGTGTAGCTGGTCAGACAGTTTATCATTACAAGTAGAGCTCTCAGTTATACATTTGAAGCAGACATGGCCTAGCAAGTAGGAGAAGTCAGAAACCCATGTGTCATTGATCTGCTCTGCTGGTTTAATAATGGGAGGATGGGAACGGTTTCCAGGAACTTGCTGAAAAAGGAAATAATTGAACAGAGGAGCAGCATGTGATAGAGAGCAGCAATGTACTATGTCCTTCCAAGCAGGCCTTGTCTGGCATCTCTTGTGACGTAGATCCCGTGCTTGTTGTGAGTCTCAGCAGGCTTCATACATTTCTTTTGTCTGCTCTTGCATTTGACTATGTAATTAATATTAAAGCTGCATTTCAAATTCACATCACCAGCCTTTTAAACAATCTGTTTACTGTCATTCTCGATGACAGCAGGTTACTTTATTTATTTTCTTTCTCTTAATTAGATTTTTATAAATTGTTATAAAATGACATAAAATGTTACAGGTACTAGATAAAAATAAAACGGACATAGCAATCCAAAGTCATTTCATAGGGCGTTGGGTCCGTACAGCATATATATGCAGGATGGATGCACCATTATTCCACAAGAAAGTCATTCATCTGATGCCTGGTTGATGGTGGAGAGAAACGCTCTCTCTGGTTTTGTTCCAGATTATCCCGTCATTGCGCAATTGGGTTCAGATTTGGTGTGCAATCATCAACATTTATTTATATAGCGCAGGCAAATTCCGTAGCGCTTTACAATTGGGAACAAACATTAATAAGACAATACTGGGTAATACATACAGACAGAGAGGTAAGAGAACCCTGCTCGCAAGCTTACAATCTATGGGATGGCATATGGATAACGGTGTCATGCTTCTCAAACCACACATGTTGTGTAGATGAGGGCACTGTCATCCTGGTAGACACGCCTTCTATCGGGGAAGAAATGCTGCAACATGGGGTGATTACCACTGTACGTGCCCTTCACTGTTGAAAACTAGCACATTGGGCTGTAGAGACCTTTTAGGTTGGGGCCACACGAGTATTTATTCATTTTTTGAAAACACGGTGAAGGATGATTAACCTGACCATATTTCCTTCCTCCACTTATTGATAGTATTCTTCACGTGCTCTTTACACCACTGCAATCTGACTACATGGAGTCCTTGTCGGACCATTTTTGATTAAGTTAACTTATTGCGAAACAGGTTGAAATGTATAATCCTGGAGTATGTGCTTACACCCACTCTTGCCCTTTTCTGATGTTTTTCCCTCAGAGTTTCATGCTAACATCAGCTCAGACACTGTTTTGTGAAACATAAGCGTTTTGTGTTGCCAAATACACCTCTCTTTCAAAGAGCCTGAGGCATCCTCTTGCAGCCATGGCATCTTTAAGCAACCAGTGCAGCCCTTGAATTTTATACATGACCTGACCATTCTTGGATGTTATTTGCTTAATTAATTAGGACCCAAGTTTTCCCAGCAGAACATCCTGGTGCCATCTGTTCCCCAGGTAAACGACACACACGCACCCACACCCGGCTGTTCACATGACGTAAAAGAAAATGTGTTACACCAGTGTAGGCCACCTTCTTCCATTGCTCTATGGTCCAGTTCGGGCGCTCACATGCCTATTGTAGACACTTTTGGCAGTGGACAGGGGTTAGTATTGGCACTCTGACCGGTCTGTGGCTACGCAGCCCCATAAACAGCAAGCTGCGATGCACTGTGTGTTCTGACCTTTCTATCATAGCCAGCATTAACTTATTCAGCAGTTTGTGCTACAGTAGCTCTTTTGTGGGATTGGACCATATGGGCTAGCCTTTGCTCTCCTCGCACATCAATGATCCTTGGGCACCCATGACCATGTTACCTGTTCATTAGTTGCCCTTCCTTGGACCACTTTTGATAGGTGCTAACCACTGCATACAAGGAACACCCCACAAGACCTGCCGTTTTGGAGATTCTCTGACCCAGTTGTCTAGTCACCACAATTTGGCCCTTGTCAAAGACGCTCAGATCCTTATGCTTGCCAATTTTACCTGCTTTGAACACATCATCTTCAAGAACTGGCTGTTCACTTGCTGCCTAATATATCCCACCCTTTGACAGGTGCCATTGTAATGAGATAATCAATGTTATTCGCTTCACTCATTTAGTGATTTTAATATTGTGGCTGATCAGTGTTATGTTCAGCTGTGTCCAATGTGTGTGCTTTAATGGGCAGTCTATCTCATGATTACACAGAGCATACGTATATGTAGTCTTGGTTTAAATGCTTGTAGCTGTAGCATTTTATTTAACTTTTTTCGTATAATCTTAGCAGTGCTCCATTGGTGGTTGTCCCCAAAATTGATATTTCTGCTATTTTCGTTCAAGTGATAGATATGTTATCCAACAAACAAATAACTTCAGGCACTGAAAACCGAAAGAGATAGCTTTACCAGTTCAAATGGAATTAGAGATCAAACCCAGCTACTGTTTTAGGGGTATTACCATTTCAACCCCACTGTAAATCCAAATAGAAACCACAGAAACAATGGAGTGTTTTGACTAATTGCATAGCACTCTAAAATGCTATCTAGTTCCAGGACTGTATAATTGGACCCACTAGAAAGTGGATGAATAAATGGAAGATATCGCCAGCATGAAAGCTAATTGGCTTAAAATCTTTAAAACACACTTATTCTAAAATCTTTCCAGATACTTATACATATTTAAAAAAAATGCATAAAAAAATCTTCGTAAATCACAACATATAAAAATCACATATAAATATACAACATTCTCCTGATGGATCTCTGATATTAAACATCCCGAACAAGCAGGGTGTTAAAAATATAAAAGCAAAAAAAACATAAGTTAGTATTTACCCGGACCATGGCATCTCTCTCGATAAATCCCGTGAAGAGTTTTGTCCTTGACTATAGCACTGGAACTGGATACATTGCTTATAAAGGTGGCTATCTTGAAATAACTACAGACACAGTCTGCTCATCAAGGAGACCCTCCAAGGTCTGAAGCTGATAGTAGTCAAACAGATTAAGAGTACTGAAAGGGGCAGAGACAGATTTTAGAAATTGTCATAGAAAGACCCTCTATGTTTAAATTACAAACTTTACATCCAGAGGGCTTTAATGAGGAGATTTAATTTAGTAACCTTGGGCTAGATTTACTAAGCTGCGGGTTTGAAAAAGTGGGGATGTTGCCTATAGCAACCAATCAGATTCTAGCTTTCATTTATTTAGTACTTTCCACAAAATGACAGCTAGAATCTGATTGGTTGCTATAGGCAACATCCCCGCTTTTTCAAAGCCGCAGCTTAGTAAATCTAGCCCCTGGAGTGTTAAAATATGGAACTTTTGTATAGATTCAAGCATCTGGTCCTGTAAACTCAGTGACCACTTTATCAGTACTGGGTAGGACACCACTTTGCCCCCCCAGAAGAGCCCTCATTTCTTCTACAAACATTCAAAACTGTCTTCTGTGCTTTACATTATCAATTAGTATTTAGAGATCACAGCTAGAAAACCTATTGGGAATGTTTTTTGTGGAAATAACATCCTCAAATTTGTTTTATGGATGTGCTGGTTGCTACTAGTGTAACAGCGCTATAGTTCTCCACAAATCTATAAGAAAATGTTAGTCCCTGATCTAGTGGTTAGTTCCATGACCATGTAAAGGCATTGGAAGTTTGGGCTTAATATATCTATATAAGTCACTGAACTCTGAGGTAATAAAAAATTTATATATTTATTGTGAAGACCATGTAAACTGAGTAATTGAAAGGGCATTTTTTAATTAATTTCCAACTTTCATTCCAGTAAATTAATTTTAGTTACCAGTCTCACACTCTCTTAGTGGTTGGCTGTACAGTCCAAAACTTTTGTGATGTAATTTGAGACGGCCTCCTCCAATCCTCTAATACTGTTCTGGAGACAAATTGCGTCACCACGCGACTAATTGAATCTGTCCCTATCTTAGAAGTGGGTAATAAAATAAAAAGATAAAATATTATTACATAGCTTTATCTGTTATATGTTAAATTAACAATGTTAAACCTTCATTATTAACTTCGAAAATTATAGCTTAAGTTCTTTTTTACTTATATAACCAGACCCATTTAAGTAGCACACTTTTGCAACTGTTATATATGGTATTTTACTGATTTGTGTATTAGCCTGAATTGTTTGCTTAAGAGCTGCTCTGTTTGTTAGAATGGCCATTATGTTTCCATGTACTCCGAGTCTTTTGCAAAGTGACGTTGTTACTCTTGTCTGACATACATATATATGTAATATTTGTTATGTGTAGATTCTGTTTATTACCTTGAATCAAATGGGCAAAAAAGCATTGCACTGTATAATGGATTTTTGGGACCTGGTTTGAGTAAAACATTGATAAAGAAATTTATTACTGTGGAAGGTGGTCATGATAACTTCTGTCGTCTTTGAACTGTGCTTGATTGAATTATCAGAATTCCTTTATGAATAATCTTGTTTTTCTTCAGGGTGTTTCAGTGCAAGCATACACTTGATGTTCGCTGCTAATGCTGTCTAGCCACATATCAAACAGATCAGTGTTATTTGTATATAACGTTTTAAGTTTGCAATTGCTCTTTCTCTCTGGTTGCACTTCACATACAGGTTCTGTGTGTTTAGACTTGATCACAGGCATGTGCCTGATTTATATAGCAGAAGTTCTTGGCTGCATCTTCAGGAAAGGAATTTTATCAAGTCTGAAAGTTGAATTGACATTCAGCTCTCTCTTTTTTCTTGCCTTGTTTGGTGTACAAGATGATTTCAAATCTTATAGGATTAATTAAAAATATTTATTTTAAGTCATTATAGCGTAAGAGCTGGATTTGAAGATGTGTGATTTTCTTAGTGGACTGTGAGTTTAATGTACATTACGATTGCCATGATTCTGTTAAAGCAAGTATAATGTTTTCTACAGGTTGGACCATGCTGATCGGTACAGTGCTTCTGTTAATTTAGAGTGGCATCTTTGTTTTTAGGTAAAATGATTTACTGTAGACGCACAAGGATTCGACTTCATGTCTGGACCAATTATATTGACGTCTTCAAAATAGTTTAGAAAAACTGATCCACATCAGTCTCTGCCTGGAACTACTTTGCTAACCAAAGCTCTCAACTTGTTTCTGGTCACTTATGCTTGTCCAGGCTCCCAAAGGATTATGGTCTTGCACATACTCTGTGTGGCATCATCAGATAAGTCCTATTAGTTTCCATTGCTTTGCATACTGTTAGCTATCCAGTTACCTGTTTCTTCCCACCCTTCTACAACAGTCCTAACCATTGCATGTATGAGACCTCAATTGCACTTACTTTGCCTTATGACCTGTGTTCTAGGACATCAGACAAGGAAAAACCTTCTTCATCCCTTATCATATTAATAATAGACAAAGGGGAAAAAAGAGAAATATAGCTTTAGCAGGTCTTTAAACGATAATTCCGCTTTCCTTCAAAGCATTTTTTCTCAGTTCTTTTTAAAGCTGATAAAAGTGAAATATCACCCGGGGATGGACCAGCGTTCTCTTTGCAGTTGTCTCAGTCTACTACCGCTATGTACACTATGTTGTGACATCCTGCTGGTGTTGCTGCTTGCTAACTCCAACATCATTCTGTCCTGAACGGTACATTGTAGAAGAAGTTAACTAAAAAAACTGAAGACGGGTATAGAGGTGAATGGATATTTGTGGATATTTTCCTTTCTTAATTATGGAAATATATTTTGTAATAATGATGGCAAAGGCTTAAGCAGGAGGCACAAGTGCTGTTAATGTATAGAAATGTGACAACTGATGTATTGTTGTAATGCAGAAACATGGGTTACTTCTTCTGCTAAATTCTGTTTGGACATATTTCGACAAGTGCTGGTTTTAATAAGTTTCACCCAATAGTCCACTTTTCTAATCCTAAACAACAAATGTGTAGCACACTGCAGGGTACTATCACGTTCGCATATAATAGGCACAATTTTACATAATTTATTGTAAATGTTTGATGTGTAGGCTGATTAGAACCTGTGCAGTAGGCCCAAATTGTTTGAAGTTTGCTGAACTTAAACTCTGAAGCGAGATCAACCAACAAAAAGAGATTATTGAAGTGTTGATGAAAATTGTTTAAAGGCAGTGGAACTTAATTACTCTGCTAATAACTGTTCTTGGTTTGTAATGTATGCAAAAATTATTAACTGATTATTGTTGCACATTACAGTATCCCAGTCACATCCTACCTTCTTACATCTTTTCACATCCATTTGCCTTACTCTATCTGTCTCACAAGTCTTACCTTTAAAAGAGTCTGTTTCTTGTTGTTGGTGGGAAACCTTACCTCTGTCTGTATTGAGGTTCATGGCACTCTTCTACTCTAACCCAGGAATGCAGAAGTGTCTACCACATTGAGCCTACCACAAATGTATTCATTTTCTTATATGCTTCTCCAATCCATGACATTTTTATAATGTCTAGGAGAACAGGAGATGCCATTCCATATTGTTCCAATGGCTTTCAGTTGAAGTGGACAGTGTAATAGGGATAGGGCTTATCTGTGGAACACTCAATGTGGCTTTTAGGAAGGGAAGTTGCACTAGTCAGACCTGTCGTTAAACAAGTGTCCGCTACAAGCCAGGAGACATTTATATAACCTGTGAAATGGTTTTGTTCTTATAATGCACTAATGGGAGAAATATTACAGCTTATGTGAGCTCAAAGGGGTGCTTAGTAATATAAAAGATATATAAAACTTTCTTATGCGGGATTAAAATACACAATTGTTAATTTGCATTTATTGTTATAATACTATGATATTGTACTCAATCAAAATGTCATCGTTGTAGTCTTTGATGTTTGGTTTGCCCATTGTTGTCATAGATTTTTTTTTGTTTTATTTTTCCTTTTTCAATTTACTTATTATAATTGCAGGACACATGGCTTATCATATAAATTATTATAAATATAAGTGATCTTCAATTTATGTCACAATGCATATTTTATTATTATTTTTTTTAGCTCTGCCGCACAATGGGTACTTGTTTGACAGTACTGAACGTGTTTGAAAAAAAATAATGGAAGCTTTCAATGTAATAAAACACAGGGAGGAATGTGGTGCTTTATGTGAAGCATAGTAACTGTGGTTAGGCAGATCCCCACAGGCAAAACATTCCTGGAGCACTGTGCTTTTGGTATATCTTGGACTCACCGGGGGAGTGTTTAAAGGCAGCCTTGTCTGTATAAACAATTTTATTGGTTTGAACTCCTAGTTTTGTTCAAACATATACAGTAGCTGACATTCACTAGTTAAAGTCTCTGAAACACGTTAATGTTCTAATGGCCAGCTTCTAATAAATTATTTTATAGTTTCCTGTGTTTAAAATAAGAACAGAGTCAGTAAGTAGCAGGGTTTAGAACACACATCATGATCCTTGTACGCAGCTAACACTAGGAAGTTGCAACGTATCGATGATTTTGAAACGACTTGAAATTTTGGTAAAATGTTTAAAGTTTAAAATCAACATACTTACCTGACCCTATCTTGGCTGTAGGTGGTGAGCCTTGTGTGACGTTTTAAAGGCTTAAAGACTTATCCGATATCTAAGTGCACTTCATTTCATTGCGTTTTTTTTTTTCCTGTTAGTCTAAGCTTTTCAAGCAAGGAGATATTTGACCACTGCTAGCTCTGTTGGATATGTGAAAGCACACGTGGAGCATGAGAAACATTTAATGTAAAAAATCAGATCTATGCTTTTAATAGCTCTAATCGCTACACTACTTTATTTACTAAACTTTCTTTGTGGCTTTGGACTTTTAACAAAGAAAATGTAGAGGTTGGCCCTACTCCATATTGTGACTGGTCTATTTCATTGTCCTCCTGTTGTTTCACATTACTTAACAAATTTCTTGCTACTCCTTATTTAGGAAATCTATATCCTCAAGGAATTATTTTTAGAAGGGTGCTTATTAGAGGCATGTTGGACCTGGCACACCTCTAGCAGTATAAAATGAAGTGGTGAAAGGGTAGAGCTGGCACACGTCTCAAATGGGAAGCTACACCCAGCTGCAGGCTTGATAGCTTTGACTCTATTTCACACATGTTTACTCATACTCCCTAATCATGTGCTTCTCGCAGCTTTTATTGTCAGGACAGCACACAGTACTAAATGGTTTTCCTTGTCTAGGACTTTTTATTATTCTACTTCAAGGACTAGCGATAATTCTGCAACATTTCTCTTGTAGGGATATTTGTGTTAGTGTGATATCAGGATTTAAAGGATTTTTAGGTTTATGACCTGAGGAAAACCATATAAGTTTCTTGATTGTGGATTGAGGCTCAAGTAAAACCACAACTGGATTTGGACATCGGAGCTTGTGCATTACTGAGCCCAATAATATACCTGAAATAACAGCAGTCTTTAGATTTAACTCAATCTGTCATGCATGCTGTCCCGACTGAGAGTCCATTCACATCAGTGTGTTTGATGTTCTCAAGTGAGCACATTAAAAGCACATATGCATATAAAAAAGCCACATCCGTTTTTCATGTATTGAAATCCCATAGATTGTAAGCTTGCGAACAGGCCCTCTTACTTCTCTGCATTACCCAGTATTGTTTTATCACTATGTTTGTTTCCTGTTGTAAAGAGCTACAGAATTTGCTGGCACTCTATGGGGCATATTCAAGTAGCTTTCCGGTCCGCGGGATCGCGACGGAACAGCCGCGAAACTTAATCCACGTTACCGCAATAACGTGGATTTTCGTTCGCAGCCCATGGGGTTGCGTACGAAAATCCACATTAATGCGGTACCGTATTAACGGCAATAATGCGCAGGATTCGCGTTACCGCGAACCGGAAAGCTAATTGAATATGCCCCTATAAATGTTGTTGATGATGATGAACACCTTTTAGTTTGAATGAACATGAGGGTTCATTAACGGAGCAAAACTTCTTTTTCACAAATCGCATAACGGCGTATGCATCTTATGGTGCTTCTATGTAAGCTAAGTTATTGACACTCCTTGTTCAATCTTATGTGAATTTAATGGCACATGTGATTATCATGTGCTAAGAGTGCAGAAAAAAGTGAATAGATGTGAATAAGCCCTTCATAAAAGCAGACATTAAAAAAAGTGCTCTTCTATCTTACATAATTCTAGAAACACAAGTGCAGAACTTTTGTGATTGGCTAGCAGCTCCCTAAGTAGCAGAAATAATCTGTACTGACTTCAGAAGCCACAGGTTACAATACTGATTTTAGATTGGCAGTAGAGCTGATTATCCTATAGCATTTCCCTGCATTCTTCTAGTGCTAGGGCAGCACGGTGGCTAAGTGGTTAGCACTTCTGCCTTACAGCACTGCGGTCATGAGTTCAATTCCCGACCATGGCCTTATCTGTGAGGAGTTTGTATGTTCTCCCCGTGTTTGCGTGGGTTCCCTCCGGGTGCTCCGGTTTCCTCCCACACTCCAAAAACATACTGGTAGGTTATTTGGCTGCTAACAAATTGACCCTAGTCTGTGTGTGTGTGTTAGGGAATTTAGACTGTAAGCCTCAATGAGGCAGGGACTGGTGTGAGTGAGTTCTCTGTACAGCGCTGCTATATAAATAAATGATGATGATAGTGCCGTCTAATTTCTGTTAGATTAGCTATGTTGGATGGTGTAGGACAGTGAAGGGCATCACGCGGCCCTTTCGAGCCTTCACCTGTGGCCCTAGCGTCTTCCTGCTCGATTGTCAAATGTATTTGTTATAGCTTGTTTGGAATTTCATCCTGTAAGACATAATGGTGTATTTATCTTCATGCATCATGTATGAAATTGTTTGTTCCTGGGTTCAACTTTAAACAAGAATTATGTGTTTAAAAATATTTTCTATTTTAATATTTACTAAAATAGGATTTTCGCAGTTTTGTAAACTGCATAGTTTATTAATTTGGGGACTGCATTCAGAAACGTTGGGTTATGGGTAATGGCAGGAAAAATCTATGATGTTTGCAGTTTTCTCCGTTTGTATGGCTCATCGCACCTTTGTAAATATACCCTTTACACATTTATTCTGCAATAGTCTGAGCACAATCTATTATGTTTTTATAATTGTAACATTTGTGATTATACATGATGTAAATAGTTACAACTCTTTGCCTATTATTCTATATGTAAATATTTAAATAAACAAACTTAAAGATTAACATTTAAAGTTGGAGGCATGTGGACCTTAAGCTGTTCATAAAGTAAAAAGTGTTGAAATAAGATTGTACTTTGAACTTTACTTTTGCAGAAATATCAAAGCAGTGCTAATGACAGGACATCTCCTCTAACTACATTACATACAGTTTGACATCTTCAGTTCTGTCAAGAGGTGGACAACGTGTTTTTTAAATTTTATCATTGCAGACAAAAAACCCCATAAAATTAAAAAAATAATTAGATATCACTTTTTTCCAACATTAAGTTGGTAGCTCTATTCATATAAGTGTGATTTGTGGAGTGCTGAGTATGTTGACATCTCTCTAGAAGAATTAAGGTATTATATGCCATAAATTTAGTATCCAAGTATGTGAGCGGCTGGAAACCACATTATGTTATTCAATGCATTTTTGCTTCATAAGTCCAAATCAGAATAAATAACAAGTATTTCACTGTGAGGCAATAGCTGGGATCCTCCCAAAACACACAGTACAACAGTGCTGAGTTTATCAACCAGTGGCGTGCTTCACAAGAGACTCCTGTTTCTGTATGTGCCTTGAATAAGGGATTGTGTCATCTTATTATTCTCATCTTATCTAATTATAATTCATGAGCATTAGGAAACCTTTCCTTCTGCGAAAATATTAGACTTATATGTTATGTATCATGTAAATATGTATTAAATAAATTTAGAAATAATGTATATTATGGAATGTTGGCACATACTTATTTTTTAAGTCAGTATGTCTTTTCTCCTGCAGCGATTACTCTCTTGTATGAAATGCAGGGAAGAGTGCGTTATACAGCCAAAACAATTTTGGATATGGGGAAAAAGCTATGTATTCAGGGAATAGCGTACAAGAGCATTGAAAAGATACATTTTTGATGCAAGAGAAGAAAATGTTAATCTTACCAATCCAACTTTATTATTAAAAAGCACCCTGTGTTAGTCCTCATAAGTCTGCGGCAGAGATCTTTCCCTCTGGGATTGGTTTTGGTAGAGATGGGGGGAGTAAAGAGGTTTTGTCCGTGTTCCTCAGTGTGAAACATTCCCATTCAGACCTGGACCTGGAAACTGCATCTAACTTAAACGCCCAATCTGCTTTGAATACTCGCCCATCATATACTTTACTATACATATGTGTCATCTGTGTTTTTTGCTAAAGGCCTAGTAAACCCAAAATACATGCTGTTTTTTGGCATTTTTTTATTTGGCCAAAAACAACCACGATGCTCTATAATGATCCTATCAAAATCATGTAGCATGTTTGTAAATGTGGTGGGAAAATGACCACAGGTGGCCTCTTTTGGGTTTTGTGAGTGATCACCCAGATAGGCCCCAATGATGCCACAGATGATCCGGCTGATCGTTCAGAGAGAATAAACTACCAGATCTTGTCCAATTTAGCCACTTTAATCCACAACCTGTGTGTGTGTGGTTGACACAAATCTATCAGTTTTAATTGGCTAATAAGAGGGACCAATTTTTACACTTAGCTGCGTAACATAAAAATAAGATGTAAAACATATCAAATTCTGCCATGGTTTGGAAATGTTATATCTAGCCACATATTCTTTTAAATCAGTCGTTCTGGATATATTTCTAGTAGAACGGACATTTTAAGGTTTTATTTGTCTTTGCATACAGTTCCTTAAATGATGATTAAATTCCTGATTATTTTGTTTTTGGGGAAGTGCTAATTTTAGAACGGGAAATACGTTCAGGCTTTTACTATATATTATGTACGTTGGAAGGCTTTTTGTTTCCTTTTAGCCTACTACACCCTGACCTTAATATTTGCTCTGCGTGGAGTCTTAAAATTTAGGTCTCATCTACAGAGTGCATTCGTTTAAAATAGAATTTCCTTAACTACAGTTGTAGCTTTAATTCAGCCTTTTCCTGATCTGGAAGAAAAGCCTGCATTTCCAGGCTTGCCAAGATAATTACAGTCATTCTGTAGAATTGAGTTGTTTGGACTAAGCTGTTCAGGAATTTTAGAAAGTTAAAAAATAGTTTTCTGAATGCAAGTCTGTAATTTCTTGTGGGCTGCATCCCACTCATTGACTTTGCAACATTAATTATTTCAGCTAGGAACATTGTGACAAGACAAAGCAATGTTTTTCTATTTTATTTTGCAAATCTGTGTACCAGCATATTATGATGCTGCAGAATATTGGTAACAAAGAAAGCTGTAATGACGTGTTTTGAAATTGGAGCAAGAATTGGCCATGCTGTGAGCTCTGTACTGTTTCATTAAGTGTTATTTCAATTGAATTTGAAAAAAGATCAGAATTGACTGCACATGCCTGCTCCAGTTTCTGTTTAAAAAAGACACTGTCGGTGATTATGTCTAAAGGTGCCTATACGCGCTGCGATGTTGATGACCAATTAGGTTATTAATCATAGATCACAGAGGGCGTGGGCCCAAAAAGACAGTTGATTAGTTCAACATGAGATGTCAGTCTGGACAGATGGTGACTATATCAGACCATGTATACAATCATCACCTGACTACTGTAATGGTGCTTTTGCTATACACTTGCCAAGCGCTCCTATGTGATACTGTCCTGCTACATAAAAGGTGCCACTAACACTGCCAATAAGATTAAAGATTATCACATTCGGGCAGATTCAATTAGCCACGATGTTCTTTAGAACAATGCGGATGCGCATTATTACCATTACTACTGTAATTTCTCAACTGAATTTCACACGCGGCTCTATGGGGCATATTCAGTTGTTGGCGTTACTGCCTAAAGTAACGCGGCGCACACACTATTACCGTCATTACGGTAATGGTGCGCGTAAATACCGTTATTACTGTACTTTTCTTGCTGGATTTCAGCTCGCGGCTCAGGGAGCTGCGAGCTGAAATCCGACTTAGTATTACCGTAATAACGGTAATACTTTTAACGCCGCGGGCATATTCAACAATTGAGTATGCCCCGATGAGCTGCAAGAATAAAATCAGCGGAGGGTTTCTGACAAATCCTATCTCTGCATTGTTATGAAGAACAATGCTGCTAATTGAAACTGTCACTATGGAGTGAGATGTAGACAATGGAGCTTCACACTTCAACAATAACAATGTGGTAATTTGGATTAACCGAAATCATATATAGTGCCCAGAAAACTTAATTGTGTGAAAACACTTGTAGATTCAAAATATTCCTTCTTCTTCCACACGGTCCTTGTGATGTAATATTTCCACTTAAATTGTAGGTATAAGATAAAATATAGTCTAGTATAGTAATAACATTATTATACTGCATTCATCATCATGCATGCACAAAAAAATGTGCTTCAGTGAACAAATTGACACAACAAATTGCAAATGGTATGTAGTATAAAAACATTCCAACCTGACTCTGTTCCAAAATCGATCCATTATTTATTGACCACTCTTGAGCTTGCAAAAAAACAAACAAAATGCCCCAATAGTGAAGTTCCGTTAGCCACAGGCCTAATTAATACATTAGCACTTGTTCTCACCTGTGCATTAAACTGTATCAGCGTTATACTCCACGGCTTTTATTTTATTCTTTTCACTTGATGTTCTTCCTCTGTGTCTTTTCTTAATTATATTAACTCCGGAGACTAAGAAAAAGGGAACACAGAAATTGTGAATTATTTTAATCCCTTTTAAATTTAAAACGGTATAAAAACACACGTGAAACATCCATAATAACAATAAAAAAAACAAATTAGGTATAGAAATAAACAAAACTCTAGCGCTCAGTGTAGTAACCTTAGTTATCTATTTTCTTTTGGTATATACTTATATGGTGCTACCTGTCTAACCACTTAAGAGCATATTTATTGGATATCCTATGAGAGCAATCATTTGAATTGTTATTTTGTTTTTGTGTGCTTATTTCTGTTAAATTGATTTCTATTTTAATTTAGTTTAGTAAGATATGTTTAGTGTGGCCATTATTCCTTAATTACTATAAAAACAATATCTGTGATAATGCAAGCTTCTTACCAAACAGCTGGAATACATAAACATGAACATCAGTGACGTCACTCCCAGGATTCTGTTACCATGTTGAACCATGAAATGCTTTCAGACCCAGATAGTCATCACCAATGTGTTTCAGTTCAGTAGTCTTTGTCAAGGCGATGGGGAAATGGCTGAATCCTCTAGTTTGTATACTTCCTTCCTCCAAAGAGAATCCAATGTTAATTGACAAACGATTTTCAGATGCAAAAACTATAGAACACTTGTAAGATGTATTGCCAACATTATCCAAAAAGATGTCTAAATGTTCAATAAATTATAATTTTGTCAACAAATGTCACTTTTTTGGTAACCCAACCCATGTGAACTGGAAGTGATCCGCATATATAATGATGTACTTTACTTTCTGTGCCACATTACTGGCAATTCTGTATGTCACCATGGAAACATATATACAACCTAGATCACATGATTCCGCGTTAACAATACATATATATTTATGTTTACCTACAATTTAAAAGGAAAAATTGCCTCACAAGAATTGTAAGAAGAAGAAGAAGGAATATTTTGGATCAATAAGTGTTTTCCACGCGGATTTCCCTTATTCTCTTTTTCACGCCTCTGCAGCAGGTCGCCATGTTAGAAGGGAGATGCTTCTCTAGCTTAATAGACAAAGAGTGATTGACAGTTTGGCAGGCTTGCTTTGTAAAAATACTCTGTGTGGATTGCAGTGTTCTACCCAGTACCTATTTCCTGGGTGCTCCACCAGGCTGTTTTTACCTGCCACCCACCTCTTTGAACCCAACAGAGTCCTGTTATAATAGAGTAAACCATTGTTAGAACAGTTATTGTGTGAGCACTATAGCCAGCAATGTGTGTTAGACCAGTGACCACCAGTCTGACCAGTCATGGCAAGTGTGGGCAATAACCTCCAAAATGTTTCAATATTATTGCAACATATTGTAACTGCCCCCACCCAGCAACTTCTTGATGCCATCCGGCTGTCAAAATTTTCTTGGGAGAACACTGGGATTGGTTGATTCATACACAGGACACAACCAGTCATGTTACAACAACTGAAATACCTGACATATTGACTTTCTAACCTGTATCAGAATAAGCCAGCAATTGTCCTAAAGATGTTGAGGCAGGTTCAGCTGCAATTACTGGAAAGGTAATAATTGTCTCATTGAGTTGTGTATTTTGTGCGAAAGTTTCAATCAGACGTGAGGTGTCTCTGGAATGTCAGCGAGACACCTTGTGGTCGAGATTTCACAGAAATCTCATAGAGGTGCAATGGAAAATGAGCAGAGATTCTTGCTGGCAATGTCCGCGCACCACATCGCTGGCAAATGAATCTCCCCCTAAGGCTACCATACTACTTTACATAACAAACAAAACAAAAAAAAAACAAATTTAAAGTGCAGCAAGTCTGTGTGCTGTAAATCTATTTGTGTGAATGGAAAGCTTTTAAAGGTTTCTCAGCTACCTGATTGCTAAGGTAATAGTAGCTATGGAAGTGCATTGATTCTGTGCGTACAATGAATGAAAACATGCTCTGTTCTGATTTCATGCTACACACTTTAAGGGGAAGGCTTTAGCTGTCATTTTGAATCTTTGATTAGTAGCACTTGTAGGTAATACTGGTCTAATCATGGTTATTCCAATAACACCAAGGAAGATGAAGTGTAACAGCTAGGGTTTTCATTATTATGTTAGTGTGCATTTATGCTTTCCATTTCATTTTGCTGAATTGTCAACAATTGAATGAATAACAGGGTATGATTATGTAAACATTGCTTTGGAAAATACACCTGTGTCTTTGTGTAAAGAAAATAAAAATTCTAATTTCAGTACTTCAGTTTTACTGTTTTCAAACATTTTTCCAGCTCCTGCTATAAATAAACTCATATAGTTCAATAGAACACGGGAATTAAATGCTTCAGTCAAGTTATTGAAAATAATTATTATTACAATGGAATATAATTGTAATACTCCTTTTTGACAGCCCCAATTTCTTTGTGTTTGTTTTTATTTACAAGAGAGAAACACATTTGATGGATAAACGACACTCTGATACAGTCATACACCCATCCCATGTGGGTAATGTTCCCCGCCCTAAATATAATATCCACTTGCCTTCTGCAAAACAAGTTATTCTGAGGTCATTAATGAACTGTAATACGAAATGCGCAGTTCAAAATATACCTTGTATATGATTTTACGAGTTCTGCACACCGTGATCAAAAGGGTTCATCTAATAACATTGTATGTAGGTGCACATTTTGCAGTGAGCCACAGCAACCAGCACTGAGCACTTATCATCATCATCATCATCATTTATTTATATAGCGCCACTAATTCCGCAGCGCTGTACAGAGAACTCATTCACATCAGTCCCTGCCCCATTGGAGCTTACAGTCTAAATTCCCTAATATAGACACACACACTCACAAATAAACACAGACAGAAAGGGATACACAAAGACACAGACAGACTAGGGTCAATTTTATAGCAGCCAATTAACCTACTAGTATGTTTTTGGAGTGTGGGAGGAAACCGGAGCACCCGGAGGAAACCCACGCAGACACAGGGAGAACATACAAACTCCACACAGATAAGGCCATGGTCGGGAATTGAACTCATGACCCCAGCGCTGTGAGGCAGAAGTGTAAGCAGGTTAGAAAGCAAGTGTCTGTTTAGTCGCTGAGATCCAGAGTAAATTGTGCACAAGAGTTCTATAGTGTTATGTTAGCAAGTTCAAAACGGATCAAAGTTACATAATAGGTGTGACAGTTTTTAAACTTTGAAAGCTGGTTAATTGGAAATAAAGCTTTTATGTTGCACCATTCTATTTATACAGCTTTATGAGAAATTAGACATGCCTATTTGTATTTAATTGAAAAAAATAGAGCAGATACTTGCAAGGAGGGCACTCCTTCCCCAACTTTGTTTTACTGGCTTGTAATAAATATATATATATATATATATAATCATCATCACCATTATATATATATATATATATATATATATATATATATATATATATATATATATATATATATATATATATATATATATATTATACACACACGCCTGTTTTGGTGTACAGCTCAAAACACTATGGATGTCTAGATGGTCCCCCACGGCATGCTTCAAGGTACACGCCTACTCTCATCCCTCCAAATGCCTCTGCCACCTAAAAGTGCATCACATCAAAGTCTAACCTCCCCTTTTGTTGCACTCCTTCCATCAAATAACATTTTCTCTATTTCTGTTTAAAATATTTCTTTATTTTAGCCATATTTATTGCATAAATTAATTGTGAGGGGACTTTGCGACTGTCTTTATTACCGGGAGCACTGCACTTAATAGGCCTGATTCATTAAGGAAAGTAAAGTAAAATTATGAGTATCATTGAACCTTGGCAAACAAATGTTACAATGCAAGGGGTGCAAATGAGATTATTTTGCATATAATTAAAACACTGGCTGCTTTTTCATTTAGTACATAAATACTTGATAGCTTTATTTTTACACTGACATTAAAAGTTGATCTAGGACATGCTCTACCCCAATTATAAATATGCCATCACATTTTAAATGTACCTCCTTTCTCCACTGCAACATGGTTTTGCCAAGGTTCAAAGTTACTCATTTTTTTGCTTTTTTCCTTAATGAATCGGGCCCAATGTGTTTGAAGCTTTGTTTCACAATGAGCAAAGTGAGCCTTGAAATTTGTATCTCTGCCAAAGTGCATCTTATTATAAGCATAGGATGAGTTTCGATCTCTTCTAGCTCAGAGCTAGTGCAAGGATCAATGGGTAGATTTGTCAAACCTTCTAAAAAGAAAGGTAGAGGAGTTGCCCATAGCAACCGTTCAGATTCTAACTCATTTATTTAGTACATTCTAAAAAGTGACAGCTAGAATCTAATTGGTTGCTATGGGCAACACCTCTACTTTTCTTTTACAAATTTGTTAAATGTGCCCCCAAGTGTTTTTGAGGTTTGGAAATGGTTATGTACCCTTCAGCGCAAGAACGTACCTATAAATGCGCCCCTTCCACCCCTCCAGAAAGATGACCTCTGGTTTGTTTCCCCTTTGTTTAATTAGTATAGAAAAACCTATAGGTAAAGAAGGTTGAGTGCCTGTATAATAAATGTGAACCTTGTTTATATTTTCAATGACAATATCGATAATGAATTCTGAGTTTTCAACAAAGACAGACAAAGCCAGCTTGAATCTGGTTGTTGTTAGAGGACTGAATGACAAAGCCGCTGGCTTGTAGCATGACACTGTTTCTTCGCGTTAAGGAGGATTGGTTTTCTGTCCGACAAACCCATTATTTCACACTGCCACTATTGTCTGTAATCACTCATGAGTGCAATACATAGAAATTGCCTGGCATTAGTCATAGAATAATTTAAATACAATCTTCGTTCACCATGGTTCATGCTTGGCTGGCAAACAAGTACAGCAGTCTTCAGTAAGCTATTGTTAATTTTGGTTCATATTGAACTAAAATGATAACTTTATTCTTGATTTATTTATATCTTCCTTAAAACATCTACTTTAATGCAACCTTTGAAAGTTAATGACATTTATTATATTGGTTTTCACTTTACTTGTGTAGCATATTAGTAGCTTACCTATACACTAGAAAATATAGCGCCAATATGACCTTCGTTTTATTATTTGAGGAAGTTTTACACAGTATGTTTTCCAGAGAGCACTGCACTGCATGATATCAGTATGTCTTTTCCGCAGGCCTCTAGGCTATATTATTAGTTGAAAATTTTTTTGAAAATAGTTATGAGTTGTGTAAAAATATTCACCAATGAACTCCAGACAATTGTACATTTTTTTTTAACATTTGTGGGTTTACCATATACCATAATTTGTTGTAATAAATAATTTGGTCTTAGAGCCATGTTTTTTCTTGTATCAGACGACCCGGTGTCAACAATTATCAAAAATTAATCCTTATTGATCAAGTTGCATTGAAAGACATAAAACAGATTTCAAAATGCACTTACCTGCACTTACATGTGTTATATAAAATTGATACAATTATTACCCTAAAATATATTTTTTCCTATGTAATAATATATCTTCTAAAAGAAAAGAACTCAAACTACTCAAAAATACCAGCAGGTACCACATAGTGCTTTCTTTTCATTTCAAAATATCCCACATAAAGATGTTTCACCAACTGAACAAAAGAGATATCGTCTACAGCTGCTGCTAGAAATAAAATGATATAGCACTATAGACTATGGCAACTAAAATACATCAATCAAACTATTAAATATAATTGTTATTACAGTATGTTAAATTGAGAATACACCTTTTTGACAGCCCCCATTTCTATCTATTTTCTTTTACAAGAGAGACCAAAATTTGTAGCTAAATGATACTGTGATAACCTGATATGGACCACCCATGTGGGTATTCTTTCCACTGTTTCTACTAAGCATTAAATATATTCTCCATTCTTTTTCTACATATGTATTCTGAGGTCATTAATAGTGTGTGCCCACTATGAGCAGCTAAAAAAGCACACAGCATAGTGCTGAGATTAATAAGAGTTTATATAGTTAGGTTTTGAGTGCATGCACATGTGTAAATAAAGGGTTTAAGAACCAACCACAGTTCAAAGTTGTAAAATACTGGGAAAAAAAACACATTGTTTACATAAATACTATATAACTGTCATTGATAAAAGAATGTGTGATATAAAACAACTCTAAATCTTTTTTATTAATTCCAAATAAAATAAGTCATTGCATAAGTGTTCACCTCACTTCTTTTAATACTTGATAGAAGCACCGTTGGCTGCAATTACAGCTAAATGTCTATTTGGGTAAGTCCCTACCAGCTTTACCTATCTGGAAACTGTAGTTTTCTCCCATTCTTCATCACAGTATTGCTTAATTTCTATTAGGTTGTATGGATACTGTTGGTAAATTCATTTTTTTTTAATATTTCTGCAAATTAGAATTGAGGTCAGAGTTTGTTTTTTTAATTCAACGGACGTTTTCCCCCCATATCTGCCATGGAAAACTGCCAGTCAGGGTTGTCATAGGCCTCTTTGCATCCTTCTAAACAAGTGCCCTTCTCATGCAGGTGCTGCATTTTGGAGGAAGGCCATTACTAGACAAATTCACCAGTTGTGTCTTATTCTTTTAATTTCTTTATAATGGTCTTCTAGTGCACTGAAGGGTTTTAAAAGTTTCTTTAAATCTTCTATCGTTCCCATGATTGTTTCATTTCAGTAGCCTTTTCTTGGACTCACTTTGAATGTTCTTTAATCTTTATGATTAATCTTTTGTTTGGAAATGCACAAACTCTAGGGGGGAATTGAATTGGCAGTGTTACTGCCGAATGTAATGCGGCCTGCGCTCTATTACCGTTAATACGGTAATTCTAACCCAGATTTCTGCTAGCGAAAATCAACGTTAAAAATTGCCACACTAATAAGAGCACACTGTTACCATAGTAACGGTAATAGTGTGCACTATTACCATAGTAACGGTAATAGTGTGCACTATTACCATAGTAACGGTAATAGTGTGCACTATTACCATAGTAACGGTAATAGTGCGCAGGCGGTGTTACTTTCGGCGGGTAACACAGCCAATTGAATTCCCCCCTAGGAATGTTTCTCAGACAGATATATTTATTTCAAAATCATATGAAACACTTTAATTGTACACAGGTAGACTCCAATAAATGTATTACCTGATCCCTAAAGACAACTGATTGCACCAGGTTTATGTAGATTAGATCTGAGCAAACGTGGGCAATACTTGTGTTACCAATTATTGTTTGTTTGTTTTTTATTTGTAATTAAGAGATTTAGAATTGTGTTTTTTATTTAACAGTACAGAGACTTTTGTGTTGTTCTGTGGTTGTGATTTCCAAATCAGTTTTGATTCCATGACGTAAGGAAAATGTGTAAAAAAAAAAAAAAAAAAAAAAGAAAAGTGTCAGTAATGGTAAGTGATAAAAAAATCATCTAGAATGGTGAATAATAACAGAAAAGTTATCTATAATGTGTAGAAGGTCAGTTGGAATACTGGAAATCCTTTCCTTAGGAGGTCCCTTTCCACACAGGTTAGAGCTCCAATAAATTCACTAAGATCATATGTTGATGTGACACTTCTCCACTTACCCAATTGTTTGCATGGTTGATCAGGTCTGTATGGGTAAAATGCCTTTGTGAAATAAAAACAATACACGCTTACAGGAACAATGGTACAGAACAGCGTATAACAACATACAGTGTCCAGATTGTTCTAACATTGCCTCAGTGAGATACAGGTACGGATGAGAGTTGATCACTGCCCAAACTGCCAATCAGTAATGATGAGGGGCAAAAGTCACTCACCAACACGTATCGTTATGTATATTATACATATATTATAAATTATGTTTCCTTTGAAATGGTGTCCAGGAATTCAATGCTTGTATCTTGAACCAGAAATAATAATAAATAATTATCCTTTAATTTATAAAGCTCCAGCATATTTTGCAATACATTAAAAGTACTTTGTACAATGATATAAAATAAAAGGTAAAGGTGATGCTGCCCAAACGAGATATATCAATATATGCAAATGCTTTTTACGTATAGATCAGCTTTAACGTGCAATGGGTCATTTATTAGGTCGGTAAAATTAATGAGGTCAGAATTGCAATGAAGATTGAAAAATCTTTAAATAAAAAAAAAAGAAAAGATGAATTTGAGCAATTTCTCCAAATGACATGACCGAGTACTGATCTACTCATTCTGCATGACCCCAGCCTTGTTCATAGTGTGACCCCATCTCACTTTTACTTCTGAATGGGGATATGTAATCCATTCTGATCACCCCCTGGCTCTGTTTAGTGAGCTGGAAAAGCAAGATATGTTTTTCACAGCTGCAGATGGCTTGAGAAGCCTGTAGGGTTTATATGAAGCATCTATTTGTTTATTCACAGTTTTTAGGTAGGTTAGCCCTCTTGCTCTAACATCTTCATTGACAGAGAACCACTTATAGAAAAACTGATTACAGGTATGGCTAGATCATTTTATGGTACTTTTTTTTTTCAATAAATGACTAAGCAAAGCTTTCTGTAAGTTGTAGTTCAATTGCTTTTAATCAAAGTACTCTGTCTCACTATGATATAATTAATGCTAATTTGTAGTACACAACGTCAAGGTTATCCCCGAACTAGCCATCTTTACCTTCTGACTGAATGTCATTGTGTATATTTTGTTTACAATATGGTCCTCCTAATGTACAACATCTGTGTATGTAACATGTTGGTGCTTTATACATAAGCAGAAAACCAAAAGTTTAATTAAAGCTTTTTTAATGGGTAAGCTGCATCACCATATTTGTCACATGATCACCTTACATCTTACCCTGTGACAAGCTCTTTGGCCAGGTGCTCCCCACTGCTACCGAGTCCCATTTGTATACTGCTTTGTCTCAGCTGATTTTGGTTATTGTGTATGATCTTATAGCCGATACTTACTGCAGTTGATATCTCTATGTCCTGACGTCTACCAGTATTCTGACTACCATGCGCCTACTGATTTTTTTCGCCTTTTTTTTTTTTTTACTGGAGTCTGTGTGTAGCCAGGTCAAGTACAGATAGCTGCCCAGTACCCAGTGAAGTGTGGTTTTTCTGTATGTCGTGAATGATAGGGAATGAATCAAGTTGGTTAATTATCTAAAAGTCTATGCTGTTGTCCATAATTCGAGGGGGGGATATCTATGGCTTTTGCTGTGCTTGTGCCATCACTTAGGAATGCAAAAGAAAAACACTAGTTATAGCTAGACTAAAGAAGGCATAATAATAGACTTTTGCAACAATGGTACATTGTGTGTGCACTTGTGAGGCAGAGCTACTAAATGGGTTCTGCAGTTAAAAAATAACTGTCTTTCCCCATCTACCCCATAATGGTAAAATATTATTTATTTGAACTTGTCCAGCCCCCATTACATCTTTGTTTGAGAAGTATACAAACACTGTGCGTTTCCCCTGTGCCCAGTCTGCATGGAAATAATTTCATACGTCTTCAGACTTGCATCTTCCTAGCACACTGTAATGTACTATATATGGTTGCACATTATAATGAAGGCTAACACTATTATATCTACACATTAGTTTACACTTACTGCTTTATCACCTCTGGAATATCATCTTTTACCACTATGGGTGAGTTTATAGGTGATTGAGAAATTAGGGAACTCTTTTTTTGACTGGATAATCTTTCAAATGTAGGGACCAACAAATGTGTAATACCGATTATTTTTTTTTTTTTAACCCAATTAATATTAATGTGTTTGCAGTGGAGGGCTAGGACCAATCATAAGCCACTATTAAGTTAAATACCTAACATGAAGTTACTATATCCAAGCAATCAGATTAATTTATAACAGCTACCTATGACTGAAATGAGTGTAATTTTTAATTTGGACAAAATAATGTAAATTTTAGGAGCCAGCAGAATCCTCTAAGGAGCCAGGGCAGATCAGCAATCATATATTGTAGATGCATTGGCTACCTGGCTCCTGGGTTTGCTATAGATACACTAAAACTTTATTTTTATACAAAGCACATTTACTTATCCCAACTTACCTGCCCCCCATCTCACCCCAAAAAAAAATCATGATGGCTTACCTGCCCCCTGCCCCACCCCAAAAAAATCAAACAGCAATTTTTATAGTTTGTATGTAATATATTTCTTTACAAGAACATTTATTTTTATTAAATGCTGGTGATATTTTCATTACATAAAGTGTCATTATAATATATTGTATATATGCATTTGTAAGGAGAACCATCTATCTCTAAGACAAAATATATAGTGCTGAAGTGCCCTAGTTGAAATGTGTGCCAACATTATTATACCATCAGTATGGCAAACCTTAAGTGATATGCCTGGTCCACTACCAGATATATCTGTGTGGCTTTTTATGAGGACCTTTTGAGAATAACACAAGTATTGGTTTTCACAAAGTTTGCTGCTTCAGTGTTTTTAGGCCTTTTTGTCAGATGTTGCTGTGGTATACTGAAGTAAAATTACAAGCATTTTATAAGTGTGAAAGGCTTTTATTGACAATTACATTAGGTTTATGCAAGGAGTCAATATTTGCAGTGTTGATCCTTCTTTTTGAAGATCTCTGGCATGTTGTCAATCAACTTTTGCCTTATGGCAAGGTTCTCCATCATGCTGGAAAAGGCATTGTTCGTCACCAAACTGTTCTTGGATGTCTGGGAGAAGTTGCTCTTGAAGGATGTTTTGGTACCATTCTTTATTCATGGCTGTGTTCTTAGGTAAAATTGTGAGTGAGCCCACTCCCTTGGCTGAGAAGCAACCCCACACATGAATGGTCTCGGGATGCTTTACTGTTGGCATGACACAGGACTGATGATAGCGCTTACCTTTCCTGCTCCAGACAAGCCTTTTTCCAGATGCCACAAACAATCTGAAAGGGTATTCATCAGAGAAAATGACTTTACCCCAGTCTTCAGCAGTCCAATCCCTGTACCTTTTGCAGAATATCAGTCTGTCCCTGATGTTTTTCATGGAGAGAAGTGACTTCTTTGCTGGCCTTCTAGATAACAGGCCATCCTCCAGAAGTCTTCATCTCACTGTGCGTGCAGATGCACTCACATCTGCCTGCTGTAATTCCTGAGCAAGCTCTTCACTGGTGGTGCCCCGATCCTGCAGCTGAATTAACTTTAGGAGATGGTCCTAGCGCTTGCTGAACGTTCTCGGGGCGCCCTGATGCTTTCATCACAACTATTGAACTTCTCTCCTTGAAGCTCTTGATGATCCGATAAATGGTTGATTTAGGTGCAATCTTACTAGCAGCAATATCCTTGCCTGTAAAGTCCTTTTTGTGCAAAGCAATGATGACTGCACGTGTTTCCTTGCAGATAACCATGATTAACAAAAGAACACTGATTTCAAGCACCACCCTCCTTTTTAAAGCTTTCAGTCTGTTATTCCAACTCAATCAGCATGACAGAGTGATCTCCAGTCTTGTCCTTGTCAACACTCTCACCTGTGAGAATCACTGACCTAATGTCAGCTGGGCCTTTTGTGGCAGGGCTTAAATGCAGTGGAAATGTTGTTTTGGGGACAAAGTTCATTGTCATGGCAAAGAGGGACTTTGAAATTAATTGCAATTCATCTGATCACTCTTCATGCATTCTGGAGTATATGCAAATTGCCATCATAAAACTGAGGCAGCAGACTTTGTGAAAAATAATATTTGAGTCATTCTTAAAACTTTTGGCCATGACAGTAAGGTGTTCAGCATTTGTCAGTTTTATTATATTTGAAGCAAAATTGTTATGTAACTGAATAACTTTTTAGTTCTCTTCAGTTATCTATGGTTTCCATTTGTTTTATATCTAAAATATTATATCCCACTTTATGCTGCGTCAAAATTCTGTGTTGCATCACAGGCTACATTAATCTTATCTAAGAATGTACTGTAGTTGTTTAAACTATTCAACAATTATTTATTTGCAAACGTCTGGTTCAGTCTGTCTTTTGTATGAATATTTTTTGAAAAATGAAGACCTAGAAATTCAGTTCTTTTCTCTGTTACATCGATTGCAGAAAGTTGGTGTGTTTGTTTTTATGAGCAGGTAATTTGCAATAGCTTCTTAATAAGTCTTTCAAGTATAAATCGTTTTGCACTATGATAAAAACATGCTTTACAAGCTCTCAAGTGTGTATCGAGCCACCGCCTGTTTACATTGGAAGCTGCGTCCCAGATGTTTCCCTGACAAAAGGGACGTAAATTCTGTCCCCTTTGTCCCGACTGCCACCAGGGCAACAGCTCGACAGCCAGGTGCGTGCGCACTGCACACAAATTAACAGTCTTCTGAGACTGATTGCTGCCACTGAGTTCTCTGTTTGTTGATTGGCCCATTTGTGTATTTAAGGCAGTAAGGGTTTAGCCTCCCTGTCGGTTATAGCATCTGTGCACCACACTTGCTGACCAGCTCCAGGTTTTGACTGATCTCTGTTGTGACCTTTTGGCTTGTTTTGGACACTGCTTGTTTGCTGATTGCCCCTGATCTTTGCCTGTCTTTTTGATTCTCCTTGCTCTGCCCTGACCTTTGGCATGTCACTGGTTATTCTTATTGATTTGGATCCATGACCCTTGTACAGTTCCTGGTTTGCCTTTAGTGCTCCGGTTACTCCTCCTACCTCCTGCACTACGGTTTCTCTACATAAGCTCCTTTTACACAAGAGTTGAGACCTGGGGGCATCCGAGTACCTGCAATTATAACAAGCTCTATGGGAAAGGCGACTGCTATGGGTGAAGACCCCAACCACTTGTTCTAGGAGTTCATATCGGAGTCGTGAGCAGTAACAGACAGACAGGTCCGGTGAGGTTCCTACTCCAGGAATCTGCACTGGAACTGAAACATGCAGTACTATTTCTAGAACGCTCTAGGGGCTGAAGGGGTGGTGTCACAGGGTAGGATTTACATGGTTGTCAGCAGGGAGTGTGTAATGAAAATGGCACCTTACCCAGCCATAATTCCCATAGACAACCAGTTAAATTAAAATTACCTGGTGTTTCCTGTTCTCCATTACCATTGGGAGCTCAGAAATGGCAGTGTCTGCTTCATTTCCAACAGCGACTGTAAACTAAGTGATGTCCCAACAGGAAAGAGACCTCCACCAGATTTCTAGTCATTTTAACAATAAGCCGTTTTAACCTTATGCTGGTAGAGGAACACTGGGCACAATTTCTGTAGTCGGAGCACAATATATAATTTTAAATACAATATAAATTTCTGCAAGCTGTTGCTGATTAGAATTTTTCTTTGGAAGAAGGAAGCAAAAAAAGAGGACTGGCCCAGTTTTATATTTTCACACATTGATGTTACGTTGCATTTTGGAAATTAATTATAACATAGAGCATTGATATGATCTTTTGTTCTTTTAGTAACTCTGCCATATGGGTCATACAGTAATTGCCATGCTAACTATGACCATTGATTTAAACCTTTTGAGCATTTTTTATTCCAGGGGTATACAACATATTCTATAACGCAAATTAACATAGGCCCTGTATGCAAATAAACATGTAACCAATTTCACTTTGTATTAAGTTGGTCATACAAGAGTAAATATTACTGCTCAACCCATGAGATCAAATCGTATCAGATATACTCATTGGCCAAATGCGGTGGCGGAACTACTGCGCAGCGTGTTCGGCTGCTATTGGACCAAGAGGTGTGTAGGTCCAGCAGTGCTAAAACCCCCCACTGAATCAAACTAAGGCCCCCACATGAGGTCTTCTCTCTGAAAAGAGCAGAGAAGCATCCTCTTCTGACCAGCACATGCTCAGAGCAGAGCAGGGGGCCCAGGAGGTCACAGCTGCATTGCTGAGCCCCCTACCCAGTGATGTACTGTACTGCGCCACGTCACATGTATTTCGGTTTGCGCCTCAATGAAGACTGTCCCTCATACAGGATGTCTGCTTTTACTTTACAAATATTGCCCAGTATTTACTGAAGAAATCTAGCACTCACATCTAATAACCTGGTTTTGCTGTTCATGGCATTAGTTTACAGGTTTGATTGCAATAGGTCCTTCCTCCCTTGCTTTTTATTTATAAGTAGGCTGCGAATGATTGAGCAGTGTAAAAAATATTAAACAGAATGTGTTGGTGCAGGATTTGTTTTAAAAAGGCTTCCATTCCTCTGCATTTTGTCAGCTCAATTTATTCCAATTATTATATGTTCGCCTGTTCCCAAATATGCTAGCTAGTTTAACAGGACTGTATGCAGTCCACCTAATCCACTGATCTCAAAGCCATTTAAAATACAGTAAGATGTAATGTGGTTAAAGCTGAAATAATCCCTAGGAATTCAAGACAGGCCCACAGACAAACAAGCTGCTTTGCAAGGTGTTCATCTTTAAATACATTCATTACAGATGTTCTTTGCAGATGGTAATGAAGTGTGGCATTTTGTTTTCTATTCTACGCTAGACATTACATTCAACACTTTCTGCTTAAATTAAGAGAGCTAGTTATTTTGAGCAGTTAGTGCATACTTTACAATATGGTAAAAGAGAGTCATTTAAAGAATAACTTTAACGAAGGCCTGTTACCCACCGTCATGAAAAAATTATGGTTTTATATTGACTACTATATACAATTGTTTATCTTTATACAGGCAATCGCTTTATATATTTCTCGGAAAATTGAAAAAAAAGTGATTTATATTTAATATTTACATGTTTTTTAATCGTGCTTTTTCTAGAAATTTTTAATATTTGTAAATGTATGTAACCATGTTTGGGGATGGAGCCTATTGATTGTAATGACCTTATACTTGCCTAGGGCTTCAGCTTGTAGCTGCATACATTGGATGCTGTCTGCTATATTTATTTGTGTTCACTGCAGATGAATGGTTCAGTGGTTCGCACATTTGCTTCACAGGGCTGTGGTCATGAGTTCAATTTCCAACCATGGCCCTATCTGTGTGGAGTTTGTATGTTCTCCCCGTGTTTGCATGGGTTTCCTCTGAGTGCTCCGGTTTAAACTCAAAAACATACCAGCAGGTAAATTGGCTGCTGACAAAATGAACCCTGGTCTGTGTCTGTGTGTGTGTTAGGGAATTTAGACTGTAAGCTCCAGTGGGGCAGTGACTGATGTGAATGACATTCTCTGTACAGCGCTGCAGAATAGGTGGCGCTCTATAAATAAATGACGTAAATTTTCCATTAACACGCATATTCCACGACTGCAGATGCATTGTCACTAGTGTTTTCCTAATGCTAGTAACATGCCTAAAAGTGCTAGTACTGTAATGGTTATTCTCCCTGTACCAATAACTGGGACTAGGGAAGGTCCAAACACAGTGGTGTCTTCTAATACAGGCACCGACTACCCAGAGCTGTGCCTCTTTCCAGTCAGCACCTATGTTAGAACAGTTTGTCAGTATTGGGACAAGAGTTGTTAGTTTTTTATAACAGTGTAAAGAATTGTAATAAGTGCAGTCAGCCAATCAACAAACTTGCTCCCTGTGCAGATTTTCTAACAGGCCTTATAAGCGTAAGATTGATCTTGATTGTGCTTGTTGGTCAATTTGCTCCCACAGAAGACTCGCCATACCCCAATATTTAACATATCCCTGCCCCTTTTGCCCATCTGCAGTCCATGGAAATCAATATACACAGTGGCACACGCATTATTCTAATTAATTGGATTTTTGTGTGCCTTAAATATACATGTGTAATTGCCAACAGTTCTCTAAAACTGCAAACTCCTCAGGGATTTTACAGAGAACAGAAGATGCTGTATTTAATGAAGTTGGATCGCTAAATTAACTATCGTAGCAAGACTGTGTTGAGATTAATCTGCTATGGTTTACGTAATTATTATTTCATAAAGATAATATTGCTTACATTTAATTTAATACACTCATAATGAATAAAACAATTGTATACTCGCATATCTAATATATATATAAGCCTAGCGGTGTGTGTGTGTGTGTAAAAAACAATTTTCTCAGAAAGGGCTCATCCAATTGACCTGAAATTTGGTATACTGACATTATTTGACAAAAAAATTATAATAGTGAAGTCAGTTAACTTCCATCATCCCCCCTCCCCCCCGTGGGAGGGGTAGTAAAGGCTAAATTTACCAGTTGAAGGCTCAAACTCTTGACCGTGTGGGTATTTATTTACCAGAGCCTGTGTTTGGTCATGGACAATTGTATGTCGCATTTTCACGAGTACGGAGAAGCAGTGATGTGAAAGTGCAGGTTATGAATACTGCCCTTCAAGGAAGACTGATTGAGCACAGCGATAAGGTGTTTAGCAGAAACGTTGTGTATCGAGAGGTTTTAGAACAGTAAGACGATGGAGATTAAGGATGTGGCGATGAAGGATGAGGTGATGGAGAAGAATGATGAGGTGGTGACGTGGACAAAACCACGTTAAAAAAGGGCGCTTACGTCGGGAAGTAACGCTCTTCCCCTGAGGAGGCCTGGCCTAGCCCTAAATGCATGACAAGAACCTTTTTAACACCTTAAGTAGCTTGATTTGACTAGAATGCATGAGTATCATGCACGGGTTAACTTGTGTGTGTGTGTGTGTGTGTGTGTGTGTGTGTGTGTGTATGTGTATATATATATATATATATATATATATATATATATATATATATTAGTGTGGTTGATGTGGGCTGCTATAGGATGGTAGGCCACTTCACGTACTGGTGCTTAAATAATATATGTAACTGAAAGAACACACACACACACACACACACACATATAGTATATACTCCTTCCTAGCCCTACTAAGTTATGTCAGTTGGGTATTTATAGTTGCTGTTTTCACAGGCTGCTACTGGTGGCAGGATGTGGCATAGACAGTGTGAAAATGACAATAATATGCTCAGTGGTAGAGTTGTAGCATGTAACACATGTAATGGATTTCTGTATAGCAAATGTGCAATAAAATGTTTGACATCTGGTTGCAGGCCGTCCTAGGCTAAAATGAGCTCTCCCTTGCCAGGCAAATACGTGGTAACTAAAATCGAACACGCCCTTAATTTAATTTAATTTTTCCTGGGTAATCAGGCCCTGTCTGGGTGCATCAAATGATGACTTATATTTAATAATATAGTAATGCACCTTGAAAGAAATAGATATATTCATCTGTAAATAATGTGTTAAGATATGATCCTAGCCTTTACGTGCAGAAGCCAATTCTGACACATCTTGGTGACATGTACTCAAATTATTATTTTTATGTTTAGAAAGTCTTGCTCTAATTATTGTGTACTTTACTGCAGTACAGAAAATATGATTTAATATTTTGTATGAACATGCACTTAGATGGTGGCCAAAATTTGAAATCACACATGATCTACATTAGAGCACCTATAGTTTCAGCACTGTAGTTGTTTTGACTAAGTTTGTTGAAAGATTGACTTTCTCACAAAATTACAGAACAAGGACAGCAAACTGATCCAACTGAGCAACTTTTGCAAAAGGATTTTACTTATCTCTTGTGCCTGCAACGTTTAGGGAGCCTTGGTTCTGAGAGTGTTTTTCCATCAGATGGACACTTGTCAAAATTCCATTTAAGTTATATTTGTTAAAATGTACCTGACATGCAATCTTCAGTCCTGCATATGGTTTAAAATACTAATTAGATATCTCTTGGAGCTTGTGGACTACCCTGTAAATATTTAGACTAAGGTTATTCGATCAACTCAATTATCAGTTATACATATTTTCAAAATGAGTCTATAGAGTTGCACTGATTTACATTTACAGTGCACTTCATCCTACAAGCCTGTTGCATGCTTTCTTTAGTATGTGTTGAATCCTAGAGCAAGTATTATTCATCTATAGACAAGCCCAGTTCTTCTGTGTTACATTCCTGCAATTCAGCGGGTCCCCCAGAAGATACCAACAGCGCAGTTAAGCAGCTTCCCCCTCTACTACTGCTGCCAGGTTCAAATAGGTACCTGTGTTGTTGAAATCCACTGTTCCTATTCATGTGGATGAAAAGGGGTACCAATAAGAGTGCTGTGTGTTTGAAACAAGCCTGTGTTACTAGCTGAGAGGAACAGTGCAGGACCATTGAAGCCTTTTTTTTGGGGGGGACTACCATGGCAACCACAGTCATATGTCACATGACGTAGTGATCAGAGAGGTTTTGGAATGCTCCCCTGAGCTTTGTTTATAATGTAACCTCCTGCTTCTCCCCCTTCTACCACCGCATGATATGCTGAGAGCCTGTGTCTGTGTAGCAGACTAATTGTGTCTATGTCTGGCAGCTATTATTATTTTCCAGAGAACTTTTGAAAAGTAGATAATGATGTGTGGGAAGATGGCTAAGAACAATGCATGTTTAAAAGGTATTTAAGTTGCTATGTAAAGAAAAAAAATAATACATTTTCTATGGGGAATTGCTGCTCTGAGAACCCCTGTTCTAGTGGAAGGTAGATTAGTAATAATAGATAAACATTTTAAATCACAACAATACTTTATTAAAAGCGTAAATGTATATAGGTGTCATTATGTGTTTTATAGTGTTGAAAAACTTTGCTCAGTTACGTATAACTGATTTACTAATGGTGCTGTGTGCAGACTAGCTAACAAGAGTCAGGCTAATTAAAATGGAGCAAGAGATAGTACCAAAAAATAAACACCTAGTTACAGTAGAAATATGTATTGTGGTAGTGTCTCTTTATATTTAGCAAACAAAATAAAAGATTATTCTACAAGGGAATGTGAATCATGCTATTAAACATTTTTCTTTTGTGCTTATATATAACTTTGTAACCTTGAAAGTGCTGTGTTTTTTTTCTGAGTGTGATAGAATCCTGTTTAACAGACCATTAGCTAATTGTCTCTATGCAAGAACTGTACCGTTTTTATTTAGTGCCTTATTTCACATAGATAACTATGTGCTGCACAGCTCTACTTTAATGAAAATGTTGAGAAGAAATCCACATATATAATTTGTACTAAATTGGAATCCGCTGTCCAGCGACAGATTTGCTGTTTGCGTGGATGAAAAACTAACTTAGTCATGAAAGTCACAGAGCTTACCCAGTTACTTAAAGTACCTTTTGTATCATTAAGTTTATGATGGCATAGAGCAATAAAACGCTGTAATGGTATGTTTGCATTCTTCCTTGTCTTGTGTGAATATGATTGAATATATACTAGGGCTGGAAATGTTTGGCCTATGGGTTATCAGAAGTAGCTGACTATATGGTACAGTTGCTCAGTGTCACATGCTTGTAGTAACAGGATATTCGCCACATAATGGAGGGGTAGCGTCTAGTCTGCTGACAGCCATGTTATCCTGTAGGCTGATCTTGGCTCTACACATTTCCTCTTCTACACAAACAAGAAAACAACAACTGTTGCACAGAAGACCTGTGTAAATATATACATTAGTGCTGAATTGAACCTATATGCCATCTCCTGTTTTGGTAATTCAGGTTTTGCAATCCTATTAATACAGATAGGTGGTTTTGCTTGCCACTGCTGCGGTGGTCACTTTCATATAATTTGTGTTTTGTACTATTTATGAATGATAGATCATATTAACGTAATAACATTATTTATGGTAGAAGTATTTATACTTAGACTATGACAGTGATGGGTAACCAACTCATTTGGACCACTAAACCCCCAAGTTAAAATGTTCAAATATGATCTTTGAAGGGAAAGCTGACACTCCATTAAAGTCCATTGGATTTCCACATCTTTGACAGTGCCCTAGTGGAATCTGATACAGGTCATGCACTTCATCAAATCAAGTCTCCAAACCTGTCACCATGTAACTGCTGTAATAGAGAAGTACCTCCCTCCTAATATGGCTACCTGCTGCAGAAGATAGAAATAGAGCTTTGTGTATAAATACTTTTGTTCGTTGCTGTATGTTATTCAACTCTGCAATGCACATCCTTTGGCATGTTGATGTTGAATGGGGGCTTTACTTGATCTTTACAGGATCTTGCAAATTGCTTTTGGTCTGTCATAGTGCCATTGCAATTGCATAGATATATGGTATCATAGAGTTCTTGTCCTATGATGGTGTACACTATCTTCTATTTAATCATATCAGATCTACAGTGTAATCATTTGCACAACCCAGACCCACGTTCAGCTAGTCATTCTATCCAATCATGGATCACTCAGGATGTGCAGTATGAAGCCTCAGTGTTTTAAAATCTAAAAGAACAAGGAAATTATTTCAACATGTGGAGATGAATGAAATTAGAATTTATAGTCTATAACAGCAGTTCCCAAACTCTGCACCATGGCTTCCTTTGGTGACGCAGCTAGAGCTGTCAGTAAGCAGGTTAAGCAAGGCAGGGGGACACCAAGCTTTGAAGGCACTTCCCTCTGGCTGACATCCCCTGCTTGTCCACAGGCCAGCCAAACTTTCCATTACAGGGCTTCCTTCACATTGTCTGTGGGGCATGACGTCATCACGTTCAACATTTTCAACAAGGAGCGGTGCAGAGAGGAGCCTGAGCTTGAAGAAAAGACAGAAGAAAAAGAGAAGAAAGAAGGTCAGGTAAAAAGTCAGTAAAGGAATGGAAGGGCAATGTAATAAAAGGGAAACTGATGAAGGGGAACAGTGAAATGATGAAGGGGCATGCAGATGGCATTTGGAGTAAGCTGTACACTGGCTCACATCTTAGACCAAGCTCCCACTTTTCCTTATTCTCACAAATATAATGCTTTCAGTATTTCTAAATACTGTTGGAAACGTCACAGCAGCGCTGAGGATTGACTTCATAATGAAAAACAAGGTTGTTTTAGGATCTACAGAACTACCATCTCTGTCCAGCTGTGGGACCCACAGAGCTCAACTGCCATTGCTGTTTCAACATCTGTTCAGCTACTCACTGATCTCAGTTGTGTTTGCTGTTACCATCTCTGTTTGGCTGCTAGACCCTCTGCACCCAACTCTCAGGATCCTTCTGGACCTCGTCGTGTCAGAGCGGCGCAAACTGCCTATTCCATTAACCCCAACCAGGGGGGCGGTAAATTATCCTTCACCTCTTCCATTGCCCCACACAATTTGGATCAATTGTTTCTTTATACTCTCTCATTACCTACCCTAGCTAATACACATTCATTCACATCTCTCCATCATGCACCTACTCAATTTACAGTCTCTCCTATTTACTGTCACCACACTTCTCATCCTTTTTCTCCCTCCCCGATTATGATTTCCCCTTCACTACTTCCCTCCTCGCTAGTCTGTACATCAGACCTGTTTTGTCCCCTGCACACACCACACTCACCAGCCTACTTAAACAGAAATAAACCTCACACCCACAAATCCTCTTTGCATGTCCTCTTTCTCACCCTGCTCCTTCTCATGGCTGCTGGTGATATCTCGTCTAACCATGTACAATACCCATTATCTACTCACGCTCCTCGCTCCACCCCAACTTCTCCATTTATCCCATACTTCCAATCCCATAAACATTATCCACATATCTCCACTACCCTCTCTTCCCTTCTCTTGTACACCATGGAACTCCAGATTGTTTGTAACAAACTTACATCCATCCATGCATATTCATTTCTAAATCCATCAACCTCTTTGCTTTTACAGAAACTTGGCTGACCTCCTCTAACACTACATCCCCTGCAGCTCTCTCCTATTGGGTACTCTGCCTCAGCCACACTCCCAGACCCGGAAACAGACAAGGTGGTGGAGTAGGCATTCTACTCTCCAAGCTGCACCTTCCAAGTCATACCTTCTGAAGCCTCCCTCATATTATCTTCCTTTGAAGTCCACACAATCCATCTATTTTATCCTCTCCACCTTCGTTTTGCTGTCCAGTTTCCTAATTCCTTGACAACTTTGCAGCTTGGCTCACTTATTTCCTTTCCTTTGAACTGCCTACACTCATACTGAAGGTGATTTCAACATTCCCATTGATAATCCTACTGTTTCTTCTGCCACTTAACTTCTTTCACTTACTTCCTCCTTTGGTCTCTCCCAATTGACTTCATCTCCCACCCACTATGATGGGCACTCCCTTGACCTGGTCTTCTCCCGCTACTGCCCCATCTCTAGTTTCTCCAATTTAGCCTTCCCACTCTCCGACCACAACCTCCTTTCCTTCAGCTGCATCTTACCTCATGCCCTTCACCCTGCACCCAAATACATATGTACACAATGAAACCTAAGTACTATTATTTCAATACACTTCTCATTTTCACTAAAACAACTATTTTCTCCAATGACTGCATTGTCCTGTCCTAATCAGGCTGCCTCTTTCTATAACAAAACACTCACTTCATCCCCACACAATGCAGCTCCAGCTACTACATATAGTCTCCGACGATCCAAACACCAGCCATGGCACAACAAACGGACCCACTAACTACAAAAGTGCTCCCGCACTGGTGGAAATCTCATTCCTATCCCATTTTCCTCCACTATAAATTCATCCTTTCATCTTACAGCACTAGCACTGCCCTTTCAGTTGCCAAACAAACATTCTTCAAATCTCTAACATCCACCCAGTATTCTAAACCACGTCACCTCTTTGCCACCTTCAACTCACTTCTCTACCCACCTGCACCTCCTCCTCTTATTTCCCTCAGTGCCCAAGATTTTGCCACCTATTTCAAAGACAAAATTGACATCATTCGACAAGATATTTCCTCATGCCAAATTCCACTCACTCTACCCACCTTAACCTACACTCACCTATCCACCCTTAATTCATTCTCTCTAGTAACTGAAGATGAAGTCTCTGAACTTATCTTATCATCTCACCCTACAACCTGTCCACTCAGCCCTATTCCCTCTCAACTACTCCAACCCCTTTCCTCCACTGCATGCCCACCTCTAACTCAGCTCTTCAACCTGTCTCATCTCACCTATTCTAAAGAAACCATCTCTCGATCCAGCCTCTCTCTCTCCAACTACTGCCCTATTTCTTTCCTCCATACTACTTGAGCAATTAGTGTACAAATGCCAGTCTTATTTTCTCTCCTCTCATTCCATTCTCAACTCTCTGCAATCAGGCTTCCGCTCCCAACATTCCACTGAAACTGCTCTCACAAAAGTGATCAATGATCTAATTATTGCAAAATCTAATGGTAATTTCTACATACGCATTCTCCTGGACCTCTCTGCTGCTTTTGATACTGTTGATCATTCTCTTCTCCTACACACCCTTCACTCCACTGTCCTTTGTGACACAGTTCTTTCCTGGTTCACTTCCTACCTATTGAACCGCTCCTTTAGTGTTTTTACCTCTGGCACATCCTCCGCTCCGCTCCCACTATCTGTTGGGGTCCCACATGGCTGTGTTCTTGGCCCTTTACTTTTTTCATTGTTTGCCTCTTCTCTTGGGACATTAATTCGTTCATTCGACCTCCAATAACACCTCTATGCTGATGACATCCAAATCTATATCTGACCTCTCTCCTTCTTTACTATCCTGTGTAACCAACTGTCTTTCTGCGATCACATGAATGTCCCTACGCTACCTAAAGCTTAACATGTCCAAAACAGAGCTTATTATCTTCCTTCCTGCCAGAGTCACCACCTGCCCTCAAATCTCCCTCACTGTCAGTAACGCCACAATTTCCTCAGTCTCCCAAGCATGCTGCCTTGGTGTCACACTTGACTCCACCCTCTGCTTTATTCCTCACATCCAGACTCTCTCCCAGTCCTGTCGACTCCACCTTAAAAGCATTGCAAGAAAACGCCCTTTTCTTACTCAACATGCTACCAAAACTCTTAACCATTCTCATCATCTGCTGCCTTGGCTGTTGCAACGTCCTGCTACCTGGCATTCCTGACACCCATATATTTACACTGCAATCAATCCTATATGCTGCTGCAAGACTGAACTTCCTCTCTCACCGCTCCACATCTGCTGCACCACTTTGCAATTTCCTACACTAGCTTCCTGTGTCCTTCAGAATTAGATTCAAATTACTCACCCTTACTTACAAAGCCCTCAACAATGCAGACATCTCAAATCTCATATCAAAATACTCTTCCTCCCGCCCTCTTAGATCTACCTCTGACCTGCGCCTTGTCTCATCACTTATAACCACCTGTCTCTGCCACTTACAAGAATTCTTCGTTGCTGCCCCTCACTTATGGAAATCTCTACCACGCTCAATCAGACTTTCCCACAGCCTTCAAATCTTTAGATGCTCTCTGAAAACCCATCTCTTTATTTTAGAGGTGACTGAGGGTCCTTACAAATCTACGCTAATAATAACAATGATAGTAGTGTGATGGTGCCTAAATACTTATTATGTTATTTTGACCCAACTATTTAAAAAAAATAGGACTACTCGGTAATTATGTTGTCTTAGGGGTGTCTTGAAAAAATTATGGCCACCTTCGACCTGAGAAAGTTTGGGAGCCACTGGTCTATAAATAGAGCTAAGATGGCGATGGACAATTCAAGTTGTTCTGCAGTTGTGGTATGATAAGAGTTAAGATCTAATGGAATAAATGATTTGGGGAATTTTTGGTGGAGAAACATGCTGCACAGTTTTGTAAATTTTGTTCACCTTTACTGGCTAGGTTTGCCATCAATGCACTTATTGCAGGTTTATCTTTTGTTCACCACTGACCTAAGCAGCTATTGATACCATGGTAACATTCTCTTATACTACACACCGTGCTGTTCCATACCTATTTACGAAGTTGCTAGCACAGACCTGATTAATATATCAGATCACAGTGCCTGATTTACTTCTACATCACTTATCATTGAGAGGCCGGATACCTCTACAATCAAGCTGCTCTCACGTCACAGGCAATCCCACGTACAGCCTAAAACCTGAGTGCAGATCCTGCTGTTGGCCCTGAGTCATTAAGGCAAAAAATGGGTAAATGTTCTCTGAGACAAACCAAGTTACAATACAAGGGGTGCAAAGTAGTTTATTATTTTGCGCATAAGTTAAATACTGGCTGTTTTTTCATCTAGCACACAAATACTTAATAGCTTAATTACTACACTGAAATTTAAAGTTGATCTAGGACATGCCCTACCCCAACTATAAATCTGTCCCCACATTTTAAATTTACCTCCCCCTCCAATGCAACATGGTTTTGCCCAGGTGCAAATGTTACTCCTTTTTTATGCTTTGCTCTCCTTAATGTCTCAGGCCCGTTGTGTTCTCTCCATTCCAAACTTCAGTCTGCACGCCCCTGAGTTTTTATATTCTCGCTTCAGAAGACTTTTAGATGTGTGTTTAGAAGGATAAATGCACTGACAATTGTAATTAATTTTTTGTTATTTCAAGTCAACTGTGACCTGTAAATAAGCACTGGGCCTACAGTTGCAGGTACATCAAATACCCATGTATTTTATAGTAAGGAGTATATTATCATAAGTATGTATATGTGCACACACACTCCTTCAGTTAATCATAGTTGCTGTTTTTTTAGGGACAATCTCCACAGACATTGCATATATAAATGGTATTACCCACTATGTTAAGTTTCCATCTGTAACAATCATACCGTAATAATCTAATTGCCTTATATTATGTTCTGAATTTTGTGCTCAAATATGACGGGCAATTTGAAAGGGGAGGGGTGATATCCAAGAACTGTGTTGCTACAAGGAATTTATATTATACTTAATTCCATGGATTAATGGGAAGATGGAAATTGGAAGCTGCACTGCATACTTAATAAGTTTCATAAATCCAAATGCATGGCATACATATTTGAATCAATAAGTTTAGGACCTATTGGAAAAGCTGCGTAATCTGCAGCGTTCTTCCTTTGAATGTTTAGTGCCTCATTGATTGCAGGCAGGACAAGCAGGGAAGCACTGCTTAAAAGTCTTTACAAAGTTGGTGAGCTTGTGTGTTTATCTCATACTTTCATACATATGAGTGTTGGCTCTATATGATTAGTATATGACATCCTAAACCTATATAGCCTCTATGTCACCATCTGCTTGGAACTACATACTCAGCACAGTTATTTGGAAAGCGACTCTACTGCATAATACTGATGTTATTTTTAGTAATGTGTTTTTTTCAGTGTTTCTAATTAACACTAAAATTAGATTATAGTTGTCTGATAAAATCACTAATCCCTAATTGGCATGATACTGTATAGAGGGAAATATCACACATTTCCAGAAAAAAATCACTTGTAATTAAATGATCTTTATTTATTGTAAGAAAAAGCATTGGACAATTAGCCACTTTGGCACTTCAAAGTGTCTGCTGGTAAATAATGTATTTACTTTCCCTGAATAAGTTAGCATTATCGTAATGTTATCCACAGCTACAAGATCTTTAAAATAGAATCCATGTTACATGACATTATGTAAACATGAGGCTGAGAACCATCCTGGCCTGACCTACAGATCAAACCTATCCGCTTAACTCCGTGTAAGCCAGGGTCAGGTCTTACAGGTAGAATGGCTGCACAGTGAGAAGATACTGTTAAAGCCTCCAGTGTCCTCTGTCAAGAGGTGAAAGAAAAGATTGCTTTGAGCCAGCTGCTGGGGATTGAAAGGATACATAACATCTTTGAATGATATTCTATCTAGTATCTGTGTGCTTCAGGCGTTGTTCTTCTGAGGTGTGCGAAAAAAATATTTGTTGGTTCAATTGCCCAGTGGCTAATGCGTGTATTAGATGCATGAATCCTGGCAAAGATATAAATGTTCAACCATGTTAAAGATATTAGAAGTTTTCCACTTGCAGAGCTACTTTAATGGAGAATGACTAAAAATGTTGCAAATTTGTAGTTTATTAAGAAGCTGTTTTTAAAATGATATAATATTCTATTATGTAATGGTTTCACCTATGTAGTTTTAGTAAATATCTGGGTGATACACACCATAGGGATGTGGCAATACTATTATTTTATGAGATGATTTCATTTGTTTCATAAGGCCTAGATTTTTCTATATTATGTCTGAGCTCATGGATTTCTCAACCTTTTACACCCCTTTAATTGTTTACCAAACAATCCAGAGATAAACCATTAAACTAAGGTTTGACAAATCTGTAGCTATGACAACTAAGAGATTCACTAGACTGGAGCATATTATTTTTTCAATCTACTATCACTCTCCAATTCCTCCTGTTGTACTGTAAGTGAGTAGTCCGTGACAGCTCGTTTCACATTGGCCTCTCTGCATGTAGAGATGCTATTACTAAGATCAGATCCACACATAGAGATTTGCCAGAAACACTGTTCTTTAAAACCCTTTTACCTCCTACTTCATGGTCTTTTCTAACCCACCCAGAGAGAATTGGGAACAGGTTTATTCATATGGTAGTACCGAAGCAGAATGATATTTATCTGATTTATGTTTAGTAAATAACTGGAAAATTGTATTATTTGTCACAACAAAGGCACGACTTCACCAGCACAGCAAATAAATACAAAACAAATGCACAATAATATTTTCGTACAAATATACTCTTAACATACATAATAACCCCTGTAGTGTAGTCTTTTTATCTCTAGTCTCAGTGTAATTGTATGTTCAGGTAGCATTACCAAAAGTTTTGACACTGTTTGAGAAACCTACATCTGGCCATGCTTTTTTGCTTAGGTTACTTTTTATATACAGTATTTAGAGAAAAGTGCATATGTATGAATTGGATTGCTTTGCTATATGTTACTTCTTTGGATATTTTGTGTGTGCGCATATGTACACTACATGGCCAAAAGTATGTGGACTCCAGAACATCACATTCATATGGAAATCCAATGCATGAAGCTCCCTATGAACAGTTGTTGTGTCGACGTTGCTACCAGAGGCAGTTTGGAACTTGGTAGTGAACGAAGGACAGATTATTTTAAGTGCTTCAGCACTGGACAGTCCCATTCTGTGAGCTTATGCAGCCTATTGTTTTGCGGCCGAGCTGTTGCTTCTCCGGAATCTGTCCACTTCACAATAACTGCACTTGCAATTGACCCTTAAATCATACAGCCTGAAGAAAGATTGGGTGGGTGTATGTGTGTGTGTATGTATGTATGTATGTATGTATATGTGTATATATATATTATTGATATGATTCATTCTAGGATTTTAGTTTTATTCATTTATTATGAATTAGATTCTTTTCTTGTTGATCGCTAAACCCGGAAATGACTAACCGGATGTGACGTATCAGGCCAGAGAGGTTTCCGCCCACACTCCAGGAATCGCGTCTGGATTGGCTTCCTGTTAAGAGGACTCTGGTATATAGGAGTCCGTGGTCACTTTACATTTATGACTCCTTGAAAAAGTCTTATTTATAAGACGAAACGTGTCGGAGATTGTGGTATTTGACTCCTGTGAACACTACTTGGATGCTCGGGGTATCGCCAGCTGGAACCCTTTCTACATCTATGAGTGTGCAGAGGACAGATAAGCTTGTTTTAATCTTTTTCATGTACGGGCATTTATTTTACTAAGTCGCAGTGCGATTTATGAGGCTGCTGTTAAATTTGTGATTTTTTAGAGAACCATTGGTACTCAGTTTTTATGGTATCACACTATTGTGGCATTATTTGAGTTTGCAGACACTTGTCTATCCTGTTCACGGTTTGAAGGATCACTTGGTATCCGGGATCGTTGTGAGTTCCAGTGTCCCTATTTGGTGCCATCAGAGGGACTTTCCTATATCATTTTGGCTTAAATGATTTAAACTTGTGGTACGGGAATTACTTATCTGTGGAGTTTTTTTCACTATGGATCACTTGTAATGCACTATGTGTGGCGCCCCCTGTCTTTTGTGTTTTTTATATATATACATATATATATATTTATATAGGATCTTATGTGCTCCAGAGACAGTCGATTCTCTCATCCCTGCCCTAGCCGCCTTACCCTTACCACCACCTTAGTATGTTTTAGAGTTGGGCGAACTCCGAACTTCGGGGATCCGAGTTCCGAGCCGGGTCGGCTCGGTACTCTAGTGCCTATTCGGATTCCAAAATGAGGCAAAACATCATTGTGACGTCGTCTGATCTCGCGAGTTTTAGAATGAATAAATAGCTGCCTCCACGGCGATATAGTAGCGCTATTTGAGAGAGGGACAGAGAAGGGTTAGGTCGCAGGAATAGAGCAGCGCTCGTTGCCATGTATTCCCTGTAGAATTACCTGACATATCCAAGAAACAGGTGGAGCACTCCTTGTGATGTTTCCTAGATGTGCTAGGAACTGCCGTGTGTTTGAGTCATTGCTCTATCGCTTACCATCCAGTCAAATCTCTGCAGTATTTGGCTGAAAGGGTATGAAAAGCATATTGTGACCTGTGAGATGGTAAAAATTGAATGGAAATCACTGCAATTTAGGTATTAGTTTGTACCTACATTATTATTAACCTAATACTTAAATTATGTGATTTTAGCCCAAAAAAATGGAATTTTGTAAAAAATGGCTAAACAAAATCAAAACCTGATGGTAATCCAGATGCAAAACCAAAACACGGGGGGCAGTGATCATCTCTAGTATATTTGCACAGCTCTGTATTTGAGAAAATATGCTTATAGCTTTGTGTTTATTGTTCTGTCTGCTTTCCACTATGCATCCCCTTGTCCCCCCTTCTTTTTTTCTGTATCCTTCCCCATACCTTAAAACCGTTATTAAAAACTGTTAATGTCAAAAAAGAAAAATGCTAGAGTATGCTGAAGCTATATAAATAAATGTTAGCAATAATAGCATGCAGTGGTGGTTATGAGCATTACACTTTTCACTGATGAGCTATAAAATTGTAGTATACAGCATGTGTATGTATGCATACATATTGTGGATATTCTTCCATTGTTTTGCGATTAGGATTTTGCTTCCTTGTTCTAAACAAAGTGTGGTCTTGTGCAAGTAGACTTGTTACCCAAGCCTTATTCATCATAAACATTTCATGAGTACTTAGCTGACCACTTCTTGCTGTGGTTTGTCTTTTATGTCAGTTATTACAAAGTGTGTTGCAACTTTTTTTTGTTATTTGTCACTTGGATACTTTGTAAAGAGGCTAACGGCAGAGAATGTTCACAGAAAAACAGTGCACTGCTGCAACTTTATATTAATCATATTTTAGAAACATATTTTAAACTCCCATATTGTAGCAAGAGATTATGTGTATATGTTTTATGTAGCAGAGATGGGCTTTTTGTCTTTTGCTATCAACCTTGGAAAAGACTCCTTGTGTAATCCAATGGGGTTACTGACAGCAACAAAGTCACACGTCTCCCCAATCAAAATCGTATCTCAAATAGCTCTAGGTCTCATAAATTATTGAAAATTATTGATATATTTGTACGTCTTTTATATGTAGTACATCTTCACAGGGAAAGATACACTATTGTGACATTCACAAATGTAGGGTTAAACTTATGAATATTTTCAGAATATAAATACAATCATTTTAGCAGCCTCAAGCAATTTTTGGTGTTTTGTTTTTGACATTTCTCAAAACTGATAGGTTTATATAGACCTTAACAGATCAAACGGTTTACATGTTGTCTTGTAAGTCAGATTGGTTCCCAGTGCAGATCACTGCATGGTCAACATGTTCCTTGATTGCATTGGGAAGCTAGAGTCACGCTCTTCATTTCTGCTTCCAAATGTTTCTCATGATAAGGTTTGTGTATTTAGTTTAAAATCTTGCTTGTTTAATGAATCCATATTCATAAAAAGTGTCATCTAATGTAGTCCGTGATTGATCTCTCTAAACCTGAGGGCCACAGAAATGCCTTTAATGACCAGGCCTTGCACTTAGATTACTATTAATGTTCTAAAACATGTTTAGGCAAATCTTGACTCTTTTATTCTCCTATCGGACTGCATGGCCAACAAGCATTCTGGAAAATGTCATCAAGGATGGGAGAAGAGCACGTGTCATATCCTTGTTCTATTAGATGTTATGTACAGAAACATGCATTATACAAGTCATTCCTGCAATTAATTAAATGAAGGCACATTATGTGTATAAATAGAATCTGGCTCGTTAGAGATTGAACGCCTTAGTATGACATTAACAGAACAGACAGTTTTGTCATAGCATATCAACTAAGGTCAGTTAAGATGCTTAACGCATTACATTCATTTCACTGCACAGTGTTTACTTGCAGGCAAAAGGCTCCTTTCAAAGGTTGGCAATGGGGCTAAAGCAGCAACAATAATACAATTGTATACATGTCTAATAATTTTCACATATTTTATGACATAATGTATATTTTTAAGTTAACAATGGAGGTATTTTTAAAAGCGTGTGGATATGTAATGGAAGGCCTGGATTTGTGCCAACACTACAGTGCCAGGTATGCAGCAACAGGCTGCTCCTTAAATTCCTAAAAATGTATCTGATCCTATATAACTATGCAAAAAATATTCTGTAACTCTTATCAGTTCTGTTTCTTTTTATTTGTAAACTATTCTAGAAAATTGTCAGTATCTGATTGGTGGCTGTGGGCTACAGCACTCTGAGTTTGTGGGTAATATAAAATTTTTCATAAATGTCCCCATTATAGAATGATATATTGTTTTGCGAGTTTATACGACAGAGCACATTAAGTTGTGTGTGGGAGGAATGCAAGGATCTCATATGTTTATCTTCATCTCTTATCCTCATCCACTAATCAGCAGTGATGCGAGCTGATCTACATCTACTGTTATGGATTTATGTATGTGCTCTGCAAGTTGTTTCTCCGCAAAGGCAAAAATATTGGCTGCCTTTTATAAAATGCATTTTCCTTATTTCTACCTGTGAAAAACTATTTAACTTTTATTTTCACCACCTGAAGCAATACTAACTCTATAGTAAAATGAAATTCAGCACTGTTTGATGATCCTTGAATTAGTATTTCTTACAGTTGGTTGGAGTGGGACCGATGAGCCTTATTCCAACATATACTATGTGAGAGACTTACTCATACACAAAACTGTGATGCCCTTTTATTTTATAATATATTGTATCCTTTACTGTCCTCTTAATAAGCAGAGAGAAAAATAAAAAAAATGTCTTCAATCCTCATTACATAAGACCTGTAGATAAAAAAAAAAAACGTAGCATAAGAGTTTCAAACCAATCTCCAACTTTGAGCAGTGGAAACCGCACATTGTAAACAAGATAATATTGGTTTTTAAAACTACACGAAGAAACAGTTGGCTTTGGAAACAAGCCTGTTTTGGAGAGAGCGGGTATTCAACCAAGATAGATTACAGAAAAAAAAATCCGTCAAGCAAATGTGGTGGCCTGTGGAATGTTTAGCATTAGTAAAATTTCAATTCTGTCTCGAACATTGTACATTTTCATGGTCACCTCATTACAATTTCATTGTCATTTTGTTTACATAGTTTAGTACAAATATTAAGTGTTATTTGCTTTGTGTTTTACAGGCTCGGAATGTCAACACTGGAGAACTGGCGGCAATTAAGGTTATTAAACTGGAACCAGGTAAGCCGCTTATGATTTCCTTTACTTTCATGTGTATAGTGAAGTTTTTGATAGGGGATGGACGTATATGGAAGTTGGGCAGCTGTGCATGAGGTGGAAAAGCGGTAAGAATACACACAGTAAGTGCAAGAGTAAAATTGGCTTTGCAAACGTTTTCTCGTGAATAATTGTGTACACACATTTGTAGATTGGATTAGTATAGTAGGTCAAGGAAAGATGTTCATAGCTGTGAATTGTGCTTTGGAATGTATGCTCTTGTTTTCGGTGTATATCCCAGGTTGTGGCTTTTGTGATGAATGCTGAACCCCTGAAGTCAGGTTTTGTAAACTACTACTGTACACCAATGAGCTACAGCATTAAAATCACTAACAAGTGAAGTGAATAACATTGATTATATCATTACAATGGCACATGTGAATGGAGTGGGATATATTATGCAGTAAGTGAACAGTCAGTTTTTGAAGTTGATGTTTTGGAAGCAGGAAAAATGAACAAGTATAAGAATCTGAGCGACTTTGATATTGTGATGGTTAGACGGCTGTGTCAGATCATCTCCAAAACAGCAGGTCTTGTGGGGTGTTTCTGGTATGCAGTGGTTATTACCTACCAAAAGTGGTCTAAGGAAGGACAACCGGTGAACCGGTAACAGGGTCATGGACACTCAAGGCTTATTGATGCGCGTGGGGCACGAAGGCTAGCCTCTCTGGTCCAATCCCACAGAAGAGCTACTGTAGCATAAATTGCTGAAAAAGTTAATGTTGGCTATGATAGAATTGTGCCAGAACACACAGTGCATTGCAGCTTACTGTGTATAGGGCTGCATAGCTGCAGACCAGTTAGACTGCCCCTGCTGACTCCTTTCCACTGCAGATAGCGCCTACAATGGGCACGTGAGCGCTAGAACTGGACCATGGAGCAATGGAAGTAAGTGGCCTTGTCTGATGAATGTTTTCTTTTACATCATGCCGGGTTGCATGGTGCGTCACTTAACAGAGGAGGAGATTGCACCAGGATGCATTATGGGAAGAAGGCAAGCCAGCAGAGGCAGTGGGATGCTCTGGTCAATGTGAATGTTACTTTCACAAGTACCAACTACCTAAACATTGTTGTACATTGTACACCCCTTCATGATGGCAGTGGCCTCTTTCAGCAGGATAATGCGTTTGAGGAACATGACAAAGAGTTCAAGGTGTTGACTTGGCCTCCAAATTCCTTAGATCTCATTCAGATTGATCATCTGTGGGATGTGCTGGGAGAACAAGTCCCAGCCATGGAGACCCCCACCTCACTACTTACAGGATTCAAAGGATCTGCTGCTAACGTCTTGGTGCTAGATACCACAGGACACCTTCAGAGGTCTTGTGGAGTCCAAGCCTCAACAGGTCAAAGCTGTTCTGGCGGCTCCTACACACTATTAGGCAAGTGGTTAATGTAGTGGCTGATTGGTGTATAGTTGACATATTGAGCACGGTTTTGTACAATTTTGCTTCCTATAAAGTTCTCTAAACAGAATGCTCTATGTCCCTGATCATAGTACATTTTTAACACAGTGATAACCTTTTTTTTTCCACTTTTGTTCCTGCTAACAATTAGATCTGTTGTTACAATGCTTTTCCCCACACAAGTACTTGTTTGTAATAACAGGGTAGTCTTACCCAGTCCTAACAAGTCTTACATTGGTTATGCATGCATAAGTTAGTTGTGTGATACTTAAAAGCAGTAGTTGTATGATCATGCAGGGCCAGCTCACAACCGACACGGAAAGATACACTATAATGTGATTGGCATCCTTGCATATAATGCAGCCTACATTGGGGATATATAGTATGACCTGGTATTGACACTAAACTCTTTAGGGATTTTTGTTTGCTATTTATATCGTGCATAAATTCTTATTAATTATGCAAATATTTATAGGGTTCTATTGCTAATCTAATATAGCATCCATGTGCAGCACATGGAGGGGCATATTATTATAATAGCCTTTATTTTAGCATGTGTGGTACTTTTGTTTTGTTTTTTTAATTCAAACTAAGTAATTGCTCTAAAACGTTTAATATACTGACAAATAACTTTATATTAGTGAAAAGTACTCTTTAAACAGTGGAATTGGTCCTGGTAGTCATTAGCCGTTTGAACCGATACATACTTTTGATAAATTGATTCCAGCTTCAATATGAAAATATGATTGTTCGCCAGTCACTGCTAAAGGCCACGAAATAGCTTTGTAGCCAGATTTGCACTTAGTTGCTATCGCCTTTCACAGAGCTGTGTTCTTACCATGCTTTGTGATAATTGTATCTGGACACGCTCATATAATCTTACTAAAAGAATAAAGATACTTTGCTCTAGGTGTCTTTGATGTTTCTCTTCTATTGCTTTTGAAGTTTTAGCTATGGTCTCAGTTTACCTGTGAATCTGTATGTCACGAATGCCCAGCATGTCCCAGATACAGCAATCTGAACAACTGGCAGTGATTGGCGTCACCTTTGTCACTTAGCAATCAATATACCTTTTCTGCGACCATGAAGGATTTATTATGATGTCCTTACGTTCACCAAAACCACTTATTAATGTTTCAGACTTAAATCACATACACATGTAGCATGAGCCTCCCTGGACTTCGTAACTTCACAAAGAATCACGGGGCAAATGCTAGATTAAATGTATTTTAATCCGAAGAATGTTTCCAAGGCTTAGTTACAAAAAAGTTAATGACAAGACATACAATAAATTGCACAAATAAGTTCCAGAAATAAAGTAGGAGCTAAAACCTACTAGTTGAGACTTGGTGTGTGAGGGAACACAGTTGAGAAATATTAGACATTTCAGTCTTGATAGACCCCCTCATGAAAATGCACACTTTATTGTCTAAGGCAGAAGATTTGAAACCTTTTTCCACATAGCTCTCACTCCCCACCTTTGAAGTTTAGCTGTCGATAAGGACAGATTGATCTCCCAAATGGCACAGGGCTTTCGGAGTGCCCTAGGGATGTCCTGAGATCGAGAATGTTCACAGGACCAGAGTTCTCACCTCTGCTCATTCTGCTTGGCTACATGGTTTACAATTTTGGGGCTTCAAACTCTTCAGAGATGCCTACCTTTCCCTGGCCTGGCTAATTTCAACAGATTGACACTTGCAGTTTATACTCATGTCATTTAGCAAAGCACACGTTGAGATTACATTACAAGGTTACATACAATATACATTGTCATACATCAATTCAACAGAAAATAACAATCAGTTATTAGATATATGACATAATCGTTACACTGTACCAAGTTGTATTCTTGACAGATGGCTAAAACAATATATCTTTAATGTTATTAATATAACTTGCTCTGTAGTTTCTTCCCCTTTGCACAGTCCGTTACACAACTGTTTGGAAAATGGTTAATAGAAGAAAAACATAGCTTTGTTGACACCATCCTTGCAGTATGCTGTCTTCTGTATGCATAACATGCAGCATTATTTGCTTATCGTATGGTGAAATACAATCGCTCATATTGTCCTTTTTTTAAGCTGTCTTTCCTTCCTCCTTATGTTGCCTTTCCTAAGTGATACTTGCAGCTGTGACGTGATTATTAACACATTGTGTTACAAACTAAAGCATCCACAACCTTACATCATGTACTTGCTTTGTGCTGTTTTTTGTTAATTATTACTTGTAGATTAAGCATGCGTGCAAAAATGAAAATGAGGAAAGAGATATGTGAGAGAAAATAGAGCCTGTGACAGATGGAAGGTGGAGTCAGATATTTATGGATTGTATAGCAGATTCCTGCTATATCTTTGCTCTATCCTATGAATGGAATGTTGTTACAGGATATGACCCAAGAAGACTAAATTTCCTCTTATAAATATAGGCACAAAAATGCAGCTTTTTGAAAATGGTGTCAGTTTGTTATCTCTCTGTTTATCTGTCTCATATTTCTCTCCTATCTGTCTCATTGCTATTCATTTCCTATCTATCTCTATGTATTTTTACATATAGAGCTGGAATAATTAAAATAAATAGCATCATATTCTCAGGCTTGGGTATTAGCTAATGTAATGCTATGGTGTTCCTTCCCCAATATGTACCCCCTTTTCCCCCTCCCCCTTTTTGTATTATATTTCTGTACCCTGTACTTCTTGTTTTTGCAAAAATTCAAATAAACTTATCCAGTTAAAAAACAAACCTAAAATAAAGTAGCATCCTACAGTGTGTCACGAACACGCTCCCAGCTGCCGTGACTTTGAGGTGATTGCTATATGAGGTCACAGGATTCCAGATCGCAGTCTCTCTCTACCTATCACACAGGTTATAGACCTACTGATTCGCCCCCACACAGCGCGCTCTCACCCCCACACACTTTAGGTTTGCCACCACCTATTGAATACGGGCAATAGGACCCCAATATACTGTCCTACACTGGTACACAAGGCTTCTAGCTATCCACAGACTAGCAAGACCCACTCCAGCAAGCAAAGGTTTAACTCTTCACACCTCCAGACTGTTGCACAGATGTAAATGCAAGCACACACTAAGCTTGTTAATCAAATGTATCGACTAATCACACACGGGCATTCAAAGGGTTAACTTGGTCAAGCGATTTCTTCTTAACAGGAATCAAGGATGCCACCTATTAAATTTATAGATTTAATATACAAATCTAGAGGGCACTCAAATATAAAAAACTATTAATAAACAATTGAAATAACATACACAAGCAAAGCAGTTTGAAATAAAAAGGATTAGATTCAGAGTATAACTTACATCGAAGTGGTATATTCTGAGCCAAGGGAAATTGGCTTGAAGATGAACAACTTATCAATGAATGATTGATTTCCCAACAGACTGACAATTTGCTCCTTCCCAACACAGATTTTTTTAAGCAAAATGAAATGAAAATGTCTTCACAGGGGCAGTGTTAATGCTAATAGGGGGGCAGGGATGTCCCCTGGGTGTCACTATAGTTTGCTCACAAATGTTCCCAACGTTTTGACCTTTGGGCAATTCTTCACAGATATTTCCCAGAGACATAACTACCCCTTCAATAAACCGGTCATAATCTCCTGCACATTTGAATACCAAACATAATGGAATTATGATATGTGATTATAGCTGGATACCGCCAGTACCTGTCATTCACAAACCTGGTGTGATATCTGCTCAGTATGGAGTAGCACCCAGATTTCCCAAAATTTGATCTATGAAGACATTTCCTTTGAAGCTCATATTTCTATATACCTGTATAGGCCTTCAAATGATGCCTTTGACTGCAAGGATGTCCAGCTGTGACCGGCTCCACAAAGTCTATTCAGGTGTCCAAAAACTAACTTGTAACAGGATATAGCTCACAGCTGAAGCTGCTACAGGTGACACTGCTATCTTCTAACACTGTGGGCCACCGAATACACAGAATCTCTGGCTTCACATTTTACTTTTTAGTAGCTCAACTTATCAATGGATTCAATTGATATACCATATTTACACTGCAATTATGATGTAGGCCTTATTCCCCACAATTATGTGATGGGTTAACCCTTATAAATGACTGTAAGTTCTCTATGTTAACGACAGAGCGCTTGCCACTGTGGAGATAATATGCTATATTGCATTGTATGTGAGTGTGGCACGACTGAATAGAACCAGCATGCCACGTGCATCATGGGAAAAATGTTGTCAATTGTGTTGTTGTTAGTTCCCCCCAGCTCTTCATGTATAAGCTTACAATGCCTTTAACCACATAATATGGTGTAAAAAAAAGCATAATATATCGGTCTGGGGAGTGTATTCTTTATATTTATAGCATCACTTGAAGGTGTACATCACTGTTGATAATTCTGTGGGAGTTTGCAGCTGCTGAATGTATAAAACATCTGCTTTCCGCTACTCCCTTCCATTGGTTATTCCTTCCCTTCTCCGTTTATGTTATTCCTACTTTTCCTCACAGTAGCTAAGAAAGGGAGGAGAGGATCTAGCTGTAAAGCAGTGCACTGAGCATTTGGCAGGACACACAAGTTGTTATCCCAGTGCCAGTAGTATGGGGTTGTTTTAAAGGAGTCCCATCATTAAAATTGTGTATATAATATCAATGTTTAAATGTATGTTGAAGGTAAAATTTAGCATCAGTCCTCATTTTGACTGTTTTATTACTGTAATATATATTATTCTGTGCACACATCTATACATACATACATACATACATACATACACATGCGAGACCTTCAGTAGTAAATACAGCAGTTTTTTTAAGCTTTCGCTAGCTAAGTAGCTTTGACTTTTCCTGGTTGTTATTGGGTTTTTATTTGTTTTCTGATTTTTCTTTTTGTTTTTAAAGTATCTTTGAAAAGTTGAGTAAACAACTTGGAGCTACCACTACATTTTTACAGTGCTGCAGAGCAACAGGTTACCGTGATATCACATTGATGGAGTTTCCTATAGCCAGGAAACCTAGAAGCTGTTCAAATCTCTTTTACAAAGATAGTACATTTACACTCGCAGCCATTGCATGTCAATAGAACGTAGTGAAAGTTTGTAATATAAGACACGTATTCAAATAATATAAACAATGCTTTACATAGTAGTGTCCCATTAACCCAATTCACGCACAAGAATGTAACTGCACATTCAACTGTGCTGTGCCAAATCCCACCAGGCGGTAAGGTATGTCTTGGTGAAATCTTGATCACCCTTACACAGCGCAGCCCTCTTCTCTCAGCCCCTTGGTCTGGTTCATGAGCTTACACGTCACTGTTATTGCATGTAAACAAATATATTGTATTAAAAATAACAAAATCAGTAAAATATGTAAAGGAAAAAAAAGTATATACCATATTACCCAATATGGTGACTGCATGCATTTATCATTTGTTGAGCAGGTCTCGGTGAACAGATATCAAAGTATAAGCCAATCAGAAATATGGAGATGTTCTGCATGCATTTTTTTTTAAAGTTTCCTTCGTGAGAAAAACCCATCTCCATGGTTAGCAACAATATCCACTGGACACTTTGCTACTTAGCACGTTTTGCTCTATTTGGATACACTGAAATCCTCTGTCATGACGTGATTGTTGTAACTTGTTAAAATGTATTTTTTGTTATATAGTAATTATTTTGCATTATAAATTTTGAATTGAAATAAATATTAAATACGTAATCTACCCAAAACTTACAATTGAGCTTTTGCTGGAGTACACTACATCATGATAAATTACTTCATTAAGTTGAAGCATTCAAACTAATCTGGAGGGTTTCACCAGTCATCTGTCACTCTAGCTTACTTATTTCAAACAGGCAGCGATAAACTTCCCATTCACGCAATTGTTAAGTATCTGGGGAAGGACATAGACAACACTACTTTTCTGGTGGACCTATTCCAAACACAGAACGCAGAGCAACACTGGACTGTCTGAAACTTTACGGGACTCTCCAAGACACTGAAGAACTGCTCTCCAGTTAAATACCGTAGATGTTTGTCTTTTAGTGAATTCCACCCAACAATTACATTCTTTTAATTTGTGAAGTCTAGATAATGGTATCCAATATAAGGATTAAGAGGATCAATAAATAAGTTGCCAGGTTAAATGTATCCAATGGAGCTCCTATTCTGTTGTAAATGGTTTCCAATATATTTATCTAGCTGATCCTTATCGTATCGTTCTTCTCTGCAGACGGCCGTTCTCCCGTTTCTAGCACGAGCTGACATAGTTGTCGACTTTTGCACAAGTGTTGTTTGTTCAGTGAGGACAAGAAATGACCACAGCAGAGCTGTAACTTAAAATTATAGCGCGAGAAACAAAAATGCCACCCTCCCTAGCCCTTAATTTTAACCAAATGAACCGAAGATATTCATAAATTGCGCCCCCCTTCAGCGTTGCGCTCTGTTAGGTCGCCCCTAACGCACAGCCCTAGTTACGGCCCTGGACCACAGGATCTATATGCAATGAGCAATATGAAAGAAAGGGAAATATTAGCCATATAGTGACATTTCGCAACTTTTAGATCTTACTAGAGAAATAAATCATACAGATGGATCAGTTCCATCAAAACATCTAGAACGTATTACAGGATTTCCTGTCCTTCAGCTTAAATGCTTTACAAATGTTGTTTTAGTTTCTGTTAAGTGCTAATTAAAAGACTGTATACAAAGGTACATTAGATGCACATCTGATAGCAAGATTTGACACTAAGAGCCGGAATGATGATGGACGCGAATGGGGAAGAATATAAACTTCTTTAATTTAACTTTTTAGAAGGTAAGCAGTATGTGACTTTCAATGCAATATAGAGGATTATATTATAGTATCACCTCTGCACTAATTACAAGAGGCAGGTTATTATCCTACTAAGTGCATGGTAGCCCAATGGTTAGCATAGCTGCCTGACAGCACTGGGATCATGGCTTTGATTCTCACCAGGCCCCATCTGTGTGGAGTTTGTATGTTCTTCCTGTGTATGCCTGGGTTTCCTCCTAGGGACTGATGTGACATAGTATAGCAGCTGAACACTCCCAAGATCAATTCATTGGTGCTAGGGGGAAGTTTTAGCATTGCTTCCTATTGTAATTGTGACATGATTATATATGTGATCTTTATTTTGCAGTGTCCTTGCAGACTTCAATATCCCAGCAGAACAACTAGAGCTCTCGGGGTTAGATTTATGGAACATAGACGCAATATTCTATAGTCTATCTAAACATTTTTGTGGAGCTGCACACACTAATCTTACAGTCCCTATTATGGAACACAAGTCCACCTTATAGGGAGGTTTTGGCAACTGTGTGAAAGATGCATCTTTTGGATTTTTAAATTGCAAACATTGCAACCTGTAGAGTTAAATTATTCTTAGAAATTTAATTTTGGGCAACTTTAGGTAATACCTTTTCAATGTAATTCCCTATAGATAATATTGGGTTGCTCTTCTCTTCAGTGAACTCTTTGTATTACACTTTGTTTATTTGCCTGTAAAATACTCTTGTGGCTCATTGGGCTGACCAGGGTCATTATAAATTGAGTTTGACTCCTTCCTATTATAAGTTGGAGTGCAGGCGTATAAATATACTTATGGTCCATGTTAAAACATATATCCTTTACACTTATTTTTTTATATGTTTGATTCTTATCCTAATTGAAATTTAGTTTAAGTGCAATATGCTAATGTGTTCTCTATATCATCTTGTTTTATATGGTTTTGGTATATGTATAGAGTTTTTAGCTGCTCTCCAAGACCTATTTTGCAATATTATCCTTATTGTTATATGATCTATTTGCTTATTTTTATTTGACTTTATTTTTTAGTGTTATTGCTATTTTCATTAATAATATTGTTACTTTATAATGTTATTAAATTATGCTCCTAGTTATTTTGTAAATATTGTGTACTATTATTTGAATTTGTATTCTTCATAAACTTCTCTAACTAATTACTCAGATGATCCCTTTTGATTGGCAGCTCCTAAATTGTAGAGAATATTTATTTCTGCTGAGTGCTTTGTTTTATTATCTTTGAAATAGTCACAGTTTGTAATGAAACGCGTCATTTCGGAGGAAAGTACTTTAGCGGAGCTGAATATTGAACTTTTTTTCCCCAAATGTCTTTGCTGAAATTTACTATTAGAACAGCACATTTTGTCTACGAAGGAGATAAATGAGACTGCAGGGAATGCAACATTTGTACACCTGTTGCAGAACCCAGTAATTGATCACTGAACTGCTTTTTAAGGAACCACATGACATTGTGGCTCCATTATACACTTTGGGGGATGAGCTAACCCTAAAGAACCCCCTGTAACATCTCTGCGTCAGAGCTGCATCCCTGCTGACAGGACGTAATGAGTGGAGAGGAAGGAGAAATATAAGATAGTGGGGAGTTTATCTGTTTACTTTTAACAGCTGATTATTAAACTCGGTTTAAGCAGGATACTGCTGCTCTACTATTCATCTAGAGGGAACAAGCCATCCCTAGAGAGCCTCCTATCTTACAGCGGTGGAGCTGTATTTCTATCGAAAGGACGGAATTAGTGGGGAGAGCGAGATGAGCTCCTCCTCTATATTTATTATTACCTATCGTTCACTACTCCTATTATCGAGGACTTGATGGAAATCGGATCCATTCAGCAGTGAGTTATAATAATTTACTGGTTTAATTTACTATATATATATATATATATATATAGGCGCGAGTCCACCGGAGCCACTCTGACTTCCGACTGCAGAGTCATGACGTCACTTCCGCCATACGGCGATATGTCGCTTCCGCCCTTATGAAGCCAGCTCCAAGGGATGTTTCTTACACACATCCGCCCACAACACACGGGCAACAGTAAAACATAATAAAACTTAAAAACAATTTACATTCCTAAATATTACAATTTTCAAATAGTGGAGAAGGTAAGCTAAACATTAGACAAAACTACATTATTTAACATATAATCCAAAAGACCATTCTCCACATATCTCCTCATGAGGTATAAGACACACATATCATATACTTCAAAGTATATCATTGTAAATCAGAATTCCATATTATAGGAACATATATAGAAAATATGCTTCAAACATGACAAAAAAATAGAAAATATGGAGAGAAAATATAAGGGGAGAGAGAATATAAAGAAATATCGTTAGATCACATTATATGAACGGAGCTATTTCAAAAGCCTCATTGAGGCCTAAAGGTGCTAAAGTTTTCAATTTATATATCCAGTACATTTCCCTACAAGCCAATGTCTTGGCAAGATCCCCCCCCCCCCCCAAAACCTAAATGGACACATTCTATTGCTTCAAACTTCAGGGTACTCGGGTCTCCACCATGAAATCTAGAAAAATGCCTGGAAACTGCATGAGCATCAGATTTATTCTTAATTGCTCTTATGTGCTCTTGAATGCGTAATTTTAGCATCCTTTTAGTTTTTCCTATATACTTTAAATGACAGGAGCATTCCAGAATATAAATAACCGATGTAGTTTGACAGTTACTCGTCCCTTTAATCTTAAATACATTTAGATTGCTAGAGTCAGAAAAGATTTTATTAGAGGGGTCCACCCATTTGCAAACATTGCATTTCATACACTTTAGGAAACCATCCCTTAATTTTGATATGAAAGTTTCTTTATTCTTGTTGTTATTTTGTAGCATACTGGGTGCCAACAGTTTTTTAAGATCCTTTGTCTTCCTGAAGACAATATCCGGTTTATCTGGTAATATTGAGTTCAGGATGGGATCCATCTTAATAATACTCCAGTATTTATTAATAGTATGTCTTATTTTTTTGTTTTCAATTTTAAATTCAGTGATAAAGGGAATTCTTTCTTTTCTAGAGTTCTCCTTAATTTTATAAACCAACATGTCCTCCCTTTTCCTTAATTTAGTTTTTGTTAAAGCACTTTCCAACAGATCTTCGGGATATCCCCGTTCTCTATATCTTTCAGTATATATTTGTAGTTGAGAATCACAAGTATCCTGATTCGAACAGTTCTTTTTTATCCTACTAAACTGAGAAAATGGAATGTTCTGTTTCCATTTATCTAAGTGGCAGCTGTCATAATGCAGATAACTGTTGCTATCAACCTCCTTAATGAAGGTACTAGTTTCAATACAGCCATTCTTATTTTCCAACATTAGATCTAGAAATTCTATACGGATCTCATCAGTTTTTGAAGTAAATGTTAGGTTGTATTCATTCACCCCAATATATAGAAAGAAATCCTGAAAGGATTCCTCCGTACCATCCCAAATTATAAAGATATCATCAATATATCATTTATAAAAAATGATATTATTTTTATAAGGGTTATTAGAATAAATCGGAGTATGCTCCCATTTTCCCATAAAAAGATTGGCCAAGCTAGGGGCAAACACGTGCCCATGGCTGTGCCACAGATCTGGATATAAAAGGCCTCTAAAAACTTAAAGTAATTATGTGACAGAATGAATTTGACAAGGTTACATATAAATTTACCATGGGCCACAGTAATGCTCTCATCTTGTTCTAAGAAATATTTAATAGCTTCCACTCCTTTCTCATGGCTAATAGATGTGTATAAAGCTTGGACATCAATGGTGGCCCATCTGTACCCATCCTTCCATTCAAAGGATTCAAGTAGTTGTAATAATGAAGTTGTATCCTTTAGATAAGCTGGTAAAGTGGTAACATATTTTTTCAAAAATATATGTACATATTGGGAGATAGAACTGGTCAGGAAATCAATTCCCGCTATAATGGGCATCCCCGGGGGTTTCACCAGGGATTTATGTAACTTAGGGAGATAATAGAAAATCGGGATGATAGGATTTTCCCGTAATAGATATTGAAACTCATCCCTATTTATAATACCATTAGCCAAGGCTTCATTAAGTATCATTCGTAATTCATCAACAAATGATCCTGTAGGATCTGATTTAAGTATTTGATATGAATCTAAATCTCCCAATAATCTATTGGCTTCAGCAATATAATCATTTTTATCAAGGACCACAATACCCCCCCCCCCTCCTTGTCGGCTTGTTTAATGACAATCTTGTCATTGTCTACTAGAGACTTTAAAGCCACCTTTTCCTGAGAGGACAAATTGCTCTTAAACTTAATTCTAGGTCTATTTTTATCAATAAGATCTTCCTTCACCAACTGATAAAATACTTCAATATTACTTCCTTTCTATTCCAATGGATAAAACTTAGATTGTAGTTTTAAACCTGATTTAGATTTTTCAAATACAATATTCTGATCAAGATTTTCAGTTTCTTTCTTTTGGAAATGGCGTTTTAGAGTCAATTTCCTCACAAATTTATTTAAATCTACAAAGAGTTGGAAATCATTAGCTTTATTTGTAGGAGCATAGGAAAAACCTTTCTTTAATAATCCGATCTCATCACATGAGAGTTGGTAGGTAGACAAGTTAAAAATCCCATGTCCTTTCTCATTATCATTAATGTGAATATCAGCTAGACGTTCCGCCTTTTTCTTTCTCTGGGTTCCAGCCCGTTTTCCTCTCCTTCTGCATATCTTCTTTTCAAGGGTGAAGCTGTTTTGATATTTTTCCTTAAACTGAATTTTTGGAAGATGGTATCTTCTTTTGGGGTTGGGGTGGGGGATAAAAAATCCTCATCCACACTCCAAAATGTATCTTTCTGAAGGGGAGTGTATCTATTTGCCAATTTTAAATATTGGGGTCTAAAAGAGGGAATTTCTCTTGGTTTACCATTCCTTCTTCCTGTCCTAACAGTGGACAACTCATTTTCATATCTTGAATTATTTCTAAAATCTCTCCCTTTTGCCCATGGACTTTTAAAATTCCCTCTGGGCCTCCTATTCTTACTCCAATGTAATATATGTATATATAGATGTATTATATAACTAGGAGTCTACTATGTTGTCTGCCATATTTTTCAGAGTATTTCAATATATATTTATTTATGTTACCTGGTGCTCATGTCTGTTGTATTTAGTTGATTATGTATTGAGGGATGTAACACCCTCTCACCTAAGGAGCTGTCTGGGATCATTTAAGGATAGGAAAATGTAGTATATAGAAGCACCTAGGAATAATTTGTTTGTATTGCTTTGATTCCTATTGGGAGAATGTAGCAACATAAATAATTAGTATTATTAAAAGACAGGTGTAGACTGATGGTATGAGTCAGTTAATATTTTGTTTATAAGAAATAGAATATAGACTCAAGCGTGTAGTGTCCGTGGCCTCTCAAAAAGAAAAAAAAAGAAATGGCAGATCAGTTTTTGCTCAGTAGGATGTTAGCAATAACTATGGTATTTGACTTAGTTTAGGCCTGGTTTCCATGGAGACAAGTGACTCTTGTTACTATACTTGCATCAGTTGAAGAGCATCGTTGTGTGCATGTGGCTACTTGCACACAGGCTTTTTATTATGAATATATCAAGACAAGAAGACTGTCCTGCTGCTAGCTCCTGTGATTTGGAGAGGAGCCATGTAAACTTTAGACCTTCAAATGAATAACTTGCTAATCCCTCCTGTAGAAGGAATGTTTTATCTCTGTGCGTGTGTGTGTGGACACTTTGCTTCTTAGCACATTATGCTCTGTACTGTCTACGCAAGTACATATTTGACAAGTACATCTATTATATACTTGTGAAATATTAGCACTACCACTAGAATAACATTAGAATTTATTGTGAAATGTTAAATACAATAGAATAAAATGTAAATCTGTAGTTGATTGTTTGAATTGTATGTATATTAACAGTTATAACCTGGGGTACAATTTGAAACATAGTAGGATATAAAATTGTTTATGTAGAAACCTTGCTAGCATCTGAATGAATAGCAGTGTCCTTACGTGAAACTCCGTTCTGATTAGATATCTTCTATAGTATGTTGAATTTACCATCTCACTGCAGGAAAGACACTCCTTTGCAACTAACTGAATACTTTAAGCCGTTTCCATATAAGAGGTGCACATGGTACTGCTTATCTGATTCGGGATTCATAAAACTCCAAATTCTTTTACCTTGAGAAATTCCCATTTTAATATATCAAAAGAGAATGTGCTAATATAGTAATGACCTATAAACTGGATTGCAGTGAACTAAAAGCCTAATCAGATAGACCTCAAAACTTGAACCTCTCTCTGAGGTTCATGCTGGAAACAGCGTTCAACATCACACTTGTAGTGACTTTGGACTTACACATCAGAGAGCCCCATCCAACGTGTTTCGCATCCAGCTCCTTCATCAAGGGAGTGGTTTCCTGATCAGTATATACTAATTTATATGCACACCGACTGTAGTCTATAGTTCAACAAGGGTATTTACACGACCTCACAACTTCAACTTATAAGCCTTATAAGGTTTGTTAGAATGATGTGGATTGTCAAAAGGGGAGTGGGCATATTAAAGGCTGATATGGGTGGGGGTAATCAAAGACAAGCACTGTGTGCAAATATTTTGAAAAGAAAAAGTGTGCTGTCTGCAGTGGTATGACTGGATGACAGCATTTCTTCTTTCTCAAATATTTCTTGCTACACGGTAAAATTTTGAGTCCTATTTCAGTTTCTCCTGTTATAGCAACATTGACATCCTGATTTCCTCATTTCTACGTGACGTTTTAGTCATACACAGCCAACGAAACTTGTCTGTGAACACAAAATTCTTACATAATAGCAAAACCATGTTTAAAACATCATATTATGATTTTTGTATATATGTTCTGGTGTTGCATACAACACTGCATTACCTCTTCCTTAATAAACAATTTGTACCCTGCTTAATCTTCACATTTGCTTGATTGCTGAATAATCTCAGGATAGAAAGGTGTTTCCTACAGGTCTCTTAGGCATTTCTGTGACAGATCTCAATAGAATAACTGTAACAGTGAAGCAATGGGATTGTGTCTCCCTTTCCCATTTAATTTTGCTTTGCAAACCTGATCCTAAAGATTTTGTTGGCAGGCCTGACTATGAGCCTTTCAAATGCACTGCTGAGAGATCACATATTTCCATGCTGCATGACACATAAATATGTTTTGCTCCTGATCAACATGTTGACTTCAATCATTTGTGTGTGACTAACAGTTACTAGATACAGTTGCAAGGACTTGTACTGATACTTTATTTACTCTGCACTCTTGTGGCTCATTTATGCAAGCACTTTTACCTGTTCAGATAATACTTGCAGAGAAGAGACAGTTAATTTTGAATATATTCTTTCATTTGATGCGTTGTCCGACATCCATTACTCGATCACTGAAACATTAGTTGTGTGATACCAGAGAGAAGTATGCTTTCTAGGAGATGGTGTGGACCTCTGGCGTGTAGGACATTGTGTTGGAGAAACATGGTGTGCCTGTAGCATTGCGTCTTTGTAGACTTCTCTGCCTTTTGGCTAAGATCAAGTGCAGTTGTGGCAGAGCTGTACTTGGTCCTCTGGCCAGGGGGGCGGGTGAGCTGCGTTGAAAGCCCGCGACCAATGTGCCCCTGGAGTGGCGAGTCCGGGGTGCCAAAAAAATCACAGGTCAGACACACCTTAAATCAGATAAATGTGTTTATTTTGGCACCCTGCACATCATGACCCCTTTCTTTTACGCACCGCCTCTATTCTTTGCCCCGGCGAGAAAATTTATATAATAGCCAAGCCATGAGGCTGGGACTGTCACCACTCAGTACTTTTTTATTTTTCCATTTATTCACCTTTTTGCCTGCCACTTTCACTTTTGTGTTTTTCGTTTCACAGATTTTAGGGGTGCGACTAGGCCCTTATGGGTTATGTATCCCCGATGATCCTGGGGGGGGGCTGTGTGGCCCTTAGGTTTCGGCCCCCCTGAATTTCATTGTTGCCCACCCTTCTGGGGTGGGCCCTGGGTGAAGCTTCGGTGGATCCCAGGGGCTAAAGGGGCCCCTCTAGCCTTGCGGCGAAGGTTGTCTGAAGACCCTTGCCCCCTAACGGTCCTTATGGATCAGGTGGTCGAGGATTAGGGCCTTTCCTCTTTAGAGGAGGGCCACGTACCGCACCCTTGTGCACGTTTTTAATTTTTACGCTTTTTTCCGAGCACAAGGACACGAAGGCACTGTTCCCGGGCTTTCCAAAAAAAATTTTGCATCTTTGTAGACTTGTAGAGCAAGAGCTTGAATAGACAAGAAGAATAATGGCAGGAGTGCAGCCAAGATGCAAGGGCAAACCTGTGGAGGGGAATTAAAGGTACATAGGGAGATTGATAACCTGGGGGAGACTAAATCAGTAGAAACAGGGGTACAATGGTGGAAATGGGAGTGGGTGGAAAGTGTGAAACCAGATGATTAGGGGGCAGAGAGAATTTTGTGATCTTGTTGGATGAAAGAGGAACAGGGTGCGAGTATGTATAAGGAAGGATTAATACAACGCAGAGAGTAAGTGTGGACCAGAATGGATTATAGAAGAGCATTTTGTAGCAAAAAGTGTCAACTTGGAAACAGATGCAGGAGCAAAGCAGTGAAATGTGCTGCCATGTTCCACTAGACGCAAGTAGTGCAGGGGGAGACGATCGGCTGAGCAGTAGATGGGTGAGAGTGTGGACAAGTCTTGAAGGGGAGAGGATACCTCAGATTGACATACTAAACATGGATAGAAAGTGGTAAAGAGCGGAGCAGAGATAAAAGCTAGTCGGGAGAAGAGTGTAAATATGGTCATCCTTGCATAATATAACTTGCAATAATCAGATGATTGTTTCACAGTCTGACATTAGCAACATAGTGGTTGTAACACTTTCCTTTTGCTGATATAATTAATAAAAAAATCATCTGTAAAGCACCAACATACTCTGTGGTGTTGTACTTATGTGTGATTAGAGGAACATGCTTGTGTAGCCATTCAGATCTGCCACCAGGAGATTCACATCAATGGCTTTGTTAGTAAACCCCTTGATTTGAATTGACTGAACAACATACATAACAGGAATTGCAGCATTGTGCTAATGCAATGTGTTAATTTTTAGTATTTTGTATTTGCTCTTGTTATTGTCTTTGCAACACCAAACATATATAGTTATATATGGAGGTGCTTTATTGCAACCCCAGTGCAAGAAAGGTCAGTGTATTATAGGGTTGTCTTAGACATATCACATAGCTCTTCCTGGGACATAGTTCTGTGTTTTCAGAATACTGGTCAAGATTGATGAGCATTTAATAAGCCCAGATAGGCGATACTCTATATCTGTTGTTGTTGGAAAGAATAAATCCTTGCAAAGACCAATTTTTTTGTGAGACTTTGAAGCAACCCCCTTCCCCTCCACACAGACAGAAACAATTTACTACTGATTACTTAATATTACCAGAATTTTCAACACATCAGGTTTTTAAGTCCGCATTAAGTGGAATGATGCTCATTAGTGCTCCAGCATATTTTGACATTACTAAAATTGATAACTGGCATCTGAAGAGAAATTTACCGTATTTTGCAAAAAAAAAAATGTTTGATTTCCTTATGGAAAATTAATTGTATGTATGTTTACCTAAAATGTTTATACTTGTTTTTGGTCAGGCAAATTATATATTTGTATGTGGACAAACGCACAATGCAAGGTTGGCAAGTTCTGTTTTAGAAACAGAAAGTGGCGTCATTGTTTAATATTATCCTTTATATGTTACCATCTATACAGTGTAGTACATGTATACAAGCTATAAAGTTACAGAAGTAACTACTTTGTGACTTCTAATTTTCTTATTTATTGTAGGGGGTAAGTTATTCTCTGTAATACACCACCATCCACCCACAGAAATTATACTCATTCCGGAAGAATTTATTTGTGAACAAAAACAAGAACTTAATTTTTTTAAAATCATTCAAGGGTGAAGCTTTTAGTAGGTTTTAGGAACTTCCAACTTGTTTACAAACAAATGATTCTGAAAGTAAAATATTATTTGAAAGAAATGTTGTATTTTGAAGTCCAAGATAGGTTGTTTTTCTGAATTTTGCAGACCTTATTAGAGCTACCAAGCTTGAAACAGCTGTAAGCAAGTTTACTGCCTCAGTTTTTATGATGGGAATTTGCATATACTCTAACATGTCATGAAGAGGGATCAGATAAATTGCAAATAATTTCAAACTTCCTCTTTGCGATGAAAATGAACTTTAACCCTTAAACAACATTTCCACTGCATTTTAGCCCTGCCACAAAAGGACCAGCTGACATCAGGTCAGTGATTCTCTCGTTAACACAGGTGAGAGAGTTGACAAGGACAAGGCTGGAGATCACTCCGTCATGCTGATTGAGTTGGAATAACAGACTGAAAGCTGCAAAAGGAGGGTGGTGCTTGAAATAATTGTTTTTCCTCTGTTAACCATTATTACCTGCAAGGAAACATGTGTAGTCATCATTGCTGCTAGTAAGATTGCACCTAAATGACATCAAGAACTTCAAAGAGAGAGGTTCAATAGTTGTGAAGAAGGCTTCAGGGCCACCCAAAAACGTCCAGCAAGCGCCAGTACCGTCTCCTAAAGTTGATTCAGCTGCGGGATCGGGGCTCCACCTGTGCAGAGCTTGCTCAGCACAGGTGGCAGCAGGCAGGTGTGAGTGCATCTGCACCCACAGCGAGGCAAAGACTTTTGGAGGATGACCTGGTGTCAAGAAGGCCAGCAAAAAAGCCACTTCTCTCCAGGAAAAACATCAGGGACAGACTGATATTCTGCAAAAGGTACAGGGATTGGACTGCTGTGGACTGGGGAAGAGTAATTTTCCCTGATGAATCCCCTTTCAGATTGTTTGGGGCATCTGGAAAATGCTTGTCCGGAGAAGGAAAGATGGGCGATACCATCAATCCTATGTCATGCCAACAGTAAAGCATCCTGAGACCATTCATGTGTGGGGTTGCTTCTCAGCCAAGGGAGTGGGCTCACTCACAATTTTTCCTAAGAACGTAGCCATGAATAAAGACTGGTACCAAAACATCCTCCAAGAGCAACTTCTCCCAATCATCCAAGAACAGTTTGGTGATGAACTATGCCTTTTCCAGCATGATAGTTATCACTTTTTCCTTATGGCAAGGTGCTCCAAGTGGCTCAGTGATCAAAGCATCTAAACTTTGGGTGCATGGCCAGGAAACTTCCCAGACCTTAATCCCATTCATAACTTGTGGTCAATCCTCAAGAGGGTGTGGAGAAACAAAAACCCACAAATTCTTACAAACTCCAAGCATTAATTGGGCAAGAATGGGCGGCCATCACTCAGTATGTGGCCCAGAAGTTGATTGACAGCATGCCAGGGCGAATTGCAGAGGTCTTCAAAAAGAAGGGTCATCACTGCAAATATTGACTCTGCATAAACTTAATGTAATTGTTAATAAAAGCCTTTGGCACTTATGAAATGATTGTAATTTTACTTCAGTGTACCATAGCAACATCTGACATAAAGGTCTAAAAACACTGAAGCAGCAAACTTTGTGACAACCAATACTTGTTTCATTCTCAAAACTTTTGCCCATAACTGTATATCTACATTTTTGTCTGTACCTGTGTTATAAACCAGTAGTTCTGGGTGTAAAGTCAGCTTTCAAGGGCATTTAAGCAATGATTTTCGTGGCTGCAGCTACAATTCCTAAAGTAACAATTAAATCCGTCTTTGGCTGATTTTGTCAGACTATGCTATTTTATAGCAGAGATCTATAAATGACCTTCTGTTTTAAAGCGAACTATTTCTGTAATTCATTTACAGTGAAGGGCTTTTCTGTTTTCTTTTAGCCCAACACACCTTAACCTTGATAGTTATTCTATAGAGTCCACTAGAAATCAGACTCCATGAAGCAATTGTGCCTCATCTTACCATGCTGAGAGATAATAGTAGATAATGGTTGTATGCTAGTTGCATCTTGGCCTTTTAGCTAGGTTCAAGTGTAGTACTCTCCTGCAAGGAACTGGCAAGCTCTCTAATCATGGAGTCTACTTGGTCATCTAACAGCTGGCAGCACAAGCAATGAAGGCTGAAGGCTTTTTTTATTCCCCTCTCATGTGTGTCAAGTTTAACCTCCTTATTTGTGAGCTGCTTTGATGGATAATTAGGGGTTGAGTTTGAATTTTACCATCAGTGTTATTTATTGAGATTTTACAAGGCAAAAAAAGGGGGTGGTACATAGTGGGCGGTCACACAAAACAAAAAATACCTCATAGCATATCTAAACAGCTTAGTAATGATTGTCCACATTTAAAGCCAAGAGCCATGCAAGGTGAACATTTAAAAGTGTTGAGGAGGGTCACTTAAAATAGGGATAGAAGGGTCCACAGGAACTATCGGGTGGAGTAGCAAGGAGCCTTCATCATCTATATCGAACTTTTTCCCAGAAAGCCATTTAAACAGGTGGGAGGATGCCACCATGGAGTATGGGACTATCTATGTCTCCATTTCAAAGCTAAATTGGATTTTTATAACCATTTTTCAGAGTTGTGCAATTGCCACCTTGGGGCCAGTAAGAATGTGGCCCCTTATGTAACTATAAGGCTTCAGGATCTGTTCTGTGTATAAGTGAAAGAGGACCATAGTCGTGAAGGGGGATAGCAAAATCTTAGTTACTCTGTGTGCCAGGGCAAAAACCTCTACCCACAATGGTTGGCCGAGTCTGGATTTTAGTGGTTCAGTTGATCCTTATGTGCCCTGTCCACTAAAATCTAGGGAGGGCGGTGTAGCCAACTGTTTCTCCTTTCTCCTGGGGGAGAGCCATAGATTTAGGCCAGCAATTTTGCAGTGAAGTGGGTCAGAAGACCCTTCTGACCTGGCCTTATGGCTAGGGTGTTGGATCCAGAGGCACTCAAATACATTACCTAGTACACTGCTGTATGCAGATTTTGTGATATGGATAGTCTAGCTTGGTCCAAATTAAGCCGGCGGCAAAATACATGTGGTCATATTTGGCTGTATTTGTGCTATAAACCAGCACTTCTAAGCCACACTCTGTTCTCTTGTTTTAGCTTTGCCCTCTTCCACTTAGTATGGAGTACCCTGCTCACTAGAGAGCTTACATTCTATTTGTTTTCATGTCTGCATTTATTTTGTCTGCCTTGTATGTCCTTGGTTTCCCTACTGTACGGCGCTGCGGAACACTGTGACACCTTACAAATCTACGATATTAATATTAATTGAAACAACATTGTTCTATCGTTGAACAAAATTTTTAGTCCGGTTTAAAAATCAATTGAAACAATAATATGTGCTTTGGAACAATAATCATTCATCGTTGGAGCGTACACACTAATTGGCCCGATAATCAGCTGAAAACACTGTTGTGTGTACCCAGCATAAAAGATGAAAAGGGGTTCTAACAACAATTCCTTTATTTGCTAGGAAATATATATATTTTGCTTTCTCACAACTATATTCTTTAACTTACAAATATCTAGGCAAGCACAGTAAAATGCAAAAGTATTGTGTAATAACATCTAAATAGATTCATAAAGGAGCAGTTTTTCAGTCAAGGACAATACATATTTGTTACAAAAGCATACCAAGGACTTCCTTTGTACACTCTGGCCTATATACTGTGTTACATTGTTATAACTTCTGGGAGGCTTGTTTGTCTTTTCTGCTATTTCTAATCTCTTATGACATCACTACTTACCTTTGTGAACTCCTGCTTCCTGGATCTATCCTATATTTTTTGATGCAGTTGTCTTTACGCTGCTCCAAAGGAAATACATATTATATGATGAGGTCTAAAATACTGTACTGTAAACCTCCTATCTTAATGTCTGAGTGGTGGTGTTGGTTTGAGGTTGAGGTGGTTTTAGTGACAGCATGAGCTCATCTTTCTTAGCCGACTTGATTTATAGGTGCATATTGCTCTAAATAAAGGTCTTGAACGCCATAAAGTGTGAATTCCATAAGGTACTCAATGTACCAGTGAGTAAGCAGTTATAATGTACAAGAGACTTAAACCAGATGCTCTCATATTTGGGAAATTGAGTTAGCATTTTTCTTTCATAACAGCATTACTTAAAGTGCAATCTGTTACAAGTAAAACAACATTAACAATGTCTTTACTGTAACACCAAGCTCCAATTAAAATGCATCTATCACTTACACATTTGGAGGCGGCCATTCTTTGGTCTGAAGTATATATGGAGATGCAGCCGTCAGGTCACATAGTGCCTCTGTGGCATCAGTGGCTTCCAGTGAATTAATAGGCTGCATTCTCGGTGTTAACACTGTTTCCTTGAAGTTGAGTGCTGCATTGTCATACATTTTTGTACAGCTCACAATACAGATGCTATAATCATACCACCATCCCATAAACATACATCACTGATTTTGACGCAATCTACTGATGGTTAATTACTATATTCCCTTAACAAACCTGCTTCTTTAGTATGATTGGTATTTATTCTCCTTCATATATACAGCGTAGGTCAAGTCCTGCTTTTTGTAGCAGCAACAGGTGGAAGATAAGGCATCAGAAGGATAAAATGTAATATTTGCATTTAAACAGACTTTTTCCCATCACATTAATCCCTGGTATCACGTCAGCAACAAAATAGTAAATATCACTCGGATATTTTTATGTATTATTCCCCAGTGCTGCTTTGGTTACTTACTACTTCTTAGATTTTCTGCATTTATTGCAACCTCTTTTCAGCATTACTGAAGCTGGTCATTTTCTTTACAGGCATGTAAATAATAAAAGAGGGCATGTCATATATTTAAAGACTAGTTTACATGCCATATACTTATATTGACAATTAAAAAATAAAATGTGAATTAAAGCATTGGCAAAACATTTTCGATGATTTGCCATGAATTCAGTCAACTGCAGCTCTTTGAAATGCCAGCATTATAGCATTTGTTGTTCATACTGTGCTTAGTGCTGTGCTGTCTCACCTCGTATTGTAACTTCGTTTGTCCCTGTACGGCGCTACGGACACCTAGTGGCGCCCTATAAATAAAAATTAATAATAATAATCATAAGGGGAAGGGGAGGTGAAATACTCTATCATTGCAGTTGTGTTCAATCTAAGTCGTGTGTAAGTTGCTAATCAGATTTTGGTCTCAGTTGTTCTATATGGTTAGATTTTAGCTGGCCGGCTCTCTGTCAGATTTTACCCTACACATTCGTATGTCTAACCAAATGTAGGTGATTGCTGAATAGCTATATCTGGAACTGCCATTATCGCAGTTAGACAGATCATGTACATCTTGTCATGAAGCAATAGGAACAGGTGAATCAAAGTGAAAATGATTGTGCAATAGAAACAAAATCACACTTGATTTTTTTTTAATGTAGCCAAACCCTGCAACTTTCTTATTGGAGTATGTCGTATTTTGTTTTGTATTTTGTTCACCATCTATAGATGATTTTTGACTAGTTGCTTTTGTAAAATGCATGGTATGCATCGTCTATCTGATAGTAATTTTAAGTCTTAACATTGGCAGCAATAGACCTACTCCTTTGTTACGTTTATTTAATTGCTATAATAATTGAAATGTTATAGTGCCAGTAATAACCAGTTCATATCCAAAGTAGGGGGAATGAAACGAGGTTGTGATGTTGGATAACTTGGCAGAAATGACTTACTTGGAATCTGATGGCAGATAGTGCCATAAAAGACTGACAAGAAAAGTGTTTGGATGTCAAAAAGACGTTCAAATGAATAACGCTGATCCTGGCAAGGTCAATTATGTTGGGAACAGCTGCATATATCATCATGTATATCTAAAACACACGTTACTGGATTTTTGATCTTTCTCATGTATATTGCACTTGGCCTAACAATGATTTTTGTATAGTCACTGGAAAAATGTGAAGCTTATTCAATGCAATTTAGTTTTGTTTGTTTTTACAACATAATGCAGCATGTTTAAACCTAAGAGGGATAAAGCTTGGCAATTGTATTGTCACACAATGCCTTATTAAGGATCATGCAGTTGGCATAATGTCTGGAACACAACGTTCTATTGTGCTCCATTATGTTATCGGACACATCCAGAAGCATTAATCACTCCCAGGTTCACATGCCTTAATGCAGCTCTTACTTGTATCCTTATTTTTCATCCTCTGCCTTTGTCATTTATTTTGTATCTCCCATTATCTTTTACAGTTAGTTTAGACATATTTTGTTTCAGTTTCTTTGCAGAGTTTGAAAATCTGTTTGACTGGATGAATAATTTAAAAGAAAATGTGTTAGAATCCATCATTTGTTGCTGCACCTAATGTTTAAAGGGAGGTTTAAGGATTGTCATCATTACCTCTGGGGCTCCTCCAAAACACCTTTAATGATTAAAGGGATGAAATAATGATGTATGTGAACGGTCAGGCTGAGTACAGAACAAATGATCCCACACAGTATTAGGAGTTAGAATGTGTAGCTGTAATAATATGTGCTTTTATTTACCAGTGTATATAGAGAATTCAAGAATTGCCGCAGGTACAATTATTAGTCTATATTTTGTAACGTGTCCTTTTTCTACATTTTGTACTTTTTACAATAACATATACATTCAGTTTGCTGTCTCTTTTTTAAAAAAAAAAAAGTCCTATGTATAGACATAGTTTTGGTTTATCTTCAGTTAAATGGGCCTTATGTATACAGGTAATAATGCACCTCCTATTGATAACCATAAGGATTTTAGTATTTCCTGGGAAAATACATAAATATGTAAATGTACAAGGTTAACTCCAGGTATTAATATTAACCTTTATTTGTACCAACATACTACACAGTGCTTTACAGAGCAACATGCTACAAACCCTGTATGTAATGCAGTTTTTCCGGACAATGCGCAGTGCTACATAGATTCATAAAATCCATTCATAATTATGTGTAATTATTTGATTATACACGAAGACTAACATGCACAAAGTGTTAACACTTGCTTAGTCCGCATCTTTTTATGTATGTGCAAATTTGGGTTTAATGCCCCTATGTTCCTGTGAATCCGCCTTTAAAGATTGTGAATATAGGGATATATTTCTATAGCAAACACATCTTCAATACACAGAGACTTGTCTCAAACAGATGACAGACCAAAATTGAGCAATCAGCATTGACGGTCTGTTATCTGGTTGCAAATGCATCACTGTGTACTAAGAGTGTGTTTTACTATAAGAGTGTTGTACTAAGAGTGTGTTTTACTACAAGAGTGTGTTTTACTACAAGAGTGTGTTTTACTATAAGAGTGTGTTTTACTACAAGTGTCACAACTTGAGTATGTGCTTACTGGTTTTGACACTACTCACCAAAGAGGCGCGGAGTCTAAAGTGTTCCAGGTATTCACCAGGAACCCCCGCAAGGGAGTATGGTCTTAGCTGCGGGAGACACGCAGGTCGCGGTCCTCAGAGGGAGCAACCAGTGAAGCGGGGAGATGAAAACGGTGTCAGACAGGCCGGGTCAGAAACGAGAGAATCAGGATATGCCACAGGGAAGATCCAAGCCAGAGTCAGAAGTAGCCGGGTCCGGTACACAGGAATATCAGCAGTAGAATGGTCAGCAAGCCGGGTAATACACAGAGAGCAAGAGGACACAGGAACGCTGGAGCTAGGTGAGACCTATTACTCTGGCACTCTCCTAGTGCCAGAGTGATCCTTAAATAGCGCCTCAATTAGCGGCGGTGGTGACGCTGAACACCACCGCCGGATTTACTATAGAGCGTTCCGTTGCCTGGCAACGGAACGTGGCCGCCGACCCGGAAGTGTACTCGGTTGCCTAGCAACCGAGCGCTCAGAGGTAGTAGCAGGCGTCCGTCCCTGTGCGACGGACACAGCACAGGGACGGCGCCTGACAACAAGAGTGTGTTTTACTACAAGAGTGTGTTTACTACAAGAGTGTGTTTTACTACAAGAGTGTTGTACTAAGAGTGTGTTAACACAGATACATTTTCCTTTATAGAGCCTCATGTGTGTAAAATGTTGCACTGGGCATTTTGTTCATTTCATCTTATTAATTGGGGGGACTTCTTAAAAAGTATTTGGAGTTATTATGTATAAGAGCAAGTTTGATGGCAGGGTAATGAGTGCGACCTGTTTATTGAGCATGTAGTGTTGAGTTGACAGAGCAGAATAGTGCAGTCTGTCTAACCTTTGTCAAGAAACCCAAAAATGTATTTTCCAAACACGTAACACTCCTGAATTTTTCACATAGGAACAAGCCGCGCTGGCTATGTCAACCCACAGTGTCGTAGGACAATGACTCTTTAATATTTATTCCCCCAATAATCATAAATGGATAGTATAAAGGAAAACACATTGCAGACAGGTAGCAAGTGATTCTTGTCTTTAGGCTTTCCTGGGTAACTATTTTTCATCCCAAAAATGGGCCCATTCTCTTTGTGAAAAAATGAATTCCAGCTTTGTACAATTATTTTAAAAATAAATTTGTTGCCTACAGCACTCGTCTGAGCCTATTTGGTGTGTGTGACAAATGGTAAATCACCTGGTCTATCCAAGATTGATTAAAACCCCACTTTAATTTATACCTCACATTTTCTTCAGTTCTCCCTGACTTATTTCCCTTTGCAATCAAAAGTAAATTAAACCAAATAATCCCCTGCATTTCACTTATGTAGTGGGGGTAACTTACTTATGTTTAGGTCATACGTAATGCACAAGTACTATGTAAAATGACTTTATCAAAGGATATTTTCGGCTATCCCTGCTTACTATGCACATGGAAGAAGTGTTAAATTGTTAATGAAAAGTTTTGGTGCACAAGCAATCCAGTAAATTGTATTTGATGTTAAAGTAGTTAAGCGGTGTATAGCAAAAAACAGAACAAAAACCCAGATATGGCGCCAATGCAATACCAATGAAGGTAAATGAGATGATGGAAAAAATAAATATGTACAATTTCCAGTAATATATGGACAGAAGACAAGCTGCTGCACAAACGAAGTGGCTGCGCCCACCAACATACAGAAATATAGAGCAAAAAACGGTATGCAGCGCTCAAATCTAACTGTCTCCAATATAGGCTAATAAAAATAATGAGTGGCAGATCACGAGTGGTCAAGTATATAAAATCAACATGTTTATTGTGTATATTAAAAATCATGCATGTAAATACCTGTATGCTTACAAAGGTATATTGTGAGGAAAAATTGCAAAAACGACATCACAGTGCACTATGACGTATATGAACCACACGCTACTGATGAAAGAAAAATATAACAGCTGTATATTATGTAGCCAATTGTGTGGTCAAAGATGTTAATTAAAAGACATGAGCAATGCTCTACGATTTCCCCACAAAAAAAGATATATAGTGCTGATAGTTGCCGTTATCATCAATCCACACGTAGTGGTAAGTTTCTTCCTATGAATGATAATGTCTATATGGCCATATATATAACTTCGTATTGAGCAGAGATGAACTAGAGCCTCAGTTCAAACAAGCTTTATAGTATAAATTCCACATATAAATGTATATTCCGCTTCATGCTCCATAGATGGAAAAGACACATATGTGAGTAGAATATACTGTAGTACTCACTGTCTCTGATGGTAGATATGATGCGTTTTTCCACATACCCGTATAGATTACACCTTTGCAGACTCGTCTCTTTGAGGTTACTGTGTGTCCGATGGTTGTAAATAGTGATCACACACCTTCGTAGTACGGACTGGAATCATAGGTGAATGAAGATGAAACCTATTTAGGCTTTAGCGGGATGCTGACACGAGTGCCTTGAAGCGCTACATCGAATGGATAATACTTGTATGATCCGCGGATAACAGTGATATCTGTGACCGTCTCACACGCGGCTCTCTGATGAAAGTGCTCCACGGAGAAAAGAGGATGGTAAAAGCAATTGTTTGTCCGCTTTCAGATGAATCCAATAGTACAACTCCTGGGTTGGTTGAACCAAGTGCAACGGCAATTACAGCATATAGCCAAGTGAAAATAAAAATAGCACAATAGGTAAAAAAAGTATACAGAGACGAACTAAATTGTTGACTCTATGCCCCTAACGCGTTTCATTACGGAACGTAACTTCTTCAGAGGGAATGACCAGAATCATTAGAGGCTTATGGAAGCCTTTATATACACTGCAGTTTCAATCAACTCACTGATTAGACTTTATGTAGCACACATTTGTGACAACTCGTGATCAGATCTAGCAGCACACATATGTAATTGTATGTGTCTGCTCCAAACGTATCGTAGAGCATTGCTCATGTCTTTTAATTAACATCTTTGACCACACAATTGGCTACATAATATACAGCTGTTATATTTTTCTTTCATCAGTAGCGTGTGGTTCATATACGTCATAGTGCACTGTGATGTCGTTTTTGCAATTTTTCCTCACAATATACCTTTGTAAGCATACAGGTATTTACATGCATGATTTTTAATATACACAATAAACATGTTGATTTTATATACTTGACCACTCGTGATCTGCCACTCATTATTTTTATTAGCCTATACTGGAGACAGTTAGATTTGAGCGCTGCATACCGTTTTTTGCTCTATAGTTAAGCGGTGTATGCAGTTTAATGCACCTGTATAATGCCTACAGTTCCTCCATTTCTTGTTTCCACTTCTTGGCCTATTACTTTGCTGTTCCACTTGGCTAATATATTGTTGCTGTCTTCATGGGTCCCGTCTTGCCAGTGATTCATTACATCATGGTACTGTACAAACAAGGAATTAGAATAAATCGTTCACACTGGGTCTTGCTGAGATATTCTAGTTGATATCCTACTGCAGTCCTTTGATACGGCATTTAGAATCCATTCTTTCTAATGAATACAGGGGGGAAATGGAGCCAATGATAGGAAAGTGTTGATTTTTATCTTTTATTGATGGTGCCCTTGAAAGTGCTGTTGTGCTGCAGTTCTCTTGCATTTTAAAAAGCACTAGACTGTGTTGTTGAAAGCACTCAATGAAGTTTGTGACTTACTGGTCGTCCGGCAACAGGGAAGGTTATTTCAAGATTAGTTGTTTGGCACAAAAGCCCATTGCTGCACAATAGAACTACAAAGGGATGTGTCCAGATGTACTTCGGCTGTAGCATAAAGCTTGTTATTATACAGACATATATAACAGACCATTACGCATTTCTAGAAATAAGTAGCATTCAAGTCAATTATTTAAGTCATTTTTTTATTTTTTTTTTAAACCACAAATTTCTGATGTTATGAGGACTGAAAATAAACGATTTGAGATACGGTTTTGATCATGAAGGAAAGATTTTTCTTGCTATGCACATAAAGTTTCCTATTGAAGGTCACTGTGGGGTATGGTATTGAGGATAAAACATTTGATTGCAAAGGACATGAATAACAATTATACCTCCTTATTGGCTGGTGGTACAAGATATTCTTTTCATATTGAATCAACTTGTAATTTTGGTGTAGGGGTTTTTGCAATGCGACCGTTTGACAATTGCTTTTTTTATGTCTTCGTGTATCCAACTGAATTAAATTTTTTGGGATTAATATGGCTTTATTGGTAGCATATATTAATAAATGGTCTTTTTACTTTTTTTTTATTATTAAACGAGGAAAAGAAGGCCAAAAGGAGGAAATTAACTTTTTCATTGATTTCACAGTAAAAAGGATTTACCAGCTAGTGCCACTCTGTAAATATATTTCAAAATGTATTTTATTGTTTACCTTGGTTACAGGTGCCACCAATGCCTATGCTTTAATTTGAGACATGTTTATAAGTTCTTCACAATAAAGTTTATATTTTATATTTTAAAATCTAATTTATTTTTTATCACACCATGACATGACTGCAAAGGCTCTACCATGACAGAAACCCAAATGGTCAAAATGTTAAAAAGTATCAGACAGCTGAATATCACGAATCCTTTAAGAACACAAAGAGAGAACACTATTAATTATTATTTAATATGACAAGATATAGTCATATTAAATCACATGATCAAAAAATGTTGATGTACACGCACAAATGTAACTGGCACAAATGTAACTGCAAAACAGCTTTTAAAATAAAATTGATAGAAAACATAGGAGATGCACAATTGAACATTTTTTTTAGTGCAGGCTGATCCCCAGAAATGTGAAATATGGTCTGCTTTTTAAACATTTTCCCCTGTTCAAATACCTTCTCTCTGTGACATAGGAGAGGCTTGATCAAGCCTTTTGATAGGTGTTTTGAGTCCAGGGGGTATATTTAATAAAGTGCGGATTTGAAAAAGTGGAGATGTTGCCTATAGCAACCGATGAGACTCTAGCTGTCATTTTGTAGAATGTACTAAATAAATGATAACTAGAATCTGATTGGTTGCTATAGGCAACACTCTACATTTTCAAACCCGCACTTTAGTAAATGTACCCTGAGGTCATAAATCTATCTCTTTACAAACTCAAAATAAAACTCCACTTTCTTCTGGAACATAGCCGATATATATTTAATGGTTTAAAAATCAGGAGCGATAGAAATCAGTTATACCTATTTTAAGTCCATTTTACATAGTGCCTTGTGCACTATGTATGTCCTAAAAAGAACAAAACATGCCCCCTATACTTCCTCAGCCTCTGTGAGAGATTATAACATATGTACACACACGATCTGCAAATGCTATACTACCTGATTAAATATATGTGAAGCATAATTGAGTTATTTTGGTGGCCAATGAACCTATACTTTTAGGTACCCAAGAACTTTGATATTAAGGTAAATATAGATACAACTTCATTGAATAGAAATTCCCTTTTAAGAGCTTTGTAAGCTGAATGTATTTCCTTGCTTGACACTATATAATAGTTTAATAACCACACAAAACCACAAGATAATGCTTATTACATAATGTAGTAAACCGTCCCCAAAGCTATGTCTGTATTTATGTGTCAGTAGAGCACTCAGAAGTGTAATGTATGCTAATTAAATCTAACATAAAGAAGTTTATATGCGAGCAGGTAATTTGATTAAAGCTAAAACATTGTGTGGTTGATTTCCCATGAGGGTAAGTTTTAGAATCAGCATATGTTGATAATTAATCACTAAAACATTAATTATTTTCCTGAACACTGAACTTGGTTACACAACATGTAGAATATTCTGTTTTGTAGACCTGAAAAAGTCACCAACTATTTCTTGTAAATAACCGATGAGTTGTATGAGAACTTGATGTATAAATGATAAAAATTGACAGTGTAGTAAATATACAGGTTTAGAAAGAATATGATCTTCTTTTCTTTGATCCAAAAAGTTAATTCTGTGTGGTCTAAGCATATGTTCGTAGAAATTCTCTTTTCAGAGTCCTTTTAGTGCTACCATCTCTCAACATAGCACTTTTTGTTCATTAATCACTTTTATTGATGCAAGTAATCTGTACTTTTCATTGTTAAATTGCAGATTCATACAGCAGCTCAAACATTGGCTGTCGTTCAAAAGACACAAGTCCAATAAAATTACCAACAATGTGACTATGGTTTCCAGTGATAGCCACTACTCCTGCTGAGTTTACCAAATCTCCTTTTCTTGCTTGTTTTAATGTGTTTGATATTATTATTATTATTATTATTAATAATAATAATAATAATAATAATAATAATAATAATAATAAATATAAAAGATACATTTTAATAGTATCCCAAATTTAAAATATTACTCAAATGCAACATTAACAATTGTGAAAAGCTTTAGTGGTGAGGGGATAGGTAGGAGGGGGTGAGTGTGGAAGGAGCAGTGACCACCTTGGTATCTGGTGATTTATGGGCACTATAGTATGTCATTTCTTGCTTGTTTTAATACAAGCCATTTTACACTATGAATCACCCTTTCACCTGTCTTTACTCATGTGCCTTAGTTCAACACAGGAGACGTTTCATTCATTGATTTGCATTGCTTGTTTTTATTTACTACTCTCATTGCTCAGTAGGAACGTGAACTATACATATAGAAAAGTCAAATTGGCAGAAGAAGGTGCAATGTAGACATGGTTATAAAATATATCATGCAAGTGTGCACCCATACAGTAGCCTACTCACAAACACAGTATTGATATTACAGTGCTAGCGCCTCCTGCTCTTTTTGTTGAGCCCCTTTAAATCATACTTACCTACTTTCTTCAGCTCCCTTCCGGGAGCCAGCCAGTGGAGGGGGGCGTGAGGGGACGGGGCGGCCAAAATCGCGTCATTTCGGTCCCGCCCCCTGTGACATCATGACGCAAATTGCGTCATTTGACAGCGGGGGGCGGGGCTAAATGCTGCGATTCATCGGGAATCGCGGCGTTTGGGATCTAATTCTGCCCACTTCACTAGGAAGTAGGCACTTCCTAGTGAAGTGGGCAGAATTCGGGAGATTGCCACACTCGCCCGGGAGTCCGGGAGACTCGCAAAATGCAGGAGTCTCCCGGACATTCCGGGAGAGTTGGCAAGTATGCTTTAAATGCTTCAGCCAGAAATGCTTTTTGACAGATCCAAGCAATCCTAACATAACACTAGACTTACTCTCAAGGATTTGTCTGCTTTACCAGTTAAGAATATGAGAAAGAAATATTAACAGACTCTAACTGTGACATTGCTTCACACTATTCATGTATTGTAGAAATCTGTATCATGTCGTCTTGTATTGATTGTAAACCACATTCCCCCCCCCCCCCCCCGCCCCCTGCCCATTCTAATGTTAAGCCCATGTGTAGTGGTATTGGTTATCTCCTTTCTGGGGAGGTGTATTCTCCAGTAGTACTTGGATTGGCAGTTTTGTATTGGAGCTTGGCACACTAAAATAATGTTGTTTTTTAAGGCTGTGCACATTCAGGCAGAAAGTGTTACTGAAGACACTCCCTTAGCAAAATAGAGGGAAATTGAAAGCCGATCTACTTATTGCTCTCTGTATTACTCTTTAATATGCCATTGCTACCTTTCCAGTGTTCTCGTGGCACCTTCTGCTTTTGATTATCTTGATTTAGCAGCCCTGCAGCCAGACTGCTGTTTCCATCATCGGTCCCCTGATTGAATTCCAGCATACACAGAAGACAGTTCTTGCTATGTATTTTAAATAAATGATATATACATTTCAAAACCGTTAACTGGATGAAAAAAAGACTAGAGAGACTACGCCATGTATTAAATTATGTAAAACATGGTAGCACATTTGTTCCTTATGAAAATTGTTGCTTTCGTGCTATTTTCTGTTTAAAAGGCTGCCTAACATTTTATGTCATCTCAGATCAGTGCCCCTAGTTATAGGCAAATGTAAAACGATGAAAGAATCACATTGTCTTATCCCCTCACAGCAGGGGGTTAATGCTAGCACTGTGCTTCTTTTGGCACAGAATGTTGCTAGCTCCCCGCTGTGCCGCTGTTTTATTATGTTTTCAGCACTCGCTTTAAAGCAAATTTCCAATTTTAGATAAAATAATTGGAAGACTCCCATTAAAAAATATAACCTCATAGACAAAGTTAAAGGTGCATTAACCTTGAAAATATATTTTTGCTTAATTGTGCAGAGTTCAAGGGAATGGATATAAACATAGTTTAATGCTCTCTGCCGTACATTCTATTTTAGTGGTTGTCTCACTCTCCCTTACTTGCTCTCTGTCACATGTAGACCTCTTGGTCCTGGAGCCAGCCTCCCATAGATGTCATACAGCCTAACACATGTCACACGCCCTCTTACATCTTTTACTTTTTTTAAGCTATGTCTTTTTATGTGCATACAGAATTGTTTTATATTTCCCTCTGCGTTATAGACCACTTAGTAATGCCCCAGGCAAACAAAAATGTCTGTTTCTATATAAACAACTCAAAAACACCGAAGGAAGTCAGAAAAATAAAAGTTCCAGGAGGGTATGAACAAATCCAGTCATTAAAGTTATTGTAAGGTGGAACACCAGTACACACTACAGGGTTTTTGTCCAATAATTGGTTCAACCAGCCGACATACGACCGCTCGTTCGAAAGTCGGGTCAGTGTGTGTAGTGACACAATGGTTGAAAGTCTGCCCAAATAGTCGATTATCGTCTCATTTGGGTGGTCGTACCGTTCAATTTTTTTCTGATCAATCACCTAACGATCACGTAGTGTGTATGCACTCTTGCTGACGATCTCCATAGAGTTTACAGAGTCGGGCTCTTTTCAGCCGATGCTAGTGATGAATGTCAGAGTGAATAAATGTAGAGAGTGCTGTAGAAGGAATAATTCATTTGTTCGTTCTGAGACAGACTATTTCGTTTCAAAGTCACAGAAGCTAACGAAATTCGTTAGGACATGTGGATAGCTATAACAAGGCGGTTTCATTCAGTGTGACAATGTGAAAGTGGTGAATGAATGAATATTGTGCTGTCATTCTCCGGACTAGAGGACCAGACAAAGGACCAGATGAAGAGCACAGATCTGTAGGTAAATCGTGTCAGTGTGTATGCATGAATCGTCAGACTGATTGGACCTTCAGTTGTAGGTATAATTGTTTGAGATAGCACGTCGGTCTGAACAATTCTTCAGTGTGTACCCAGCTTTAGCCTTCACAATAGGGAAATTCTATCCTCCCTAGTGTATTGTCTGTAAGAATACAATGTGCAGTACTTAATGGCTCCCCCGAAAAATCACACAGACCAAAATAAAATAATTGTTCTTGTACATATATTTTTAGTTATGGAAATAAAATATATTACGAGTGCAGAAATACTGTTCATAAATTTGCCATGGTTGGAATATCCCCCCATATATAATTAAGCTGTTCTAGCATGTAAAATTATTCCAGTGTATCTTTAGCTAAACTTCTCCAAATGAAGGCAATGAACTGGACAGCAAACTGAAAGTAACTTTCAAGAGGAAGACATTATTTTTCACTCTGTTAACTCCATGTTTGGATGCAATAAAACTGCCTAGAAAAACAAATGAATCAGAAGCTGGAGAAGAAACAATTATTAATACAAATATATTTTTTTAAGTTTGGCCATGTGGATTATGATATTACAGAGATAATCATTCTTTGCTTATTTGTAGACATTAAAATAAACAAGATCATGTAGCTTCATACCCACTGGCGTTACACTGGAGATCACTTGGGTTTCCGCAATGTGTTTACTTTGTTCTAAACACAAGTCAGTGGAACAAGATGCATTTGGAAAAACAAATACCAGGCACCCGAACACTAGTAAACCGAACACCAATCGGTATAGGGTAATTAAAAACAATGGTTTTTAGGCCCATTTACATATGTTGTAGTAGTGTTAAAAATACTAGTGGGTATGAGGTCTTAATCAGCTGAAACTAGTCTGTAATTAAATAGACCACCTTGTGGCAAAATTAATAAAATGGAAAAAAAAAAAGTGAAATACCCACTAGAATTTACCAAGCAGTATTATATATTCATATACCCACACTGGATCTTAACATTTTTATTATATGTGTTGGTCCCACTGAACTGCTAGTGTATTTTTCTATGCTTCTAGTACTATTATATACTTAATAATTTTCAGATTTCTTTAGGGAACCTCATCCTCCTTAACCGTTTTCTCTGATGGAATGGTCCCAGGCGCACTACTGTTCAATGTTTATACCACCTCTCTTGGCAGACTGATATCCACAGCATACTTGCCAACTCTCCCGGAATGTCCGGGAGACTCCCGAAATTCGTGTCGGTCTCACGGACTCCCAGGATAGCAGGCAAGTCTCCCGCATCCCGCAACTGCTTTCCCAAAATGACGCGATTTGTGGTGAAGCGCGTCATTTTGGCCCCACCCCCGCGACAAAATGGCATTTCCGTCGCGGGGCCAAAATGCCGCGTTTGGCCGCGCCCTGCCCCCTCCAGCACTCCAGTCATGCCCTTCTCCAGGACAGAACTTGCCGAAAGTAGGAAAGTATTATCCACAGTATACGCCAGTATTACTTGTATACACTCAGTTTCAGACTCATCTCAACCTGTAAACTATTGGAATAGTATGTGAAGACTTCAAAGAAGCCTATTCCTCTTCCTCTTCTCTAAAATCACTGTTCTTATATAAACTGTATGTTACAATAGCAATCCACATTTCCGACTAGCAGCTCCAATTGTTACTCCACTACCATATGTATCACATGTGCCCCACAACTCATTTGGGCAGGACCATCTTTACCGTCTATTTCATTGACTTTTTACTTAAACTATTTATATCATAACTTGTTGGCACTTTATAAAGAAAGGATAATAATATATCCTCATCAGCAGGAGCTATTTATATAGCGCCACTTATTCCGCAGCGCTGTACAGGGAACCCGCTCACATCAGTCCCTGCTCCATTGGTGCTTATAGTCTAAATTCGATTTCATACACACACACAGACCAAGAGAGACTAAGGTCAATTTAATAGCAGCCAATTAACATACTAGTATGTTTTTGGAGTGTGAGAGAAAACCAGAGTACCCGGAGGAAACTCACGCAAACATAGGGAGAACGTGCAAAGTGCACACAGCTAACGCCATGCTGAGAGGCAGAAGTGCTAACCATTAAGGCAACATGCTTCCCACATATCATTGTTACATATACATATATTCAAGCAATTAAAGGAGGGACAGTGTCATACAAAAGTGCATATTGTTTACTTTTATTATAGCAAATACATCTAAGATTGGCTGCTGGATGCCCCAATCTGATTTATTCTCTGCCTTTATTATAAAGTGGGGTATTAATTAAGGATTGTCCTAAAGTGCATAACCCTTCGCAGATGCATCCCGATTCATGTGTACGTTTTACAAGATTTACCTTTAGATCTGTGTTCTTCAACTGTCTTAACCATCGGCTGAAAAGTTTGGGACACTAACACTCCATTGAGATCTATGGACACTGCTGGTTGTAAGTACGTGCACACTGCAAAATTGGAATGACATTATTCCATCGTTTGACGAAATTTTTGTCCGGTTTAAACAACAAATTGATCTCTACAATGTGCTTGGGAACGATAATCGTTCATCGTTGCAGCATACACACTAATGCGATATCGGGCCGAATGCTTATTTATCGTGTGATTGGTCCAATAATCGGCTGAAAACCCTGTAGTGTGTACCCAGCCTATGCACTCATATCAATCTGCCTTGTTATTAAGAAGTGGGCGGAGGATAGGGATGCATTTACAATTGATGCTGATTTTATGCCATTGTGAATAACTACTGCATACCCACTTCAGTTATTTTTATGAGGATAATTGGGTGGTTGGTAAAGACCAAGTAGCTAAAAAGAACTCAAACTCAATCATTCAAAAACTGATTTAATAATAATCCCATCCAAAAACAGAAGCTTCCTGCCTGATGTTTCTATTGATAACATGACCACCCTGCAAGCTCGCTGCTTAGGTGCAATCCTTAACTCACAACTATCCTTTGTTCCCCACATCGACTCTAAATCTAAAACATGTTACATACATCTAAAAAACATTTCCAGAATACGCACATATCTCACAAAAGACACTGCAAAAACTTGAATTCTTGCACTCGTCATCTCCCGCACTGACTCTTGCAATTCCTTCCTTACTGGTGTTCTCAAAATCATACTCAAACCCCTACAATCTATTTTGCATGCAGCTGCTAGATTTGCTGTTTTTCCTTGCAAATTGTTGTTCCTTTGCTGAGCCACTCATTGGTTGTCTGTTTTTCAACGAATCCAATATAAAATTCTTCTACTAACATACTAGGCCATGAACAAAATTGCACCAACATACATTTACTCACTTGTCTTAAAATATCTCCCAACTCGACACCTCTCGTCTGCACAAGATCTACGTCTCTTCCACTCTCATCACATTCTCCCATTCCAGGTTACAGGACTTTTTTTCGGGCTACACCCACTTTGTGGAATTCCCTCCCTTGCACAATAAGACTTTCCTCCAGTCTTCAAACCTTCAAGCGTACTCTGAAAACCCAACTCTTCAGACAAGCTTATGATATTCCTCAACCACCCTCTTAATCTCCCTAGGTTACCCTATTACCACCTTCTACACAGCTAACACATGACAGCAGCCCTCTGACCAACATTGCTGTGTGACTGATCATACAGCCCACTCAATACTTTTTACCTTTGCATTCTAGCTGAAATATATTTAGTATGATGAGCAGGGCACTCTTACCTCTGGGTCTGTATGTATTACCCAGTATTGTTTTATTACTGTTTGTTCCAAATTGTAAAGCGCTACAGAATTTGCTGCCACTATATAAATAAATGTTTATGATGAATATTAAACATGGGGAAAAAAAATATATAAAACTTACATAAAGTGCTATCCACTAACCAGTGCTGCCTTAGGCACATGCTTATATTGTAAATACAACCCTGACAGAAGGCCTAGCAGGCACCCACTCAGATTTTGACATCATAGGTCTTAACCTTTGTTGACCTTTCCATAGATCATATATGTATTTTCTTGCAACTACTCTCAAAACAGATGCTGCTGCTATGGTTACATAAGGTTATAATGAAAATGAGTGTTGCAGGGGGTATACTTGTTACACCGCATATAAACACATTTTTAGGAGCTAATAAATTTGTGTTTGTCATATATTCAGGTGCACTCAAGTGATGACATTAATTACTGCACGATGTAGGAGCTTCCTACTGCACTGGGAAGATAGAGAAGGATTAGGTGTAATATATTAAGCAGATATCTCAACTTCTTAAGCACAGTCTCCCCCCCCCCCCCCCCCCCATTTGTCTGAACCCAAGCTATGAATCACAGCATGACTTTTTTGCATGACTCTTCTGTGTTCTCATAATTTGAATTCCTGTGTTGCGTGCTGTAGTATGAGTGGTATTCCATGGGAGTAGATGCTGTGGGCCCAGAGGGAGTTCTGCTGTTGTGCTCTGCACACATGCTTATGTTTCTGGAATCAGTGGTTAATGTCAGGTCACAGCCCTCAAAGCCAGGGGCACAGACAGCAAGTAATATCATTCCAGAATCACTCACTAGATACATACCTCATGGCTTGGTTTATGCTTTCTTGGTCTATCCTTACTGTGCAATTGAGACACACAGGGATTACATATAATAGTATTATAATTCAATACTATGTGGTTCTGTAAATATTAATGAATCATTTTCTGTTTTAGTTCTTCCATTTTATTTCTCTCCTAAGTTATGTGTTTGTAGCTATTCATTTTATCTGATGACCTTTTGAAAAATGTGACCAATCTTTTAAGAACATTGTATCGTTAAGTGAGCACAGTTGAAGAAGACCTAAAAATGGTGGTTTACATGAGAAATGTTTTGCTTATACTCACTGGATAAACACCAGATAGACAGAGCATTCTGCATAATCATCATCATCATCATCTATATAGCGCCACTAATTCCGCAGCGCTGCACAGAGAACTCATTCACATCAGTCCCTGCCCCATTGGAGCTTACAATCTAAATACCCTAACACACACACACACACTTACTTAACCTACCAGTATGTTTTTGGAGTGATCAATAGATGACTATTTTGCAATCTGCACTGCTGGTGAATGCAGTGCAGAGTCATGCACCGCAGGTCTGTGTGTACAAGACCTAAATACACCTGATCATGTATGCTTTAAGCCAGGGTTTCCCAAATCCAGTCCTCAGGGCTCCCTAACAGTGCAGGTTTTCCATATCTCCTTGCTGGAGCACAGGTGTATTCATTACTGACTGACACATTGTAACAGATCCACAGGTGGTCCTAATTATGTCACATGTGATCCGGAAAACCTGCACTGTTGGGGAGCCCTGAGGATGGGGTTTGGGAAACCCTGCTTTAAGCAATTAGTTTTCATTTAGTGTGTCTGCAAGTTCCATGCGGCCGCATTGCCAGTGACACCCTTACTTTCAGGTAGATTCCACAAATTATAGCACGGAATCAGTCACTTATCTCATCCAGAAAATGACTTCATAGGAAACAGGTGTCAATCTACTCCTTCCCTCTTCTGTTATTTTTGTTTTAAAAGAGACCATATTGCCTTAACATGCTTAAAGGGCTGCCTTGATCAGTACTGTAGTTTTATCATTAAAGATGTATTATCCTCACTTATTTTAAAGATAATGATTTTTAAGACTGTTATAAAGAAAATATTTAGATTTCTAAACATGTGTACAGAAGTTTGTTTAGAGCCTTTAGTACATTCTGTCCCTGTGCCTGCTGCAAACAGTAATTTGAAACACAGCAATGTTCTTGCTATCTTTCCAGATACGACCTTCTATATTTGTGTGCTAAACCCCCATTCTCCTCCCCTCGTATTATGAGAAAGTGAAAATGTTAAGCGTCAGTAATCTTTAATACATATTTGTGGTCTATTACACGTACTTGTCAAAGTGGTAACATTTAAATGAGAACAATAGAGCCAGCTTATGTAAAGCTCTAATATTTGATAGGTTCAAGGGCAATGTTAGTACAGTGTAGCTCTCCGTGGCTTGAGTTCATCGATCCTGTGTGCCAACAGAAGCCAATATCGTATTCAAGGATCTTATCAATAGCAGTTACTGTGCAACGTCAGCCTGAGCGATACACAATCCCGGCCAAATACCAGGAGTTACCCAGACATGCAAAGCATACATTCTTATCACACACAATCTGAATGTGTTTTGACAATAAAATGGAACAAAAGCATGTGGTTGTCACTTCCATACAATGGAGTTATCTGAAATAATTTCTCAGCAGGAGTCCTGAAGATGTAAACATATTCTCAGGCATATGCTGGGGTTATTTTTAGGAGTAAGTCTGCCTCTATGAAAGGAGCTATACCAAAATTCAGTGACTGAAATAATTGGGCTGTAGGCACATTATGCTATGTGCTTATTTTATACAGTGCCATATATTCATAAAGGGGAATGATTTCTTTGTTTATTTTCCACACCTCCTCTGAGCTCCTGATTTGTTTCTATATAGATGAGATGATGTATCCTCTGGAGTAAAAGGATTGCAAGTCATACATCACATCCATGACTATATCCAGGCACTAGGCCACTGGCTGATTTCTTTAATACAGGTTACGGAAATCTCAAGTGACTTCCCTTATCCACAATATGTTCTAGTAGAAGGAGTGGTATTCCTTATAATACAGATCATTTTCTAATGAACAAAGCGAAACTAAGCTGCCTGGCCTAGGTCCTCCTAAGTATGCTGTATACTGGCACAAACCATGTCATATGGAAATATCTGCAGCCTGTATGGCCACACATGGAGAGTTAATATTAACTGCTGGATATATGGATGATCCCATATACATAGCAATGGGGTCATCACATTGTTGATTAAATGTGTGTTTTAGAATACACACATGATAGAATGTCAGACGGATTGGTAAAAAATCATTTGAAAAACAAACAGATTTTAGTGTGGGGCAACACGGTGGCCTAGAGGTTAGCACTTCTGCCTCACAGCACTGAGGTCATGAGTTTAATTCCCGACCATGGCCTTATCTGTGTGGAGTTTGTATTTTCTCCCTGTGTTTGCGTGGGTTTCCTCCAGGTGCTCCGGTTTCCTCCCACACTCCAAAAACATACTAGTAGGTTAATTGGCTGCTATCAAAAAATTTACCCTAGTCTGTCTCTGTCTGTCTGTGTGTATGTTAGGGGATTTAGACTGTAAGCCCCAATGGGGCAGGGAGTGACGTGAATGAGTTCTCTGTACAGCGCTGCGGAATCAGTGGCTCTATATAGATAAAGCTTTTCAAGCACACTATCATCATCATCATTTAAGTCAAACTTCAAGTAAATGAAATATTCACCTTAACCAAGTTATGTAGCTTGTTGTGTCTTGTGTTGTGTTGCTTTCCTGTGGTAAATATAGTACACTATAATGTGTGAACACAATAAAGTGTCCCTCGGTCTCCTGGTTCCTGGGGTTTGCTATCCTCCACAGACAGACTAGTATCAGGATTTGCTCTCATAATGACTTCATCTATTGATTTGTATAGCCGTGCAAATGCTCCACCCGCCATGTTGTCAGAACTGTAATAACTTCATTGGCCTTGTAGTAAGACTTTTGCACTACAGGCTAGGTATTGTCTTTGCTATCATTGCATAAAATCCTGATTTATTTTATTTTTCTCACATAAATAACTATACTATTGTTGTTTGTGCTGTTAATTTGCAGTCACTAACCCCATTGAAATTAGAAAAATGTTATCCCGCTGTTGTCTTTCCCAACTTTAAATCCATTTGCATTTATTGGCAGTTTTGGGTGTAGTTGTGTTGGGTGTGCAATATATCCATTTTAACGCTATCTGTATTTAAAAGCTCAGCTTTCATTTGCTTGTGCTCTTAAATTTCATGTTTATGATCCTAAATCTTGTTGCACAATACTGACAAGACACAAATTCAAATAATTAAGTAGTATCTATATTAATTTTGGTAAATGTAACAAGTGGAATTATGTGTATATCCTGTTTAAGCCAGTGAAAGGCAACCTGAGACTCTATAATTAATCGTAGAAAGAGATATATGTAATGACATAACAGCAGGTGTTTTAAACAAGTGTTTCAAGCTACAACAAATAAATCTGATAATAGGAGAGAGGAGGTGGGGGTCACAGGTGAAGGCTCGGAGGACCGCATGCAGCCCAACACTCCTTAAAGCCAAAACATGTGCTTTATAGCCAATTAGGGAACTCAGGTGAGGAATAGTACATTGAATGAAATACATCACAGACAGCCAAAGTGATCCCACTTTAATTTTTCCAGACTATCCCAAAAAAAAGGGGGGCAATGTATAGAGTAAAATGGCCTAGTAAAAATCTTACTAGAAATTTGCTTTAACAGTAGGTTTAAACGTGTCACTAAGCCAGATTAACCAATTATACACTTACTTTCTTTGTCTGCCTTGTATTATGCAGATAAAAGCCAATTGCTGATTAGTTGCTGTGACTTAAGTTCAAATTTTACACCTAAATTCAGATAGTAGCCGCATTAGGAAATTTATTAACATTATAATCCACAGTTTAAAATGTTTGCTGGTTGTATTAAATCAGATGGTAAATGCAAATACCAAAATGTACATTTGCATATAAGAAGCATTATAGAAAGCATCAACTCTTGTACCGACTTTCCACTAAAGCTTAAACAGTAAAGTGCAGTTGACTGTACTGTATCCTTCTGTCACAAATACAGTATCAAAAGACACATCCCACAGCTGTTAGGGAGCAACATGCTTGTTATTCAGACTCTGGTTTCTGTTCTGCCACTGAGTGATGTAAGTTCAAAAAGCTCCACCCTCCAAAGCATCATCATTCAGTCAGTGCTGGACTAACGGTAGAGCAACTCATACATAAAATTACAGATGAGGTTGACAAAGCATATGCAGACAAGAGCAGAGGGTGGAGTGGGCCCCGTTCCTAAGAGTTTACACTTTACAGGCAGCTTTTAAACATGTAGGATACCTGAAATAACGAAACTATTTATACTTGACTACCAGTGATTGAATAAAGTATGTTTATAAATAAAAATGAATGTTTAAGCTTATTTTCCTGCAACTGGTACATTCAGGGTAAACAAATACTAGGAGGGTACTAGCCGAGCAACACAAACAAACAATGATTACACCCATTCTAGCAATTTATTGTCTGATTAAGTTATATCACAAAATTGACATTTAAAGGTCTAACCCAGGATTGAGTGTAAACCTGGCATTCTACCGCATCACTGGAATAAAGTAAACTTATTACATTCCCACTATATCAGGCCTCAGATGTAACTGCCCTGGTGTGCCCTCTAGTCCCTGATGAGGTCACTTGCCAGGCACTCCCTTATTTAGCTAACAGGAGGCTAACAAATCAGTGACTGGCACATCACTGGACCCTTGGCATCTTATAGACAGCTGAGGTCTCTACTTATGTGTTGCCTTAGGCTATATAGCAGTGATTAAAAGACGGAGACAGAAGGTCACAGTTTCAAAGCTAATTTTCTCAGAAATGGTTTTCATGTTAATTACTGTCCATTACAATTAAGCTTCTGTTCGGGCTAGATAAATAATGTTATATTTCTCAAGGCTAAGAGAATGTCTATGGAAAATGAATAAAGAAAAGTATGAAAACATAATACCCATAAATGCAGGCAGCATCAAATATCCATGTGGCATTCTGTCAGCTCGTGCAATGTTATTTCACTCTGCAGACACCAGCAGCTCATTGTTTTCTTGTTTGGCAGAAAAGTGGTTGTGATTTTTATTTTTTCGTTATTTTTTTACTAAGCTTAGTGCCGAGTACAGAATTATCTTTCCATTTCTTTTGATGAAAACATTTATCATAAAAGATGACACATTAATTATATTCTGAATGTCTGCACATTGCGCTATAATTCAAAAGAACAAATAACTATTTTATTAATAGAGAACATGTGTGTTATTTTTCTGATCTCCATAGGATTTGGAACAACAAAAATATGTTTTGCTTTTTTCATGTACTGTTTGTCATCTTTGCATGCTCTATATGACTCTACTGCTTTACATATTTATGTATTCTGAGATTATTTTCTGATAAAAAAAAAACCTAATGTGCAGATGGATATCCATCATCACCCTTTTATACAATCTTTTCCAGGGGAAGACTTTGCGGTGGTGCAGCGGGAGATCATAATGATGAAAGACTGCAAGCATACAAACATTGTGGCTTACTTTGGCAGCTACCTGAGGTAGAGTATTAGATGCACCAATATTTAAGATTCAGCAGACTATAGATACTACCGTATATCTGTAATATAATTAGTAGTTGCACTTAAAGAGACACTAAACTTTAAATAGACACAATGTTTTTGTAGTCTATGCTTTTACATCTAAAAGCATGATCAATGTCACCATGTCATTGTTTCTCTCTGTTGTATTGATCTTTAATCACTGTGGGGAGGGAACCACTAAAAGTAGATTTTTCAATCTTTTTTTTTTTTTTTTTTGTTAAATCGATCAAAATCGCCTGAAACCGACAACAACAAAAACAGGAATTCTATCGCCCAACTATCTTATCTATGAGGTAGCAATTTTTTTGCGATTTCTATCCATTTGAAAAACTATAAGGTTATATTTCACCAGCACTGATTTAAAATCTCCAAGAAGCTCTTATTCATTTTAAGGTCCCCATAATTTCCATGATATTTCCACCCTATTGTAATAAATGGGAAACGTTCCATCTATGGTCTGTGTGGGTTTCCTTATCCCCAGAGGTTCCTTACAAGTCCCTTACGCTAGGAAAGACAGATCAGGATCACTCGTGCAGTAAGGGGCTGCAGATGCAGTTATCTATTCTTTTCCTGATGTGTTCTATTTTGGGTTACATATATTCTTAGATATACCTTTTAGTAAGCGTATCTGCAGGTCCAAAAGCCAAGTTTACGAGTTGAGGATGATGACGACGACTGCCATATCTGGTTTGGACGCACCTATGCACTCTATTGTATTCACATGTAAAAATGCAGGTGCATCTTTACATGTATATACTAAATGAAGTCATATATGTTTAAAATGTAATCTGATAATTAATGGCGGGTCTCCATTAATATATCTGTATTTCTAAATGAGTGAGAGAGGATATGCTTCCACATACCTGTTAAAATCTTCTTAAATGAAGGTCCACATCTTTGTAATGCAAGTGTCAGGAATAAATATGCTCATAAATTTACAATAAAAGCCCCCCCCCCCCCCCCAAAAAAAATTTTTTTTGATCAAAGTCTACTGATTCAATTGATAGGTTTGCAGTACCGTCTTTAGTACAACCAGATTCAACTTTGTGGATTTAAATTTGCAGTTTGCTTTCACTTCCGAGGTTCACTGGTTGTAAAATTTGTATTTTAAAATCCTATTAATATAATATTTTTCAAGAAATATTTTAACATCCTTTTAAATCAAACAGTGAACACTGCTGTGGTCCAAGTTTGAATATTGCCTTTTATCGATTTGTTGAGGACCACCGTTTGCATCTAAAAATAGTTCAAATATATGAATTTAAGCTCCCATATTTTTGAGCCGGTTAACACGTGTGTGACCACCTCACACATGGTCAAATTTGTTTGACTTGCTCAATTGTAACTCAAGTCGGAGTAGTTTGTTAAGCTGGCCAACATGGGCAGATCTTGCAGTTCAGCCTGAGAGCCAAGCCACAGCATCACAGTACAATTTGACCACTCACGGGGGTGTACAGATTAAATACGGTCTAGCTGTTTGACGCGTAAGTAGAGGAGCAAGTCCACCTCCAGCTCACACTGGGATCTGTTAGTACGGCTGGAAGATGACGACACAAACAGGACAAGATTGGTTATTTTCCCGTTGTATTTTCCAACATGCATGATGAGGATCTGATCGATTTCATTATCAAACACCATGGGGGTAAATGTATCAAGCTGAGAGTTTTCCAGCGGGTTTGAAAAGTGGAGGTGTTGCCTATAGCAACCAATCAGATTCTAGCTATCATTTTGTAGAATGTACTAAATAAATGATAGCTAGAATCTGATTGGTTTTTCAAACCCACCGGAAAACTCTCAGCTTGATACTTTTACCCCCATGTTTAAAATGAGGCAACACACGCTGCGATAGCTGACCCATAGCCTGATGATATTGGTTATATAGCCACATTAGGTTTGAATTTTAAATATTGTATCCAATGATATGTACTCAAAAAGGGGCTTTTAACCAGTTAAATGTTCCAGAGTGTGTGTGCCAGGACACAGTGGAAATATTCACATTCAACATTTTATAACAAATCTATTTCCAGATGGAGTAAGAGAAACTGAACAAGTATGTCCAATTTCTGAGAGAGCCATTTAATTGTTTCTCTTGCCAGTTGTTGCAGTGAACTGCAGAGTGAATTCACTTTATGAGAGCAGACAAGCCACACGTCCCTGAGGCAATCAAGCCTGCCCGTCTGTAATATCTGCAATAAAACTTATTATGCTAACATCCTTACAACATACAGGGAAACAGTCTGGAAATGGCACTCCTAGTAAAGCTGGAGTCCATAATCTCACACATTTCCTTATAGTTTTGTTCTTTAAAGTCTGCAAAGGTTTAGTTTTAAAGTTGACATTTATGAGCTTTTTCTCTGTGTATCCCACTGATGACATATTTAATTAAATAGTAGCCTTAGCAGCGCTAATTTGGTTGTAAAATATATTTAATAATCTTTAATCATCAGGATATATTTAGAAACATATAACAAGATCTGATGGACGAGGCAGTATTTGTTCAAAATGAAATAGACATTTATCCGAGGTACCAGAATTTAAATAAATAATTGTTATAAAACTGTGCCCTCCTTTCTTTTCGAGAGTTATTTAAACTCCCCTTTCCTGTTGCTCCATGTTGATAAACGCTCCTTCTTTTCTGTCACATTGTCCACACAGAAAAGGGAATGAAAAGTAGCAGTGGTATAGGGAAATGAGTTTCAAAGCAAAACCTGACTAAATGTATTCTGTCATTTTACAAAGTCATTTGCCTGTGCCTTGATCAGTGTGATCTCTAACATCACCATATTGCTAACAGGTCAGTGAGGCAGGTTCAGAATCTGCATTCTGGTGTAGGAACAACACACCAGGCAGAACACAAGTGGCGGGGTTTACAGATGTAAACCCCACCACTTGAGTTCTGCACCAACAGGACATTTGAATTCCCCCTCTGTGTCTTCTGAGACCAACAAGATAAGGGAACGTTACTTGGTTTAAATTTCATGTAGACTGGATTCGAGTGGAACCATAGTGTATGAGCTTCCATCACTACACAGCAGGTGTACTTATATCATGTTTTGAATATCCTATGCCTCTAATATGTATGCACTGTTGAGTAACACGAAGGACGATTATAGTATGTTAATTTTAGCTCATTAGTTGGTGGTTTTATTAGATGATGGGTTTTTCTTTTCTTTTCTGGGATGTGTTGGGAAGGGTTATATCTTGCTGTGGTATACTTCTACATACAATCTTTCCATAGTACTTTCACATATGTTGACTAAGAGTTCTCTTATTCACAATTTTGTCCAATTCTTCTTTTACAGGCGAGATAAGCTTTGGATTTGCATGGAGTTCTGTGGTGGAGGTTCATTACAAGATATCTACCATGGTAAAACATTGATTAATACAATATTAAAGATGATGGAGGGAAGCTGCAGTTGATAACCGCATGTTTCTGTTTTGGGTTACGGTTACTGCATGAAAGACTCTTGGTCTGTTTTCACATAGTAGTTGGAGAGAGAGCAACACCGTAACTCTGGTTCCTCAGGCCTTGGTGCAGACAAACGCATGAAATAGGCTCTGTTCTCAGAATGGTCGTAATTGTCTTCTGGTCATATGCGAGCTGCATTGTATAATTAAAACCACAGGGCTTCTCTAGATGTATTTCATGAGGTATTTCCTAATTCATTAATTCATGTGCAGCTTCATGATCATTGTGTTATGTTCAAAGACCTGTAGTCAAACATTGATGCGTTGACTGAGCACCTTAGCACTTGAGATGCACCATGCTGAAAACAGAAATTGGGTGAGGAGAGTATGGTTTAGAAAAATACTATTGGGGGGTGCAATTGTGCACAAAGACCCATCTGAGCTTTGCTTAATGTGCTCCTTTGCACCTTCTGGGTATTATGGTAAGTAACCCATTGCTTATTGCAGCAATGTTTTAGTACTGTAACATCCTGAGAAACCTCAACATGCGAGGCAGCAACATGACATTTGAATTCCCCTCTGGGTCTTCTGAGACCAACAAGTTGACATGTTAACGTTTCATTATGGTTCCAGTTAATACAACATGTGGCTCTTTAGCTGAGAACTTACATCACTAGTATCGTCTGTACTGGTACTACAATATCTGGAAACACATTTGTCTGCTCTGATCCTTGTAGGGCATATTGCATAGGAATGGGGCTGAATAAGAGGACTGTGTGCAGTAGACCAGCGGGTAGAGAGACCAGACATAAACTTGTGTATTACAGCATGGGAGAAAGAAGTCAAGGGATGTTTAATTCAAGGTGGCCGATGTGTCCTGGTTGTACAAGGTTTACTGTAGTTGACATAGACTTGCTGCATTTTAAAGGGGCAATCTGAAAGTGAGGTTGTGCCCTTTGCTTAGGCAATCCCCAGTTTCCAGTCTGTCTTTCTCACAATACTAGTAAGGGTTGGAACACGTGGGGGTTTTTTTTGGGGTTTTTTTGGGGGGTTTTTTTTGTCCACAGAAATTAGATTTCTCAGGACGATTTAGTAATGGTCTTTTATAAGGAACACAGACTGCAGAGAAAATATCTGTCATGGCACTATCGCTCTCAGGAGCAGTGTTACGTAGTCCGTAGAAAGGGATTTAATAGCCTGTATTCTATCTCAGAGTTCTACATCCTGGAGTTTTTTGTTCTGAAAATACCAGAAAACCTGTTTGCTTGAAGAATATTAATAATTTACATACCCTATATTATTGGACTAATGTAAAGTAAATGTTCTTGTGTTTTTCTTTCCCCCCACAGTAACCGGGCCCCTCTCAGAACAACAGATCGCATATGTTTCCCGGGAAACGCTGCAGGTACTTTAACTGTCAGTTGTGTTATGGGTTATATGAGTCAGAAGTAACCTTGGATGTTTTGCTGTCTTAGAAATCCTATCTGGAGAGTACATACACAGCAATGTTCTAAAGGCAAATTGTACCCTGTCATTGTGTGAGAAGGCAGCATAACATTCTATAACATCCCACTGCTAACCTCTTGTACTGTGCACTCTCTTTATTTAGTTTTATAATAGTTACCAGCGATACGCATTGAAAGTTGCAATACTTTTTATTTTTTCTTTCTGTCTTAAGTATAGAAAAAGTGCAGTACAGTTACTGTGTGTATATATAAACTATAACCTTTGATAACAACCAGCAGCATGTTTAAAATCTAACAAGTGAGCTATGAAAGGCATGAGACCCAAAAGGTGAATGTGCATGCCTTTATCTAGAGAGCAAAGTTGTGGTGAAGTTTAGCGCAAACCGATTCTCGTGTTGAAAGAGTCCATTTACCAGATGCAAGAAGCTCCAATGATATTGGTTTTTAAATTACACTTTTGCTTTACCATTTTGACACCATGGTTATTTCACATTTGTACATCCACGTTTTGTAGAATTTTTAGCCTATGAATAGAGCTGGGATGATGATGATGATGATGATGATGATGTTGATGATGATGTTGATAATGATGGTCAATTCATTGTCGTGTGATTTGGGTAGGACTGGGAACACTGAAGGCCAAATTCCATTAGCGAAATGTGCAAAATTTAACAGCTAATGGGGAATGAGGCATTTGGATGCTCTCTAGTTAATGTCACATGATAGGATGGGTGTCCAGGGCCGGTGCTAGGGTCCATGGTGCCCTAGGCATTTTTACAAAATCGGCGCTCACCCCCCCCCCCCCCCCCCCCAAAAAAAATCGTCTCACCCCGTCTTTCCTTACCTTGTCCCACCGCCTCCGCCTCTTTGCTCCATCTCCTCCCCTCAACTCACTGACACTAGTGAGTGGAGGGGAGGAGACGGAGCAGAGAGGCGACGGTGGTGAGCAATAGCCTCTTCCCCCCTCCCCGTGCATCTGAATGCTGTGCGGCGGCCGTGACAGGTATGGTCAGCGGTCGCCGCACAGTTTTAAAGTAATTTACCATTCTGTGGCGCCCTCCAGAGCCCGGTGCCCTAGGCAAGTGCCTAACCTTGCCTAATGGGAGCGCCGGGCCTGTGGGTGTCACATCTCAGCCAATAGGAAGCCACAAGTTATTTCATGAGTCCTATCAATCAAATCTGTGCTTAACATTTAGTGGTTGGCCTGCTCAGCCACTAACTGTGCTCCTCTTCTCTATGTCACCTGTTTATCTGTACTCTTATAACAATGTTAATTTCCAGTTTCACTAATTCTACATTGATAGGTTTGAAATGATTGACAGGAGCTGGCAATACAGTACCACAGTTTTGACTGACATAAATATAAGACATGCTCAGCTGATTGTGGCCCTATTATTAATGTTTAATATTTTTATTTCGAAATATATAAGTAAAATTATTTTTGCATCTGGGCATATATAATTATGTATATAAATAAATGTGTATGTAAACATTTCAAAGTTACAATGTATGAAAACGTATTTTTAATTCTTTTTTAGCCCTAACCCATGCAGTTTGAATCACTTCATATATTCTTCAATAACCTTGAAAATATTTGCTTTAGACTTCCTTACTTTACATTGGCCCATTCCCAATCATCTGCTTGTACATATTTTGTTTACACTGATACTAAAATATAACTGTTTTCAAAACAAAAAGACATACTTTTCTCTAAGCTATAGTTAAAAGATGCCATGCTATGACATTTGATTTGAAATGTATATGAGTATAATCAAATGTTTTATGTAATCCTCCATGGTTTTTTTTCAATAGTCTTAAAGCTGCAATGTCATGAAAAAAATTGTGGGTATTTATTTTTTTGTTTGTTTTTTTTCTAAACATCACTGTGGTTTCCGGTAAGAAATTACACGGTGGTGATTTTTGTTAAGTTTCATGCGACATCCAAGGCAACCATAGTCACATGAAATGCAATGTTGTTAGCAGGGAAGCTTTGCAATGCCCTTATCAACATGCTCATTTACAGCACAATCCCCCAACCCTTCTTTTCCACCTGCATGTACATGTAGGAAGGGCTATGACTCAGAGATCAAGTAATTTTCTCCTCATGAATGATGCTGAAATGCAAGACTGAGTTATAGAAGTGTATGTGATATTGCAGCTTTAAAATATGACTTCCTCTTCTGTAGAACAGGTAGTTTGATACACATAGGAAAATTTTCCAAATATGATAGTGATGTGCACTGGTGTTTGTACGGAAACTGCTTGTCCCACAGATTACACACTCCTGTATCATCAGATTTTGCATTTTCCGGAATGTTTTGTACATGTATTTGTTGAAATAAATGTGTTTCATTTACCTTTATTTCAATGCACTTGGCGATTTTATAGCATATAATTATTAAATTGTCATCTCAGATTACATTTTATTTTTCTTAATGATTCACTGATGATGTAGTTCTGCTCTCGGCAGCATTTGAAAGTTATCACATAATCTGGTAAAACGTAATGAAATCTTACAGCTAAGTCACACTAGATACTGCATTTTTACACAATCCTTCAGCGCTTGTAGTCACGTGATAGAACACTAGTTAATGCTTAAAGTTAAAAAAAAAAAAAAAGTGACAAATAACGTCCCAACATAAACTTTGCCTGTGAAAATAAACGTTCAGAATTATCATTCCCCAAAATAAAGGGTTCCAGCTAATGCTACAAATTTGCTATTCACGTGCTGTGTTCATGCAGCTGCATCCTGCAATTCATATCCGTGTCTGGGTGCGCACACACTGGCGAGCTGTCATAGCATTCACAAGCATGACAATACAGCATCCTGAAAGCCTAGGTGCTACAGCCTGCACCACACCCACAGTCCTTCATAACAGCCCTTCAATGACAGGATTAACACTAGTCAGATTGTAGCCAAGTCATAAGCACTTTCAGGTTTCAGAAATGTTTGCATAAAGTATTGTGCTACCAGTGCATCTTGTACAAACACTAGCATAGATGCCAGGCACTGTAACGTGATATTGAGGGAACGTGTTAGAGATCACATGCGTGTTAGAGACTTGTAATACTTGCAGTGTTTCTTACCCACTTTTAAGCTTCTTACTATGTATCATTGATATCTCTCCTCTACTCTCAGTTTTCACTGCTTCACAATCCATGTGTAATGTGATTGGGATACCAGGCAGTAAAACCACTCAGTGCTAAATAAGCATATGTTCTTCTTTCTCCCTGAGTCTAGCATTTATGTTTGGCATGCACCATATGACTTAATCAATACGTGTCAGCAGATTCCTTGGCACTCCCATGGTAATTGTTGTGTTTTCCACTTGTGTGGACTGAGAAGCAAAGCCATCATTGTAATTCTAGAGTTCTTTTTCCATTTTCTACTTCCCCATTCTTCTGTGCTAATAGAAGAGAAGCAGATTCTGGTAGAGCTCCTGGAAAGCCTCACGTGCCCAAACGTCTGTGTTATGTCAGCTACGTCCAGGATATTTTCCTGAACTGGTGAATACTTCCCCGACTCGTTCAGTCTGTCGCACAGTCTTGTGAGAGTTGGGAAGCTAATATGCAAGTTGTTCTTTCTTTAAAAAAGAAAAAAGTGTATAATTAAGATAGACTGTTCAATATTTTGAGAATACAGCAGAGCAAATGCTGTTTTTATCCAGTTGTGTGCAACGAAATAAACGTAGCACTTAGCACCAGTTCCAGTGTATTTCACGTATTTAACATTTAGGAGTACTTCATCATCATCATCAACATTTATTTATATAGCGCCAGCAAATTCCGTAGCGCTTTACAATTGGGAACAAACATTGATAAAACAATACTGGGTACTTCCACATAAGTGTGATAACCAGTACTCCCATTGGATTTATTAAGAGTTTGGGGGATTTCTCATCGCAGGCCACTTCCATGTTTACAGGTGGGGGGGGGGGGGGGGGATATATATAACTGAAATTTTCACAAGTCAAATAATATTTCCAAACATTAAAGGTAAAGTGAATAAAACTGTACTACTACTTATGACCACTGGGTGGTGATGTGAAGCTCTTACATTCAGACAGTATATTTTTTATACAATATAGATTGTAGACTAAACCAGGATAGGATTCATATGTGCTATACCAGGGGTAGGCAACCTGCGGCTCTCCAGGTGTTGTGAAACTACAAGTCCCAGCATGCTTTGCTAGTAGATAACCAGCAGATAGGTGGCAAGGCATGCTGGGATTTGTAGTTTCACAACACCTGGAGAGCCGCAGGTTGCCTACCCCTGTGCAGTACCATATGGGTGTCTAACATTTCACGTAAAGTGACGGTGGAATAGTGATTATAAAATCTTCTATTTTCCTCACTGATCATTGCATTCTTACTATGTCTTTTGTATTTGGAATACCTGTGCTTGCAAAGCATTGCAGTTTAGTTAGTATACACGTGCCTGCTTTATTTCCTCATTTGGTGGTGTTGCGGGTTTGGCTAATCAGTACAATGAAAGTGTCAACTTTAGACCCAATAGGATTCTTATTGCTGTAGAAGCAGCTGAGTGTGGCTAATTACATTTATGCCTTGTTCTAGGCAGTAACATTTTCATCCATAGTTGCATTATCCTGCTTCTAGGCTATAGATATAAGGATTTTTTACAGTAATGAATTAAAATGTTCTTTAAGTATTACAAGTCGGATCATTTTTATGTAAATTAATCTACTGTTTAGATTTTATATTTAGTTTTATTTGTTTTATGATTTCATAATGTTCTACATTGTTTTTTAAACTACTATTGTTCTTCTAGGGCTTATATTATCTGCATGTTAAAGGGAAAATGCACAGGGATATAAAGGTAAGAAACTCTTTAGGCTCTCACTGTTTCATTGTTTTGGCACTATTCGATATGTTATATCATCCAATTTATACCCATAAATTGGATGAGATCTGAATTGGGTGAGTTTATTTACGGCATTATTGGGGCTTATTAGCGCAGTCGGAAGATGACCATAGAGACAACTTGAAAGCAGTTATCTTCCAGCTGTATTTACTAACGTGCCCAATAATGGTAACATCATTATCATTGCAGTTGGGTCACACACGCTTTGATATTAGGCTGGTGGACCAATATCTGCTGTGATATTGTTGTGTTTGTGGCCACCATAAGAAATTCTAGGAGTTGTTTAACAGTATTCAGCCTTAAGAAATATGTATGTCAAATGTCTTGTACCATGATGTTTCTGATATTTTAACTTATTGCTAATCCTTTTTGCAAGTTAAATGCCAGCACTGTACTAACAGCTTGGAGTGGTTTTCGTTGTGTCTTTTTAAGTCTTCTAAAACAACTCTTTATTAAAAAGGACTCTAACCCATATATTTGTATATTCCCTTTCTATTTGTGTAATGTAAGTATTCATGGTTAAATGTATAAAAATATCCTCCATATAGGGCTTTAATTAATTAAAAAGTTGTTTCGTATATAGTGCTCCTTTTTAGTCTTTCACTAGAAGAAATTATAATGCGACAGCAGCTTAATTGTTAGTGCGACAGGGGCTGGAGAGAGTCTGTAGAATTCTTTGAAGAACCTGTTTGTCTCAGCACGTGTTTTGATGGGACTAAACGCTGAAAGCAGTATTTACAAGATATACAAGCAAGGCACCATAATAACAAACAAACATTAATTTGAATGGGCATGCGCCACCAAAGCTGCTTCTTCCTGCGGGAAAAACAAAGTGAAAAGTTGCTCCTTTGATGCCCTCTTTAAAAATGACATATATTTTAATTGGAAAACCATTTAACAAATGATTTTCCAGGAGAAAGAAGTGTTGTATGTATAGTATGCACACAGCAAGAAGATTGATTGTGTTTCAACAGTTCACTTCATGGGGTATCTTTGCTAAACTTTAAAAAAGTGGAGATGTTGCCTACAGCAACCAATCAGATTTTAGCTGTCATTTAATAAGTGCATCCTTTAAAATGACAGCTAGAATGTGATTGGTTGTTATAGGCAACATCTCCAGTTTTTCAAACCCACACTTTAGTAAATATACCCCCATGCCTCTGGAGCATAATGCACAATGACCATTAAAGAGGCCTGGTTCAACATTTTCAGATTCTGTACTTTTGTTATGGACTTTTCCTCTGTTTTGTAGATAGTGTATGGAAGGTGGCAGTTTCAGAAATCATCATAGTAGTTAAAAAAAAAGCCCATGTAGCTTCAGTAAATGAAATTATTTAAAAGGTCTTTAACATACAGCGGTAGATTTATCAAACATTCTAAAAAGAAAAAGTGGTTGTGTTGTCCATATCAGCCAATCAGATTCTAGCATTAATCTGATTGGTTGCTATGAACAACATCTCCACTCTTCCTCTTTAGAATGTTTGCTAAATTTACCCCTTGGTCAACTAGACAAATGAGTATTGATTTTTTTATAGAATCCAATTTAATTTTATTTGGGGCAGGAATGTCCTATAGTTATGGAATAAGCTCTTTCTCATCTCCAGCTTTATGCTGTATATCACACTTTTGCTAAAAATATTTATATATAAGTATTACAAGGCACCAGTTAATGAGTACATGAAAACTCAATATTTTCAATTAAGCCATGTCAAGTAGTAACGTGTTTAATAAACAGCACAGGGGTGGCTTTGCCCACTGCGGCATATATATTTTTTTTATCCCTTTTTCATTTGACAGGTTTTTAATCTTTGTCACAAGACTAAATTATTATTGCCTTTTCATGAGGCAGAGTGAATATTGTGTTCTTGGACAAAGTTTAATTACTGCAGATGCATGTGGACCAGTGCTGAGAGCCACTCTGACATTTTCATACGCATTGTTTTCCACACCACAATTTTACTTGTACAGGGCATGATGACAGTGCAACGAAGCAGAATGAAGGATATTGGTTTTTGGATGGGATTAGAAGTGAAAGAATAAGGGCAAGAATCGTGTAAGCCTTTGTATGTAGCTATTTGATTAATAGGTGTGAACGGACACGATAATAATGTCCGTGTATTCAAGCTACTATTTCTCGAAATAAGATGGATCTGTGCTATTCTGTGTGTTTCAAAAACTTTTTTGAATCTTAGTGATGTCTTATTTACATGCATGTTTTTTTTTTATTAATTTTAGGGAGCAAATATTCTTCTAACAGATAATGGTCATGTAAAGCTAGGTAAGTGATATTATGTAGTGTCCTTTTTGCCTATTTACAGTAGACTGATTGGATTTTGCACAAAGTCTGCCTGACATATACTTTTATGCTGTGCTGAGAATCAATCTTTTAAAGAGAAAATAAAGGACACGGCAAAATAAAACTAATATGCAAAGTATGTATAAAATGTTAAAAAGAAAGGTTTTTGTATAAAAGATATATGATGAAAGATAGATTTGTCCCTAGGAGTTTACAATCTAAATCAAAACAATTGTGTGTGTGTGTGTATATACACCATATGGGAAAACTCCCCACTCACTCACAATAGCGCATAGTCAAATCCCGGGAATGACAGGTAGAAGCAGTTCATGTCAGAGCGACTCCCCTGTTTCAAGTGCTGCGCTGCCCATACAGTTATCAAGTAGTGAATTCCCAGATAGATCGATTTTTCAATCCACGATAAAATGTAAAACAAATTCCACCGCTTTTTATAGCCTCTATTTAGAAATGAGTCACACAGATAGCATTCTGGGCAATATTAAGGTTATTTATATTCATTCTTGAATTGTTGGTTGCTAGCTTGCAAAGTGTACTGCATCTTGAATTTTTAATGATCACGTTCCTGAGAGCACGGATGTTTCTAGCTGATTATTATCCAAGGATTCCAGGGCAGATGTGCTGAGAAAATAAGGCTTTGGTTTACCGCACTGCCCATGATATTCATTGAGACATGTCACTTATGTATGAAGAAACGTTTGTAAAAAAGAAAAAAAAAAAGAATCTGGTTAACAAATTATCCCCACAGAAACAGGAAATGCGGGAAATGTTTACATACCTGCTGCTTGATTTGACAATATAGAAGGTTATTTGAGTTATATGTGTGTATTTGTGATTTTCCAGTACTTAAGGTTGATTTCCCCTCACCACCCCATCCCTTGAGGTTTCAGGTAGCACTCTGGTATTATACTGCAAGATGCTCATTCTGTTTTCCATATAACGCTGGTGGGTTAGTCCATCTATGAAGTAACTCATATTTGATCTCATAATGTGGGTCCTGTAAGGGCCGTTCTAAGAAAGCATCAAAAGGGGGTGTTTGCTCAGCTTTCATCATGCCAGGTAGCTCAACACTACACTTCCAATTCAAAGGTGGATAATCACACTTTGACACTTTGTGTGCCTATGTCCCCTTACTAGTCTTTGGCCTCCACATGCAGTTTTCTCTACTGTAACAAACCGCATAACTATGACATTGATGTGCAGATCTATCTTTTTCACTATTACACTTGCTCAGGATTCTAAGAAGACAACATTCCTCACAGAAAAGAGAAGTGTCTAAATGATGACCAAATTAATTGCTTAGTCCATGATGAAGTAAAAATTATATCCACAGCCTTAGCCCACTTATTTTTTTCAATACAAATTCGAGCTCCTTGTTCAACTTCAGTTCTAACATTACACCAAGCTCTAAATCAAATCTAATACACAGGCGATGTTAATGTATGTATAAACTCTGAGTTCTGATGCCATCACTTCAGTATACATTAGCAAAACGTGTGTAGAAACAAATAATGTACCCGTACTGTAAATTATTATTAGAAGGTATATCAAATCTTTTGACCTGGGCTTTTCTATGATCAAAGAACTCCACTATGTTGTCTAATATTCATATAATTTAGAGGAGGGAATGCACGATTCCATATAGAAACCTATTCTAAGCTCGAACCGTAGACCTCACATTAATCCAAGCATCTCAGTGTACCTAAGGTCTAAACCATAATCCCTTGTCAAGCTTTATATCTAACCATAAATTACTGATTGCACTCCTAAATTCTAAATCAAATTTAATAATCTGTTTATCTATTTATTGATGGGGGGAAAAATGATGTCTGTTTTTGCATTGTACTGTGACAAGCGTCTTAATGTCAGACGTCGCTATACTGTCACTGTATTGAATTACATTTGTTGCATTTGTGTTCAAAATTGTACACAATAAAAGCATTGTGTATCTCAGTGTTGCCTAGATGATTTTTTTTAGGGACTGAGCAAATTTGGAAGTGAACTGGAGGCTGATGCTTATGTTCCACCACTTTATGTTTTTTCCTTTGATTATTACTTAAAAGGTTTACATTACACTTACATTAAAGCTTTGAGTAGTTGTAACCCATCTGTGAATTGATACTGCTGCATGTTACAATAGATTATTATATGGCTTACAATTGATCATGTCACCCTTTCAAAGCAGCACCACGATTTCCCAGAATGCGTTAGAAGCGCTGTCATTTTATTGGTTTGTAACATTTTTTACTTGTTCAAAGCGGACTTCACAGCTTTTATTATTGGTAAAACAGCAACTATTGCTTCCTGATTCAGTTACTACTTAGTGGTTGATTGATTTGACAATAATTTATACTTCAGTGATCTTGATTTGTACAATTTGACCCTTTCATCAGGTCTGCAGTGCCCAATAAGACTTTGCATCTCTTTCACAATTAGTTACTAAATACTGAGCCATTATCCGAAACCGAGCAATGTGACTCTGAAAAGATAGTATTCATAAAAAATATGTAAAAATGTCCATACATTTAATGAACTTAAGATGATTTAAAGGCTTATTCCAGTTTTGTGGGTAAAAGATCCCATATCAGTTTGTACATAAGACTTAGACCCTGATGGTCATTTATATAAAATAATAACTTGGCAGCATGGTGGCGTAGTGGTTAGCACTTCTGCCTTACAGCACTGGGGTCATGAGTTCAATTCCAGACCATGGCCTTATCTGTGACGAGTTTGTATGTTCTCCCCGTGTTTGTGTGGATTTCCTCCGGGTGCTCCGGTTTCCTCCCACACTCCAAAAACCATACTGGTAGGTTAATTGGCTGCTAACAAATTGACCCTAGTCTGTGTCTGTGTGTCTGTGTGTGTGTGTGTGTATGTGTTAGGGAATTTAGACTGTAAGCCCCAATGGGGCATGTGAGCGAGTTCTCTGTACAGCTCTGCGGAATTAGTGGTGCTATATAAATAAATGGTAATCATGATGATGAACCTATCTGGAATTTCTTATGGGTTACATACAATCTATTAGAGTTCTCGGTTTATAACTGGTTTCCAATGTAACCATTTGTACTGTGGGAATGTGGCATGTAGGACAACTTTCTTAGGACATCATTTTGCTTATGTTGCACTAAGTGCCAATAGACTTACACTATGGGTGTTTCAGATTCTGGATAAAGGTACAATTGCTGACCATTGAAAAACACATTTAATTAATCTCTGTCTTATCGCAAATACAGTATATTTAGTTCTGAAAACATCTTGGAGTGTTTAAAGTTGTGGATTTTACATATAGCCTTTTCTTATAGTGCAGTTTGCATATATATGTTATGCAGGTGAATTTTACAGGTCAATCTATATGACATTATGTAGAATGCTATTTGAATATGTGCTTCTAGTGTTACTAAAGGACTGAATTTGTTTTGTTTACAGCGGATTTTGGAGTGTCAGCACAGATTACTGCCACCATAGCAAAACGGAAATCTTTCATTGGAACCCCATACTGGTAAAATGTTATTTCCTTTTTTATTGGTCGTTAAAAGGGAATCAGTTACAGTAAATATGCTTTTCAAATAACCAGAGTCCATTTAATTAAAGGCATTGTGTAAATGTTTTTACCTAAATGTAAATGTTTTTGCCTAAATGTTTGTACTGAATAGCTAGCACATATATCATGATGTAAGCATTGTGCCTGAAATCTATTCTTTGTCTTCTTTAAAAACATAATTGCACATGATTGTTATTGAATGTTGTAGTATAACAGGTTGTGTACTGCACTTAAGTTTTTTAACATCCATAATATAGAAAAATACACATTACAGTGTGTGTATCAGCAGACTTACACATTAAACAGATATCCAAACAGACCACATATGAATAAACATTTCTTGTACAATTTTATCTTTTTCCGTTACAGCGTAAACATGTACCTTTTTACATGAAGTTAGCTAACTTCTACACAGAAATGCAAAAGTGTGATCATTCTTCACGCTCACTGTGCTCCTAAGATGCTCTATGGGGCAGTGTCAAACTGCAGGAAGTCTGCCGGCTTGCTGCACATTAATTCTGAATGATCATTTTATTAGTGTCACGGGGTCTTCATCCCACATCAGCATCTAATTTGAATAAAGTTAAAAGGCTGTCTAGTGCAATTCATTATTGTGTTGGCAGCATTACATTGGTGGCTGGGAGCAGTGTGATCATTTGGACAGAAGGTGGGGCCATGTAGGGATCAGCTTGTGTTTACGCTAAATCAGGAATGCATGCAGTTTGCACTGTCAAACCACCCCACATATGCACCACATTCTGGAGGTGATATAGACTTATCTCCTGTGTGTTTTATATATGTGATCGGTATACAAGAAGATAATCAAAAATGATCAAAACAAATGTGTCAAATCATTTTCCCCAATATAATTAATTGCATGTTTTATTGTGACATTTTGAAGAATATGCAACATAGTCCCTGACAATACATTTTGTTTTCAGGATGGCTCCTGAAGTGGCAGCGGTGGAGAGGAAAGGTGGATATAACCAGTTATGTGATATCTGGGCAGTCGGTATAACCTCCATAGAGCTTGCAGAGCTTCAGCCTCCTATGTTTGACTTACATCCAATGAGGTCAGTTGGTTTCACATATACAAATCACTTAAACATTTATCCAGTATTGTTGTTTTGGTTTAAAGGCTAATTCCACCCAAAGCTAAAAATGTGTTTAGAAAATGTGATTGGAATTAAGTATGATCAAACAAAAAACAAATGTTATTTACCTGCGCTTCAGCAGGTCCCCCTATTGTTCTGAGCAGGAGATCACTGTTACTTACAAGGGCATTGTTTGGGTTGTAAAAGACTCTGTGTTATATCCCTGTTCCTCTATGTAAGTAAACATTTGTAAATTCTATATTGCTTATGAAATTGTGTTTTTCCTCCATCCTTCATCTGTTTGTACATTATTTATTTTTTATTATTACTCAATACTGCTGCCTGCTGCTTCCAGTGGTGACAATTGACTAGTTTTTTGTGTTTTAAATAATCAAATCTTTTTCTGATGAAAAACTATTTCAGGTGATGTATGTTTAAAACTAAAATTGATTGAAAACATTCCAAAAATGTTTAGTCATTATCACTTTAACGTGAATCCTTTAGAGGTAATAATGTGCAGTAATTATGTAATTTCCAACCAGAGTTTTGCTGCCCACCAGACTTTATCTCATTATTTCTCAATAATATTGGTTTGTTATGTGCTTCCAGGGCCTTATTTCTAATGACTAAGAGCAACTTTCAGCCTCCGAAGTTAAAAGATAAGATGAAATGGTAAGCCGTGTAATTCATGATGATTCGCTTTTCTCACACATTTATTTTTCATTGGTGCAACTATTCATATTTTTTTTTTTTCTTCATTTTTACATTGAAGGTCAAATAGTTTCCATCATTTTGTCAAAATGGCACTTACAAAAAATCCTAAGAAAAGACCAACAGCCGAGAAATTATTACAGGTAATATAATACTGTGTGTATGTGACTGTATTTATGTCTATGTTTGAGTATTCTTTACTGCTGATTTCATACTCCTTACACTTGGTTTTCAGACACAGTGTTAATAATCATATATTGGGACAGTGAAAGTAAGATTATTACTAACATACAGTTTTTGCTCTTATATTGTTCTCAACTACACGCAGTTTTACTGCCACAGCTTTTGGAATGATGAATGAATTTGTAGTGTATGAAGTCAGCAGTAGAGTGTGATTCCCTCCTGTAAGTATTAACAGTGAGGAACATTTTAAAGCTAGCTTTTCTCCAGGTACAAGACCATGAAGGGGTTCTTCTACCCTAGACATAAAAAGGAGCTGACATCTTCTAAGCCTAACATGCTTTGGAGAGGTGGAGTTCTCTGATCAGATCCTATGTTTCTGTATGAGGAGTGTACACTAAACACGGCCCCTGACTGTGTGAGGAGAATCATTCTCTGTCTACAGCTGTTTCACTTTAACCCAGTAGCTCCAACCTCTGTGGAAGTAGGAAGATGGCAGCTCCTGCTTATCTTACTGCAATTTAAGACAATGGATACAAGGTGTTAGGACTCCCACTGTCAGTTTTGTGTGGTGGTGGAGGGATGCTAATTTATGGGAGGAACTCTGTTCTGGTTTTATTTTTTTACTTTGAGTGTTAATGAAACTTTGGGCTACATTTACTAAGCTGCTGGTTTGAAAAAGTGGGGATGTTGCCTATAGCGACCAATCGGATTCTAGCTGTCATTTTGTAGAAGGTACTAAATAAATGAAGGCTAGAATCTGATTGGTTGCTATAGGCAACATCCCCACTTTTTCAAATCCGCAGCTTAGTAAATCTAGCCCTTTGAGTCTTAGGGACTGGGTGAAAACTGGTGCACAGGTAAAAGTTTTGTAACCCATAGTGACCATTCCAACATTTGCTTTTACTTTCTAAACTGTATTAGAAAGATGATACAATCTGTGTGGTTACTATGTTTTACAGCACATTTCTCCTGTGTATCATTTGTCATAAATACCCTGTGTTTTTATTGAACTTGTATCCACTCAGTTTCCCCACTTGCCATTCAGTCCTCTCCATATGCCAACCTGACCTCCTCATATGCCCCATAATGCTCCTCACTTGTCACCCAGTTCTCCCTTTCATGCCACTCTCATCGCCCCCACAGGTCACTCACTACTGCCCGCTACTGCAATAGAGTGTGTCAATGGCTACTTGGTCTAAGGCAGATGTATGTGTTTAGTTATTGAATGCTTTGTCAAAGTAAAGCCATAAAAAGTAGAAGACAAAGGATTTTTGATTGTGGGGGAGTGTTCCTACTTCCTAATGGGTTTTAGGTTAATGTGCATGGGCCCGGAGGAGGGGAAACAGATGTTGCATGTTAAATAAATATGATATGGAAGTTAGTATGGTTAGTAGAAGTGTTATGAAGGTTGGAAGAAAATCAGAGGTGGGTCAAAATATAGCTTCATGTGTGGGGTAAATAGTCAACTGGGAATGGCAGAAAAGTGGAAGTTCAAAAAAGGAGTTTTGAAAGGGTGGAGGAACGTGAGTGTACAGTTAGTGTTACTATTCTAGAACGAAAGTTGGCTTTTCACAGGTGGACTGTGTGTGTGTGTGTGCGTGCGTGCGCGCAGGCCCATTGTTTTACCTAAAATTCAATGCACTAGCTCTCCTGAAACTAATAATAATACCAAATATGTGTGATTAGTTTAAATTTGAAGGGCTGTAAAATCTCCCCTTTTGCCAGCACTAAATGGCTGTGTCTAATACAGCTTACTTGGATATAATAGAGCTAGCGAGCTGGAGTGTCCCGATCTATCATCTGCTTGTGAACACTTTCTCTGATATGAAACCACAAACACAAAAATCTTTTTGACTAAGATCAAGGATTCCTTCAAGCTGTAATAGTCCCATCAGTGTTGTAGAGCTTGTCCTTCAAACATCTTTATCATACACCCTGAATCCTTGTCTCTCTAGAAACCCTTCTATTTTATAGATGGATGTAATATAAATAGTAGCTGTTGTCTGTCTTCTCCTGACATTATTGTATTGTAGTCATCTTTTCTGAAGCCTTTGAAGAATGTGATGTCATAGACAACATAATGAGCTTTCCACAGCATGTATTGTGATAACTGTAATAGGCCACTAATGTACTTCTTCTTTGTTCTTAAACAAGCAGTCATTACTACCTACTTACTGTCAGACGCCTGAATGGCCACAGGCTAGAGATAATCAAACTTTAGTATATCATTTTTAATGTACTGTGTGTATATATCATGAAATCTGTTTTGCTGCACTGATGTATATATTACATTTTTATTACATTTTGAGAAGCAAAGTGCAATTGTACTGTAAGGAAGATAAAATATGACAAGTAATTAAGTCTGTCAGATTATATAGTGATTTTTGTCAGTGTGTGCACTGTTCTGTATTCATATAACATCATTCTCTTGCTTTTTGTAGCATCCTTTTGTTTCACAGCCATTAAATCGCACACTTGCTATTGAATTGCTGGATAAGGTGAATAATCCTGACCACTCTAGTTACCATGACTTTGATGACGATGACCCGGAGGTAAGAGTATTTCATCACCACAGTGTACAGTGCGATGTGTTGAGTATTAAAGTACCAGAAAGGCTATCTTGTTTTATTTACATCACATGTATCTAGTAAGAGATTGAAGAAATGTGGTATAAACGTTCATGCACCAAATCCACACATATCAGTTGTTTGCCATTGCACATAGTGCAGTAGAAAGTTGCTCTTGGACTATATGTAAAATGGATCTTGATAGATGAATACTTACAGTCATTTTAACCTGTGTGAGTTTTAACTTTGGACAAACACATTATTGTGACTTGCGCACTAAGGACCTGATTCATTAAGGAATGTAAATGCCGATACGTGCCGTATTTTGCACACTGCAGTCGAAAAACTGACGCCAAAGACCGCAATTCATGTTCACAATAAATGACACCTCCGAGAGCCTACAAGTTCGTGGGTGGAACAGGGAGGGGAAGGGCTGTATGCCCGTAGTCAGTGTACAAGGAGGGCATGCCAACCTCGGGTGCACGCTGCAACATCCGATTCAAGCTTTGGGCATCTTTGAGCTACGTGTTTTCCAGTCGTATCACTTGCACCAGCTGAGTGATAGTGATAACCGTCACGTATGCACGCTAGAACGTGTGTTTGCAATCAGGAGCAACTGTAAAAATGTATTTTATGTACAGTAGACATTAAGAACATCCTGATAAATATATTTTATGGGGGAAGGGCGTTGTCTTTTTTTTTTTTATGATTTTTTCATTAATGCTGGTGCAAGTGATACGACTGAAATATATTGAATACTTTTTATTCTCTGTGTTCTGATGGGACTTTATATTCCACATATGTATTGTATGTATCCAGGAATGTGTTGCATCTGTCTCAATACGGAAAGTGTGTATAGGCAGAGAGTCTCTGGACCAGTATATTCAACAAAAGACTTTTCTTCCGTTCCGATTGTAGTTTAATAGAGACGTGCGTGTCCCTGATTTATATGCGTCTTTTGTTTTTTAAATGCACAATACGTTCATTTTGCATTCCTTGATGAATCAAGCCCCAAAATATGTTTCCTATGTAGCTGTGTAATATGTGGAGCTTGCAGATTTTGCAGTGCATTACAGTAGAATAAGAAACACAGAATCTAGAATCTTCATTCTGTATTAGTTAATATACCCTGCTCCTTATTCATACTGCCAGACTGGCAGTATATTATGTATGATGTGATGCAGTGAGGTACAATAATATTTTATACTTTATAATTATATACTTTTACTCCATCCATTTTTTTGTTATTCTTGTCCCCCTATTAACATTAATAATCTAGGGCCTGATTCATTAAGGATCTCAAATGCAGAGGATCCTTATTTCAGTCTCCTGGACAAAACCATGTTACAATACAAGGGGTGCAAAAAAGTGTTCTGTTTTGCACATAAGTTAAATACTGACTGTTTTTCATGTAGCACACAAATACTTGATAGCTTATTTGTACACTGAAATTTAAAGTTGATATTTGTGGGCTACATGAAAAAACAGTCAGTATTTAACTTATGTGCAAAACAGAACACTCATTTGCACCCCTTGCAATGTAACATGGTTTTGTTCAGGAGACTGAAATAAGGATCCTCTTCATTTAAGATCCTTAATGAATCAGGCCCCTAGTTTGCAAATCATTGTTATAAGTTGTTCGGTCACTTTACGGACTTAAAAAAAAAATACAGCATCTATGCCGCAGTAAGGGTTAACTGTGTTACGGACTTTCTAGAAGAGCAGTTTTTCCAAAATTTGGTGCACCATGCATAGAATAATACTAAATTACATTTCACATGTATCCCTGTGTTTTCCCACATTGCCCATGGCACTCTCCTGCCCCCCCTCCCCCCCTCTTATTACATGTTTAGCAGTGCTTCTCAGTGACTAGAAGAGAACTGTCAGTGGTCATGACATTGTTCTCAAAAAGCAGATTATTTTTTTTCTTTAAATGGTTTTGGAACTTTCTGACCATTGAGTTTGCAAATAAGAGTAGTCTGTACAAGCACAGACTTCTGTTCTAAAGAATATGGTGACAGGCTAGCAGAAGGGATGGGACTGTGAAAGCCAGGAATAAATGCACTCGCTGGAACCGTGTAAAAAGACAAATATATATGTTAAAAGATTTTGGTAGATCATAATAATCATTTTGCATAAATAAAACCTTTATGCTGTTCCTTGATTTATTTTCTAGAAGAATATATCTAACAGCTTTCATCTGTAGCTTTCACATTGTTTTCAAGCTGAAATTCTACCTTGTATTCAGTGCATATCTGTCCCATTCCCCATCGTGTAACCCATGTCACTGAGTATTAAATCCCCAGACCAAATAGTGTTCCATGTTTTCCTGCTGGCCTTCTGCCACCTTGATACATTGTAATGTACTGTGGATGCTGCACTGTATATACTTTCATATAATGACAGTACATCAAGTAGATATCATGACCGCATGGAAATACAGGTTGTCAGACTCGTCAAATCATTTCCATGCATAATGGGCAGAGTGGGGGCATCTGTAGACCACTCAGCCAGCAATGAGTTACCAGATGTGGAGGGAAGCATTATTCATTTGTGCAAAGAAACCCCTTAAAACTGCATGTGTTATATTTTCAGCACTACACAGCAGAAAAAGCAATGATTTGCAAACTTCTTGACAGCAGTGGGAGGATGTGAATGAAAGAAATGGCTGGAGTTTTCTAGTATTAATGGGTGAAGTAGAAAGACAGAACACCTCATATTTAAGTGGCCCGGCTTTTTTAGTATGTCCCAAAATACATTGACCGTACTATGAACAGAATATTCCATCCAACAGTCTGACCTCTTCTTCTACATCTTTATTGTTCATTAGAAAAAGGTGACATTTATAAACACAAAATCACGTTTCTAAGAAGCAAAATTGAGTCAAAATAAGTCCTGACCTTAATCTACCTAACTACTCTCACATGCATACAAAGCCATGCCTGCTGCCTCACCCCTGTCAGGGCTATTGAGAGGACTGGTGTAGGGCAGTTTGTGGTTATCATTACAGTACTAAGACCGCTTGAAGCTTGCACTCTTGGCACAAAGATGCATTGTGAACAGTATTTTTACATTCCTTGTATTTGTTGGTGATGGTGACATCTGCTGCAATCTGTATTATTATCCCAGACATTACATTTTTGTGCCCCTCAGAAACAAATGAGCCTGATTTGGTAAACATTAGAGGTCATTAACAAAGCGTTAAAAGACAGTGGTGGTCATTATTGAAGCGCATTGCAAAATGATTTGGTTTAAGGTGTACTGGTTAAACATCACTTCAAAGTCCAACCTCCTGCACCTTTAGTAAGCTTCATACTTTCTCCAAGTACGTCGCTCGGTTTAAACTTTTTTTGTGGCTTAATTAAATCATGAGAGTGAGGTGACCTTAGTTCTACTTTTATCATGTTTCACATTTGTGAGTTTGAATCTTTTTTTTTTTTTTTTTTTTTTTTACATTGCTTGAAGTGAGACAAAAAAAGGAACTTCTCCACCGAATGCTGGCAAATATGGGGTCTCCTTCTATACTTTTAATGGGACCCTTCCTATGGAGAAGCGCATCTGTAGGTGTTCTCCAAGTAATATGATGCATTTCACACACAAAACTGACACACATAATAAAACAGTCACAATGAACAGTGCTACTTAAAATTCACATCAATGAAAACCGCTATCCTAGTTTGTCAACCAGCCCCAGCGCTTGAAAGCCACTATAACACGAAGGTCAAAAGCGTGTATCCTCCTTGCTGTAGCTGGTTCGTGTAGGACTGGTGGCACCTACACTCCCCCCAGCTCCTCCTCTCACCATAACTGTGCAGACTACTATTCTTCCCCAAATGCAGCCATCTTTTTCTTCAGACCTATGCATCCTGTGGAAATCTAGATGCACTTGTGCAAATCGAGGTTTAACGCTGTATTGGCGCTGCGGAGTCATTATTTTGCGCTTTATTAACGACTTCCACTGTCTTTTGACAGATTTTCATCTATGCATTTCTTAGCTATTTCCCAGGGTACTCTGCATACTTATTGTACATCAAGTCATTTTAATTGTGCATTTAACACTTTCTGTTTGATCACGCAGTACATGTAGTTTCAGTAAGTGACATAATATCTGAATACAAATATTTGTAAATGTACTGCCTTACCAGATAAGGTATTAAAAGTCTTGTTTCTCATTATTTTCTTCCCTTTTTTTTTTGTGTATGTTTGTGTGTGCGTTGGTCCCTTTTGTTTTCCGAATAGTTTAAGTTTTGGGGGATCTTTTCTCCTGCATCTCCTCCTGTGCGTCGGGCCCCTCGTTTTGCAGCCCGCCCCAAGGTACAATTGCTTGTCCCAGCAAGCTGAGTGTATCACCTAACTATCGTACATTATACCAGCTTTCTAAACCTGCAGTAGCTGAGGCAGTATAACATTGCTATTACCAAGCTTGCAGCTTCAACATGAAGGCAACATATGCATTCATTGCTAATTCCATCAAGGTCTGTAGATGACCTTCCTGCTCTTAGTATAAATTGTGGAAAAATACTAACAATTTTATCTCATTCTAAATCTTATCTTTTTTTTTTTTAACTTTCCTAGAAAAAAACACACATCACAATTAGACTTAGCTGCCTTTACTGTACAGTATATCATTTATTTTGTCCATTCCCATAAAAAATTATCATCTTGCTTGAGTTCATGTCATTTTCATTTAATTAACAGATTTATTGTGTCCCACTTGATTCTGTCATTTTATTACTTTTAATGTTTTGAGACAATAGTTGACTCTGTCTCTGATGTTTGATAAACAGATGTATCTTTATATCTAAGGAAACTGCCACGATGTTACCAGAACAAGGGGGATTGGTTAAGGGGAAAACTCCAGTATAGTCTATTCCTCTAAATATTGAAAATAAATATGTCTGCACTCTCCCTCATCTGTCCTGTTCAGCTGCATGGCAATATATATGAATACAAATAGAATAGTGGCCAATTATTATTATTGTTTTTTTATGTAGCACCACCATATTACGCAGTGCTGTATAGAAGATGTGTAGTCGTCCAAATCAGGGCCTGCCCCATTGGAGATTACAGGCTAAATTCCCTACACACACTAGGGTCTACTTTATTTAGGAGCCACTTAACCTACCATGTATGTCTTTGGACGTAACCGGAGCTCCCAGAGAAAACACACGAAAGCATGTATAGAACATAGAAATTCCACACAGGTACGGCCCTGGTCAAGCATTGAACTCATGAATCCAGTGCTGTGAAACAGCAATGCTAACCACTCTGTCACCGTGTTGCCTACAGCTTATCCTTGCTCATAAAAATCTAATTGTATCTCGATACAAAAGAAATAATAGATATTCGTTCATATTCTGAACATTTAAGCTTGCAGTTATATATTTTCATTTTTTTTATTGTTTAAATAAAATTGATGAATGGCACGCTCCATACTGAATGTGTTTTTTTTATACTGACGTTTCATTCTGTAGTTAGATATAGACCTCTGTAGTTATTTCAAGTATAAATAAAATATATGATCTGAAGCACACAGGTAAATTTGTAATCCATAGCAAATAGGCATTCGTTAATAAATCTACCTTTCATTAGACTAATGAAATCTAAAAAGTCTGCTATTTGTACCATGATTTCAAATACACATCTAAGTGTATGTTAGACTGGCAACTATAACAAGAGTAATAAAGGATTCTAGTTGAGCACACCATATATTTTTTTTTAAAAACAATGTACTCTTGGAATAAAAAAAATTAAAAATGTATACCTGATTTTATACTTTGGGTAACCCAGTGAACGAATGAGCCCATCAGGTTTTTGCATTTAAAAAAATTGCTGTTTGAAGAAAATGACTTTGAAGCGCCAAGAATCAGTAAATATACCATTTGGTTTTAAAAAGTGTCTATTTGCTATGTGAAATGTTATAGGTATAGTCTGTGTTATAATATGGTATGAGTATTTAACAACCAATGTAATCTATAAATTATTTATTAAATGAAATTGTATTAAAATAATACAACTATACCTTTCTGAGTTTTGACTTTCTCTGCATTAACTATGGCAGAGGTAAGCGACCTGTTGTTCGCCATCTTTTGTGGCACTAAAAGTTCTAGAATGTTCTACCAGCTTGAACGTGTTTCATCAGTGCTGGAAAGCAAGATTTCCTAAGCCTGAATTATTGTGTGATTTTTGATGAACCACAGAAACGTAGATAGTATATAAAAGATTCACCTGTCTTTTATTTTATTTTTTTTTCGTTCCTATAGAATGATGTATGCCTACAATGTTGGAATGGGGATCTGTTCTCTACATATTCCAGTTTGTCTGGTCATTAGTTGTTTTCTTGCCACAAAGGCTTGCTTACTTCACAGCTGCCTAGACTTATCTATAAGCCATGCAGGAGGAGACTTAAGTTGCACATGCAGCACTTCAGGTGGCCAATTAGGTTCTGTTAGGCCACGTTTATTCATTACTGCTTGTTGGGTCTCAAATGATCAACATCTGAGGAGTACTGGCTTAAGATGCAGTTGGCCAATGATCACATGTTAACAGTGCATGCCGTGGTTGATGACTGCACTAATTGGAACCGATAGAATCAATTAGTGTAGCCCTATCTCATTGTTAAGATATGCCATTCTACCTGTGACTAAACTGGTACATTTACAGAGGAAGGGAACTAAGAGGCATAACATTTAAAATCCATTTGTCGTCAAATTCAGTGTATATATAGAAATGCCATGTGGTATTTAACAAAAACTAAGGGTTGAATGGTGCCCATGAAAATATCACATTTGACCATGTGATGTTTTCCTTTCATCAGTACCTTTTGCATATAAAGACTGTTTCTGAGATACTGTGCTTTACTTTAATTACCGAGATAGAAAGACACATTTACAGGTACAACTATTCAGCTAATGTTCACATCTCATTGTTTTTCATTTTTTTATAATTCTTTATTTTGAATGGTCAGTCAGAAATATACAAGAAACATAACAGTAAAACTGTTGAAAAACAGGGAGGAATGCAAATGGTACAAAGAAATGATCATAGTAAGTCAAACATATAGACAGGATGCTTGGAGGATGGATGGTGCGACATGGGAAACAGTAACAAATGACCAATTTTTCGGAATTTACAAGCATTATTGGTAGGGTTGACTACAGAGGTAAGAGCAAGTGTGAGGGAGGGGGGAGGTAGGGTCAAGAGCAGGGAGGGTGGGGGGGGACCACAGAGTAGGGTAGTATGGTTACTTGGTGGACAGTGTATAGGTAGCCTGGGGAAATGAGGGATCCAGCTACGATGTCTTGCAGTGGAAGTCTCATGGGGGAACACAGGGTTGTGCATTATGGGGGGGTCAAGGGAGATATTGCTGTGGTGAGTTTCAGTTTTAAGTGGTAGGCGTCCCAGAACTTGGAGTCAGATTTGATGATGGGAAGACCTCTGCCACCTCTGGGTGTTGGTCTTTTCAGGACATTGGCCAAAATATCCTTGGGGTTCTATGATTCCAGATTAACTAGACAAGGGCTTTTTGGACATTGGCAAGGAGGGAGACTGGGACGGCTCCTGGCAGTGTCATGAAAAGATAGAGCTATTTGGGTAATATTCATTTTGACAACTATGGCCGTGCCCAGCCAGGAGATAAGGTGATTCCAGGAGGATAGGTCATCCTGCATCCTAGAGAGGAGGGGTGGGAAGTTCTCATGGAAGAGAAGGTCGTAGCCTCCTAAATATCTAATCTCTCTGGACTGCCTCTTGAAGCTAAAATTGGTCTGGAGAAGCTCGGATTCCTGGGGGAGACATGGAGCAGCATGGTCTCCGATTTTGAATAATTAATCTTGTACCCAGAGGTAACGCTGTAGGCCTAGAGAATGTCATGGAGGTTGGGGCAGGAGATCGCTGGCTGAGTCAGTGAGAGCAGAATGTCATCTACAAAGAGTGAAATCTTAGAGTTAGTGTTACCCACCCGCATGCCCTACATTTTGGGGTTGGATCTAATCTGAGATGCAAGGGGCTCAATCACAAGGGCTAATATTAGGGGGGGATAGAGGACAGCCCTGCCTTGTACCATTGCTTATGGTGACTGGATTAAAAGGGTACCACCAGCCAGAACTTTGGCAGAAGGGGTAGTGTATAGTGTCCGGAGGTCATTGAGACAATTTCCAGAGAAGCCAGTGGCCTCAAGGGTGGCATTCATGAAACACCTTTTCAGCACCTAAAGAGAGCATAATAATTGGTGATCTACTGGAGTTCGCAATGTGGATAATATCGATGGCCCTTCTGGTGTTATTCCCTGCCTGACATTCCGGAGTAAAGCCCATCTGATCATAATGAATCAGTGAGGAGAGAAATGTATTCAGATGATTTGCCAGGATTTTGGCATATATTTACAGGTAGAGATTAAGGAAGGAGATGGGCCTGTAGCTTGCACAGTAGTGCGGGACTTTACCTTCTTAGGGATGTCTACAATCCTAGTTTCTAGCATTTCAGGTGGGAAGGGGTCTCCTTGTAGGATATTATTGAAGAGAGAGTGCAGATGGGGGAGCAAGCAAACCTGTAAATTTCTTATAATATGTGGCTGTAAACCCGTCACAGCGAGGAAATTTGCCATTTTTTGTTCTTTAATGGTTTGCTGTATTTCTTAAATCAAAATATCTTCACTGAGACGTGTGAGAGCGTGATGGGAAAAGTTAGGGAGTCTGGCTTTAGCCAAAAAATCAGATCAATGTGGGTTTGCTCTGATGCGTTGGGGAGATAGAGGTGGTTGGTAGGTTGGAAAGAGTGGTGTAGTAGTCTTTGATGGCAGTAGTAAGGTCGTGGATCAACTGGTTATCAAGAATTGAGATAATAATCCCGTGGGTCCTAGCCGATCGGAGGCGCAACGCAAGGCTTTTGTCCTCCTTGTTCCCCTTCTTGTAGACTGTTTGCTGGAGCCTTTTGAAGCGTTTGGCTACTTGTTTAGAGAGAAGGAGATCATGTCTCATTTTTTTAAACACATTGTTATTTTCTGATCCTGATGGTGCAGTTGTTTTGCTGCAGCACATTGTCAAGGTCTTGTGGCAACAGGTGACTTGTATCATTAGCTTTCCACTTAAGCCAGCACAGCTCAGCAGAAATATGAGTGTTCTCTCTAATTAGATGACTTACTCATTTTGGAGCCAGAACTACAGTGTATATTCTGGCTGTACATACTTGTTCATATGCCGTTGGTTTCTATACCGCTTCTTATAAGCAGAAAGCATCCTTTGTCTTCTCACACACAGAGTAGGTTATTAGCAGAGCTTATTGATATGAGGAAATAGATCTTCAGAGGGGAATGCATATATATGAGGAGCAAACCGTACCTGTCTTTGCTTGTCCTGAAGACAACTGAATCTTCTCTTTGCTTTCATAGACTGTTATGCTTTTAAAAGGAATAAAGCATTTAAAGTAATTTTTTTTCATTTCATTAGCTCGGAACATACCCAGACAGATGTGATACTGGGTGAGATAGAACTGATATCTTTCAATAAACATTTGTTTGGAGAAGTTACCACTTTAAAGGGGTAGGGGGTTATATAAATAGTTAGTATCATAGTAATATTATTTCACAAACGTTTGAATAAATCACTATACGTCAGTCACTTATCTGGCAAAATATTTCACACTAAGATGTTGCAATGGTTGACTTGGATAAAATTGTCTTATGATTGCAGTCCAGGTTTTCTTTTTTTTTTTTTTTTTATAATGAAGTAACGCTTTGTTATGCCCCGAGGAAGCACAGTGTGAAATTGCACGCTTATGCAAGAATTACAATCCAGAGGGAATGAAAGATTCCAAGCAACAGAGAAATACAATTTAGCAGTATACAGTAGTGAGGAATGTAATAGGTACATGTGTGTGCTTGTAAAATGATTGTGAGTCATACAGGGCTGGTTGCTTGCTATAAAAATGTGTTTTCACCAGGAGTCAACCGAAGCATATGTGCTATCACATCTTGTTTGCACCCTGGGTATTATAGTACTTTAATGGATAGCACATATTGCCAATAGTGACCATAAGATTCCAGGCTTTGCAGCAATTTGTGGTGCCACAGCAATCTCTGTGAAATTATCTGTGATAACTGCCATTAAGGAACAGTAGAGTAATGTGTATGTGCTATCATTTAAATGGCATGAATTGGATTTGCCAATTCCATTTCTGTAAAACTATAGGATGGTCAGTATTTTATATATACAGGGTTACATCTACCATGTGTGCTATCTGTACAACTCTATAGAATATTCCTGGCACTCTCATAATTATAAGATCATATGTTTATTGGTTTGTGTTCAGAGTTTATGGTAATGTGAACATTATATTCACAATTTGTTAGCACTGTCAAATATATAAAATTCTGTGTGTGATCTAATTACACCAGCATGCATATATTTTGGTCAAGGTTATCTCAATTAAAGTATTTTAGTTTTCAAAACTCTAATGTTGCTTCATGAGGATTACTGTATTTGGGCATACAAATTACTTTCTAGTTTCGTAACAAAGGCATTAAAAACATGGTCCATTAGTAGATTAAACATTTACACTAAAACATTGAGGAGTCACAGTGGTGTTGACAAAGCCATGACAATCATATATATGTGAATGTGAGTAGATGGGCATTAACAACCCCCACATGAGATGGATTTCCATAGACTGATACAACAGGACTTCGGGGATCTACTGTGTCGGGTATGGAAGAGTTTATATTTTATTTTAACATTTTTATTTTGAGTGCCATTAGCCACCTTCTCTGTGTGTATTACTGTACTCCGTCTGTATCTGTTCATTACAGTGGGTGTATCTGTTTGTGTATTACTGCATTCTGTGTGTATGTATCTATCTGTTCATTACAGTGGGTGTATCTGTGTTTTAAAGCACTGTGTTTGTGTATTACTGTACTCTCTGTATGTATCTGTGCATTTCTTTTGTGTATTGTTTGTGTATTACTGCAATGTGTGGATCAAAGTGAGGAAGCATTTATTTTCCATACACAAACCCATTCATAGGCTTTTCTCCTGAGTCTAGCTGTTTTTTGTTTGCATTCAGTATTGTATTCGTACATTTCAGGTATATCAATATAGAAAAAGACATATTTAATGTTGAGATTTAAAAAACTTAGCAGCACCCATTGAAGCAAAGCTTAAAGTGCTGATGAGCAAATGACACCAAAGTGAGTCTATTGGCATGGTTGAAAGTTTCTGATCTTGTCCAAAAGTGTAACCAGCTCCTCGTAGGAAATTAAACCAACTGCCACGATCATCTGGATCAGACCATAGAAGGTCACACATTGGCCCCTCATAGGGAACTTCCTGTAGGTGATCCAAAGCACATATGTGATCCAACCTATCAATAGATGTTGAGAGACCCCTGTGAAGACAGTAAATCTGACCATCAACTAAAGCCGTTAATGTAAGAAATATACATTTACATTCCCATACTTTCATAGTCCGTCATTGTAAACTCATTGTAGAAAACATAATCTTGAGTGATTTGTCGACTCTCAAGATTCCCCTTCACATGAGAAACTGGGGAAAAAACCATATCAGTGGTCCCCTTAAATATGATCTGTCTGCTCATTTATGAACTGTAAATGCTCTTAGAATTTTTATGTTTTACCCCTTGTTGAAGATTACCCCAATTTTTAATAAATATATTTATTAATCATGGTAACATTTATTTTTGTAGTGTCACCTAGGCTATTATTGGTTTATTATATTTTCTGGTTTGTAGGTGTGAGGATACCACCCTTAGCTGGAATGACAGTTACCCTCTGTGGGATTCAACGCACTCGGGTAGACCAGAGTATATCCAAAATAAGACTTTATTATGACAGCACAAGACGTTAAGTTACAGGGTAAATGGTAGCATGTATCCTCCAGCAGCCTCTTGTAGTCAGCACTCCAAAGTAATAATCTCAGTCTTATCCTCCCGCAATATTACCACTGCCAATTAGCAAACCGTTACGGTGTCGCCCAGCCTGGGATACTGGCTCACACAGACCCTGTCCTGGTAGGGTTTCCTCCAGTGACACCACGATGCCTGGCCCAGAGTCCTTTTCGCTGATCTCCTGTACACCAGGATCCTCCAAGCTACAATAGCTCCCCTGGCATTCTCCTATCCCTATATTCTTTGCTGTATACACAGGAAGTAGGGTCAAATGTCTCAATCCTCCCCCTTACAGCAGGGGTCTCTCAGTGGACACTTTAGCTGTTAGACATACAGTCTCTGCTACCTTGATTATACAATGGAATGGCTTGACTCAATTAGCTATTTTGACTGGATACACTAAACATGGGGCTACAATATTACAGCAGGGAATGACACTGCACACTTACATAAAACAATAATACTTTTGACACATTGTATCAACAGTGTTACGCCATCTGAATGTGTGATACCTTTTCATACAATAACCTTTATATTGATACATATTGGTACATTTCCCCATGCTATTTCACCCAAAATATTACTGTGG